>NC_141156.1:80869309-81496809 GCF_053477565.2 Lygodium microphyllum
CGCACTCATAATAAATTAAGGTTAGGATTGAGTTCTAACCAATTTATTTATTTTGTAGCTAAAGACTACTAGGTATTCACTTTTGTCAGTTTAATTTTATTATTTTTCTAACAATTGTGAAAGCTTCATTTGATGTGTAGAGTAAGCAGCGGTGGCGTTGGGAAGCATCGGAGGATAGCGTGTATTCAAATTATTATCATTTTTAATGGGCGCGCATCTTAGGCACAATGCCAGTATTTTGACGTGCGTACTTATTAAAGTGCTTGATATTTATTTATTATTTTTGTATGCGCATGGGTGCACGATTTAAATATATATTTGGATACTCCTCAACTCCTTGGGCACCCAATAGCTTTAATTCTTTAGTGGAACAAAAGCAAACACAAAAGCTAAAGCGTGCTAATTGTAAATTTGGCTATTTTTTGAGCTTGGAGATCAATAATATATAAAATACATGCTTTGTGGAGCACTCACACAAGGCATGGGGTGAGATTGTACCCAATTAGTCTCATGCTTCATGTCATGCAAGCTTTCTTCCCTGTTTTTTGTGCAAAAGTAGAGTTCTTTTGTTCTTGGGGACCTTCCGACGCTCACTACGCGCACATATGGCGTCCGATCTGTGCAGCAATGGTATCAGAGTGAAGCTGAGATCGAGAGCTTCCAATCGCTTACAATCTCGCGTGAAGGAGGAGCGTCTGGAATGATTGAGCTCTACAGTTAGTCTCATGGCAAACGGTCGATACCAACATGTTCATGGCAGTCAAGAACCCCCTGCTATACACTCAGATCGCGAGGGATTGGCCTCTGCAAGTGGAGGACCACGCGGAAAGCTTCTACAACAAGTCGTTGATTTCTTTTACTCAAGTAAGAAATTTCTATCAATTGCCATTAAAGCTTGGAGTACAAGCTTAGAAAGCTTAAAGGAAAGCTTTAAAAAATCTTAAACCACCATTTTTTTTCCGTTGGCGGCGGCAGTATGTATTGCACATCACTGAAACGGACTACGTCCTCTTGTACTAAAAAAATTTTCACGATTTAATAAAAAAACTAAAGCTTTAGAATCCCAAAGGTTCTAAAGATTCCAAGCTTCAACTTCAATTACTTACCATAGTGGCAGTTTCTATTTGATTACACATGAACCTATTTTCAATTCTTTGGAAGCCCCTGTTCACACCTGTGGATTGACAGAATAAGATTCCAGTGAACAATTGTCAACACGTAGTCTATATGCAAGATTATCTTCTTGGAAGATGATCGTGATATCAAATTTCACAATCGCAAAGGAGAGATACTACAAAAAGCCAAATTAAAAAAAAAAGCCTTGTAAAACCCGACTTTGAGCTATGCTCATCCCGCTAACAAGGTTTCAAGTGTGTGAGGTCTTTTGGAATTTTGTAGGATGTCCGATCAAACCATGGAAGATTTTATGGCTGAAGGTGACCTACCCGAACCAACGATGAACGAAGAGCACGACAAACCTTGCAAACTCAATTGGCCAATCTACAACGATCTACCGTTGACCAAGATGGATCACAACCTGAAGATCTTATACGACGTACGATCGATGCAACACTTGAAGTGCAATCTATTCGGAAAGAAACAAAGATAAGTAAAAGAAACTTCAAATTTCGTACTTTCAATTGATCACACGATGGAAATATTGTACTTGCTTTTATCAGTCAATTTGATGATTATTTACATGACGAATCATATGCTGAGAAAGACAAAATTAAATGTGTCACTAACCATCTAGTTGACCGAGCATCCCTATGGTGGACTGTTGTCTGCAAAAGCGTTGATTGTCCCACTACTTGGGAGACTTTCCAAAAGAAATATTTGCAGAATTTCCTTCCACCCCAATTCCACGAAAAAGCAATCAAACAATGGGATATTCTAGGAGGCATATTCCACAGTGGATTCTGTGAGGTTTTGCGGTGGATTCTGTAAAATTTTATTACCGGGGCTCATACACAAGGTGAATTCTTTGTGCAAAAAGTCAATGGGGACGCCTATCCTTTTCGGGCGTCTTGTTAATTTAATGTGCAAGTGGGTGATTCCATAGCGGGTGATTCCACAAAATACATATTTAAATTAATAGACTTTATGATTTTAGAATGCACACTCGTAATAAATTAAGGTTAGAATTGAGTTCTAACCAATTTATTTATTTTGTAGCTGAAGATTGCTAGGTATTCACTTTTGTCGGTCTAGTTTTATTATTATTTTTAACAATTGTGAATGCTTCAGTTAATGTGTAGAGCAAGCAACAGTGGCGTTTGGGGGAAGCATTGGAGGATAGCGTGTATTCAAATTATTATCATTTTTGATGGGCGCGCATCTTAGGCATGGCGCCAATATTTTGACACGCTTATTTGTTAAAGCTCTTGACATTTATTTATTATTTTTATATGCGCATGGGTGCACGATTTAAATATTTATATTGGACATTGTATTTTGGTACTATCTGACTCCTTGGACACCCAATAGCTTTAATTCTTTAGTGAGACAAAAGCAAACACAAAAGCTTATAAAATGTGCTAATTGTAAATTGGGCTATTTTTTGAGCTTGGAGATCAATAATATATAAAATACATGCTTTGTGGAACGCTCACATAAGGCATGGGGGGAGATTATACCCAATTAGTCTCTTGCTTCATGTCGTGCAAACTTTCTTCCTTGTTTTTTGTGCAAAAGTAGAGTTCTTTTGTTCTTGGGGACCTTTCCGACGCTCACTACGCGCGCATACGGCGTCCGATGTGTGCACCAACGAGGGAGCTCCTGGAGATCTAATGCCTAGAGATTGCTTTTGAGTAGTGCCAAACAAAAGAATCCAGGTTTTGTCAATACATATTGATTCAATTCATTGTGCTTTTTCATTATTGTTTTTACCTCTTGTGTATTCTTTATCTTCTCTTCCATCTCCTATCTCTACTTCCTTCTACCTCTGATCCCTAGTGGATACGACCTTTCGACAAAACCCCTACAACATTGCGACTCTCCAATTGATGATGATGTCCTTCCCCCAATGTTTGACAAAAAGGAAGTCCCATAATTTAGCATAGTGCAGAATATCCTGTCGACTAAAGTGTCTCGAAAGTCCATGGTAAAAACCTACAAGTTGTCTCTATTGTTGATGATGAAGATCATCCTCTTGAGTAGCAAGCCATAATAATCAGAGTTCTTCCTCCCATTCTTCTTCACCATGACAGCTCTATCATGCTTTTTGTTCTTGGCTTCTTGTGCTTTTTTCGAAAACCTATGCCACTTTTTTTTGTCTTTTTTCTCCAAAACTAGCCAAGGTATTATTTTTATTTGTTTCACTTGCCTTAGCTTTCCCTCCTACTTTTTTCTCAATCACTCATCCGCCTAGTCTCTGCTCCTTTTCCCTCTATCACTCATGACCTTGCTTACTTCCACTCTTCTAAAATTTTATGCCCGCTTTCACATATGTTAAGAACCTTAGCATGTATACTTTTGCACTTGCTGCACATTATCCCAAAGGTATTGGAATACAAACTTCTCCTTTATCATGCTAAAGGATCATTCTATTTTATTTAACCATCTTTTGTGCACTTCTTATTCTAAACACTACAGGGATATAGGGGCATAGCGACAGGCAGTTGCGATGCATATTAGCGGCATTGCTATTTGCGTCACAAATGCGTTGCTATATTACAACACAAATAGCGTTGGTACTCAGAGAAAAAAAAGTGGGCGAAACCCAAGCACGACATTTAGCCGCAAAGAGTTTGAGAGAGAGTGAAAGTGATCGTGCCTTTGGCAAAAAGAGGGAGAGGAAGAGAGAAAGAGAGAGAAGGAGAGCTTCTCATCATTGTCCTGCCAGCCCTGCTGTTTGTGAAGAAGAGGAGAAGTGCACGAAAGAAGAAGAGGGGCCGTCACGAAGAGGAGATGAAGAATCCATCCTTGGGCCTTTGCGGTGAGTACATTGCCCCCTCTTGGTTTATTCTTATTCTTTCTTCTTTTCTTTGTTTGTTTTTGTTGAGAATGAGGTGCATTGAGGGAGAAAGAGAGGAAATGAGAGAGGGAAAATAAGAAAGAAAAAGGAAGAGAGAACGAGAATAAACATGAAAGATAACAAAGAAAGAGAGAAAGAGAGAGAGAGAGAGAGAGAGAGAGGGAGGGAGAGAGGAGAATGAGTGAGAAAACACGAGGGGGTGGAGAGAAACAAAGAGAGGGTTTATCGCGAAGAGAAGATGAACAATCCATCCTCCTTTTGGTTTGTTTTTGTTTTTGTTTTTTTTTTTGGTTTGTTTTTCTTGAGAATGAGGTGCATTAAGGGAGAAAGAGAGGAAATGAGAGAGGGAGAAGAAGAAAGGAAAAGGAAGAGAGATCGAGAGAAAGAGAATAAATATGAAAGATAACAAAGAAATGGGGAAAGAGAGAGAGAGAGGGAGGTAGAGAGGAGAATGAGTGAGAAAACACGAGGGGATGGAGAGAAATAAAGAGAAGGGCAACAAAGAAAGAGAGAGAGAAAGAAAGAGAAGGGGGAGAGAATATAAAATGAAGAGCGCAAAGAAAGGTGCAAAGAAAGGGGGAGAAAACCAAGACTTTAGTTGACAATAATTTTGTTGACTTACACGAGAAGAAAACCCTTCTCAAATAAATTAAGAAAGAAAAAGAGAACGAGAAGAAAAACCAATTGTTTGTCGTAAAGTAGAAAAAATGGAAAACAATGATGGTCATGATATTCAAGATTGCGAGGCGTATCTTAATCAGCGTGTCTCGTGTCCTTGCTCTTAATGCAAGCTGGCAATCAAAAGTAAGTGTCACTTGTCACAGAACACGTACGACACTTCGGTGAGTTTCAATCAGAGATATTTGATTAGATGATCTCATACTTTGAGCAAACGGTAAGAAAAATGTGTATCAATCATGCCTTATATTCTCCAACTAGTTGGATATCATATATAAAACATTAGACGAGTCATAAAATTTATACATGGAGGTGACGTCTCATCCCAAGGAGAAACACACCTATTGCGGCCAATTATAAGAGTTCGTGGGCATGTGATGGATGGAGTGTTTGAGCCAATCTACCACTTGGAAGGCACGACCTAGTCTATACCATCAATACTAGAGAGACATGTAGCCTTTTAGACTTTCCTACAATCTTCGAGTCTGAGATGGAGGCAATGATTGATACATTGATGCCCATGGATGTTGAGACATCTGATCCATGAAGAGAGAAAGCATCCATACCATTATATGATGGGTGCTGAGTATCTCACCTAAAGATGTTGCTTGTACTCCTAAGTGTGTAAGAAAAATATGGGCGAAGCGATGCAAGTGTGACGAAGTTGTTTAGGTATCTTCTACGTACACTTCGTTGATTTCTTTTTGGCACCATGATATAAAAAAATTGTAATTTTTCAAGGAGTTTTATGATTTATTTTTAGGTTGCTAAAATATCATATATTACCACTTGAAAATACCATGCTTGAGTCTCATGATGATGCGCGGCATGTTTTACAAAATCTTGGTATGGACTACAACAACATCCATGCAAGTGTTAATGATTGCATGCTGTTTTGAGGAGAGTATGAGACTATGGAGACATGTCTAAAGTGTGGTACTCATAGGTATTAACAGAACTTGCAAGGGCAAACCATCTCTTAAAAATTTCTTAGATACTATTCACTTATTCTCCCATGTCGAGCATGGTGAACTTGACAACTGGCATGTGCAGAATAGATCCATAGATAGAGTCCAAGGAATATTAGCAGATTCACATGAATGGAGCCACATTTACACTACCTTTTCAAGCTTTTCACGAGAGCCAAGGAATCTTTGGCTCGGTCTTGCTATAGATGGCATGAACCCATTTTGTTTCTGCTCAACTTCTTATAGTGTGTGCCTGTAGTCCTTGTTAACTACAACATCCCGCCATGGCTTTCTACGAAGAAAGGATACCTGATACTTGCTCATTCCTAGCTGCTACAAAGACAAGAATATGGACGTCTATCCCTATTCATTAGTCTATGAGCGTAAGATTTTACGGAAGGAGGGGGTTGCCATGGAAGATATGAGCAAGTGTGATGGTCGATGGCGGTCCGCCAATATACGAGCCATTCTTATGTGAACCATATATGACTTTTTGAGATTTGGGGAGTGCTTAGGTAAGCAGGCTTCCATTCTCGGAGGTCATATCTATCATAGATTGTTCAAGTTTGTGTTCACTAAATAGAGGTGTTGGTACAGATCTGGTTACCTTATGTTATCATGCATGTCCATTGTGTGGGCCACAGTTAGAATCCCGAAGGTCACAAACCATGAAGAAGATGGTATATCAAGGACATAGCTCTTTTTTACCGAAGGGTGAATTGAGGGAATGTTTTCTTGGATGACCTCTAGCACAAATTAATGTCCAAAGAGGTGGTATGAGTTGAAAATGATTCACATAGAGTCGCATCCAAACGAAATGCAATAGTTCTCGATTTTCTATGAGTTGCAGTATTGGACCCACTTACAGATCAACCACTTGTTAGATCCTAGGTATATTTTTAAGAATGTCGGCAGCTTACTATGGGACCACATCACAGGAGAGAAAGACATTGTAGGGGCACGAATGGATTTGAAGGAGGTAGGCAAGATGGATATGCTTTGGCTAGAGTCGAGTGCTAATGGTCACTTGCAACTACCTCGCGCTCCTTGGGTTTTATCCACTAAAGGAGAGGGCATTGTGGGGCAAATTATCAGGTCTATTGGCATTCCGATGGGTATGATGTGTTCTCTTAGATCCACTTTTCTAAAGATGACCAACTATCATGGCTAAAATCCCATGATTGGCATAATATATGCCAGGTTTGTACTACAAATGGATTGTAAGTGACCTTCGTATTTTTCTATTTGGAGTCTAGTCGATGTTCATAATGCTTCTTCATTTGCGATAATTTGTACTATCGATCGTGATCGTAGTATGTCTTACTCCAAAAATACGCGAGGTGATTTACATGTTGTCAAATTTAGTGCAATGGATCTCACAGAAGGAGATCAAAACATCTTCTATTGAATCCGCAAGGTGGGGAGTAGTAGAGATAGTTTGTCTCTTTGAGAAGTACTTGCCGACCAGCATGCTCATGATACAAACCCCCTCCTAGTGGAGATTGCAGGACTTGTCCATATGGGATGGATGTTCTTCTTGGAGCACTTCATGAAAACCATGAAAGGCTTTGTGTGACAACGAGCTCAGCCAAAAGGTAGCATGGCTGAAGGTTGGTTGGTGTTTGAGGCGTTAGTGCATATTTCACAGTTGTTAACCTCAGCTCGAGACGAAAGAAAAAGAAGTAAAATATGGAGGCAATGGAAGAAGCATGACAGAGAAGCAAAGGCACAAGGATAGTCTCTAAAATCAAGCTAAAGGTAAAATCACATTTTTAAGTAAAAGACATCCCAAAATTTTTGTAAAAGAGCACCGGGCTCCCTCTTCTGCAATTTGTAAAAGGGTAGATGGGCATAAACTAAAAAAATTAGCCAAGTAGAACGGAATGGAAAAATAGACCTTCCCACAATGGTCGGTTATGTAAAAAAGGGGATGGGTACCTGTGGGATTTTAGGGTATATATATAAAGTTAAAAAAGTGAATGAGAGCTCATTCTTTGGTGTGTGGCAAAGTGTACACTTCTTCTTCTCTCCTTCTCTTCTCTTCTCTTGCTTGCTTGTGTAACAACTTGAGAGAGGGATTGCGAGAGTGTGAGGGAGTGAGTGTGTGAGGGTGAGGGATCAAGGAGATGACACTCTCTACCATCTCCTCCCTTCTTCTTCTCTCCTCTTCTTTTCTCTTGTCTCGCACAAGACTATGTACGATGGAGCTTGGAGGTGGAGGCTTGAGGATACTTAAACTTGTATTAAGAATTGTGGAGCTATCGATGTACTTGAAGGAGGAGGCAACAATATGCTGTGGTCACTGAAGGACGATGATAGACTGATCGGAGATGTGATGGTTGGAAATGGGGTAGAAAAAAGGATGGATGCTACAATGGAGGAGAAAGTCAATTGTTTTTGTATGTTGCACCATGCATCCATGGAGATGTGGCTCGCTAGGTATGAGCAAGCCAAGAAAGATCGGAAAGAAGTGCAATCAAAATTTCAATGCAGTATGCGCCATCGACCGATTCAATATTCCGAGGGCATGGAGGAGATGTTGCAATTTATGTCTATGTGATGGTTACATGAAGCTTTGATTGCAACCTCTCGCGAAGGGGTGGAGGTCTCTACTGAGGAGTGGGAATTCTCGAGGGGATGTAGTCTAAAGGTGACCACATGTTTTATAAGATATCATATCTAGATTTTATATATGACAACTCATCTAATAGTTTCCATGTACATTATAAATATATAGTGTGGTATGGTTGTGCCAGTGACATTTCTGCATCGAGCGTATTGACAAAATGCACTCCACAATGGATTGTAGTATCGTGACAAAGTTTGAGCAAGAGAGCTGTCAACGATCCACAGATCCAAATGTCGTTATAGATGAGATTGACTATTTTGGGAACTTGTAAAGTGTTATCATGGTGAATTACCGTAGCTTCTTCATGATCATATTCGATGTGCAGTGGTTCAAAGTGGTATTGGAAGGAGCCAGGTCAATCGTTTGACGAGGTTGAGGTTCATTTGGATTTCTCAAAATAGATTCCAAAAAAAGATGAATGGATCTGCGCAACACGTTTGTCTTGCCGGACCATTGTGAACATGTGCATGAAGTGTTTTTTAAAATTTTATTATGACATGGTATATATCATAAATATTGAATCTCTCTTGTATGTGATTTTGAACATGTAATTTTTTATCCAAATCCCCGACAGCCTCTATGGTGGTATGCTATACCTTCAATTTCTCGAAGTGTGAGAGTGTATGATAAAAGCAATGTTTCCAGCGTAGATGAGGATAATATGCACATGGAGAGGATAGTATGCATTTGCCTATTCAATTAATTGATGAATCACTTATAAGTGTACTCTAGAATATACATTTTAAGTAACACCATTTTTTTCAGAGTTATATTACTGTGCTTTGCTTGAATCTTTATATTGATTATGCTAACACCACTTTTTATTTATGCAAGTGACCTTTGACGATATTTGGAGAGCACAATGAGTTGAGAGATGAGTGACGAGCACTATAATATATAGGCCTCATACCGATGTTCAAGCGACGAAAATTTTTACAAAAAAAATTACCATCGTCATCGCTAAACAAGTCAGTATTTGCAATGCCATAGAATTGTCGCTATTGGCATCACTATTTGCCACGCATGTAGTAAATTTATGATGCTAATAGTGATGGTTACATAGATTTTTTTTTTTGGTAGGGCAACAAACTGCCTTGTCACATATAGCACTATGTGTTGTATTTGGGCCATACAAAAGGGTTATAGTAATGTGTACAATAGTTGTCAAAATGAAGGCAAAGTGTACTTGAATCCACAAGACTGATACATAAAATAAAGACAAGATCGCTTAATGAAAGCACTCATGGAATCATGGCAAGATACAAAGCATGATAATAACATAGTGCATATAAAATGCCTACATAAATCACAAGACCAAAAAAGAAGAGGATGTGCGCTTCATGGATCCAAATGCGACCTATAGATCCTCACCATTTGAAAGCTCATCCCACCGCAAAGGAGCATCAAACGGACTCTGCAGAAAAAGAAAAAACTACACATCAATCTACCATACAATAATGCATTTTAATTAAAATTAGTAGCTACGGACAAGAATGATGAGCGACTTACTAGGTTGCCGCGTACATACAATCTATTGATGTAGTGAGACTGTGTCTCTTTGCATATTGAGTCTTTAGGCTGGTGGGATCACGGTTTGTAATGGAGTGTTGTAAAGAAAACAAAATACAACTATTAGAAACACGATTATCAGTATAAGTGATATTGCAAAAAAATAAGCGAGAAGAACAAAAAAAACACTTACAAAGTCCTCCAGATAAGTATTGTGGTGGCTATTACTTTCAAGATGATGGACCACTCCTGCCTCCAGTCATGCCCTCACTACCTCACGCTATTGTCTCCCAACGTCTTGGAGAATTTGTAGCCTCCTCGCTGAGTCAATGCCAGCCATTTGCATCTAGGTACTTGGGCTTTGAGGCCCCACTCTTAAGTGCCTTGCGTGCGTTCGATCGTCTGTGTGACATGTACACACACATGTACTCCATCATTCAGCCTGTGGAAAACCTATCTACTATGGTGGGTACCGAAAACTCCTCATGCAAGGATGCTACTATGTAATCCTTGCTTCCCTCTGGTATGTTTCTCCAATAATCCAAGACGTGTTGAAAGACTTGTTGGCACAACTCTCTCATACAAGCCATCACCCTCCTCTCCTCATCATTCATGATGATGGCTCCTGTCCTATTATCTACAAGGTATCCATACCCTTATGGGGTATGTCTAAGATGTGTTCTCTCCTATCTGCAACTGCGCTCTTAGGCATATCTAAGAGACCCTTGTACATCTAGTGTATCCACGGGGGTGGTATCTCTTGGAGTAGTATCCATAGGGGTGCCACCTACGAACGACTAAGCAAAAACTGGCGTGACTGGAGTAGATGTCCCCACACGTGTGACAAATTCCACATGTGATGCAACTCTAGTAGAATAACAAGACGAAGACATTGCATTGGTACCTCCACAACAACCACATGAGCCATTGAACTTGCAAGAGAGTGAGGAGTAGCACATGTATCTCGAGCGACAGTGGGCTCACCACATCCATGTCTCCACAGCATCTCCCGGAACCATTCTCTCCTTTTGGCCCAATTCTAAAGCATTGACCTCGTCTACTGGAAATCGAAGCATCAGAGCGTGCCAAAGTAGATCTAACGAAATAGCTCTAGGTCCACTATATTGCTGAATCGAGCCATCTGATCTGGGGACATACGTGTGAAGATATCCTATAGCTCCTTGTCACTCATCCCTTGACTCATCGTGCTGTCCAAATATCCACAAAGGTTACTTGCACATACAAAAATGGATATTAGTATAATCAATATAAAGATTCAAGCAAAGCACGGTAGTATAACTCTTAAAAAAATAATCTTACTTAAAATGCATATTCTAGAGTACATTTATAAGCGATTCATCAATGAATTGAGTAGGTGGATGCTCCAAGTATGACGTAGCCTATGGTCCCATGTCAATCTTCTGACACAACTCCACATACACTGGAAGGTCGATAGAAAGGTCACCACAAAAGGATGAGCCCATCTTGTTCTCAAAGAACTCTTAGCCTCTTATATTTCCATCATATTTTCCCGATTCTGTCTCCTCTACATGCTCCAAGCTTTGAGCGGCCTCCACCTCTTGCAATATCACAATCTGTTGCTCTCTTGCTCAAACTTTGCATGATACCACAATTTGTTGTGGAGTGCATTTTATCGATACACTCCACACGAAAATGTCATCCATGCAACCACATCGCATTGTATATTTTGTAATGTAAATTAAAAGGTTAATTAGTTGTCACATATAAAATCTAGATATGACGGCTTATAAAACATGTGGTCACCTTTGGACTATATCCCCTTGAGAATTCCCACTCCTCAATAGAGACCTCCACCTCTTCACGAGAGGCTGCAATCAAAGCTCCATGCAACCATTGCATATACATAAAATATGAAATTTCCTCCATGCACTCAAGATATTGAATTGATCGATGGCGCATACTACGTCGTAATTCAGATCGCGCTTCTTCTCGATCTTTCTTGGCTTGCTAGTACCTAGCGAGCCACATCTCTATGGAGGCATGGTGCAACATACAAAAGCGATTCACTTTCTCCTCCATTGCAACATCTATCATTTTTTCTACCCCATCCCATTTCTAACGACTACATCTCTGGTCAAGTCTATCATGATCCTTCAGTGACCATAGCATACTTTTGTCTGAATCCACCATTGGTAGCCACTATGAGATATGCACTAATGCCTTAGACACCAACTAACCTTCAGCCATGCTACCTTTTGGCCGATCTCGTTGTCGCACAAAGTCTTTTAGGGTTTTCATGAAGCGCTCCAAGAAGAACATCCATCGCGTATGGACATGTCCTGCAATCTCTACTTCATCTACAAGATGCACCAGGAGATGGATTTGTATCGTGAGCGTGCTAATGGGTAGGTACTTCTCAAAGAGACGAACTATTTCCACTGCTCCCCACCTTGCGGAATCAATAGAGGATGTCTTGATATCCTTCTGTGAGATCCATTGCACTAAATTTGACAACTTGTAAATCACCCAGCATATTTTTGGAGTGAGGCATCATGTGATCGCGATCGGTAGTACAAACTGCCACAAATGAAGAAGCATTACGAACAACGACTACACTCCAAATAGCAAAAATACGTAGGCCACTTATAATCCATTTGTAGTAAAAACTTGACATATCTTATGTTAATCATGGGATTTTAGCCTTGATAATTGGTCATCTTTAGAAAATGCGGATCTGAGAAAATGCATCATACCCGTCGGAGTGCGGATATACATGATAATTTACTTCACAAAGTGCTTAGTGGATGAAACCCATGGAGCGCGAGGTAGTTGCAAGCGACCATTAGCACTCGACTCAAAGCGCCTCCATCTTGCCTACCTCCTTCAAATCCATTCGTGTCCTTGTAGCATCTCTCTTTCCTGTGATGTGGTCCCATAGTAAGTTTCCCATATTCTTGAGAATATGCATGGGATCTAGCAAGTGATTGATCTGTAAGTGGGTCCAATACGGAACCTTGTATAAAATTGACAACCGTCTGCGACTCTGTGTGGACCATTTTTAGCTCGTACCAGATTTGGCCATTCATTTATGTTGGAGGCCATCCAAGAAAACCTTCCCTCGGTTCATGACCCTCCAACAAGAAAGTGGTGTGTCCTTGATATACCATCTTCTTTATGGTTTGTGACCTTTGGGAGTCTAACTATGGCTCATACAATGGACATGCATGATAACCTAAGGTAACCAGACCTATCCCAATGCCTTTATCCTGTGAATACAAACTTGAACGAGCTATGATAAATATTACCAACGATAATGGAAGCCTACTTACCATTGTGCTTGCTCATATCTTCCACGGGCAACCCCCTTCTCCCACAAGCTATGATAGATATTACCAACCAGAACAGAAGCCTACTTACCATCGTGCTTGCTCATATCTTCCACGAGCGACCCCCTTCTCCCACAAGATCTTAAGCTCATCGACTAATGGACTGAGATAGATGTCCATATTCTTGACTTGGCTAGGAATGAGCAAACTAACGATCAGGTGTACTTTCTTCATAGAAAGCCATGGTGGGATGTTGTAGTTAACAAGGATTATAGGCCACACACTGTAAGAACTTGAGCGGAGACCGAATGAATTCATGTCATCCATAGCTAGACCGAGCCGAAGATTCCTTGGCTCTCATGCAAAGCTTGGAAAGGTAGAGTCAATGTGGCTCAATGCACATGAATTTGTTGATATTCCTTGGACTCCATCTGTGGATCTATTCTGTGCATGCCACGTTGTCAAGCTTGCTAAGCTCAATGTACGAAACATGTGGTGTATATGTGGAATAAGTGGAAAGTCTCTAAGAACTTTATGAGGGATGGTTTGCCCTTGCAAGTCTTGTCAATACCTGTGAGTACCACACTTTGGATATGTCTCCATAATCTCGTACTCTCCTTGAATTAGCATGCAATCATTGACACATGCATGGATGCTATTGAAGTCTATGCCAAGCTTTTGTAAAATATATTGCGCATCATCAAGAGACTTAGGTATGGTATTTGCAAGTGATAATATACGATACTTTAGCAACCTAAAAAGAAATCATAAAACACCTTGAAAAAGCACAATTGTTTTTATAATGGTGAGCAAAAAGAAATCAACGAAGCGTACGTAGAAGGTACCTGAACAACTCAGTTTCACTCTCATCGTTCCACTTGTATTTTGCTTGTACACTTAGGAGTGTAAGCAACGTCTTCAAGTGAGATACTCGACATCCATCATATAATGGTATGGATGCTTCCTCTCTAAGCGGATTAGATGTCTCGGCATCCATGGGTATCAATGCATCGATCATTGCCTCCATCTCAGGCTCCAAGATTGTAGGAAAGTATGAAAGGCTACATGTCTCCTCTAGTATTGATGGTATAGACTTGATAGTGCCTTCCAAGTGGTGGATTGGCTCAGGCAATCCATTCATTGGACGCCCACAAACTCTTCTAAGTGGTTGCAATAGGTGCCTCCATGGGATGAGACGTCACCTCCATGTAATAAATTTTATAGCCACATCCAATGTTTTTGTATATGATATTCAATTAGTTTGCGAATGTAAGGCATAATGAATACACACTTTTCTTACTGTTCACTCAAAGTCTAAGATCACTTGATCAATGTTCTTTTATTGAAACTTGCCAAAGTATCATACGAGTTTTATAAACAAGCGACACTTTCATATGATTGCCAGCTTGTATTGAGAGTAAGGAAACATGACATACTGATTAAGATATGCCTCATGATCTTGAACATCACGACCTTCATAGTTTTCCATTTGGTCTACGTATCGATAAATAATTTGTTTTTGTTCTCTTTCTCTTTGTATTTCTTAATTTTTTTGAGAAGGGGTTTCTTCTCTTATAACTTAACAAAATTAACTTCAACTAAAGTCTTGGTTTTCTTTCCCTTTCTTTATTTCTCCCCCTTTCTTTGCACATTTCTTTGCACTCTTCGTTTTATGTTCACTCCTATTCCTCTTTCATGCTTTCTTTGTCTTTCATGTTTATTCTCTCTTTCTTGTTCTCTCTTCCTCTTCCTTTCTTCTTCTCCCTTTTTTATTTTCTATCTTTCTTTCTCTCTCTCTTTCTCTTTCTTTGTTGCCCCTTTTTTTGTTTCTCTCCACCCCTTTACGGGTGGGCCTACAGTATATAAAGTCTAATATGCTATGTATTGGGCCGACAGACTAGCTACCTTACGTCCGTCTCGTGGTGTTGCATTCCAGGGACTCTTCTAACTAGCCACAATAAGTGCATTCCTCCTTTGGATGAGGTGTTAGCTCCTTGTATAAAATTTATGGGTACATCTAATGTTTTTGTATATGATATTAAATTAGTTTGCGAATGTAGGGCATAATGGATACACACGTTTCTTACCGTTCACTCAAAGTCTAAGATTGCATGATCAGTGATCTCCGATTGGAACTCACCAAAGCATCATATGAGTTTTATAGACAAGCGATGCTTTCCTTGATTGCTAGCTTGCATTGATAGCAAGGATACGGGACACACTAATTAAGATATGCCTCGCAATCTTGAACATCATGACCTTCATCATTTTCCATTTGTCTACGTATCGACAAACAATTTGTTCTTGTTCTCATTCTCTTTTTCTTTCTTAAATTGTCTGAGAAGGGATTTCTTCTCTTGTAACTCAACAAAATTAACTTCAACTAAAGTCTTGGTTTTCTCCCCCTTTCTTTGTTTCTCCCCCTTTCTTTGCACCTTTCTTTGTGCTCTTCATTTTATGTTCTCTCCTCTTTCACTTTCATGTTTTCATTGTATTTCATGTTTATTCTCTCTTTCTTGTTCTCTCTTCCTCTTCCTTTCTTCTTCTCCCTCTTTTATTTTCTATCTATCTATCTTTCTCTCTCTCTTTCTTTGTTGCCCCTCTCTTTGTTTCTCTCCACCCCCTTTTACAGGTGGGTCTATAGTACGTAAAACCTAATATGCTATGCATGGGGGCGAAGGACTAGCTATCTTACATCAGTTGGTATTGCATTACTGGACCTCGCCACCTTTTTTCCTTTGTGTGTGACTCAATATGCACAGCATAGGAGGAGGTAGTGCAAAGCATGTCAAGAAAACCATCCATTCACCTTCAAGTCCAATCTCTCTTTCACTTTACCGGGCTTGGAGACATAGACCTTCCGCACCTTCCCGAAGTGTTGAATACATCCAAGGTGCACCTTTAACAAAACCTCTCTCTCACTCTCTCTCTTTACTACTGCTACTACTACTACTACTGTTACTACTACTACTAGTCTATTACTACTACTATAGCCACCATCCCACCTTTCATATATTGCTCAATAGTTTCAAAACACGAGAGTACAGCAGACGAGAAGGCCATTTCTCTCTTCCTCTTTATTTCTTCTTTCCCCTCTCTTATTTCCTATCTTTATTTCTCTCTCTCTCTTTCTTTGTTGCCCCTCTCTTTGTTTCTCTCCACCCCCTTATGTTTTCTCACTCGTTCTTCTTTCTCTCTCCCCCCCCCTCTCTCTCTCTTTCTCTTCCTTTTCCTTTCTTCTTCTTCCTCTCTCATTTTCTATTGTTCTCCCTCAATGCACTACATTCTCCGCCCTCTCTCATTTCTTATCTCATTTCCTCTCTTTCTCCCTCAATGCACATCATTGTAAAAGAAAACAAACGAGAAAAGAAGAAATTAAAGAACAAGAACAAACCCTCTCTTTGTTTTTCTCTATCCCCTCGTGTTTTTTCATTCATTCTCCTCCCTCCCTCCCTCCCTCCCTCCCTCCCTCTCTCTCTCTCTCTATTTTTCTCTTTCTTTATTATGTTTCATGTTTATTCCCTCTCACTCTCGTTCTTTATTCCTTTATCTTTTTTCTTCTCTCTCTCTCTCTCTCTCTCTCTCTCTCTCTCTCATTTCCTCTTTTTCTCCCTCAATGCACATCATTGTTAAAAAAAAAGAAGAAATTAAAGAAGAAGAACAAACCCTCTCTTCATTTTTCTCTACCTCCTCGCGTTGTCTCATTCATTCTCCTCTCCCTCCCTCCCTCTCTCTCTGTTTCTCTCTTTCTTTATTATGTTTCATGTTTATTCCTTCTCTCTCTCTCTCTCTCTCTCTCTCGTTATTTTTTCATTTTTTTTCTTCTCCTCCCTCTTTAATTTCCTCTCTTTCTCCGTCAATGCACCTCATTCTCAACAAAAACAAACAAAAGAAAAGGAGAAAGAATAATAGCAAACTAAGAGGGAGCAATGCACTCACTGCAAAGGCTCGAGGATAGATTCTTCGTCTTCTCTTTGCGATAACGGCTCCTCTTCGCCCTTCATGCACTTCCTCCTCTTCTTCGCGAATGGTGGTGGTGGCGGTGAGAAGCTCTCATTCTCTCTCTTTCTCTCTTTCTCTCCCTTTTTCTTCCAGACACATGGTCTATTTCGCTCTCTCTTTCGCTCTTCACAGAAAAATGCTATTCACGGCTAATTTGCGTCGCAACTGTCCGTCGCTATTCATGAATATTCTTGTAGTGTAGAAGTTACAGAAGATATTCACATGTATATCTCAAGATCAGATGGCTCAATTCAGAGATATGGCGAACTAGGAGCTGTCTCGAACACCATCAGGTCGTTTTGTTAGATCTACTTCAACACACTTTGATGCTTCGGTTTTTAGTAGTAGATGAGGTCGACGCTTCAGAATTAGGCCAGCGGATGGAGGGAGTGATTTTGGGGGATGTTGTGGAGTAGTAGATGCGGTGAGCTTGCAGTCGGTTTGAGATATAGGTGCTACTCCTCGCTTTTGTGCAGGTTTGAG
Organism: Lygodium microphyllum; assembly: GCF_053477565.2. Taxonomy (NCBI): domain Eukaryota; kingdom Viridiplantae; phylum Streptophyta; class Polypodiopsida; order Schizaeales; family Lygodiaceae; genus Lygodium; species Lygodium microphyllum. The sequence goes on from NC_141156.1 coordinate 80,886,863, forward strand.
AGAGGTGGCTCAAGTGGTTGCTGTGGAGGCATCGATGCAGTATCTCTATCTTGTTGTTCTGGTGGAGTTGTGTCACCTGTAGGATTTGTCACACCTGTGGAGACATCTACTCCAGTGACTCCAGCTTTTGCTTAGCTGTCCATACGTGGCATCCCTATAGGCCTAGGAGCGCAATTGTAGTTGGAAGAGGATATATCTTAGACATATCCCATAGGGGTATGGATACCTTGTAGATGACAGGATAGGAGCCATGATCATGAATGGTCCAAGATAGGATAGGAGCTATGAATGAATGATGATCAAGTTTTTCGGCACAACGTCTTGGACCATTGGAAGAACATACCTGAGGGGAGCAATGACTACATAATAGCATCCTTGCATGAGGAGTTTCCGGTATCCACCATGACATAGAGGTTTTCCACAGGCTGGATGATGGAGTATATGCGTGCATACATGTCACACAGACGATCGGATTCATGTAAGGCACTCAAGAGTGGCACCTCAAAGCCCAAGAGTGGTTAGACACAAATAACTGGCAAAGACTCAGGGAGGAGGCTACAGATTATCCAAATGTTGGAGACAGTAGCACGAGGCAGCGAGGGCACGATTAAAGGTACGGGTGGTCTATCATCTTGAGAGTGGCCACCACATGACTTATTTGGAGGACTTCGTAAGTTTTTCTTTTTCTTTTCTCACTTTCTTTTTTGCAATATCACTTTTACTGACAATTGTGTTTCTAATAGTTGTATTTTGTTTTCTTTGTAGCACTCCATTACAAACCGCAATTCCACCGACTTGGAGACTCGATATGCAGAGAGACACGGTCTCACTGGATTGATCAATAGATTGTATGCATGCGGTGGCCCAATAAGTCACTCGTCTTTTTTGTCCGTAGATACTATTTTTATTAAAATGCATTATGTATGTGGACAGATGTGTAGTTGTTTTTTTTGTAGATACTCTATTCGATGCTTCTTTGCATCAGGACGAGCTTTCGGATGGCTTGGATTCGTGGAGCACACATCCTCTTCCTTTTTGGTCCTGTGATTTATGCAGACATATTCTATGTACTATGTTATTGTTATCCTTTGTATCTTGCCATGATTCCATGAGTTTTCATCAATAATCTTGTATTTATTCTATGTATTAGTATTGTGGGTTCAAGTATATTTTGTGCTCATTTTGACAATCATTGTACACTTAACATGTAATCTATTTGTAGAATGTAAATACATCACATAGTGCTACATGTGCCTGCCATATTTTTTTTTTCTCTATAACTGTCGCTATTAGCATTGCAAATTTATTGCACACATTGCTATTGGCATCGCAATATGTGTCACAAACTGTCGTTATTGGTATCGATATTTGCATCACTTTTTCAATGCCAATAGTGACGGTTCCATGGAGATACTAATACAGACGCGTTTAGTGATGACGGGGGTAATTTTTTATGAACATTTTTGTTGCTTTGAATGTTCGTATGAGGCCTCTATCTTGTAGTGCAAGAAATTTTCCTTCATCTTTCTTAAGGTTACATATCCACTCTTGTGAGCCTTAAGAAAGTTGCCAATGCTCGAAACTCCTCCCTTAGCTTGTTACGGTCAACTTATCCATTTTTCTCAACTTGATCTCACCCATAAGAATCTTTTAAAAAAACATTAAGAATGACATTGTCTTATTCAAACTATGTAAGAAGTAAACATCTACTACCTTAAGTTTTCAAGGTGTGAATGTGTAGCATCACGACAACAGGTACTTATAGATTGGGCTAAACATGAATCCTTTCAATGTATTCATCCATCTTTTCGTGTTTTGCATTGGTTGTTTGATTGTATGCATTTGGTTTGCTTTGCATCTTCTCAAAAGCACAAATGTTTGAGCATGTTATTCATCAACAATGAAACATACTTTTAATAGGAAACACTGCATAGACAGTTACAAAGTTGAAGGTGTTAATTAATGAATGCATGAAGGAAAGCTAGGATACATGTGTGTCCTTATTGGTATTCATTTTCTTGAGTTTGACATCAATAATGTGTTCGACATGATTCAAGGCTTCATTAGTTGCAAGAGAAGTTGTGAGATGAAATGAACTGTGAAGGAATTAGATGAAGAATGGCATTGAAACTCTCATTTGAAGTTGTGGGAAAATGCACACACTAGTGTTAGGAGGATCGATGAGCATGATAAAATACTCAAGGGCTAAGAATTATTGAAGGAAGGAAGATAGCTTAGTATATGTGTATCTAAAAAGCTTTTTGCTTTAAAGAATCTTTGATACTATTCAAAAGGGAAAAGCATGGTTAAAAAAAAAAAAAACAAAAAAGCCTTAAGAAGGAAAGCTAAGCCTAGAAAATCCTTAGGAAGATTATTATCGAGTTGGTGGGCGGGGGGGGGGCAGGCGCTTCGTATAAATCGAGCAGGCCTGAGTCAAATTGGGAGAGAGAATCGAGTTGAGAAGGCCAATGTGATGAACTGGAGCTAGCCATATTGATCTGGGACTGGGAGCCCTCTTTTCTTGTGAGTGTGTTTTGTAGAGGCTGATCATCTACAGCAGGATGCTGGTCATGACATGAGGTGTTTTTCGAGAGGAAAGCTGACATAGCTGGAGACTTGAAGAAGAGCCGTGGATGTTTATCGATGCACTAAGGTACGTCTTGGTTTAGGGGATTTGACAGTAGCTCCTCATTTGAGCGGACTGGTTGGCGAGCTGGTTTCCTGGAGGCACATTGTTATATGTGTTCCTTACGACGTGTCTTGGAAACTTGAATGTCCAATTGTTGGCAACAATGCTCATGGATATTTACAAATCAGAGACAACTGTCGGATTCTGAGGGTCGCCAACCTAAGAGCATATTTCAGGTGACAGCTTGTCATGAGGTGAGGAAGAATATGGTGGTGGCTATATTCTTGATTTGGAAGGGGATTTGGCAGCGGGAGAGAGATATTCATGTGGCATTACATGTGATGGAGGGCCGCTGGTTTATGAGTATAGCTGCAAGCTCTGGCCTGCATATTCATGAAGACAGCAGTGTTCGTGAAGACTACACTGTTGAATCTAGCGACCCGGTTCTTTGTTTGAGGAGTTGGGCACTTCATCGCACTTGGCAGCTCAATAGTGGAAGATTAGTTATTATTAGAAATCATGAAGAACATTGGAGAACAATAAATGTGTCGCTAGTGGTGGCAGCAGCCTCACTGCGATGAAGACAACAATTCATATCTTTTGAGTAAGGACATTCTTTCTCGATTTTATAGTTGTGACAAAATTTTTCAGTTGGGATTGCATAAAAAACAATGTATTTGTTAGGCTAGTTTTTCTTATCGAATCATGTGTGGAGCTAGAAGTTAAAAAAAAAAAAAGAGAGGAGAAAATTTGGATATTGTAATAAACACTTCAAACCTTCCAAGAGGAGCATGTGATATTGTTGAGGACTAAGATTATTACTTAGCCTGAGCTACACGAGGCATTGTTTTGTTGTGGTTATCTTTAATGTTTATGAATAAAGCTTGGATGGAATCAAACTCATGATTGGCACTCCTCAAGAATAAATGGTACTTCATCGGGCATTGGGTACCACACAATGACGATAGATATCATCTACTCCTCTCCGATACAAGACACCCACTATAATTGAAAAGCGTAATGCTTGTGATCTTTCTTTTTTCAGACTTTGATAAAGTAACCCCAAATCCTCCTGTAGATAAATAATGCATTATAGTCGCACACTAGGAAGGGATGGAAGCTGTATTGATTTTAAATAGGCCTTTCAACATCACTTCCCTCAGCTAAAATTTCTTTTGGCTCATTGAAATCCACAAGACATTCCACAATACCTTGTAGCCTCAGTGGCTTGCTCCTAATCTCATAATCAAACTCCTACAAAAAGCAAATAACTACTTTGCTAAACAATTAGGCGGCTGCAACTTGTTCAGCAATAATCTAGGTCCTTTTGCCTTCTTAAGGAATACTACATTCTCATAGAGAATATAATGCCTAAATTTCTTCATTGAAAAGACCATTCCAAGGCACAATTTCTCCATGTATGTATAGCTAACTTGAGATATCCCCAATTTCCTACTAGTAGCAAAGGCAATTGGATGATACCATTTCTCCTCCCAAATGTGAGCTAAACAGCTGATACTATGCATTGTGGCTACTGAAAATATGCAAAAAACTTCACCTCTCTGGGTACTTTTAGGATTGGTGCTTTTGCTAATTTTTGCTTCACATCCTCAAAGGATACTTGATAGGCCTCATTCTACTCAAGTAGATAGTTAAAAGATAGAAGGTTCGAAAAGCATACACGTTACTTTCTATCACACAAGGCAACTACCTTGCTTCAAAGAAATCGTATGAATAGCTACGTTAGGAGGAATGCCTCTCAGCTCATCATAACTCCAAGCAAAGATATTGTGAAATTCTTGAATTAAAGACACATAGTCCTTCCTTTCTTCCGAACTGAGCATAGACCCTAATTTAATTAGTCGTGAATCATTCATTGTACCAAGGTCAAGCTCAATTACATCCACATCCCTTATCCTCTCCTAAGGCTCTATTTTCTCATTCAAAGTCACTTGGTAGATATCCTCTGTAGTGGACCCCTCATCAGATTCATCACTTGATGACATCTCACTAGCAGATGGAGTATCTAGCATATCAAACTCTGACAAAGATAAAGGAACTCTCTCACTTTGAGGTGATTCAGCATAGGCATCTACTACTACACGTCTAACACCTCGATCAAAGATCAATCGATCAACGAGTATATCAACTTGACAATCTGCTTGTAAAATCCATGGCCTACCTAGCAATACTTGATAGCTAGGTCGCCCAACAAACCTAATGATCCTAAAGTCTAGTACATTTTACATTGGCAACGATCACTACAAGGATATGAGGCTATAGTGACGCCGATTAGTGACGACAAATAGCGGCGTCGCTATTTGCGTCATAAATGCGACGCTAATAGCGACGCAAATATTGACAGTACCCAGAGGGAAAAAATGTGGGCCGAAACCCGAGCGCGCCATTTTTCGTGCATTCATGAAAGAGAGAGCAAAAGGGAGAGTGAGAGGGAGAGTGACCATCTTGTTGAGAGGGAGAGAAAGAAGGCTTGTCACCACCACTGCTGTCGCCGTTCGCGAAGAAGAGGAGGAGGTGTATGGAGGGTGCGGAGGAGCCACTGTCGTAAAGAGGAGCCGCCAAACCCTTCTTCGAGTCTTTACGGTGAGTGCATTGTCCATTCTTGCTTTGCTTTTGTGTTTTATATCTCTCTTTTACTTGTTTTTGGTATAGTTTGTGTGTATTGAGAGAGGGAGAGGAAATGAGAGAGGGAGAGGGAGAGGGGGAGGGAGAGAAAATGAGAGAGGGAGAGGGAGTTTTCTCTCTCTCTTTTACTTGTTTTTGGTATAATCCGTGTATATTGAGAGAGGGAGAGGAAATGAGAGAGAAAGAGAGGGAGAAGGAGAGAGAGGGAGAGGAAATGAGGTATAATTCGTGTGTATTGAGAGAGGGAGAGGAAATGAGAGAGGGAGGAAATGGAAAAGGAAGAGGGAGGGAGAGGGAGAGGGAGGGAGAGGAAATGGGAGAGGGAGGGGGAGAGGAAATGGGAGAGGGAGAGGAAGACATTAAACATAATAGGGAAATGAGAGAGGGAGAGGGAGAGAGAGAGAGGGAGAGGGAGGGAGAGGGAAACATTGAAAGAGAGAAAGAGAGGGAGAGGGAGAGAGAAAGAGAGGGGGAGGGAGAGGAAAAGAGAGAAGAAACATTAAACATAATAGGGAAAGAGAGAAAGAGAGGGTGAGGGTGAGGGATGGAGAAGAAATGAGAGAGGGAGAGGAAGAGAGCAAAAGGAAATGAGAGAGGGAGAGGAGAGAGAAAAATGAGAGAAGGAGAGGAGAGAGAAAAAGAGAGAAAAAATACTAAACATAATAAGGAAAGAGAGAAAAAGAGGGAGAGGGTGAGGGTGAGGGAGAGGACATGAAATGAGAGAGGAAGAGAAAGAGAGAAAAAGGAAATGAGAGAGGGAGAGGAGAGAGAAAAAGAGAGAAAAGATGTCAAACATAATAATAGAGAAAGAGAGAAAGAGAGAAAGAATGTGAGGGTGAGGGAGGGAGAAGAAATGGGAGAAGAAATGAGAGAGGGAGAGGAGAAGATCAAAAGGAAATGAGAGAGGGAGAGGAGAGAGAAAAAATGAGAGAAGGAGAGGAGAGAGAAAAGATGTTAAACATAATAGGGAAAGAGAGAAAGAGAGGGAGAGGGTGAGGGTGAAAAAGAAATGAGAGAAGGAGAGGAGAGAGAAAAAACATTAAACCTAATAGGGAAAGAGAGAAAGAGAGGGTGACAGTGAGGGAGAGAGAGGAAATGAGAGAGGGAGAGAAAGAGAGAAAAGAAAATGAGAGAGAGAGAGGAGAGAGAGAAAAATTAAACCTAATAGGGAAAGAGAGAAAGAGGGAGAGTGTGAGGCAGGGAGAGCGAGTGAGAGAGGGAGAGAAAGAGAGAAAAGAAAATGAGAGAGGGAGAGGAGAGAGAGAAAAAATTAAACCTAATAGGGAAAGAGAGAAAGAGGGAGAGTGTGAGGCAGGGAGAGCAAGTGAGAGAGGGAGAGGAAGAGAGAAAAGGAAATGAGAGAGGGAGATGAGAGAGAAAAAACATTAAACATAATAGGGAAAGAGAGAAAGAGAGGGAGAGGGTGAGGGAGGGAGAGGAAATGAGAGATGGAGAGAAAGAGAGAAAAAAAGGAGAGAAAGAGAGAAAAAAATTGAGAGAGGGATAAAAAATGAGAGAAAGAGAGAAAAAAAATGAGAGAGGGAGAGGAGAGAGAAAAAGAGAGAAAAACATTAAACCTGATAGGGAAAGAGAGAAAGAGAGGGAGAGGTTGAGGGAGGGAGCGTATACGAGAAAGGGAGAGAAAGAGAGAAAAGAAAATGAGAGAGGGAGAGGAGAGAGAAAAAGAGAGAAAAAACCCATATACCTAATAGAGAAAGAGAGGGAGAGGGTGAGGGAGGGAGAGGAAATGAGAGAGGGAGAGAAAGAGAGAAAAGGAAATGAGAGAGGGGGAGCAGAGATAAAAAAATGAGAGAGGGAGAGGAGAGACAAAAATAGAGAAAAAACATTAAACCTAATAGGGAAAGAGAGAAAGAGAGGGAGAGGGTGAGGCATGGAGAGGAAATGAGAGAGGGAGAGGAAGAGAGAAAAGGAAATGAGAGAGGGAGAGGAGAGATAAAATACACTAAACATAATAGGGAAAGAGAGAAAGAGAGGGAGAGGGTGAGGGAGGGAGAGGAAATGAGAGAGGGAGAGAAAGAGAGAAAAGGAAATGAGAGAGAAAGAGGAGAGAGAAAAAATGAGAGAGGGAGAGGAGCGAGAAAAAGAGAAAAAACATTAAATCTGATAGGAAAGGAGAGAAAAAGAGGGAGAGGGTGAGGGAGGGAAAGGAAATGAGAGAGGGAGAGGAAGATAGAAAAGGAAATTAATTGTTGTTATTTGTAGTAGTAGTATTTTTTTCTTTTCTTGTTTATTGTTGTTTAGTTTTTTTGTTTTTTGTTGTTGTAGCAGTAGTAGTAGTAGTAGTAGTAGTTTTTTCTTATTTTCTTTTATATTGTAGTAGTAGTAGTAGTAATTTTTTTCCCCTCCCCCTTCTTTTCTTGTTTATTATAGTGGTAGTGGTAGTGGTAGTGGTCGTGGTAGTGGTTGTGATCGTAGTCATAATCATGGTCATGGTTGTCGTAGTCGTGGTGGTGGTGGTGGTGGTGGTGGTAGTCGTGGTCATGGTTGTAGTCTTCATCGTAGTCATAGCCGTGATCGTTAAAGAAAATGAGAGAGGGGGAGGAAGAGAAAAAAGAAGAAGGAATGAGAGAGAGGGAATAAACATACATCATAATAAAGAAAGAGAAAAAGAGAGAGAGATGGAAGGAGAGGAGATAATGAATGGATAAAAAACAAAGAGAGAGTGGTGGCGAGGTCCGGTCCAACACTACGAGACGGGGACATATATACCTTAATTTGTGGGTGGGTGGGTGGAGACTTTACATATACGTTAATTTTTGCTGAGTTACAAGAGAAGAAATCCCTTCTCAAACAATTTAAGAAAGAAAAAAAGAATGATAACAAAAACAAATTGTTTGTCATAACGTAGACAAAATGGAAAACGATGAAGGTCTTGTTTTTCAAGATCGCGAGGCGTATCTTAATCAGCATGTCCCATGTCCTTGCTCTCAATGCAAGCTGGCAATTAGATGAAAACGTTGATTGTCTATAGAACACGTACGATGCTTTGGTGAGCTTCAATCTGAGATCATTAATTAGGAGATCTTGGATTTTCAGCAAACGGTAAGAAAAGTTAATATCAATCATGCATTGTACTTGCAAGCTAATTGAATACCATATACAAAAATATTGGGTGTGGCTGACAAATTTTCTATCTAGAGAGGTGACATCTCGTCCCAAAGAGGAGTGCACCCTTTACGGCCAATTAGAAGAGTTCGTGGGCATGCCATGAATGGAGTGCCTGAGCCAATCCACCACTTGGAAGGTACTACCCAATCTATACTGTCAATACCAAAGGAGACACGCAGCCTTCCAGACCTACCTACAATCTTGGAACTTGAGATGATGATCGATGCATTGACTCCCATGGATGTCGAGACTTCTGATCCACTTAGAGAGGAAGTATCCATACCATTATATGATGGGTACCGAGTATCTTGCCTAAAGACACTCCTTGCACTCCTAAGTGTGCAAGCAAAATACGGGTGGAGAGATACGAGTGTGAACGAGTTGTTCGGGTACCTTGTATGTATGCTTCATTGAATTGTTTTCGACACTATCATTAAAAACATTTGTGCTTTTTCAAGGTGTTTAATGATTTTTTTCAGGTTACTGAAATATCATATATTATCACTTGCAAATACCATGCTTGAGTCTCATGACGATGCACGATATGTTTTACGAAAGCTTGGTATGGACTTCAACAGAATCCATGCATGTATCAATGATTGCATACTATTTCGAGGAGAATACGAGACTATGGATACATGTCCAAAGTGTGGTGCTCACAAGTGTCGACAGGACTTGCAAGGGCAAACCATCCCTCAAAAAGTTCTCAGACACTTTTCGCTTATCCCCTGCATAAACCACATGTTTTCTACATCTGGCATGGCGAGCTTGACAACGTGGCATGCATAGAATAGGTCCACAGAAGGAGTTCAACGAATATCAGCGGATTTACATGCATGGAGCCACATTGACTCTACCTTCCCTTGAAAGCCAAGGAATCTTTGGCTCGGCCTTGCAATGGATGGCGTGAACCCATTCGGTTTGCGCTTCAGTTTTTACAATGTGTGGCCTATAGTCCTTATCAACTATAATATCCCTCCATGGCTTTCTACGAAGAAAGGACATCTCATCCTTAGCTTACTTGTCCCTGGCCGCTAGAAAGTCAACAATATGGACGTTTATCTTTGTCCATTGGTCGACGAGCTTAATATTTTGTGGGAGGAGGGGATCATCGTGCAAGATATGAGCAAGCGCAATGGTCAACGGTCCGCGCCATTCTCATGTGGACGATGCATGACTTTCCGGGATTCGGAGAGTGCTCAGGTAAATAGGTTTCCGTTCTTATTGGTAATATCTATCATAGCTCGTTCAAGTTTGTATTCACTGAATAGAGGTGTTTGAACATGTCTGGTTATCTCATTATCATGCATGTCCATTGTGCAGGCCACAGTTAGACTCCTGAAGGTCACGAACCATGAAGAAGATGGTATATCAAGGACATGCTGCTTTCTTGCCAGAGGGTCATGAACTCAGGGAATGTTTTTTTGGATGACCTCCAACATGTATGAATGCCGCAAGTTGGTACGAGGTGAAAATGGTCCAGGCGAGGTCACATCCAAACGGAATGCGACGGTTCTCAGTTTTCTATGAGTTTCCATATTGGATCCACTTACAGATCAACCACTTGTTGGATCCCATGCATATTTTCAAGAATGTGGGCATCTTGCTATGGGACCACATCATAGGAAAGAGAGACACTATAGGGGCACAAATGGATTTGAAGGAGGTAGGCAAGATGGAGGTGCTTTGGCCGCAGTCGAGTGTTGATGGTCGCATGCAGCTACCGCGCACTCCTTGGGTTTTGTCCACTAAAGAAGAGCACATTGTGAAGCAAATAGTCAAGTCTATCTGCACTCTGACGGGTATGATGCATTTTCTCAGGTCTGCGTTTTCTAAAGAGGACCAATTATCAGGGCTAAAATCCCCTGATTAGCATAAGATATGTTAGGTTTGTACTATGAATGGATTGTAATTGGCATGCACATTTTATTATTTGGAGTGTAGTCATTGTTCATATGGCTTTCTCATTTGTGGTAGTTTGTACTATTGATCGCGATCGTAGGATAACTTACTCTAGAAATATGCGGGGCCATTTACAGGTTGTCAACTTTAGTGCAATGGATCTCACAGAAGGAGATTAAGATATCCTCTGTTGAATCCATGAGACAGAGAGTAGTGGAGATGGTCTATCTGTTTGAGAAATACTTGCCTACCAGCATGCTCACGATACAAATCCACCTTTTTGTGCATCTTGTAGATGAAGTTGAGATTGCTAGACCTGTCCATACGTGATGGATGTTCTTCTTAGAGCGCTTCATGAAAACCCAGAAAGGCTTTGTGTGACAACGAGCTTGGCCAGAAGGTAGCATGGCTGAAGGTTGGTTGGTGTCTGAGGCGCTAGTGCATATTTCACAATGGCTATCAACTGTGGATCCAGACAACAATATGCTATGGTCGCTCGCTGAAGGACGATGATAGATTGACTGGAGATGTGGTGGTTGAAAATGGGGTAGAAAAAAGAATGGATGCTACAATGGAGGAGAAGGTGGATCGCTTTTGTATCTTGCACCATGCAATTGTGGAGACGTGGCTCGCTAGGTACCAGCAAGCTAGGCAAGATCGAGAGGAAGCGTGATTTGAATTTTGACGTAGTATGCGCCATCGACCAATTCGATATCCCAAGGGCATGGAGGAGATGCTGCGGTTCATGTTAACATGATGGTTGCATGGAGCTTTGACTGCAGCGTCTCACGAAGAGGTAGAGTTCTCAACCGAGGAGTGGAAATTCTCGAGGGGATATAGTTCAAAGGCGATGACGTGTTTAGGATTTATCGTATCTATATTTTATATGTGACAACTAATTTGAGTGTTTCAATGTACAATACAAAATATATAGTGCAACGTGATCGCACAGACGGCATTTTTGCATGGAGCGTATTGACAAAATACGCTCCACAACACACTGTGGTATTATGGCAAGGTTCGAGAAAGAGAGCCGATGACGAGCAATGGATCCAAACATAGTTATAGATGAGATGGAGTATTTTGGAAATTTGCAAAGTACTGTTACGGTGGATTATCGTAGCTTCTCCATGATACTATTTGATGTGCAGTGGTTCAAAGTGGTACTTGAAGGAGCTGGAGCAATAGTTCGACGAGGTCTATCTCGATTTCTCAAAATAGATTCCGAAAAAAAATGGACGGATTTGCACGACACCTTTGTGTTGCCGGACCATTGTGAACATGTGTATGAACTCATTTATTTATTAATTGTATTACGACATGGTACATGTCACGATAGTTTAATCTCTCTTGTACATGTTTGTAAACATGTAATCTTTTATCCAAACCCCTGACAACCTTGATGGTGGTATGTTATATCTTCAGCTCCCCGAAGTGCGAGAGTATATGATCAAAGTGATGATCCGAGCATAGATGAGGACAATATACAAATAAAGGGGTCGATATTGCAAGGGGTGGATGCCACCAAAAGCTTGCAGCATGTAGAGGAGCCAGCATTGGGTAACAATGATGGAAATACATGAGTCCAAGAATTCTTTGAGAACGAGGTGGACTCATCCTTTTGTGGTGATATGTCTATCTACCTTCCAGTGTATGCGGAGTTGTGTCAGGAGATTGACATGGGACCATAGGATATTTCATACTTGGAGTATCCACTTACTCAATTCGTTGACTAATCGCTTGTAAGGGTACATAAGATATGCATTTTAAGTGAGATCATTTTTTAAGGATTTATATTACTGTGCTTTGTATGATTTAAATTGATTATGCTAACATCATTTTTTGTATGTGCAAGTGACCTTTGAGAATACTTAGATCATCAGGATGAGTCAAGGGATGAGCGATAAGGAGTTGCAGGATATCTTTACGCGCATGTCTCCAGATCATATGGCGAGATTCAGAGACATGGTGGACCAGGAGTTGTCTCAGACATCGTTAGGCCGCTCTATTAGATCTACTTCGGTGCGATCGGATGCTTCAGCTTCGAGCAGACGAGGTCGATGCTCCAGACTTGGGCCAGAGGGAGACAGTGCTTTAGGGTCAAGGGGATGCTGTAGAGATACGGAGGCAGTGAGCCCACGGTTGGCATGGGATACATGTGCTACTCCTCGCTCTCATGGTGATAGTTTCAGAGAGCATGGCTTAGGTGGTTGCTATGGAGGCATGGACACGATATCTCTGTCTCGTCATTATGCTAGAGTTGCATTACCTCCAAGATTTGTCACACGTGTGGAGAAGTCTACTCTAGGTACTCCGCTTTTGCTCAGCCGTCTACAGGTGGCACCCCTATAGGTGCTACATTGATAGATACTACCCCGGTCAGTACACCAGATGTACAGGGGTCTCCTGGATATGCCCAAGAGCATGGTCGCAGGTGGGAGAGGACCCATCTTAGGCATACCCCAGAGGGGTATGCCTATCTTGTCAATGATAGGTGAGGAACCATAATCATGAATGGTGAGGGGAGGAGGGTGATGGCTCGCATGAGAGAGTTGTGCTAACAAGTTTTTTGGCACAACGTCTTAGATCATTGGAAAAACATACTGGAGGGGAGCAAGGACTACATGGTAGCATCCTTGCATGAGGAGTTTCCAGTTCCAGCCACAGTAGATAGGTTTTCTACGGGCTAGATGATGGAGTGCATGCGTGAATATATGTCACACAGACGATCGGATGCACGCAAGGCACTCAATAGTGGGGCTACAAAGCTCTAGTGGCTAGATGTAGATGACTGGCGCCGACTGAGGGAGGAGGCTACAGATTCTCCAGGACGTTGGAGTCAGCAGCACGAGGCAGCGAGGGCACGACTAGAGGCCGGAGTGGTCCATCATCTTGAGAGTGGTGGCCATAGGACATATCAGGAGGACTTTGTAAGTTTTTCTTTTATTTTGCTTGCTTATTTTTTTGCAATATCCTTTGTACTGACAATTATGTTTCTAACAGTTAGTATTTTGTCTTCTTTGTAGCACTCCATTACAAATTACGATCTGATCGGCCTTGAGACTCGATATGCAGAGAGGCATGGTCTCACTGCATTGATCGACCGATTGTATAGATGTAGCGGCCTTGTAAGTCACTCATCTTTCTTGTTCGTGGTTACCATGTTTAATTACAATGCATTATTGTATGGTGAACTGATGTGTAGTTGTTTCTTTTTTTTGCAGAGTCCGTTCGATGCTCCTTTGCAGCAGAATGAGCTTTCGGATGGCGAGGATGTATAGCTCGCCCTTGGATCCTTGGAACTCACACACCCTTCTTTTTTGGTTGCGTGATCTGTGTGGACATTTTCTATGTAGTAATGATATCTTGCCATGATTGTAGCAGTCACTTTCATTATGCGATCATGTATTTATTTCATGTATTACTGTTATGATTTAAGTACACTTTGTCTTTATTTACACGAGCATTGTACATAGCTGCCCTGCCACAAATTTTTTCCCCTATTACTGTCACTATTAGCATCGAAAATTTACCTGCATGCGTCATTATTGGCGTCATTATTAGCGTCACAAAGCGTCGTTATCAGCGTTGTTATTTGCATCGGTAGCAGCAAATAGCGACACTGATAACGACGCTAATACCGACTGTTCTATGGCGTTGCCAATAACAACGATTTTTGCAATGATGGGGGAAAATTTCTTTATTTACATTTTCGTCGCTTTTAACGTCGGTATAAGGCCTATATCTTGTAGTGAACAAAAACCCCCAAAATTTATTGTTTTCATGAAAACTACATATTTGCAGGTTTTGCTTGTTTAGATATAAATTATTAAATGACTAATTTTTCTAGTTTTCTTTAATATTTCAGATAAATTTTAGCATTTTCAATCAAAGAAATCCATTTACAAACATTTTCATCAAATATCTTTCATAAAACAAATGAAATGATTGCTTACACATAAAAACTATGTTTTGGAGGCGGGTATTTAATGGTTGGAGCTCATTGATGCTCTCTCCAACTCTGATCTATGATCTCCTCTGCTCTCGTACCATTATTCTATTGGTATCTCGCATTCAACTCCTTTCCTTTCTTCCATAGATTCATGAGTGTGAACAATCCTCAAGAGGAGAGAGAAATACTAGATTTGCAGATCCACCATCGAGAAACCATTTTCAGATTCGAGATCGGTGAGAGAGGAAGCGAAAAAATTGAGAAGATGATGGACATTTCTTGATTGATAGGTTACTTTCCAGCCCCCATAGCCCCTACCCTACAAACGTCACCAAGAGGGGGGGCGGCATGTTCTGATCGATGCCATTTCAAATCCCCCCTCCCCTCCCCACACACACACATCACAAATTTTTTGGGGGGACCATTGGCCCCCCAAAGGGCCATGACCAAATATTTTTAAACTTTGGCCATTTTAACCTTGGCACTTGTCCGGTCTCCCGTCCTGTTTGGTGCCTGAATCCAGATCTGAAAAATCCTGCATGTCTGAGGTGTCATCCTGAACGGCCAGAAAGCTCTATCCCTTTAATCTAGGTGTTGAAAAAATTACTAAAAATATGCAATCACTGCAATGCCTAAAGTTTTGCATTTTTTCTTCCTCAGTCTCTAAAATTGTCGAATCTTCATGTTAGGCTTCATTGCCTTAAAATTCCCGCCTAAAATTTGCACTAATTTGCTCCTAATCCACACTTTATGGGTCTTTCAAAGCTACTCTCAAACTAGGGATCCTCTTCTACTCCACATAGGTCAATGGATTTTTCAAGCAATTGCCATATATCCAAGAGGTTTATTTCAATACCATGATTTTATGCTCTTTCCATTCAAGATAAAATGTTTTAAATTTCACAAAAAAAAGAAAAGTAGCATTGTGATCCATGTGCATAATTGTATATTTTCATGCTTTTCACCATATATATTGCGAGAATTTTGTAGAAGATATCATTGATAAAACCCATGCTAGTATCTTTCTTATGCTAACAAACCTAAACTATATGCATATAAAAAAGATAAGAAAATCATCACATTTTTTCCTTGTCACGATCTCTTATTATCAATAAATTTTGCAAGTGTTATCATATTTTTAGGTATGTAGTGAATGAGAAAAACCATATAGGAATGCATCTTAATACACAATATAAGGCCACATCGAAGCAATCTCCATGCCATGGAACCCATACAACCATTGCACAAACATATATTTATTATTTTTCAACATCAAGA
Source organism: Lygodium microphyllum (assembly GCF_053477565.2). Taxonomy (NCBI): domain Eukaryota; kingdom Viridiplantae; phylum Streptophyta; class Polypodiopsida; order Schizaeales; family Lygodiaceae; genus Lygodium; species Lygodium microphyllum. The sequence continues at coordinate 80,902,399 of NC_141156.1, forward strand.
TCCGTCTAATCATTCAATTTCTCTTAAAACTCCATTTTTCACAACTTTACTCAATTTTGATTCATACGAACATATTTTAAAAACCAATTGTTAATATAGAAAGCATGTTGATCAAGCATTTAGAAAATAGTTTTCTAATTTTGTCTTGACAAGAATGCTTTATATACATATATATTATTTATTTTTATTATTTTTAAATAAAATAAAGCTTATTGTAAAATATTCTATAAAATCACTTTATTTTTTACTATTTCGGGATCGCTTAGGTAGCTCGATCATACTCCACATAGCTACTAACAACCATCTTTATACTCCTTTGCTCAATTGCTTGCATTATATTATGCTTAGGAACTCCTTCTCCCTCTCCCTCTCAACCTATATAAACACCCACTATGGTGCAAGAGAAAGAGGAGAAAGAAAGACTAAAAATCAATCTTTTCATAGAATGCATCATTTCAAGCACTTCTTATGGTGATTTGAAGCTAAGAAAGTCAAGAGATCATGGCTAAAAATGCTCCTACAATTTCAACTGTTGCAAGATCCCATTTTCATGGAAAATGAGGGGCTGCAAAAAGAATCATGCTTCCCCTCATCATGATGAATTTTTAGAGTTTTGGCCATCTTAATCACTAATAACCACTTATCTAGTTCACTTGTTGTGTTTTCATACTACCAACAAGTGGTCTTGTTAAAATCAGAGGGACAAATGAACTTAGATTCGAGAGCTGAAAGTACAATCATGTTATTGGCATCATTTTCTACTAAGTTGACCTCCTAGACACTATTTTCGACCTTTGGATTAGATAGCTTCTTTATAACACTAAATTTGTGCCTCTTTAAATGGACACTTTCAATGTGTTCTAGGCCACCAGATTTTGCTTTAAAAACTTTGGCACGTCTTCATTTTTATTGCAAATGCTTTATTTTCTACTTCAATTTTGGCACATAGTTACATCTCTCATTGGCAACATGAGATAGGGCGACTTAAGCCGTCAAACCCATAGATTGATATGCACACAAATAAAATGTAATGAGTGTCAAGTTGCTTCAAATAAAATACACAACATAACATAAAACATAGATCTCACCATGCCCCCCGATATAGATTAAGGCATGAATTCCACAAGGGATAAACCAATCATAATTTGACAAAGAGATTGAGAGCTAGTTGCTAACCAATTGCTCCAATATAGAGTGACTAAAAGATTTATCAAAGAGATCATCCTAAGTGGTGGTCTGACCTACCTACCTGTGACCTAGGACAACTGTACCAAGAACTTCTACTACGCGAGTACTCTTATAACTTGGTCCACTTAAATTATTACATTATTGTTTTATATTAATTGGCATTCAAATGTGTAAAAAGAAGAGAGCTAATCGTATTTTGACTTAAGAAGAATAGGGCATTGGTCTTAGCTCTATTTTCAGTACCCAAGAATCTATTAAGCTCTCACAAGAAAACACTAAATCCTTTTTTCTCACTCACTTTTATTTTTTCTTCAACCATCCTTATTTTCTTTTGGCTAGATGCTATCCCTAGGAAGGTGAAGCATTAGTCCCATGTCTATTGACTCGTCCTAGTTTGTATTGTATATACTGTAGAAAAATTTATTATTTTCTTCTTTTATTCTTCAAGCTCTCCTAGTTGTCTCACAACTAACAAGATTTCCTAGAACTAGCTTCCTAGCAAGCTAGGAGGAAAGGATCACTAGGGCTACCTCCAAGAGGGATCTTGGTATGTCCAATAATGTCTTTGAAAGAGGCAAACAACTCCTCAAACCTCCCCAAACACACTTAATCTAATCCTGAGACTTCATGCCTTGATTACTAGTCCCTACAAAGAAAGAAGCATCCCCCAAATACATACACATTGTGCTTAAGGGAAAATAACTTAGATTGGAAAGACACCACTTGGACTGGCCACGAGAACCTACCACACAACAATTGGCTCCTTCCAGGTGCTTCCTCAAGCGTGTTTAGTGCATCATTAAAAGAAAGCACCATTGAATGCACATGTACTGACCAAACACACGGTCCTCTTGGCCTAATGAAGTAAATCATTTCACTACAAAAGAAGTGGCCCTCTTCACCTAAAGAAATAAATAAATATATCTTATATCACATCCCTCCTTAGAGTGGCACTATACATGCAAATGCTCCATTCCAAGGAGAAAATAGGGCACCTAGCCCCAAACTAGGTGTATTAAATTATGACCCATACCTCCTACATATCTAATAAGAGGCATATGCATAACATGCCATCTAACAATCCTATGGGTCCAAGACAATAATGGGTCTCAGCTACTTTTTGCATTACCCAAACTAACCATCACTTGCTATATAAGGCATGTTCAAATAAGAGTCCCCATAATTGACCAAATGTTCACTAAGTCTCGTGTCATCAACAAGAGATATATTTGAGTCATGATCATAGTTAAAAAATAGGTCTTTCTTCATAAGTGTAATTTGTTAATGAATCAACAAATTGGTTTCAATGTCATGGAACCAGCTAAAGAGCCACTCTTTCAAACTTGGCTATAGTAGCATGATAATACATATAAAGGATGGGATTGTATATCATGTATATCCCATTCAGACAATTCAATATCAACTAGGAGTTTTCCTTTACTAATAATTGGCAAATATTGCCCCTCTTAGCAATGTGTAGTTTCAATAACAAGGCTTTATATTGTGCCTATTGTTGGTAAATCCTACTCCAAGGTAGGCAACTAATTTCATTGTGACCCTATATCAGGGATCTCTAATGACTACCCTGCTCCTCCCTTTCTTATTGGGACCCCTGGACGCTCCATCAAAATACAATGTATAGGTCCATAAAGGGTTTACACATCCATCCATCATTAATGCCTCTATTCATAACTATGATAATCAAAGATTTGCATATTCAAAAGGTGAACCAAAGGCTCCATCATCCCACCTTCTTCATTGAAAACTATAGGGATAATTATCAAGTTACTCAAGTAGTGATGGAAGATGATCTTAATTTCCCAAACCAATATCCCATCTTCTTGCTTAATCACCCTATATCCTTTGATCCACCAAACAAGTCTTCCCTAATAGTATCTTTGTTCCAAGCATGCATGCTCCAAATAGGGCATTAGTTGCCCCATCAACTAGTTTAACCTCTCTTGTAGGTTTCAAATCAACACAACATAAATTTGCAAGGGCATTCTTCTCTTGTCTTCTCTTGTCTTGCGTGTGGCTATGGAGGATGGAGCTTGGAGGAAGAGGCTTGAGGATGCTTGAGCCTCCATCACGAATCATAGAGCTATCAGTGTGGTTGAGAGAGGAAGCAACTCAATCAGGCTACTCTTGGAATGCTTGAAACAATAAGCGATCTCTGAGTCTTGGTAGTTGATTGCCTCTACATTTTGGTTTTGTTTCCGAGACCAACGGATTCAAGCTTGAGCGCTTTGAATCGAGCATCGAAGTAAGGGTTTCATCCCCGAACTAGAGCTTGAGGTAGATAGGAGATTTTGGGTCTTTAATCCATGCTACAAGTAAGTAATTTTTTAATTGATGGTTAGTTTAGTAGGAGAAATTAGTTCAGTTCTTGGCTTTTGATTCTTGTTGTATTTAGAGTAGGTTAAGGTTAGAAAATCGATTGGAAAAGTATAGGGTTTGCTGTTGTAAACCAAGCCAAACAAGGCACAAATCTGCAAAAAAAGGAAGGAAGGAGAGCTAAAGGGGGTTGAGACCGACTAGCAAGGGGGCAAGAGTGGCAAGAACGTGGTGAAGGAGGGGTTTAATAGCTAAGAGACCCAGGGGAAGCTCATTTGAAACCCTGGTTGATAGAGAGAGAGAGAGAGTGAGAGAGAGCTTCATTACGTGGACTTGATTCAATCTCATCGCTAACGAGTTCATTGCCCACTACAAGTATTCCCACACCTTCTCCTGCATGTGTAGTTAGGATCTAGAGGTGCTCAAGCAATGCGAAGGCTCCAATCACTCTGGTGCATTGAATTTTGTGTCAGCTCGGCAAAAATGCATTGCGCTCGCCCGTCCAAGTGACGACAACTATGGGCCGAGTCCCAGAATCAACCCTCGGTCCACCCTATATTCAACCACTCGCCCCTAAGGACTTGGGCACTCACCGCTCGACCTATCCGAGTCAACCATTTAGACACACTTGATATTGGGCCCTTGCGAAGGTTCCAATCACTCTGGCGCATTGAATTTTGTGTCAGCTCGGCAAAAATGCATTGCGCTCGCCCGTCCAAGTGACGACAACTATGGGCCAAGTCCCAGAATCAACCCTCGGTCCACCCTATATTCAACCACTCGCCCCTAAGGACTTGGGCACTCACCGCTCGACCTGTTCGAGTCAACCATTTAGACACACTTGATATTGGGCCCTCTGTCCCTAACGACTCAGTGTGACCCTGCTCAAACAACAAGTTGACATTTGACCTATCTTACTCGGACACTTGAAAACTCGACCCTCGGCTTTGTCCACTCGGCCCTCGGTTCAGGGGACTTGGCCCACTACCGTTCTGCCACTTGGTGCTCGGCCCACCTAATTCGGCCCTCAGGCAGCTGCACTCGAATTGTCCAAGTTCGACACTTAGACCAGTTGCATTCGACCCTTTCTCATTTTGCCCTCGGCCATTTGGATGGGCCGAATCGGACATTTGGCCCCTGTAATTCGGACCTGTTGGGCCAAATCTAAATTTTTAAAATCTTTGAACATTGGACTAGACCACCTAGGCACCAATTGTCCTGACATCTGAAGACCATACAAACACTAGAGAAGCCCTTTTGGCACAAGGAAAAAGGGGATCGAGCATAGAGGCAACACTAGGCAACCATGTAGCAATTTTGCCTAATAACAGCATTGAATGGAGTCTTAGAGCACTATTGAATCATGACAGGGTAGAGAGAGTAGCAGAGAACCTTATAAATCAATAGGATGGGGCCAAAAACTAGGCATACGAGCCTATCAAGCTAAACCCATGACAAGAGCGATAGAGTCATTTAGGCACTTTTCTTCTCACTCACTCTAAATTCCAGCCCTCAAAGCATGAGGGAGAAAAGCTAAAAGCTTGATTTCGCACAATGCATAGAAAAAACACACACACGCATAGAGTGAGGGTAAGTTGAGGATTGGTTGTGATTAATAAGGAACTTACCCAGATGTAAGAACGTGAACGAACCCACTAGTAAGAGAAGACCCAAGGACATAGAAGGGAGATTGAATCCCCAAAAGTAGGACCAAACGAAGGACACAGCCAAAAATCGAAATACAACAAGGATAGATAATATTGCGAAAGTGGACCTACCCGACCTTATCAACGTGATCAACAACTTGGTAGAACAGGAAGTCCTAGACATGGAAAAAGGCAGCTCAGGCCGTAGAAGCAATGAGGAGCTTAACCTAGGAGACTTCCCTAAGGTTGTCCAACATTTAGCGAACCAATATGATGCTCAAACCTAGCTAGAACACCACGGTAGGCCGATAGAGGACATCATAGCAGACCTAGAGGAAGAAAGAAAATTGGCCCATAGGGCTCTGTACGGCCTAGCCGTGTACAACAAGGATCAGCAAACTAGGAACTTATGTCAGAGTTTAGAAATGCCAAAGATCTAGAGGGTGCTAGCCCTAGCAGGTAGGAATCGGTCAGAGAGTGAGAAAGCACTAGAAGAAGATCTCACACTGAGTGATCTCCTGACAAAGCAGTTGCTAGATAACACGACCGCTGAACGAAACGCTATAGCATTGGCAACATCCCTACTAACAGGGTTAGGAGTAAACCAAGGCTCTAAGATCCAATAAAAAATCCATGTGGTAGCAAAATATCTAGACAAATACAAAGCTACCGATGACCTCTACAGCTTTGTGGAACAGTTCGAGCAAGTATGCAAGGCCAACAACCTCATTGATCCTACTCAATGCTCCCAAGCCTTTGGATTGTGCTTAGGCAATAAGGGTCACCTGGTACACGAGTCTAGATGCTATAGAGCATATCAATTTCAATGGCTTGAAAAATCTCTTTATTAAGAGATTTTCCAAACCTAGATACTCCAATAACCTATTGGTGCGGCTTATGAATGTCAAGCAGAAAGAGAAAGATGATATTTGAGATTATGTGACCCATGTGAGGAGCCTCTTCAAGAGAATCCCGATGGGTGAGAGACCAATTGAAAGGGCGGTATCCACTGTATTTGTCAATGGAATTCGAAGCAAGGAGCTCTACAAAGCCTTGACTAGAAACTCAAACTTGTAGCGAGACACGCTGGCAAGGGTCTTTGAAGAAGCTATTAGAGTGGATGACCAGCTCAAGGAAAGAAGCTCTAGATGCTCAATTCAAGAAGGGTCCACTACCAGAAGCTCCGAGAGAGCCTCAAAACCGAGTGAGAGAGTAGACTCAAGCACTCAAGACAAGGGCAAGGGCATTGAGTCGGGACAAGAGCTAGTTGAGATTAGGATGGACATATCCAAACTACAAGAGATGCTAAGACGACCAACGTGCCCACATGTCCAATGTGTGCATTGTGGCAGAAACTACTCGCCAGCTGAGTGTCAGGACCCTAGGTCATGACCTTGTGCTAATTGTGGTAGGTTCGGCCATGACACCATGCTTTGTTGATTACTTCGGAGGCTCCCATACCTGCAGCCTTATGGTCAACCCTACCTTGCGAATAGGCCACCGAACTTCTTTGGAAGGAGAGCTCCATTGGCTCTTCCAGCACCAAATGATGCTAAACTTGCCATCCTTGGGATAGAAATTAATCCTACGAGTATCCCTAGACTGCTTGGACCCTATGTGACCCATCCACAGAGTGACACCCTAGTCCACTATGTGGACAAGCCTAGCAATGATGAGCCTTATGTAAACCGATATGTGTCATATGATGAGAAAGGCAACGCTATCCTCATGGACTATAGACCAATATCGGTGATGGCATTGGGAAGAGGGAGAGGAAGGGGCCTAGGAGGGCAGGCCCAAGAGTCAATCATGTGTTGGACTTGTAGTCACCCAGGAAATATTTCTTCACATTGCCCTGAGAGGGAGCAAGCAAACAGAGATAAGGTTGACCTGAGATGCGTCGAGTGTGGAATCACTCATCTCTTTGTTGACTACCCTAGGTGGAGACCATCCTCTAGTTTGGCAAATGAGCCATTGGTCCCATTGGGGTTTTTTGGTGTCGAGACACTCGACGGAGAGACCACACCTATCCCATTGCATGTCATGACCCGTACGCAAATGAAGTAGGCCAACATATCATTGCCACGGCCCAGAAACCTTGACGCAATCTCAATTGGAAAGAAGAGTTGGAGATGAAAGAGGAATAGATGAGACGCTAAGGTCACCCTCAAAATTGAAAGTACCATGACTTTGTCAATTGGAGGGAAATTCATTGACACAAAAGAAGAGACGTCGGCATCTTGGACGGCTGAAAAGGGAAGTGCTAAGGTCAGGGATTACCCCAACCCAAAGCGCCAACTTGAAGCCATTCAGAAGGCAAAAGAGTGGGTGAAAGAGGCCTAGGAACACCTAAAGGACGCTGAGCCCATACTAGAAAATGAGATCGATGATCTCTCAAGCATAGGCACCCTAGTCTCTCTCCCACAACCAAAACCAAGAGAAACGATGGCACCACAAGTAGGGCTGCCTAGACAAAGCCTAAAAGCTCCGAGCCAGCAAACCAGTCTAGGACATTAGCCAAAAACCGCAAACTTAAGAGGGAGGCAAGTGACTAGCAACCTCCTCAACACATTGGTGACCGACCCTATAACTCTAAGCTTGGGCGACCTGCTTATGTAGCATCCTACGCTATGGCTAGAGCTAAAACATTGGGTCGAAGAATCAAATGAGCCAATTGTCACAAACTTGCTTGAGCATGACACAGAAACTCAAATACAGAGTCTGATGCTGCACTCCATGCCTAAATCCTTTCACGTCAATGCTTTTTGGAAGGCACGGAAATGCATGCAATCCTCTTAGTCCTAGCTCTGGGGGATATCACAAGAAAGGGAATTGTAGACACAGGGGTAGGAGTGAGTGTGCTAAGCCACACAGTACTCCAAACTTGGGGTAACCCACCAGTCGAGACTACTAGGCTCAACGTCACTCTAGCTAACAGAATAAAGGTGAAACCATGTGGAGTGTTAAAAAATTAGCTAGTGAAGATTGCAGGAATCCAATTCTCGGTTGACTTCATAGTCATGAAGGGAGTGGACTACAACATCCTGCTAGGCCGACCCTAGATGTGCAGCGCGAGAGTCATAGAAGATTGGAGGAATGGTCTTGTCTTCTTGGTCAATCAAATAGAGGTTGTAAGAGTAGAGATGGACACTTGAAAGACTATGCCAGTTGACCTGGATGCCATCTCCACCATGATGAAGGGTGATGAATAGCAGACTAGGGGATCCTATGGGGCTCTTACCAAAAATATCCCTTGCCTTGAGGACGAGTGAGATTGGATGCACATTCTTGCTACCATCAACCTATTGTTCTCAGATACTGAGGAGTATGAATATATTGTCAAGGCAACTAACTGGTTTAAGGACACGCCTTCAGTGCCAGTCTACATGATGACTAGGAGTTTACATGGGAGACCCACTCAGGATGCATTCAGAGTCCCAAGTAATAGACGCAAGCTCCAGGATATCCTAGGATACTCAACCAATAAGTTGATTGGCAATACAGTGACAAACCTTAAGCCACTCCAAGATCTCTTGGATGAGCATGAATGGCAATGGTCCAAGGTGCACAATTTGAACTTGAAGTACAATTGGGCCTTACTTCTCGACCAACAAGAAGGGAATTCTCAGGACCAGGAAATTGATGAGCGACTAGACAGAGACAACTTAGACAGAGACCGCTCAGACAGCTCAGACGATGAAAATGATGAGTGACGAGAGCATGAAGAGCACCCTGCCACGACACAAATCAAACCACAAACCGACTAAGTAGAGGCTGCAAATGGCTTGCTGGCCACAAAAACTTGCAAGAAACCTTTCTTCCTCACCAAGAACCATGCCTCCAAAACACACAAGTGAATGGCACACAAGAAATTGAGAGAAATTCTTCCACCCTCACCCTCTTCCTCTTCCTCACTCTCCATTAGATTTGGCAATGAAGCACAAGAGAAAGAAGCAAGAACAAGAAGGAAAGTGTTGTGCCAAAATGTGAGAGAAATAAATGAAGCGTGATAGGAGAAGATAAAGGAAGAGAGAGGGTATAACCACCTCAATCTCCCACCTCCTCAAATCACCCAACAAGCCTCTTCCTTTTCTTTTCTTGATATTATAAAAATTGGGTTGCATACATTTTGGCTAAGGTCTAAAGACCCTTTATTTTAGCATGAGACAAAAGGTGTTTGACCTTTCCTTTCCTTTCTACATTTTTGAAATGTGAGCCTTTTGGACTACACATTTTACATTGCTTCATAAATAATTTTTTGACAAGATGGTACAAAAGAAAAATGCTATTTCACAAAAGATATTCCGATGTTGAGCACATTTTGGTGCCTTTATTTGCATTGATTTCTTGGTCATTAGAGCAAAAAGGAAGTCGATACCCTAGAGTATGACGCTGGGGTCGACAAGCTAATGAGAGTAGAATTCATCTACGAAATTAAACACATAGACTAGGTTTCTCCCATAGTCATCGTATTAAAGAAGCATGGAAAGATTAGAGTGTGCGTCAATTACAAGAAGGTAAACATAGCTACGAAGAGAGATAATTACCTAGTGCCATACATAGAGCTCATGCTTGAGAGAGTAGCTAGCAACAAGGAGGCCTACATCTTTCTCGACATGTTCTCTGGGTACAATTAGGTGCAAGTGCACCTTAATGATAGGCATAAGACGACATTTTCCACTAAATGGGGAATCTTTGCCTACATCATCATGCCTTTTGGATTGACTAATGCACTAGTTACTTTCCAAGTTTACAATATTCAAAGACATGCTAAGGAAGGAGTTATAAGTCTTTATGGATGACTTGTGTGTTCACTCTGCTTGGCAAGAACACTTAAATAGGCTTCAAGTGGTCTTTGAATGATGTTAGCTATACCGCCTCTCGTTGAACCCATTGAAATGCCATTTTTGGGTGAAGCATGGATGCATCCTAGGACACATGGTGTTAAAGAATGGCATTGCCACAGATTTCTCGAAGATCAAGGTCATTGTCAACCTTCCATCGCCAGTTGATTACAAGGGTGTTTAGTGCTTCTTAGGACACACCAGGTACTATTGACACTTTTTGTTGAACTACGCATTGATTGCTAGACCTCTATACAAGCTATTGATTGTATTCAAATGGACTGCAGAGTGCTAACACACATATGAGGAACTAAAAAAGGCTCTAAAACATCGCCCCGATACTATGAGCCCCAGATTGGACACTCACGTTCCACATGTACATCAATACTTTGGAATTCGTTGTAGGAGTCGTATTGTGCCAACCTGGTGAGCACAACCTTGATTATCCAGTGAGCTTTGCTAGCAGACAACTCACTGAGACTGAAATGAATTACTTGACAACGGAGAGAGAAGGCTTGGCCATGGTGTTTGCTGTAAAGAAATTTTGGCACTACCTTTTGGCTACGCCTTTTACCTTCTTTGTTGACCATCAAGACTTACTGTATTTGGTTAATAAACCATGCAATATAGGATGCATTGCTAGATGGATTCTTCTTCTTTTGAAATTTTACTTCTCTGTGGCAGTGCATAAAGGAAAGCAGCACTACATGGTTGACCATCTGCCTTGTATCCCCACATGAGAAGTGGACCATCAAACTAGTTAGCGACTGAGGCACCCACTTCATCAACGAAGTGATAGCTCACCTCCTGTCCTCCTTCCCAATCATCCATCAAAAATCTTCACCATATTACCCATAGGCAAGCTGTCAAGCATTCTTAGTGTTGGGAAACACATAGAAAACTATCGACATGCTTTTAGACTCGATAGAAACTGCGACCCCACACTTTCCTAGAAGTTTGGAGGGTCAGCCTCCATAAGTTGACTCGTAGTCGACATTGCAACGAGCTTGCTTCTTGAACGTTTGTCCCAATAGCATCCATCTTGCCATGGGCACTGTTGTCTGCATAGTTATAGCTTTCAGTAAGAGTGGTGTGACCCTTTTCAAGTCCACAATGCCACCGGTAGAGCAACCCACCGCCAAGGCTAAGGAGGGAGTTCGTAACTCGTCACAACCCACCCAGCCTTGGGGCCAACAACCCAGTAGAACCCACATTGAAGCCCATGAACCTTAGTTCAAATAGGTGCCTAAACAAGGAGCACCACCTAGTAATAGAAACCCATGGCCTCGGAAAGCTCATCATCCACACCTAAAACCTAGGAAGCCAAGACTTTGCCATAAACGTCAACGCACGGTCAAGCCGTGATGGGTCCCCAAGATCTTATTGCAAACGCAAGGTTACTATGCAAGTAACACTTGGATTTGGCCACTTAAAGTCAAAACAACCAAAGGCCCTACTCAGATGCCACCCTCAAACTTGACCACACAAAATATCATGTTAGAGACACTCACAACACAAGAGAATCAGGCTGCTAAGTCCGTAGAACCTCCAAAGTCTAGCTTAGTAGGACTTAAACCAATCTATCACCCAAAATCACAGATCGCCACTAGCAAAAATCCTAGCTCTAGCGCTAATGATATCTCTTACATATTGAAGGCATCTAGAAGCACCACAACCACAACTCCCAAGCAAACCCATCGAAGGTGAGGCCAAGCCCCAACCTAAAGAAAAACCAAAATTGCAACTATTGGTTGCTCAACTCTCTAGTCCTCAATCCCCCACCAGCCTTCGACCCTCTGATGAGTGATGATCAATCTTAACCTTGGTTGGGGACTTAGCTAAAAATACGGGGGACTACTTGGTTGCTTGCCTTCGATGCTTAGATGCTACTTTCATGACCCTGGCTAAAAGGTAAGAATGACTAGACTTAGGCCTCTTGGACGAACCTATAGCAATGGAAGTACGAACACTCCCTTACTCTTGGGAAGAGTCAGAATTTGTATTCGTCAAGGCTTCTGAAGCAACTCAGGAATTATTTGCAAATGAGATATCCCACGAACAAGCCATCAAGCAACGCCTCATTATGTCATATAACAAGACTACAACCCTAACCACAAATTAAGAAATCGTGGAGTTGGAATAGCTTGTTGACCATAACTCCTTCTTCTTATGGAGATGGTATGCTCTACGATTGCAATGGGAGTAAGTGGGATACCAAATAATGACCAATGTTGAACAACGACGCACCATCAAGGCATCTGAATATGACCCAACCTATGTCACTCCAACTTCCTATAGGGTATTTTCTTCTATTCATAACTGGCACCTAGAAGAGCACATTGAGGGACATCCGTTTTTAGATTGCATCATCACATATGAAGAGTTGCATGTCGCTAGTCAAACGGACTCCAATGACTTCTTGCTTGACGTCCTCACTTATATTACACATGTAAGCATTCACCCTTTCGACATGGAAAGCTATACTAATCTCGACTATAATCCGAATTTCTATACCTAGCTCATGCAAAGGTAAAACTCTCATGTGAAGTGCTCGACTGACATCCTCTAACCCTTTAATCATCCTAGAAAGGATTCTTCTCAATTCACAAAGGGGGAGGTATGGTATTATATTTATAAAAAAAAAAAACAAACAAGAAGCATAAAGGGAAATAACACAGGCGAAACATGAGGGACCTCAATGGTAGGACAAAGTAACTTGTGGCTGAGGAATTGACAATAAAACTTGAAAGTAATGGACTTAGACTGCTAAAGAAAAAAGTTTAATCATGTATTAAAAATTGGTTTATTTGCCTATCATGAAGTCTTGTCTCTTAGTAAAGCTAGGTGGAAAAGCACTAATGGCAAACCATGGCTTATGATAGGAGCTGAAGATGTCCTAGCAAGATCGAGCCCATCACCTACCTTTCACGGAAGAGGAAAGAGCAAAGTATGGCCTATCTCATGAAAATCGGGCATACAACCATAGGGCATACAACCAACTCATGTTTAGGAGCATCCACAATATTGAAGGACTGATGACCAATGAAGAAGCTATCAAGAGGATTGTGGATCAGTGCAACCTTGCCACATATATCGAAAAGTTTAGACAAGAGCCTGACCACACTAGGTGTGTGGAATTCCTGAGGACATATGACCTTGACAAGAAGAGTGCGACAGTGTCCTTGGCAAGCAGGGAATGAACTAAGCATGTGCAGGTCCCGCTCTCAGCAAGACCTTAGTGGAAAAGGCACTGGGATTGGAACCAAAGGTGGAGAAGAGGCACAAAAGAGACGTCTATGCCATGCTGGGGATAAAGAAGGAAAGTGTTCTAACAAATGATGGCATAAGCATCCAGGACATCCCTGACACAGAGATTAGATTGCAAGCAAAGGTGATTCACACCCTCTTCTCTAGCCTAAGGTACAATTCACTCATACATAGAATTAGCATGCCCGTGTTGGAGAACGTGGCATCTCACTCGTTGCATGAAGTGGATTGGAATGGCTATGTTAGGAAAACCATAGACCAATCAGCCAAGATGCTCAACCTCGAAAGTAGACTGGTGGGTGGGGAATCCCCAATATCAACGGAATTGACAGGAAGAAGCCCTCGGCCAAGGTTGCATTCATAGGGTATGGAGTATCAAGAATCGCGTGGTTGGGGACTTGCTTGAGTTGCAGCGCCAAACACACACTGTATACACAAGAGGAAGCTCATTCAAGAGCACAAGAAGAGAGATGGAGGCCAAAACGTTTTCTTGCTGGTTTTTTTATTCTTCTTCCACACACTATACAATGTACAAAAAGTATAGATAAGATACAATATAGAGGAAAGTGGCCTGCTAAGTCAAATAGTGCATAACCGACTACACTAATCGACTGGTACTATGTCTTTGCCAGCTGTAGGTAGGTGTAACAAAATAAATATAATAAGTGATAAGTCAGTGGCCATGTGAGTATCATAATGACCACCAACGTGCTAAGTGTAGACGTGCAGACCCATCTGCCATGCGGTCCATCATCAATGTCCGCACATGTTGAGTTTGCCATCTCAACACTCCCCCTCAAGCTCAACTCTATCTCTGCAACTCCAAGTAAGCTTCGGAACTTTCAAAGCTTCTCTGCAACCAATGCCTTTGTGAAAATGTCAGCTATCTGATCCTGTGTGCTGATATATATCAAGTCAATCTCTCCTACAAGTACCTCTCTCCACAAAATGGTAGTGCACCTCAATGTGTTTTGTCCTAACATGGAACACTGGATTCCTAGCTAGCTGTATGCTGCTCATGCTATCACAATGAATGACAACTAGACCATCTAACTGCATCACCTAATAACTTTTGTAGCCATACCACCTCACATGCTCCCATAGCAACACCTCTATACTCAGCCTCTGTACTTGATAAAGCAACTGTAGATTGCTTTTTGCTGCTCCATGTAACTGCTACACTACCAAGGGAAAACATGAATCCACTTGTATATCTTATGTCTGACATGCTACTAGCCCAATCTGCATCTATGTATCCAAAGACTTGTACGTCCTTACCTGCCTCATAAAAAAGTCCATAATGTAAAGTGGACTTCACATACCTCAATATACGTCTAAGTGCATCCAAATGAGGCTTTCTAGGCATTTGCATAAACTGACTGACAAGGCCAACAACATAGCTCAAGTCTGGCCTTGTGATAGTCATGTAAATCAAACTCCCTACTATCCTCCTGAACATAGTAGGGTCTTCTATCTCATCTCCAACATCAGCACTCAACTTCAATGGTACTGAAAAAGGCTTACATGCTGTCATACCATACTTGGATAACATATCCAAGCCATACTGCCTTTGGGATAGCCATATACCATCATCACATCTGATCACCTCAATACCAAGAAAGTATCTCAGCTCACCCAAATCTTTCATCTCAAACTTCTTCTTCAAGAAGTCCTTAACTTCAGCAATCCCATTGTCACTGTCACCTGTAATAATCAAGTCATCCACATAGATGAGTATGATGACCAACCTTGCATCTCTCTTTCTCACATAAAGTGAGTGATCAACATAAGAAATACAAAATCCAATATTGACAAGATACTCTCCAATCTTGTCAGACCATGCTCTAGGTGCTCGCTTTAGCCCATAAAGCGCCTTCTTTAACCTGCACACATATGTGGGATGCTCTAAATCCTCATAACGTGCTGGCTGCTCCACATATACTTCTTCTTGTAATTCACCATGCAAGAAGAAATTCTTAACATCCATTTGCTGCAAAATCCAACCTTTGGCTGCTGCCAAGGCAATCACACGCCTAACAGTTTCCATCCTAGCAATTGGGTTGAATGCATCGTCATAATCTATGCCATATGTTTGAGCATAGCCTTTTGCAACCAGCCTAGCCTTATACCTGCTAATTAAACCATCTGCATTATGCTTGACTTTGTAAACCCACTTATAGCCAATATCTTTCTTACCCTTAGGTAAGGGTACCAAATCCCAAGTCATATTGGCTTCTAATGCAGCCATCTCCTCATCCATTGCTGCATCCCAATGAGCATGACCAACAGTATCCTCAAAACAAGTGGGCTCAACATCCTCAACTAGTTTCACCATATAAGCATAATGATGAGCTGCATAACCTTCAAAACTAAATCTTTTAACAGGGTATTTGACCCTGCTAGATCTGCATACCACCAGATCACTCAATGGAGCCTTTACATTACTATGAGCTCTCTGTACACCTGGTGTCCTGGCTGAAGGAATACCAAGCTCATCATCCAAACTCTCTAAACCATTGGAATCTCCGTCAAATCCCAAATGACTGGTAGATGCATCATTACCATCTAGCACTTTCTTCTTTCCTTTGTCCTTCCCTACAGCACTTATAGATCCACTTGAAGGTGTGGGGCTACTCCTTAGTCTTGGACACTAAGGGTCATTGTAGGTGTAGTACCAAATGATGTTTCTAGTCCACTAAGACTCCGTGATTCTTGTTTATCTTTCTGCACATAGCTCTCCTGATCATTATCATCATCCAAAACATCACCAGCAGGTGTATACCAACTTCCCATCTCATCAAAGATAACATCCCTGCTCACTCTGAACTCACCTGTGACATGGTTATAACAGCGATACCCTTTCTGCTCTAAAGAGTATCCAATAAAAATACATTTTTATGCCTTTGGATCAAGCTTCTTCCGTAGCTCATCTAGCACATGAACGTATGCAACACAGCCAAATACCTTCAAGTGCGATACATCAAGATTCTTGCCAGTAAAGCATTCTTTAGGAGTCATCCCATGAACTGCAGCTGTGGGAGTTCTATTCATAATGTACACAGCAGTATGGATAGCCTCAGACCAAAAATGTTTGGGCATATTCCTTTAAGCCATTAATGCCCATGCAACTTCTGCAATATGCCTGTTTTTTCTTTCTACAACACCATTTTGTTGTGGGGTATACCTGCAAGTGAATTACGTTTTTGTCCCATGAATCCTTAAGAAGCCACTGAACTCATTAGAGAGGTACTCTCCCCCTCCATCTGATCTCAAGCACTTTACTTTTAAGCATGTTTCTGTTTCAATAGCTGCCTTAAAAGATTTGAAGTGCTCAAACACATCACTTTTTTCCTTCATAAAGTATACCCATAACTTCCTTGAATAGTCATCAATAAATGTGACAAAGTATTTGCTGCCACCAAGAGATACATTCTGTGTAGGCCCCCAAACATCAGTATGCACTACATCAAGTATTTTTCTACTCACTTCTCTGTCACGTGAGAAGGGTTGTCTTGCCTGCTTACCGAACTGGCATGCTTCACAGACTTTATGCAATTCTGCACTGTAAAAGAAGGAAACTATGTAACCAATCCTCTGGATTGTATTAATTTCAGCCTTTGCACATTTGCATGTCCAATATGTTTATGCCATATTTCAATATCTGCAACTACTTCTTTTCCTTTAGTATACATAGCAGCATCCATTGCAGGAATTCGAGCATCTAAGGTGAACATTCGGCCAACTCTACTTACTTTTGCGACCAACCTGTACTTATCGTTAAAGTCTTCTACAAAACAACCTTTTACATTGAATCGGACCTGCAACCCCTATTCTACCATTTGGCCAATAGATACTAGATTCTTTGTAATTGATGGCACATATAATACATCTGTCAGACTCTTTGTCTGGCCATCATACAAGGACAAGGGAACCTTTCCAAAGTGTGAAATTGGGTAGCATGAATCATCACCCGTCTGCACATAACCTGGATTTTGTAAGTCTTGCATCTCTCCAAACCATTCAACATGACTAGTCATATGATTAGATGCACCTGAATCGACATACCATACATCATCATGTGTCCCCTTTCCTGTAACTACATTCATCATATGATGCATAACCAACGGACGCTCATTTTTGTCTTCATTCTGTCGTGAAGATGATGCGTAGTTTCCTTGCTGCAATTTACCACTGCGAATATCATCCTTCTTTGCATAGCAATGGGCTGCAATATGGCCTGTTTTGCCACAATAATGGAAAACAATAGCAGAATTTCCAGAACCTCTATTCTGCCATCCACCTCTTCCTCTAGAGCTCCCCCTGCCTTTAAAGTTTCCTTTGCCTCCAAAAACCTACATTTCACCAAACTGTTGATTGAACCTGTTTTGTTGGTTATTGTTAGCACGTCCCATACCACCGCCTCTCAAAGAGGATCTACCACGTCCCCTTCCTGAACTCAAGTACAATGCTTGGACCCATTCACCATTTCTTTCAGACAAATCACCCTACATATTGATCTCTTCAGTAATCATGAGAGACATCAGCTCATCAAAATCTGAAAATGGCTTCCGTACATATACTGAAGTAACAAATGATTTCCATGCCTTCTCATTGTTTAGGCCACTCAGAGTGGATGAAACCAAATCATCACCATCCGGCATTGCATCAATCGCTGCTAAAGCATCTACAATGCTCCTCACCTTCAACACATACTCATTGACATACATTTTTCCTTTCTTCAAGGCATTCAACTCTTGCTTGAGTTGAATCTTTTGTGCCTTTGTATTTACTGAAAACATGCTCTCAAAAATTGTCCAAGCTGCATGTGAAGTTTCTGCATTCCTGATATGTCCCAACATAGTATTATCAATTAATGCAGATGAAAGGGAACTACAAGCTCTACCTCGAGACCTACGGACCGCTTATTGATCAAGCATTTCAAGCCGAGTGGCCATGGCTACCTCTCAAATAGTTGACACACCATGCCTACCTTACGAGTGTAGTGAGCTTACCTTGATGCTCAATCGAGTACCCTCCTCTCTCTTGCACACCGGTAGCTCTACGATCCTTGTGGCAAGCTCAAGCAACCTCAATCCCTCTCCCATGAGCTCCATCCTCCATAGCCACACACGAGACAAGGGAAGAGAAGAGAAGAGAAGAAGATGGAGAGAGGAGATGGAGAGCTTCTTCTCCACAATCCCTCACTCTCATGCACTCACTCCCTCACCCTCTCACACTCCCTCACTCCCTTTCTAAGGCACAATCAAGAAGGTAAGAAACAAGAGAAGAAGAAGAAGAAGCTTTAGCCACACACAAGAATGAGCTTCTCATTCACTTTTGAACTTTATATACATGCCCTCCCTTCTTTGGGCGGTCATCTCCTTTTTTACATGGCCAGCCATTGGCCTAAGCCCATTTCTCATTTCCCACCATTCTAATTTATCCTATTCCCAACTAATGCATACAATTTGCATAGGAGTAAGCCTGGCATTCTTTTACAAGGATTCGGGAGTGCTTCCACATTTAATGGTGCGCTTTTTACTCTTTTTCTTTCTCGAGGCGACACTGAGACTTTCTGGGGGTCGTGCCCGAACATTTAAATTTTTTAGGGTTTGGTTACCGGTCAAGGTGCCTTTTCCTTCTTTTATCTTGCACCTTTTTTGATATTTCATTTTTTCCATTTTTCGGCTCCTTTGCTCCATTTTCCCGCTCCTCTGTGCTGCAGTAAACACGGTAAACATTACCCCCCTCCTAGCCAAGTGCCAGTCCCATGGCACTGTGGTGGGAAGTAGTGGGATAGTTGGGTCTGCTGCTAAGCAGAATTGGTGGGTAGATGACACTGATTCAAAGGTGAGGGTGTGAATGAGAGGTGATGGAGTTTAATGAAGATGACTAGGAGAGATTCCGGAGTGCTTTAGGCTTCATGAAGATGCTCGGCATTTCTCACACAGTTGTGGCTTCCATTCTGTGACGGGCTGATAGGGGTTCCAGTTGGCTGGTGAAAAATATGTAGCCGGTCATCCCTTGAAAAATAAGCAATCCCTTAGGAGGATGGTGTTGGAGAGATTTATCCTGGAGATGCCCTCCCGAACTCTGCCTTGACAAAGATATGCTTTGTCTTTGCATTGAAGATCTGTGTCTTTGATTTGAAGATATTTGTCTATGATTTCAAGATCTTCAGTGCTGCGTTGAAGATCTTCAACCTTGCATTGAAAATCTTCAGGTTTGTGGAATGAATAAGCGATCCGTAGATCTTGAGGCGTTAGGCATGCATCTTTGGAAGATAAGGTTCCAAAATCTATGCCAATGGCAGATCTATTACTGAGTACTTTTGCTTGATTTGGTTTAGTCATGGTAGCCATCAGGAGGCAGATGGTTGACGACATGAAGCATATTGGTCCATCCAATCCAATGCAGAAAAGCTCCTGAAACAGCAACAATGGTGTCATGTCCGACACATGGAAAAAGTTTTGGTCATTAAAGGATGCCATAGATGATCTTCTTTAGCTGAGTAGCCAGTTCTTGAAACACGAACATAACCTGCAAGAAAAGTTGTGCACTCCCTAAGGGGTGTGTTTGTCTCACCGTGTAGTGCATGGTGCCCGTGGCAGTGGAAGTGGGAGATGGGTGCCCTTGGTAATGTCCCACACTTTAGGACCCAATTCGTGTGTCGTTGGAGGTGCGGTGCAAATCTTAGGGTGATAGGTCTGAAAGTCCTGCCCTTGATGTGCCCTAAGTGTGAAGTGGGGAAGGGGCTAGGGAGAACCCTAGATGCAGTGACTGTGGTGCACAACAAGGCGAAGGAAAGTTGCAAGCTCATCATGTGAAGTATTCTCTCTCTTATCTTTGCTTAGTAGTAGATTCATCCCTTGGCTTTGCTATTCTTTGCTGTTGTCTCTTCTTTCCAATTCACCTTTTCTTTTGTTGCCTTGTGGCTTTTTTTTTTTTTTTTTGAAGAGGTTATACATAGATGCATGTGATACAAGGGCATGATGGGAGTTTAATCCTTGTCATCCAAATGGCGGGTAGGGGATGGTGGAGGGCTAGGGGCTTTGTTAAGGAATCTATGGCTCAGCATGTAGCCCTTGAGATGGAGGTAGGTCTTGAGAGTGGTGGTGGAAAGGAAAGGGTGGTTTCACTGTGTGAATTTACTATCGCTCATATCCTCAAGTAGTGCAGTACAGAAGGATGTCAAAAGAGTAGCGCGCATCATGAGGCGAGTCATGGTGCTGCTATCTATGGCATTAGGGTCAAAGTAAAGGGGTGGAAGGTGGCGTTCTTGAGATGTAGGCTCTTGGTAGATTAGGACCCTAATTAGTCTAAGATAATTACAGGTTGTTATGAAAGCGGGGTCAGGACATGATGTGAACTCACTAAGGAATCTATCTATGGAACTGTACAAATTAGGGAGGGTAAATACAAGGGCATATTTATAGGAGGTGCTATTGGCGTTATAGATGATAGGGAAGTCAACAAAACTGCTGTGGATGGACGGATTAAAATCCACGCCTACCCTTCGAGGATACGACATGAATGTGGGGCCATTTCTCTCAGAAGGAAGGGTGTTACAAAATGTGATCCAAGCGTCAAGGTTGACATAAAAAATGTGTCTTCTCCAGGTGGGTTGGCAATTATAGCCCTCCACCGACCTAGGCACCTGGAAGACTTTATCATGCCAAAATTCGCGGTCCTCAGTTCCCCAAGCAGTTGGGTTGGCCTCTCGCTCCACTAGCCACTTGTCCTTGAGCCTTGCACCCATAGCGATTACATCGTTTACAACTTCAATGGGCATTACTCTATTTAGTTTAGTGGGAAGCTCGAATCTCAAGTCGAAGGGGTTGCGAGCACATTCTTGCTGTTCCTAGATGATTAACTTTGCATGGAATCCAACGAGGAAGTCCTCAGGGCGCGGTGGGAGAGGAGTAGGTTGCCTTGGGATAGGTCTAATGTTCAGCTTCTTCCTTGCCTTCTCCACCATTTCTCTTCTGCACTTAGCCAGGGCTGCTTTCCTCTCAGCGGATGTGTCAGTGGGTGTTAACCCCAACACGAAGAAAGCAAAAAGAAGTGGAAAAGATGCAGGGCAAAGGCGGAAAAAAGGTAGCCCGACTGAAGAAAGAAAAGGAGAAAATGCCAAAAGCGCAAGGGCAACCTTAAAAGTCCAAGGCAAAGGCAAAAGGGGAAAGGCGCATTTTAAAATAAAAAGGCGCACCCTGAAATCTTGTAAAAGAGCGTCGGGCTCTCAGCCGTGCAATTTGTAAAGGTAGACGGGCGATGGACAGGAAGCTAGGAAGATAGAAGGACAATGGGAAAAAGGGCCTAGGCTATGGCCGGCCATGTAAAAAGGGAAAAAGGGGATGACCGCCCAAAAGGGATTTAGGGTTTTGTATATAAAGTTGAAAAGTGAATGAGAAGCTCATTCTTGTGTGTGGCCAAAAGTGGCTCTCCTCTTCTTCTTCTTCTCCTTCTTCTTGCTTGCTTGAGCTTGTGCTTGAGAGAGGGAGTGTGAGAGTGTGAGGGAGTGAGTGTGTGAGGGTGAGGGACCAAGGAGGAGAAGCTCTCCATCTTCTCCTCTCTTCTTCTCTTCTCTTCTCTTCTCTTCTCTTGTCTTGCTCGCGGACATGGAGCTTGGAGTGTGGAGCTTGAGGATGGAGCTTGCTTGAAGCTTGCACTTGGATCGTGGAGCTACCGGAGTGCGCGGGAGAGGAGGTAACTTGAACGGCATCAAGGTAAGCTCACTACACCCGTAAGGTATGCATTGCGCGTCGGCTATGTGAGAGGTAGCCATTAGTGCTCGGCTTGGAACGCTTGAATCAATAAGCGGTCCGTGGGTCTTGGCAGTTGAGCGAAAGCTCCCACATTTTGGTTCCATTGCTAGGACCAACGGATTCAAGCCTTGAGCGCTTGTGCGCTTCGAATTGAGCATTGGAGTAGGGTTTTCCCCGAACCAGTGCTTGAGGTAGATAGGTAGGAAGCGAGGGGGTTGAAGATGGTATTCGATCTCCTTGGCAAGTAGGGTTTTTGCTTTCTTGAGATTTATATTGTGGAATGAAGTAGTGTAGGTATTTACTTTGTGATTTGGGTGTATTAGGTTAGGAAAAAACAAAGAAAAAGAAGAAAAACAAGCATTAGGGTTTTTGCTATCATAACAGGGCATGAGGGTTTGATTCGTTTGCTGATTTGCATTTTGGAGTTTATTGGCTATCCCAGGTATATAGATATCTTCCCCATCACTCCAGCATCATTCCTATGGAATCTTGTAGCTTACAATAAGCAATACCTTAAGATTTTGGACGAATTTGTGCTCAAAAGTGCGTTCGGGCCGACGGACTCGGACACTCGACTTAGTGTCCGATTCCCAGAATCGGACGTCTGATTTTGAGAATCGGACGTTCGGATCGGACCAACCCGTCCGATTTTGAAAATCGGACCACTCAGACTCGGACGCTCATCCGATCGGACCATCCTGTCCGATCGGACCGCTCGGACTCGGACGCTCATCTGATCGGACCATCCTATCCAATCGGACCGCTCGGACTCGGACGCTCATCCGATCGGACCATCCTGTCCGATCGGACTGCTCGGACCAGTCCAAAATTGGACCACCCTGTCCGATCCGATTCTGAAAATCGGACCACTTTTTCGATCCAACTCCCAGAATCAGACATGACCAAAATCGGACCACTGGGCTGATCGGACCAACCCAAAAATCGGACGTCCGATTCTGATAATTGGACTCCTGAAAATCGGACGTCTGAGAATCGGATAGAAAACTGTCAAAATCGGACAGGTATCTAGAACACAAATTTTGACACATCTAAACCCCAAAATTGACCCCAAAGGCTACGTAGAGCCAAAGGCACATCATAGGTCCATCACGGGGCTAAAATTTAGAGCATGTAGTTCAAAATTTGGCTATAAACGGTCCTCCAAATTGTGCATGGCTTTTACCGTAACGGCCCTGCGGGCCGGGGGGACTACCCCCCCAGACCCCTGCAGAGGGGGCTCTGCCCCCTCCGCACCTCCCCCGAGTAGGTTGGAGAGAAAACGCGCGATGTGACAGGTCCGCCAAATTGGACCCTAGTGTAGCAATGGCTCTACACGAGCATGGAGTCTCACTTGCAAAAGAGCAACCAAAAGCCCGTACCCGAATAGAGACAAACAGAGACCCTAGAACCTCAATGGGCCCATCTAGCCAACAAGGGCAAAAAGGCCACACTACAGAAACACATACGTGTTGCATTGGACTGCATCTAGTCAAAGTGGAAAGCAACAACATCAAGCTACAATAGCGAGAATGACTAGATATGATAGTCCTGACTATAGATGTACCTTGAGCATCTGTCAGAAGGCTTAAATTTACAAGCCAAGACCCGGAGGAGGAAGACATAGTGCCACCTGCTTATCTTAGGGTCAAACTCACTGCAAAAAGAGAGCATAGTGTTGATGCTCTCATTGATGAAGGAGCAGATTTCAATATCTTGACTTACGAAGCATGGACTCTACTAGGTCAACCGGAGCTCAAACAGACTGATGCAACTCTTAATCCTTACGGGAAACACCCACAAGCATTTCTAGGGAAGTGCAGAATCCTTGTAACTATTGAAACAGAAAGCTTGCCACTCCTGTTCTATGTTCCTCCCAATAGCAAGAATTGTGGAAAGGAAATCCTCCTAGGAAGTCCCTTCAAAAAGGCAACAAAGTGTGAAGCCGACTATATAGCACAGAGGATACACCTAACACTACCAGGTGTGAGGATCATCACGACTTTTAGCAAGGGTGACCTCACCAAACCTCGAGGGAAGGGCAAGGAGCATTCTGACATACCAAGCAATCCTGGTAATGAGAGCAAGGAGTTGTTGAAATAGTTAATACAAGCGCAGGTTGAACAGAGAGGACCAGTGAGTGAGGCCATACTCGAAACAAAAGGGTTAGGAGACAAGGCCAAGATAGGATCTTATACAAATATCGTAGGAGACCAAGACGGAAGCCCAAGCCTTATAGATGAAGGGGTCGATGGAGAGCTAGCACAACGCCATGATGGATCTCCAAGGCGTTGCTTCGTGCTCAAGGGTATTATGCAGGCAACCGATGGATTTGGGTGCCAAAACCCCTTGCTAAACCTCCCTGGTCGACTGAAGGCCAGAGTGCATCAAAAGCAACAAAGCACAGGAGGAAATCTAAGAGAAACTTTAGGTCTCGCGGCAAGAAACCAGACATGAGTGTTCGAAAGAAAGAGCCTCAACCTAGCATGCTTAATAAGCAGATGTCATATGTGGCCATTGAGCATGCACAAAAATCACTAGTGCCCAAAGAGCCTTTGATTTCCCAAGGGGAGAACAAACATCATAGGCACAACATTGCTCATGGCAAGGCTACTCACTCAACAAAGCAAATGGTACAATCATCTAATAGCCTTGAGAAAATCATTCAGCTAGTGCCACATCCACCTAGGAGCCCTAGATCTCCTATGCCCGCTTCTCCCAAACAGACACAGGAAGCACTACAGCAGTTGTCAAGGGCGACTGCTCAATTCCAATCTCTATCTCCATCTAAGCTTCCGACTGTCAAAGAGGTGGGACATGATGCCATCTGTAGCTCTCGACCTAAGGATATGCCTGAGCCACCTAATGAGACTAGATCAGCACATGTTCGATCTACACAGAAGAGTGCTCAAAGGCCAACAAAAGACGCAACCACTTCTGATCGCCCTAGGGACTTGACACCGCAATCCACCAAGGGTAGCCAGCTCACTAAACTAGCTGCTACTACTTCCAATCAGGGACCATAGCAGTCACAGCCCTTGGCTGTGACAATGCCCCTTGTGGAACGTGTCCTTAGTAGTTTACCTGTGGAGGAGGTGTCGCAACCAAATCCCTCAACAACTCCAGCACCTTCAAAGTGCCTAAAGCCTAGGCTGGAGGAGTTAAACACAAGGGAGTTGGCTGAAGGGCTAGACTCTCCGAAAAGGGAGGCAGTTGTGCTCTCACAACCTAGCGAGGCTGTTCCGCAGGCCACAACTAGGTCCCATGAGGACACACTAGAGAAGGGAAATGCTAAGGCTCAACCAAGCACATCAGCGGTCAACCTAGCCCAAGGTCCTGAGCCATTAGATGCACATGCATTGACCAAGAAAAAGAGGAGAAAACAGCGAAAACAACAACAGTTGCAGGAGGTTGTGAACCCCAAGAACATTGAGACGAAGAGCGCCGAAGAGCTGATGAATAAAGCATCGAGTCCATCCACCAATGAACCCGCTGATGCCTCTCCTAATAGCGGTGAAACCTCAGACACATCTGTGTGCTCTGACAAACCAAAGCAACAGTTGCCATCAACAGTTGCTTACAACACTCTATCCACTGACAATAGAACTCACATTGATCAATCAAGAGTGGATACAACGCTGTCACAACAGGGTGACAAATCTATACCAGTCACATCTAAAAAGAACCATGATGAAATAATATCAAAACCTTAGGAGAAAGGTGAGAACCCCAAGAGCATAAGAAATCCTAGCGTTGACCAATCTTGCTCATCTAGGCCTGAGCCCCCAGCCATGCTAAAGCTTAAGGAAACTCTTAAAACCTTGCATGAGATAGCAACCGAGCAAGCCCACGTTGAACATAGAAGTGTCACAGAATGCTTAACTGAGTTGGAGGCTAAGCTCAAAGTGGTCGCGCGTGTCTACATCCTTGCGGACATGGGCACGATTCCCAAGGAGCAGCTTGGAGATTACTTGACCTTTCCTCTATCATGGGAAGAACAAGAACATCTTAACGGGCACTATGACAGGCTCTTGCATGAACATATGCGACTCATCCCTGACGAGGAGGCTGACGAACTGCGCCTAACCGTCACATTCAATGAAGTGCTCTGCCGACCGAATCTCGTAGACATAGAGCTACTAAAGCGACTGTCAGCAGGCCAAAGTCAATTTGAGCAGCGTTGGTGCGAAAGCCGTGTTGTAATGGCCGAACTAGGGGCTCAAATCATGATGGTCTCAGAAGAGCGATTGGCCAAATGGCGGTCTCAAAGAGACCCAACCTATGTGGCACCAACTTCCCTTCGAGTGCTCACTAACATTCGGGGTACGGACTTAGCTGGGACTAGGCTACGGGGCCCTTTGATTGACAAGGTTCTCTTGAGGAGGAGTTACATATTGCTAGTAGACTCGGTCAAGGTTCCATGCTACTCGACGTGGCAAAATATCTATCAGTATTAGGTCAGCTGCCACAAATACTAGATGCGTGTGCCACGCTCAGGTACAACCCCGAGTTCTACACTTGGTTCTTATCCTCGTGAAGTGACGTGGATTCATAAATATGTATATGAATAAACACTGATTCTTGTGTCACCTTGTATAAACAATATTAACACACACAAGCAATGATAGTCAAGCGCAGGCAGAAGAGTTGGGTCTGACAGGCTAAGCTCCTCAAGTCCTCCTCTCATCACGCATTTAAAAGTGTGTGACCGGCCCCACCTCCAGGTGAGAGCATGCAACCCACATTGCCGCCATAGGAAGCCTTGACCAACAACTCTGATGGTGTAGGCAAGGTGTAGTCATTTCCAACACACCTGCTTCCCTGTTTGGTCTATTCTTTTGAGGATGTGCCCTGTCCCACTCCACGACAACCAGTCCACGCGACTTAGCATAAACTAATATCCGTTAGTGATTGGAGGCCACACGAACATCAGCATGGGGGCCATTCCTCTACAACAAACACCGCATGCCTCACCCCTCCCCTTCTTGTCATATGCGCTTCATAAACCACACTAAAATCCCTTCCATGCAAACATTTGTATCCTGTATCAAGGTCTAACCCTTGGATTGCGTCTTGCAGGTTTCCTTTTGCGGAGGAACGCATGGAGAATCATGGAGATCTAGCATGCAAAGACGCTCTTCGCAGAAGGTGGGAGCATGTGGCACGCGCCCCTCCACTGGAGCGCTATGTGCCCACCATCAAAAGGTATGCCAAGAAGCGAGGCCCTAAGCACCACTGTCCAGGGCGAAGGCCAAAAAATCCTTGAGTCAAGAAAGTCGAGACTCGAAACGCGCAACAGGTGGTAGCACTAGTGGTACGAACTCCCAGCTCCCGCTCGGGCCCTAGATGCTCAAAGGCAGAAAGGGCAGCTCGGGAAAGAGAAGAATTTAATGAATTATTTGAAGACATCCTGGAGACGGTAGCAGGCCGGGATTACACCATTCATGTCGCGGCTGACATGTTCCCTGCTCACCCCCACGGGAGCCCCACACCAGCAGAGCCCTAATCACCCGGCCACCCAGACTCGCCCCGCCTCGTACAAATCGAGTAGCCCATGATGCATAAAGGGCTTATTAAATGATAACTGGCCATAACTTTTTGTTTTTAAATGGTTAAGTGTTCCCGACTTGTTAAGTGTTGACATGTTCCCGACTTGTATGAACTTTTCATATCTGCGTTTAATATAATTTACACCTTTAGCAAAAGAAAAAGCTAATCAAGCGTAGGTGATAAATGTCTAACTCAACACCATAGAATTCAGATCAGTGATGTCTCCTTGCATTGCACTGGCTTATTATAGTTGCGGCATCTGCCATGCTTGTACTCTCATGAAGCGACAAGTGGATACAGGATGGGACAGATCTTTCGGCGAAAGTGTTCAATGCTCAATCACCGCAAGACCATCGACCCCCCAAGGAGCCGCGGCAAAGCCACCCTGCCGAAATCACGAATAACCCTTGCCAGCCGCCCACATTGCATGGCCCAAAACACATTCCTGGGCCACGCCCCCTTTCTAGGTCAAGCTCTATAGTTGGCTCACGGCAGTCGTTACCTCAATTGTACCCACATCGCATGTGCCGCAAGGAGGGTTGCAATATCTCAAGTGTATCTCCCCCTTTCGCCAACTGCTTCTCTAACAACGAGGCTAGGGCATAATCATCATTGTACTATCCATTTTCTGAGCCTTTGAAGCTTGACATTTTCCAACCCATTGAAAGGCTGATAGCCTCAACATATTGTAATGGTTGTACTCAGGCAAATCAAAAAAGAAGAAGAAGAAGAAGAAGAAGAAGAAGAAGAAAAGAAAAGAAAAGAAAAGCAGAAAAGAAAAGAAAAAGAAATGAATGGAAAGATAAGAAGCACCCACGATCACAACACAGCACCTAGGGGTCCCCAAATTAGGTACGTCTGGTGACCTTGGTCGACTGGCTTCGTCCCTAGTCCCCTAGCCCCTTACAATCACCCACAATTGTTCAGGGCACATCAAGGGCAGGACATACCTGGGGAGCTTGTCTCGCCTAGGGTTAGACCTGTCACCCTGACCCACCTGCACAATTTTCTTTTGCACTCTGCCTTAGTACCATTGCAATCAGTGGTGATAAGCACCGCACGATTGGCCATGAAAAGTCCACCGTACTCATCAAGCAAGTCCAACAGTTTCCAGCTACTGAAAGTGCGGTGTCCTTGTATTCAATTATGCTACATCGTGCAGTCACAATGCAAAGGATGTCTCATATACCTTCACGTATACTCCTCCTCCACATGGACAACTTTGCTTCATCCATGCATTGTTATGAGAAACTAGCCCACGGTCTTCTAACTATGTAATATCTAAGTATGCAAGAGCACTCACATAATATCTGCACCGAAGTATGTCCATAGTTTGGGTCCTCAAGTGCAGGACAATACTCTAGGCTTGCTTAGAGTTCGATCTATCTCCCAAACTAATCAAACTATGTCTTGTGCACGATGAGAAGCCTAGCACTACCCCTTAAGGAGAGACCACATGTGAGGTTTTCCAATTGCAGGTATAAGGTGTTGTTCGCTCTTCATCAACACTCAACTTTGAATGCTCGTCCCTTACCATCCGACAAGCCCGCAAAGAATCGTCATGTGTAGAATCCCCAACAAACCAACACTTGTGCTGGCCATCAATGCAATCCCCAACACAGCATAGCCCTACCACCAACTTAAACAACCTTCCACCAGCCACCTTGACCACCAACATGCCCCCAGGACCTTCTACCACACCGCCACCAACATTCCTCCACAAAAACCACAAGCGTCCTTGTCTCCCACGTCTTCGGTGCATGCTACAGCCTGCTACCTACGACGGTGAGTGCCATGGGACTGGCACTCGTCTAGGAGGGGGGTAATGTTAGCCCCAACATGAAGAAAGCAAAAAGAAGTGGAAAAGACGTAGGGCAAAGGCGGAAAAAAGGTAGCCCGACTGAAGAAAGAAAAGGAGAAAAGGCCAAAAGCGCAAGGGCAACCTTAAAAGTCCAAGGCAAAGGCAAAAGGGAAAAGGCACAAATAAAAAGGCGCACCCTGAAATCTTGTAAAAGAGCGCCGAGCTCTCACCCGTGCAATCTGTAAAGGTATACAGGTGGTGGACAGGAAGCTAGGAAGATAGAATGACAATGGGAAAAAGGGCCTAGGCTATGGCCGGCCATGTAAAAAGGGAAAAAGGGGATGATTGCCCAAAAGGGAGTTAGGGTTTTGTATATAAAGTTGAAAAGTGAATGAGAAGCTCATTCTTGTGTGTGGCCAAAAGTGGCTCTCCTCTTCTTCTTCTTCTCCTTCTTCTTGCTTGCTTGAGCTTGTGCTTGAGAGAGGGAGTGTGAGAGTGTGAGGGAGTGAGTGTGTGAGGGTGAGGGACCGAGGAGGAGAAGCTCTCCATCTTCTCCTCTCTTCTTCTCTTCTCTTCTCTTCTCTTGTCTTGCTCGCGGACATGGAGCTTGGAGTGTGGAGCTTGCTTGAAGCTTGCACTTGGATCGTGGAGCTACTGGAGTGCGCGGGAGAGGAGGTAACTCAAACGACATCAAGGTAAGCTCACTACACCCGTAAGGTATGCATTGCGCGTTGGCTATGTGAGAGGTAGCCATTAGTGCTTGGCTTGGAATGCTTGAATCAATAAGCGGTCTTGGGTCTTATCGGTTGAGCGAAAGCTCCCACAGTGGGTTGCACTTCATCTTGTCATGGAGGAGAGGGTGTTGGGACGTAGTCCTCCTCCTGAGGTCCCAAATCAAACTCTGGTCCACCCCCTTCTGCTTGCACTTCTTCTTGCACCTTCTCTTATGTGAAACCAAGTTCGTCAAATTCTTGCACCGTCAGGCCTACCTATGTAAGGTATTTTCTTTGCTCCTCCAAGCTCTGCGGTAGGCCTTCTAGTTGCAGTGGTACATGCATGCCTGTTGTTAGGGCTCTGCGTGCAATGACTAGCTTCTTCTGAGCTGATCATTGGCCTCATTTTCTTCTGTTTTGGTGGAATGAAGTAGCGTGTTGAGGAAAGTGTGCTACTGGGCCATCATAGAGAGCTGGGCAGCCTCTGCCTGATTTTCAGCCAACACTCTATCTCCTTCTGCTTTGGCCAATCGGTGTGCCAGGTCTCGTACCCTCCTTTCGTTGTGGTCAGCCCATTTCTTCGCTCTCTTCTCCATATCTTCCAGGCTCTCCCCCTGATGGAGGGTCATAGCCGTGAGTCGTTGCTCTTGGTCTTCGAGCTCGCAGTGTAGGCGGGACTGCTCCTGGTCTTCATTGACGATCTGCGCACTGAGCTGATCCAGTTGCACCTACATTCTTCGCACCTGCTCTTCTCTTAGCTTTTCTAGCTCTGCAGTCTCCTGTTTGATCTTCTCAAGCTGGTTTTGTGCCTCCTGGTTGATTGCAGTGAGCTAGTCGTTCCTGCGTCGCAAGTGAGCAGTGGTCTCCCTCTCTCCGTTGAGGCGATCCATTAGGATTTTTCTTCTTCCCTCCCAGGCAGCATCATGTTCCTTTAGGGTTTTTGCTTCTTCTGCATCTCTATTGCTGGCTTCCTCCTTTAGCACAGCAATCTCCTTTTGGTACTCTGCTATCTGTTTAGTTTTCTCCAGTTGGAGAGTGGATCTTGATTCTCGCTCTCTTGCCAACTCTTCCATGGCAGTTCTCTTTCCTTCCTTGGCCTTTTCTAGCTATGAGAGTAGCTCTTTAACGTACTCATTGTACTGGCCTACTGGAGGTGGGGGATGGGACATGGTGGCGGCGGTGGTAGTAGCTTCTATTTTCTGTCTTTTAAGCTCTGGGCTTGGCTCCACATCAGTCGTCGTGGCTGCCCTCTTCACTCCTGACACTAGGGTGGCTACGCCAGCTTCTCTTGCTAACTCCCTTTCCACTAGGAATTGCTGCCATGTGACCATATTGCTCTCATCGACCTTCGGTGAAGTTCTTGGGGCAGGGATGGTTATTACAAAAGCAGCATGGCTAGTTGGCACAAAACTGGTAGGGACAGGCATGATGGCCTCCTTGCCCTTGCCCTCTGCGCCGGCGGCGGGATGGGATTTGGCACATTCAAGCTCGTGTCTGGGTTCTCATCCTCCTGGGGCGGGGTTTGCTTTCTTTGTCGTTGATGTTGTTCCACAGATAAGCGAGTTGCAAGTTCTATATCTTCTTGTTCCTTCTTCCTCAAGGCTTCTTCCTCCTCCTCAGCCCTTCTTTTCCTCTCCTCTTCTGCCTTTCTAGACTCCTCTTCCACTCTCTATGCCTCCTCTTTTTTTTTCCATTTTCCTCTCTGTTTCTTGGGCTCTTGACACTCGTTGCACTTTTTGCAAATTTTCTTTCTCTTTCTTTCTCCTTTCTTCTTCCCTTTGCTGTTGGAACCACTTAGTGCGCTGCTCTCTTTGCTGCTGCTGGCGCTGTTCTTCTTGCTTTTCTTCTTCATCACTACTCTTGTCAGTTTCTGTTTCCTCATCAAAGCCAGAGGATTCTTCCTTGTGTGGTGAGGGTGGCCGTCTCTGTCAAGAATCGCGTGGTGGGAGGAGTTGCTCAAGATGCTGCGCCGAACACACACAGATTGCACAAGAAGAAGCTCACTCAAGAGACAAGAAGAGAGATGGAGGCCAAAACGTTTTCTTGTTGTTTTCTTCTTCTTCTTTCATACTCTTTACAATGTACACAAAGTATAGATAAGATGAAGCATAAATGAAAGTGGCCTACTAAGTCAAACAATGCATAACCGACTACACTAATCGACTGGCGCTATAACTATGCCAGCTGTAAATAGGTGTAACAACCTGAATATAATAAGTAATGAGTCAGTGGCCATGTGTGAGTCATAATGACCACCGATGTGCTAAGTGTAGACGTGTGGACCCATCTAACCAGGCGGTCCATCATCAATGTCCGCATGTGTTGAGCTTGTCATCTCAACACTCCCCCTCGAGCTCAACTGCATCTCTACAACTCCAAATAAGCTTTGAAACTTTTGAAGCTTCTCTGTACCCAATGCCTTCGTGAAGATGTCAGCTATCTGATCGTGTGTGCTAACGTACACAAAGTCAATCTCACCTACTAGTACCTTCTCTCTCACAAAGTGGTAGTGTACCTCAATATGTTTTGTCCTAGCATGGAACACATGGTTTCTAGCCAACTGTATACTACTCATGTTGTCACAATAAATGACAACTAGACCTTCCACCTGCACATCCAAATCAGCCAATAACTTTTGCACCCATACTACCTCACATGCTGCAACAGCAGCACCTCTATACTCAGCCTCTGTACTCGACAAAGCAATTGTAGATTGCTTTTTGCTACTCCAAGCAACTGCTGCACTACCAAGAGAGAACATGTATCCGCTGGTAGATCTTCTATCAGACATACTACCAGTCCAATCTGCATCTGTGTATCCAAACACCTGTACATCTGTACCTGCCTCATAGAAAAGTACATAATGTAATGTGGACTTCACATATATCAATATGCATCTGACTGCATCCAAATGTGGCTTTCTAGGTACTTGCATAAACTGACTCACAAGACCAACAACGTAGCTCAAGTCTGGCCTTGTAATGGTCATGTAGATCAAACTCCCCACTATCCTCCTGAACATAGTAGGGTCTTCTATCTCATCCCCAACATCAGCACTCAACTTTACATTCTGCTCCAATGGGACTGAAAGTGGTTTGCATGCTGTCATACCATACTTGGACAACATATCCAAGCCATACTGTCTTTGGGACAGCCATATACCATCATCACATCTGATCACCTCACCTAAATCCTTCATCTCAAACTTCTTCTTCAAAGAATCCTTGACTTCAGCAATCCCACTATCACTATCACCTGTAATAATCAAGTCATCCACATAGATGACTATGATGACCAAACCTTTATCTCCCTTTCTCACATAAAGTGAGTGATCAACATCAGAAACATAAAAGCCAATATTGACAAGATACTCTCTGATCTTGTCAGACCATGCTCTAGGTGCTTGCTTGAGCCCATAGAGTGCCTTCTTCAACCTGCACACATACGTGGGATGCTCTAAACCTTCATAACCTAATGGTTGATCCATATACACTTCTTCCTGCAAATCACCATGCAAGAAGGCATTCTTCACATCCATTTGCTGCAACCTCCAACCTTTGGCTGCTCTGCCAAAGCAATCACATATCTGACAATTGCCATCCTAGCAACTAGACTGAAGGTTTTATCATAATCTATGCCATATGTCTAGGCATAGCCTTTTGCAACTAGCCTAGCTTTGTACCTACTAATAGAACCATGTGCATTGTGCTTAATCTTATAAACCCATTTACATCCAATGGCTTTCTTTCCCTTCGGCAATGATACTAGATCCCAAGTCTTATTGGCCTCTAATGTAGCCATCTCCTCATCCATTGCTGCATCCCAATGAGCATGACCAACAGCCTCCTCAAAACATGTGGGCTCAACATCCTCAACTAGTTTCACCATATAAGCATAATGGTGAGCTGCATAACCTTCAAAACCAAATCTTTTAATAGGGTATCTGACCCTGCTAGATCTGCGTGTCACTGGATCACTCAATGGAGTCTTTGCATTAATGCATGCTCTCTGCACACCTGGAGTCCTCACTGAGGAATGCCAAGCTCATCATCCAAGCTCTCTGAGCCACTGGAATCTCCATCAAGAACTGCATCAATGCCTTCTAACACTTTATTCTTTCCTTTGTCTTTAACTGTAGTGCTACTAGATGCACCCAAAGATGTAGAGGTACTCCTTAGTATCCCAGACCAAGGACTACTAGATGATGTCTCTGGTCCACTAAGAGTCTGTGATTCTTGCTTTTCAGGCTGCACATGAGTGTCATGATCATCATCATCATCCAATGCATCACCACTAGATTCATACTAACTGCTCATTTCATCAAAGATGACATCCCTGCTCACTCTGAACTTACATGTGGCAGGGTTATAACAGCGATACTCTTTCTGCTCTAAAGAGTATCCAGTAAAGACACACTTTTCAGCCTTTGGATCCAGTTTCTTTCACAACTCATCTGGCACATGAATATACACAATGCAGCCAAACACTTTCAAGTGTGAAACATCAGGCTTCTTACCTATAAAACATTCTTTGGGGGTCATACCATGAACTGTAGTTGTGGGAGTTCTGTTCATAATATAAACAGCAGTATGAACAACCTCAGACCAAAAATTCTTAGGCATATTCTTTTCAGCCATCAAGGCACGTGCAACTTCTGCAATATGCCTGTTTTTCCTTTCTGCAATCCCATTTTGTTGTGGGGTATACCTGCATGTGAACTGTCTCTTTATCCCATGAGACCTCAGAAAATCACTGAACTCATTTGAGAGGTACTCTCCCCCTCCATCTGACCTCAAGCACTTTACTTTCAAGCCTGTTTCTCTTTCAATTGCAGCCTTGAAGGTTCTAAAGTGCTCAAACGCTTCACTCTTTTCCTTCATAAAATATACCCACAGCTTTCTAGAACAATCATCAATGAATGTGGCAAAGTATAAACTGCCTCTAAGAGATACATTTTGTGTAGGCCCCCAAATGTCCATATGCACAACGTCAAGGATATTTCTGCTCACATCTCTGTCATGTGAAAAGGGTTGTCTTGTCTGCTTACCAAATTGACATGCTTCGCATACCTTATGAAATTCTGCAACTTTAAATGTAGGCAAACCTATAACCAACCCTTTGGACTGCATTAATTTCAGCCTTTGTACATTTGCATGTCCAATGCATTTGTGCCAAATTTCAATGTCTGCAACAACACCTTTTCCTTTGGCATACATAGCAGCATTCATAGTAGGAATTCCAGCATCCAGAGTAAACATACGTCCAACTCTACTTCCCTTTGCTACCAACCTGCACTTGTCATTGAAGTCTTCTACAAAGCAACCCTTTGCATTAAATCTGACTTGCAGCCCTTGCTCTACCATTTGACCGACTGACACCAAGTTCTTTGTAATAGATGGCACATGTAATACATCTAAAAGACTCTTTGTCTTACCATCATGCAAGGACAAGGGAACTTTTCCAATGTGTGAAATTGGGTGGCATGAGTCATCACCCGTCTGCACATAACCTGCATTCTGCAAATCCTGCATCTCTCCAAACCATTCTGCATGGCTGATCATATGATTGGATGCACCTGAATCAACATACCAAACATCTTCATGTGTTCCCTTTCCTATAATAGCATTCAGCATATGCTGCATAATGAACAAACGTTCATTTTTGTCTTCATTCTGTCGTGAAGACGATGTATAGTTTCCTTGTTGCAACTTACCACTGCGGATATTATCTTTCTTAGCATAACATTGGGCTGCAATATGACCTATTTTGCCACAGTAGTGGCACACAATACTAGAGTTGTTAGAACCTCTGTTCTACCATCCACCTCTTCCTCTAAAGCTCCCCCTGCCTCTAAAGTTACCAGACCTCCTGAAACCTGCATATCGCCAAATTGCTAATTCAATTTGTTTTGCTGGTTGTCACTACCACGTCCTGTACCACGGCCTCTTGAAGAGAACCTGCCATGTCCCCTTCCTGAACTGGAGTAGAAAGCTTAGACCTGTTCACTACTTCTTTCAGATGTCTCACTCTGCATGTTGATTTCTTCAGTGATTATTAGAGAGACCAACTCATCAAAATCTGGGAATGGCTTTTTAACATATATGAAAGTTACAAAAGACTTCCAAGCCTTTTCATTGTTAAGTCCACCCAAGGTTGATGACACCAAATCATCATCATCGGGCATTGCATCAATCGCTGCCAATGCATCTGCAATGCTCCTTACCTTCAATGCATACTCATTGATAGACATCTTCCCTTTCTTCAATGTATTCAACTCTTGCTTGAGTTGAATCTTTCGTGCCTTTGTATTTACAGAAAACATACTTTCAA
The DNA here is from genome assembly GCF_053477565.2 of Lygodium microphyllum. Lineage (NCBI taxonomy): Eukaryota > Viridiplantae > Streptophyta > Polypodiopsida > Schizaeales > Lygodiaceae > Lygodium > Lygodium microphyllum. The sequence continues at coordinate 80,938,834 of NC_141156.1, forward strand.
GTATGGTCCAATCTGCATATGCATTCTCTGCATTTCTAATGTATCCTAGCATATTATTGTCAATTACTGCAGAAAACCAATACATGACCTTCTTGTCTTTTGCATTCCATTCCTTTCGTGCCTTTGTCTCTTCTGCAGTTGGAGGATCTGTTGAGATATCGAGCTCCACTCGTGATACGCCAGGGTGACCGTTGTGTATTTATGTCACCGACTTGTCAGTTGCAGATGCGGTTGGTACACTGCTCATGAATAATAGCTACATGATAGCTATCCTTATCTACTCTAGTTTGTGGCTCAGTTAGTATGCCACCTTAGTTAGTTGAGTTTGGTTTGAGACCCATATATAGGGTTCTTCTATTTCTTTGTACTTGAGTTCTTTTGGCTTATACAACTAAGAAGAGGAAAACTGTTTTCAGCCTCCACCCTTGTGTGTCTTCCCCCATTGTGCAAGCAAGAAAGCTTCAAGCGAGACTCCTTCCTTCTCTCCCACAATCTTGACATGGTATCAGAGCCTTGTTCGTGGTAAGGAGCTCAAGAAAGCAAGCCAAGCTCGCGGTGTTCTGGTAAGAGGAGCAGTGTTGCTTTCATTTTCTGTTTTGGGAGCAGATCTCTGCAGGTAGCACAGTCGGAAAGTGCAGGAGTGCATTGTCTCAGGTTGAGACGCCCTTCGCGGTGAAGCAAGAGGGCAGTATATGCTGCGGGAAGGGGCTTTAGCCCTCGGCGACCTTGTTTTTTTGATTTGAGGCCGTTTCGGGGCTTGTTTTGGAGGCGGAAGTTTTCTGCACGCACTCAGAAAAAGGCCCAGTTTTATGCTGTGCAGCCACTATTCTACAGGTCGGTGAAAAGTTACTGTAGAAATTGCATTGTATGCTTGTGCGCAGAGAGATTGGGAGTTACAGAATCATCCCTGTTGCCTGTTGATGCAAAATCGTCACTAGGAAGTGACTGTGTGGTCAAATACCACTTTCGCCAGTTTTGCAGATTTTCCCTTGTGAGGGTGAAGCTGTGTTTTTTGCAGTGACAGAATTTTTTGCAGTATTCTGTAATGGCGTCTGATTCTCTTTCACAGATTGTCACTGAAAAGCTTGACAAGAACAACTTCCAAGCATGGAAGTTTAGAATGACGAATTTCCTTATGGGAAAAGGATTTTGGGAATTTGTTGCAAGAAATGAAGAAGAACCAGTTCTTCCTGATGTTCCCAATCAACAGCAAATGCAGGCATTTAAAACATGGCATGAGAGAGCTAGGAAAGTTATGTACTAGCTGTCTATCAGCATTTCAGACTCTATGATTGTGCATATTCAGGATGCAAGTACGCCAAAGGAGGCATGGGATACTTTGTCAAAAATGTATAGCACAAATACGCAAGCCAGGAAAATGCAGCTCAAGCAAGAGTTGCATAATGTGCAAAGAGAAAATATGAGCATCAATGACTACCACATGAAGGTGAAGAAGATTGCAGATGCACTTGCTTCCATTGGGTCGCCAGTGGAAGATGATGATTTAGTATCTGTGACCTTGAATGGTCTAGGAAAGGATTATGCACAGTTTCGGACATCCATTTCAGTTCGTGAAAGATTTCCTGATTTTGAGGAGCTGATTGCTCTTCTAATTTCTGAGGAGCAAAGAAATGGTGGTGCATCTTCTTCAGGAGGAACTTCAAAAGAAGCTGTCTTCTACTCAAATGCTGGAAGAGGTAGAGGCAGAGGTAGAGGAGGCCGATTTGGAGGCCGTGGTAGAAATCAGAATATGCACCAAACTCAAGAAAACCAGTCCTATGGAGGAGGACGTGGTAACTCTAGAGGCAGGGGGAGCCAAAGAGGTCGTGGTGGATGGCAAAGAGGTCAAAATGCAAACAGTAATGTTGAATGCTACTACTGTGGTAAAATGGGTCATATGGCTAAAGACTGCTATAAAAAGCAGAATGACATCATGAATGGAAAACTGCAACAAGGGAATTATGCATCTTCTAACAGACAGGGTGATGACAGAAATGAGCATTTGTTCATGGTGCAGCACATGAACAATTCTATGACAAGTGCAGAAGAAAGCAATGATGTATGGTATGTTGACTCAGGTGCATCAAACCACATGACAGGTCATGCAGAATGGATGGAGGATGCAAGGAAAATGGAAAAACCAGGATTTGTGGAGACTGGTGATGATACTGCACATCCTATTGTGCAGATTGGAAAAATTCCCTTGTCTATGCAAGATGGGAAAAAGAAATACCTGTCCGATGTATTTCATGTCCCGAATATCACCAAGAATCTGGTTTTTGTCGGTCAAATGGTTGAGCAGGGCTTGCAGGTCAGATTTAATCCTCATGGATGCTTTGTTGAGGATATGAAAAATAAAGGTCGCTTGATAGCAAAAGGAAAGAAGAAGGGCAGAATGTTTACGTTGGATGCAGACATGTCTGAATTGAGTGCAGCAATGTTTGCACATGGGACCGGTGTAGTTGCAGATATTGGTATCTGGCATAAACGCATTGGTCATGTTAATGTACAGCGACTTAAATCAATGCAGGCCCAAAATATTGTTGCAGGATTGCCAAAATTCAAGGTTGCAGAAATGCATAAGGTATGTGAAGCCTGTCAGTTTGGAAAACAGGCAAGGAAACCATTTCCTAGACATGTTCAAGAGAGTGAGAAGCCATTGGAATTAATCCACTCTGATGTGTGGACAACTAAAGCTGCATCTCTTGGAGGCTGTCATTATTTTGTCAGTTTTATTGATGACTATAGCAGAAAAGTTTGGGTGTATTTTATGAAAAAGAAAAGTGAAGTTTTTGGGCATTTCAAAACTCTTAAAGCTATGGTTGAAAAAGAAACAGGCTTGCAGATAAAATGCCTAAGGTCAGATGGAGGGGGAGAGTACCTCTCAAATGAGTTTGCAAGGTTCTTGCAGGAGCATGGCATAAAGTAGCAATATTCATGCAGTTATACCCCACAACAAAATGGAATTGCAGAAAGAAAAAACAGGCATATTGGAGAGGTATCTCGTGCCATGCTCAATGAAAAAGACTTGCCAGATTTTTATTGGGCTGAAGCAGTTGCTACAGCAGTCTACATAATAAACAGGACTCCCACTGCAGCAATACATGGAATGACTCCAGAGGAGAGGTATACTGGTAGGAAACCAAATATTTCTCATTTGAAATTTTTTTGTTGCATTGCCTATGTACATGTGCCAGATGAGTTGAGATCCAAGTTGGATCCAAAAGCTGAGAAGTGCATCTTTATTGGTTACTCTCTGCAGCAAAAAGGGTATAGATGCTATAACCCTTCTACTCGTAAGTTTACAGTGAGCAGAGATGTTGTTTTTGATGAGATGAGTAGCTGGTATAAACCAGTAAATGTGATTGATGATGTAGATGCACAAAATGGTAATGCTGCACAGAATTCACAGCAGCAGTCACAAAATATTAGTGGACCTGGAGCGTCCTCTAGCAGTGGTTCACATTCTTCGCCGTGGACAGGCAGATTGAGATCAGGAGAATCTTCTCAAAGCAATGCAGATAGTGGTATGCAAGTATCACAAAAAGGAAAAGAGAAGGTTGATCAGCCCATGTTTGATGTGAATGCAGGTCACTCTTATGTGGATGGTGAATCCAGTGGCTCAGAACAGAGCATTGATGATGAGTTGGGTATTCCTTCTATTGTTACACCTGGAGTAAGGAAGACCAGGGATGTTTTGAGAGCACCTGGGAGTGAACCTACTTTGTGCAGGTCTACGAGAGCTAGGTATCCTGTGGATAGGCTGAAATATGATGGATTTACAGCCATTCACTATGCATATATGGTCAAAGTGATACAGGAACCAGAACCCACTTCTTTTGAGCAAGCCATGGGAAAAGAAAAATGGGAGAAAGCCATGGATGAAGAAATGGATGCCTTGGAAGCAAATGCTACATGGGAGTTAGTACCTTTGCCTAAAGGTAAGAATGCAATTGGCTGTAAGTGGGTTTATAAGGTGAAGCACAATGCAGATGGTTCTGTGAACAGATACAAGGCAAGATTAGTAGTCAAGGGGTATGCACAAACATATGGCATTGACTATGAAGAAACATTCAGTCCAGTTGCAAGGATGGCAACTGTAAGAGCAGTCATTGCTATGGCTGCATCAAAGGGATGGTCTTTACATCAGATGGATGTAAAGAATGCCTTCTTGCATGGTGATTTGCAAGAAGAGGTCTATATGGAGCAGCCACCAGGTTATGTGCATACTGTTCATCCTGAGTTTGTTTGCAGGTTGAAGACAGCCTTGTATGGCTTGAAGCAAGCACCTAGAGCATGGTCTGACAAGATAGGACAATATCTTGTCACTATTGGCTTTCAGATTTCCAAGGCAGATTTCTCACTTTATGTGAGAAAAACAGAGAAAGGTATTATGCTACTTGTCATTTATGTTGATGATTTGATTATGACAGGTGACAGTGATGAAGATATCCTTCATGTGAAAATGCTATTGAAGCAGAAGTTTGAGATGAAGGATTTGGGAGAGCTGCGTTATTTCTTGGGCATTGAGGTGATTAGATCACCAAGTGGGATACAGCTCTTACAGAGGCAGTATGGATTGGACATGCTATCCAAATATGGGATGACAGGCTGTAAGCCTATTTCAGTTCCTTTGGAGCAGAATGTGAAGCTGAGCACAGATGCAGGTGAGCTTCTAGAAGACCCTACTATGTATAGACGCATAGTAGGAAGTTTGATTTATATGACTATTACCAGGCCAGATTTGAGCTATGCTGTTGGATTGGTAAGTCAGTTTATGCAGGCTCCAAGGAAACCACATTTGGATGCAGCTAGACGCATACTCAGGTATGTGAAGTCCACATTGCAGTATGGACTATTTTATGAGACTGGGGTTCAGATACAGTTGCATGGATACACTGATGCTGATTGGGCTGGTAGTATTTCTGATAGACGATCTACCAGTGGATATGTGTTCTCTTTTGGGAGTGCTGCAGTCACTTGGAGCAGCAAGAAACAGCCTACAGTTGCCTTGTCGAGCATAGAGGCTGAGTACAGGGGTGCAGCAATGGCTGCATGTGAGGTAGCTTGGTTGCATAAGCTACTTTATGATATGCATCAGTCTACAGATGGACCAGTTGTCATTTATTGTGACAACATGAGTAGTATACACTTGGCAAATAACCCAGTTTATCATGCTAGAACAAAGCACATTGAGGTGCATTATCACTATGTGCGAGAGAGGGTTTTACTAGGTCTTATTGATCTAGTTTATGTCAGCACAGAGGATCAGGTAGCTGACATATTCACGAAGGCATTGGGCGCAGAGAAGCTGCGCAAGTTCAGAGACCTGCTTGGTGTGCAGGAATTGGGATTGAGCTCGAGGGGGAGTGTTGAGATATCGAGCTCCACTCGTGATACGCCAGGGTGACCGTTGTGTATTTATGTCACCGACTTGTCAGTTGCAGACGCGGTTGGTACACTGCTCATGAATAATAGCTACATGATAGCTATCCTTATCTACTCTAGTTTGTGGCTCAATTAGTATGCCACCTTAGTTAGTTGAGTTTGGTTTGAGACCCATATATAGGGTTCTTCTATTTCTTTGTACTTGAGTTCTTTTGGCTTATACAACTAAGAAGAGGAAAACTGTTTTCAGCCTCCACCCTTGTGTGTCTTCCCCCATTGAGCAAGCAAGAAAGCTTCAAGCGAGACTCCTTCCTTCTCTCACACAATCTTGACAGGATCACTCACCTCCGGCTCCTTTTCTTCACTTGAAACAAACTCGTAGAGGCCTTTTCCAATAAGGAAGTTCGTGACACGAAACTTCCATGATAGGTAGTTGTTCTTGTCGAGCTTCTCAATGATGGGGCTTCCACTGTTCTCTACCATTATCACAAAATTAATACCAACAGCAAGCAAATCTTCTGCAACCCTCAGCCTGTAGTGCACAGCAATACACCAGACAGCCTTTTTCAATGTCTGCTCAACAATACATGCAATTTGCAACCTGTTTGCAGATAAACCTTGTGTTTACTCACTAGTAAACACCTTTGAACTTATAGATCTGAAATCTGTAACCTGTGCACCCACGTTCGGTCAATACAGTCGAAGTCGTAGTGTATCCTGAAACTGCTGTCCGCAACCTTACGGCTCTAAAACGAGCCCTGAAACGGCCTTTGATGCCCAAAATAATTGCGGGACGGCCCTAAAGGGCTTATTCGTAGAATACATAGCGCTCTTTGCGCACACCAAATCTCACTGTAATCTGAGATTTTTGCTCTACCCTGCTTCCAGTGCCTCCACAGGCACTATCCAAGAGAAGGAGCGAAAGAATGAGAGAGATTCTTACCCGTGGCTTGCTTGCTCGAACCTTGCTTCTTCTCCTTCACTTCAGCCTTCGAAATCAGCCTCTCTTAGTGCCGCGGCTCTGATAACATGTCAAGAATCGTGTGGTGGGGGAAGTTGCTCAAGATGCTGCACCGAACACACACATAATGCACAAGGAGAAGCTCACTCAAGAGACAAAAAGAGAGATGGAGGCCAAAACGTTTTCTTGCTGGTTTCTTCTTCTTCTTTCACACTCTTTACAATGTACAAAAAGTATAGATAAGATGCAACATAAAGAAAAGTGACCTACTAAGTCAAACAATGCATAACCGACTACACTAATCGACTAGCGCTATAACTATGCCAGCTGTAAATAGGTGTAACAACCTGAATATAATAAGTAATGAGTCAGTGGCCATGTGTGAGTCATAATGACCACCGATGTGCTAAGTGTAGACATGTGGACTCATCTAACTAGGCGGTCTATCATCAATGTCTGCATGTGTTGAGCTTGTCATCTCAACATCAAGCACTCATAAAAAAACTCAAAATACTTACTTGTTCCAACGATTAAACCTCCTAAATCTCATATCTATCTCAAGCACCGTTTCGGGCAAAGGCCCTACTCCTATGCTCGATTTGATGCGTGCGGCACTCAAGGCTCAATTCCATCGGTCCCGACAATGGAACCAAAATGAAGGGTAACTACAAGCTCTACCCCGAGACCTACGAACCGCTTATTGATCAAGCGTTTCAAGCCGAGCGGCCATGGCTACCTTTCACATAGCCGACATGCCATGCCTACCTTACGAGTGTAGTGAGCTTACCTTGATGCTCGATCGAGTACCCTTCTCTCTATTGCACACCGGTAGCTCCACGATCCTTGTGGCAAGCTCAAGCAACCTCAATCCCTCTCCCATGAGCTCCATCCTCCATAGCCACGTGTGAGACAAGGGAAGAGAAGAGAAGAGAAGAAGATGGAGAGAGGAGATGGAGAGCTTCTTCTCCACGATCCCTCACTCTCACACACTTACTCCCTCACCCTCTCACACTCCCTCTCTTCCTTTCTCAAGCAGAAGCAAGAAGGCAAGAAATAAGAGAAGAAGAAGAAGAAGCTTTAGCCACACACAAGAATGAGCTTCTCATTCACTTTTGAACTTTATATACATGCCCTCCCTTCTTTGGGCGATCATCCCCTTTTTTACATGGCCGGCCATTGGCCTAAGCCCATCTCTCATTTTCCACCATTCTAATTTATCCTATTCCCAACTAATGCATACAATTTGCACAGGAGTGAGCCTGGCACTCTTTTACAAGGATTCGGGAGCGCTTCCACATTTAATGGTGCACTTTTTACTCTTTCTCGGGGCGACACTGAGACTTTCTGGGGGTCGTGCCTGAACACATAAGTTTTTCAGGGTTTGGTTATCGGTCAAGGTGCCTTTTCCTTCTTTTATGCTACGCCTTTTTTGCTATTTCATTTTTTCCATTTTTCCGCTCCTCTACTTCATTTTCCTGCTCCTCTATGCTGCGGTAAACACGGTAAACAGTAGATAGCCAGGACATCACCTTTTTGTCTTTCGCATTCCACTCTTTCCATGCTTTTAACTCATTTGCAGTCGGAGGGATACCTAGCTCTGGCTCCTTTTCTTCACTTGAGACAAACTCATAAAAGCCCTTTCCAATGAGGAAGTTCGTCACACGGAACTTCCATGAAGGGTAGTTGTTCTTATCGAGCTTCTCAATAATGGGATTTCCACTGTTCTCTGCCATTATCACAAACAAGGATATAATACAGCAAGCTAGTCTTCTGCAATCTTCCACAACATGTGCATAGTAATACACCAAGCAACATTTTTCACTGATTTCTCAACAATACATGTAATCTGCAACCTGTTTGCAGATAAACCTTATGTTTTCTTCTTGCAAATACCTCAAAAATTACAGATTCGCAATCTGTAACCTGCGCACTCACTTTTGATCAATACAACAAAAACCACAGTGTACCCTGAAATTGTTGTCCCCAACCTTGCGACTCTAAAACGGGGTCTGAAATGGGCTCAGGCGCCCAAAATAATTGCTGGAAAGCCCTAAAGGCGGTTATTTGTAGAATATGCGGTGGTCGGCTCACACACCAAATCTCACAGCAATCTGAGATTTTTACTTGACCCTGCTTCCGATGCCTCCATAGGCACTATCCAAGAGAGAGAGAGTGGAAGAATGGGAGAGATTCTTACCCATGGCTTGCTTGCTCAAACTTTGCTTCTTCTCCTTCACTTCAGCCTTTGAAATCAGCCTCTCTCAGTGGCGTGGCTCTGATACCATGTCAAGAATCGCGTGGTGGGGGGACTTGCTTGAGTTGTGGCTCCAAACACACACTGTATACGCAAGAGAAAGCTCACTCAAGAGCATAAGAAGAGAGATGGAGACCAAAACGTTTTCTTGCTGGTTCTTTTTTTCTTCTTCCACACACTATACAATGTACACAAAGTATAGATAAGATACAACATAGAGGAAAGTGACCTACTAAGTCAAACAGTGCATAACAGACTACACTAATCGACTGGTGCTATGTCTTTGCTAGCTATAGGTAGGTGTAACAAACTAAATATAATAAGTGATAAGTCAGTGGCCATGTGAGTATCATAATGACCACTAATGTGCTAAGTGTAGATGTATAGACCCATCTAGCCAGGTGGTCCATCATCAATGTCCGCACGTGTTGAGCTTGCCATCTCAACATGGAGGAGTCTTGACTATCCTTATCTGAGAGAGGCTATAAAAGAGGCACATGACAGAGAAGAGGGATAATATGAAATGCTTGAGAATTCACCTCCTCATCATGACAAAGAACCATCAAGTGAGAGGACGGTTAGTGAAGAATAGGAAGAGCAAGAAACTCAATCCAGCAAACGGAAGGTGAAGACGCCTAAAAAGAAGGCAACAAAGAAGAAGCAGGAGGAAGAGATAAAGAGAAAAGAAGAAGCATACCTACTCAAAGCCAAGGTTGAGTCAAAAAGAGTTATAGAACAAGAAGAGAAGTTGAGAAGAAAAGAAGAGGAGGACCTGGCACAAGTTGTACACATGTCCATTGAACAACAATAGAGGTAGGAGAAACTAGCAGTCAATGAGCCCACCTAGGTAGGACAGCAGGCTGGGAACCACTGCCCAAGCGGTAGAAGACTTGCCTCCACCCGTCCATAAAGGAAAGGGCAAAGCCGCACTCTACCCAGCCTCGCCTACCCTCTTGCCCACTACCCCAACCATTACAGCAATGCCAGGCACCCCAGCCACAGTGGATGCTAATAACCTCATGGCATGGGTGTAGTTCTTAGTCAACCAGGCACATACCCCAATGCCCACCTCCAATGCGAGAACCCCAACTACAGGAGTGAAAAGATCGATTGCTGCGGACGTCGAATCTCAACAAGGACCCAAGTGACCAAAGGTAGATTCTATCACCACGGAGTTGTAGATCACAGATCAGGACAAGCATGTCAAGGACCTCTATGCTCAGTTTCAAAGGGCAAAGGAGAAGAAGAGAACACTAGTGTGGCGACACTGGAAATGGAAAGGGAAATGGCAAATTCCTCCCAACTAGAAAAGACCCACTAAGTGGCCTTGCAACACAAAGAAATCCATGCGCTAAAAGAAAAACTAAGGGCCAAGGAAGACAACAAAGAATAGTGGCAAAAAAGACTCGAGAAAGAGAGCCAGGAGTTGGTCGCAATGAAAAGGGAACACAAGCTCCTGGTTCTACAGTAGGTGGAGCTTGAAGCACAGGTGAGGAAACTTCAAGAAGGCATGGATGAGCTCACTGTGCTGGAAGTAGAGAGAGCACAAGAGCAGGAAGAATACAAGCTCCTGGTTCTACAGCAGGTAAACTTCAAGAAGGGATGGATGAGCTCACTGCGCTGGAAGTAGAGAGAGCACAAGAGCAGGAATAATGGAGAAAAGAGAAGGAAGAGCTCACTCACATAGGGAAAGAGCAAGAATCAATTATAACATCTCTAGCATGTAGGCATGAGAAGAGCTCGACGGAGATGGCAAAGAGAGCTGAAGAGTGGGAAACTCATGCTAAAGAGCAGACAAGAACCATGGTATGTTGTCTGGCTGAAGCTAAGAAAGACAAAACACATGCAAAAAGTAGAGTAGAGGCTGCCCAGATGACCTTCCAAATGCAACAATGTGCCTTCTTAAATACCCTGCTTAGACAAAGGAGGGAGATCCCATGATAGCCATAAAGAAGAAACTAGGAATGGATCAAAGAGCAGTGAAAGCGAGACTCCAAATTAAGCGGGGATGAACACAGCCATTATCTCCTATTGACGGACCTAACCTCGCAAGAAGTGGATGCACTTGGGTTCCTCCAAGAGGAGCAGCAAGAGCCAAGCGAGCAGAGGGAGGTGGAAGTGAACTTCAAAATGGGACCACATGAAGACAAACTTGTCCCACCACCTCCTTCCTTGAGGCCTGAAGAGTAGCAACATGTAGACACCTCCACAGAAAGAAAGGCGGCACTGAGAGAAAGAAGGAAGAAAATGGTGGAGAAGACAAGAAAAAACTGGAATACCAAGGGAGTAAGTGCGCCCCAGGTAGCTATCCCACCAAAAGCGAGGATGATGAATCGGCAAGTTTCCACATTGATCTTATAATCTGGGAAAGGCAAGAGATGGCCAAGAGCCCCTTCGACCTCAACTTCTAATTCCCCACCACCTGCGAAGAGTGTTACCCATCAAGGTGGTGGAGGAGTTGATTAACGTCGGCAGCAGACTCAGACAGAGGTGGCTGGAGGAGAGAGAGCAGAACCCCACCTTATGGGCTACCAAAGATGCCAAGGTTTGGCAAGATAATGTTTTTGAGGTGCCAAGGTCTATGCCTAGCTATGAATGCCATCCTACATGGAGAAGAAGAATCTGCGACACCAACCTGGACACGTGGGTGGCTTTTTGCAACACTCAACCCTTCAAGAGGAATGACCCAACCTTTATGCCCTACCCTCGAAGGGTCGGGGTAGATTTTGACCCCAGTGTCCACGGCCGCTACGATTCTGTGTGATCTATAATCTCCATTGTAGTACATATGAAAATGCCCTCGCCTTCACATAAAGAAACATATATGATATCCTAATCCAATTTACTAACACATTCTCCTCATACCATGATCCCACTTTTATTACCACTTGTAATTACCTTAGATTGCTTAGGATACTTCTTAGGCAAGACCCCACCCTGTAAGAATGCAACCTCCCAGTGCTCCATTTTGATCCTAACGCTATAAATAATTGTGTGATTGACTCGACTGATGATGCGTGCCACTCTATTGCCTTTATTTTTCTTAGCTCTGATAGAGGATATGAATGATAGTTGCTTCACCCGCTGCAATCATCTATTCCTCTCCTCCACCACCCTTCAAGTCCACCTAAACCTCAAGGGGTATCTCCAAAGCCGCCAATTCCTTAATAAATCTATTAAGCCTCCTTCTCCACCCCACTCTAATGATGAAGATTAAACTTCTGTCACAACTATGTAACTTTAGTATTATTATTATTATTAGTGGAAAAAAAAAACGCGCGTCTCCATCGCAAGTTGCACATCCATCACAGCCACTGAACCTAGGGGTCCTCAAGTTAGGCATGCTCGGTGGCCTCAATCGACCGGCTTCATCCCTAACTCCCCAGCCTCATTTTGATCCCCCACTTCTACTTAGTACACATCAAGGGTAGGAGGTAGCACTCTCGCCTATGGTTAGAGACATGTCACCTAGGGAGGTAAAACTCACCTGTGGTTAGACGTGTCACCCTAAGCTCCATCCCACTAGCATGCGCACAATGCACCACACAACAATAGCACACACCCACACAAACTGCACCTTTATTTTCTTTCTAGGTACAATAGAAGGCCTCACCACTCACTTTAGCGACCCCATCATCCATGCAATGTGCTCCCCATCTTGTGAAACATCCTACCATGCCAAGCCACCAAACCAAGGGCCGAACGCAACAGCCATGCTCAGAAAGTGAATGAAGAAGCTCATTTGGAACAGCGCAGGCAAACTCAGCCACGAAGAGTTAAATGAAAAATCCGTCTAACATCATCTTAAATTTCAAAGAAGGATCTATCCACAAGCCATCCTCGAAGCGTGGATCCATCTAACATAATTTTGAATTGCAAAGATGGACCTGCCCCTCAACATCCCTCCAAGACAAGGGACCATCTCCAACTCAAGGGCCCTACAGTTCCATAAATCCCTCCAACACGACTTGTACCCAAACTCAAAAAGCTACTTGGCCACTCCAGCCAGCACAACAGAGTCTGACTCATCCCCCAACAAGTGACATGGGACTAGCACTCATCTAGGATGGGGGTAATGTTAACCCTTAAGCAAACAAGGTAGAAAACCCAAAAAAACTAAAGTAGAAGACAAAGCCAAGGCAAAAGCAGAATGGAGAACAAAGGCATGCCAAGAAAAATGGAGAAACATAAGAAGTGTGAAAAAGTCATAAATCAAGGAGAGGCACTAAAAAAAGCACAAGTTAATACTTTTGCAAAAGAGCGTAAGGTGCATCGTGATTTATTTTAAAAGCATCGGGCCTTGATCTATGCAAATTGTAAATGTAGATGGGCGGTAGGAGGGAAACTAGAAAGATAGGAAGATAATGGAAAAAGGGCCTAGACTATGACCCCGACCATGTAAAAAGGGGATGACCGTCCAAATGGAATTTAGGGCTTTGTATATAAAGTTAAAAAAGTGAATGAAAGCTCATTCTTTGATGTGTGGCAAAGTGGACTCTTCTTCTTCTCTCCTTCTCTTCTCTTTGCTTGCTTGTGTGTGCTTGAGGGAGGGAGTGTGAGTGTGAGGGAGTGAGTGTATGAGGGTGAAGGATCTTGGAGATGAAGCTCTTCAGCTTCTCCTCTCTTCTTCTTCTCTTGCACGTGGATGTGGAGGATGGAGCTTGGAGGAAGAGGCTTGAGGATGCTTGAGCTTTCATCACGAATCGTGGAGCTATTAGCGTGAGAGAGGGAGCAACTCAATCGGGCATCAAGGTAAGCTCACTACATCCATAGAGAGGCGAGTGCATCGGCTATGTGAGAGGTAGTCATTGGTGCTCGCTTGGAACACTTGAAACAATAAGCGGTCTGTGGGTCTTGGCGGTTGATTGCCTCTACATCCACCCCTTGTAAAATCGCTAATAATGTGATGGACTTATTTTTACCTATTCTAACTATTTTTTAGGGGCCATCCCACTTATGCTCTAATTTTTTTAGAGAAAAGCTCCCTACTTACATCGTAGTATATGACTAGCTTTTCTTTTTTTAAGGTATACTCCTTTACTTTCACGTCATGAAGTTGTTTTATATGATGCTTGGCCATATCTTGATGTAATAAAATCTGAAGTTTAAGCTCATCAAGATGTGCTAAGATCATAAAGCGTTCAACAAGTGTAGATTCATTCCCCAAAGAATGGTTGATTACAAATCTTATTATAGGTAACTTTATCTCTCAAAGGGTAATACGTAATCCCCTCTATAGAGTAATTTGAACAGGGTGTGGCTAGTAGCTCATTTAAAGGTCATATTGTAGTATGCCTATACAACTATGTATAATTTTTTATCCCAATATCATTTCTTTTCTGAAACAATCTTGGACAGGATTTCCACAAGCTACGTATTAGTGCTTTCAATTTTCCTATGCATTTGTGGATTGCAAACTTTTGATCATCTTATTTAAAAAATGAATTCATGATCTGACACCAACTCTTTTGTTGGACCAAATTGATAGATTATCTATTCAAGAAGGAAGCTATCAATTTTCTTTGCATCATCCTTTCTTATTGCTCGTGCTTCTAACCATTTCATAAAATAGTTAGTTGCTACTATGATATACCTCTTTTGTGTAGAAGGACATTGGGTTAATTGGACCTACAAAGTCAATAGCCCACTTCTCGAGTGGTAATAAAGCCATAATAGGAGTCAGTGGGTGCTTTTGATTCTCTTTACTATCATATCTTTGGCATATATTACATCTCTTTACATATGCAAATGCATTGTAGAAGATGGACATTCATCAATATCCAACTTTTAAGGCTTTCTATGTAGTCAATCGCCCAACAAAGTGCCCTCAACAAGCAAATGCATGACACTCTTTTGAGATGAATGGAACTTCATCAAGCATAACACATTGATGATAAGTATTATCTATCCCTTGTCAGTATAAAGTTTCTACAATCAAGGTAAACTTTAAGGCTTTTTATTTAATTTTCCTTTTCTCAGCCTTAAACAAAGAGGCTCCAATCTCTCATGTGGATAGATAATGCATTATTGCAACATATCTGGATGGAATATATGGAGACCATGTCTATTTTCAATAGATCCTCAAGGTCACTAACTTCAACCAATACATCTTTCAACTCCCCAAAGTCTACAAGACATTCGATGATGTCTAACAATCTCGACATCTTACTCTTAATCTCGTAATTGAATTCTTGCTCGACAATTGGGCAGTTGTAACTTGTTCAATTATAACCTCACCCTTCTTCCGTTGTATGAAATACTACCTTCTTGTATAAAATATAGTGTCTAAATTACATTGTGGCAAATATTATCCCATGCATAATTTTTCCATATATGTATAATTAATTTCAAACACATCTAATTTGCAATTGGTGAACACAATAAGGTTGTTCCATTTCTCATTCCATATCTAAGCTAAGTAGCAATTGATTGGTGCTTTAATAAATTTATGCATTATATCCTTGAAGGTATTTTGCATGTGTCACTCTAAATAAATGAACAATTGAAGGATAATAAATTTATCAATGGTAGCATCCTCTCAAATAGTACATTAATGAATCCCGGTAATATGTGATTGACAATAGTAAACTATGCACTTCCTTGGGGTTTCACGACAAACTCATAGCAACATTTATGTTAATATTTTCTAGATTAGTTGCAAATTTGGCAAAACTAACTATATGGCCTAATAATAATCCATAGCATACTTTGAATGCACATTTCCTCAGATTTAGAGCAATGCAAAATAACCTATGGTGCTCAAAACCTTTTCTCAAAATGATTAATGTTCTATCTCTAATTGTAGCTACCCCTAGATCACCAATGAAAACTTTTAGCTCTTCTAAGAAAATTTCATCGAAGGTTTTGTCTGCAGTGCATTGCCAAGAACTCGTTGCATTACATAATATGAAGGCCATGATATGATACTCAAAGGCTCCAAAAATAGTTATGAATGCCATCTTTAAATTATCTTTCTCTACGACGACCATTTGATTATAGCTAGAAAAACAGTCCATAAAGGAGTACATATCCCTACCTAGTAGTTGATCCAAGATTTAAAGGCCATGACATGATACGAAAAGGAATAGTATACACAACTAAATTGGGGGAGAGTGCCTCTCAATTTCTCATAACTCTAGGAAAATATATGAAGGATTAAAGACATGTAGTCATTCCTTTCTTCCATGTTGAGCATAGATCCTAATTTGATCGCTATCATTCAGAGTTACCTGGTAAACATTTTCGTAGTAGACTCCTCTCTTGATTCATCACTCAATGAAGTTTCATTACTAGAAGTCCCCTCTAGCACATTCAATTTTGTTGAGGATATGTGTGCTCTCTTGCTTTGAGGTGATTTCGAGTAAACATCAATTATAATTGGTTTGGCACCTCTACCAAAGATCAAATGACTAGCTAGTATGTTGACTTGACAATGGGATTGCATGATCCATAGCCTTCCTAAAAGCACTTGATAGCTTGGTCACCCTACAAACCTAATGTTCCTAAAGCCAAAGATACATTCAATGTTAGCAACAATTACTTAGAATTTAGTAATACGACCTTCTAGTTATCTCAAACTGTCACCAACCATCCTTAGAATTATGGATGTATCTTTTTGGATCTCTAATCCTAGCCTCTCAAGAAATTTCAAGCTCATAATATTAATGAAGGATCATATATTCAGAATGGCATGGTCCACCAATATACCATCAACATAAGCTAGCATCCTTGGGCCATGTTTTTCGATAATATTAACAAAGGATTATATATTCACAATGGCATGGTCCACCAACATACCATCAATATAAGCTAGCATCCTTAGGTGATTTTTTTCAATATGCTCAAACCAGTCATCACCAATACGAGCTATACCCAAGGGTTTTTAAAAAAATCCAGTGTTGTGAAGGATCTTTTTAAATTCCTTACATACTCTTGGGGATAGTTAAATTAGCTGCAAGAGGTTAACATCAGGCTTGACCTCACAAAGAGAACTTGCTAGATTAAATTCTTGAAAGTTAGCAATAGCTCTCTTCTCTCACCAAACCATTTTCTCTCTTGATTGCTTCATAGGCTTAGGTACCTCTTTCTTGGCCTTTACTTTCTTCTTTGTCAGCTCCTTATTGAGGTATGCTTTACCATCAAAGTCTTCAAAGGACCACCTTTACATCAAGGCTAAGGATTTACTCGCCCTTATTATCCTGTTTAGGGGTTGCCTCAATAGGTTTTGCATTATCTTTATCTCCCTCTTTGGCCTTCTAACCTCTTGTAACTGCTTGTAAATTAGAAGCATCAAAAGCATTAACATGCATTGCTTCAATGAAACTTACACCACTGCCACTAGGAAATTCCTCCATAATACCCTTTCCTCTCTACAAAATCTAATTCAATCCCTCATCTTGCTGAAATTTTTTTCCTTGTCCTCCGTTATTAATATCATCTAGCTATCTACTTTCTTGCTGAAGGGAACTAATCTTGGTCCAACAAGTGTTGGCTGTGGTTGGAGTTCTCGCATATGTCACATTTAACATTGGGATAGTTGTTTAGGGTCTCTAGACCGAGTAGCTACTTTGTAATGCAAAAGTTGCACCTCTTTAAATTGAATGTCCAACGAGCTCTAATTGACAAATAGATGATCTCAATGAGTTCTAGGCCACTTTTCTTTTATGTCGTTGCTCATCTACACTTTGTGTACATTGAAAAGTGTATAAAAGAAGAAGAAGAAACTAGCAAGAAAAAAATTTAGTCTCTATCTCTCTTTTTATGTTCTTCATAAGCTTTCTCTTATGTGTATGGTGTTTGTTTGGCATAGTAGCTCAAGCAAGTCCCTCCACTATGCGATTTTTGACATGGGATTAGAGTGGTGCCACTATGAGAGGTTGGATTTGAAAGCTGAAGTAAAGGAGAAGAAGCAAGGATTTGAGCAAGCAACAAGTAAGAAGCTCTCCCATTCTCTCTCTTTCTCTTGGATAGTGCTTGTAGAGGCATTTGAAGTAGGACGAAGCAAAAATATCATATCGTTGTTGACCTACAAGGTTGCGGACAACAATTTTAGGGCATATAATAATTTTAATTGTGTCGATGAAAAATGGGTACACAAGTTATAGATTTCAAATCTGTAAGTTCTGAGGTGTTTGTGTCAAGAAGTGGACAAGAGAGAGAGAAAGAGGGAGAGAATATTACAGAAGAGAGAGAAGAATGAGTGTAGAAGAGAGAGAAAGAGAGTGACGAGGAGAGAGAAATACTAGAAAAAGAGAGAGAAAGACACAAAGAGGTGAGAAGCCATAGAAGCTGTGAGCAAGGTGATGAGGAAAGAGACAGTAATACATTATGTTTCAAAAAGATGTGAAAAATTACATATCTCTCCCTTTTATACCTGTGTCAATGTGACATGGTATTACTATCATTTCTACACTAATAAGTATCTCTTCTCCCCATCTTATTACAATCCATCCCGTCCCAAAGGTTTTTTCCCTCAAAAACAAACTTACAAAAGTTGAAAAGGATGAATGAAATAGAGTACTACTCTATTTTTAGCTATACAAGTAGGAAAATGAATGAAAGATTGAATATATATGGACTAAAATGAAGGAATGTGAGTAATCCTTGGCCATATACATGATCAGGATTTATTCAAAAGCATTTGGAGCCTTAAAAGTCCTCAAGCGATGGAGTCAAAATGAAGAAGACATCTTGATGTAAGAATAGATACTATTGAACCAAATCTACAATAATTTTTGGTAGAAGTGTCCAAAAAAAGCGTGACACATGTCAAAACGTAGCTCTTGAAGAGTATTTTGACACTATATAGGTGGCATAATTCTAAAAATTGAAAAGAATAAAACTATTCTAAAATATTCTACTACTGGTAGGACCTTGTCTACACCATAATTGGCTGCATAGTCAGTATGCTTCAGTGAGACCAATGTGTCCCATAGGTAAGGAAACCCATCTAGTATAGAATCAAGCCTCCAAGAAGATTCCTCAAGTAGTAAATCTCTCCATTTAATCAGATATTCAATGATAGATTGAGAGAAAAGCTTCTTCTCATGCTTACTTATGACAGTCTCAAGGATATATTGAATAAGACCTTCTTCATCAATAGGTGGCAATTCATCAATTGTATCAATAAGAGCACCATAAAAAGGCTTGAGCTGACTAACATGGAATACATTATGAATCTTAGTAGAAGAGAATAGTTCCAATCTATATGCCAAGTCTCTGATGTGCTTCAGGATCCTATAGGGTCCATAAAACTTGTGGGCAAGCATGTTACTCGATCCATCCTTCAAGGTAGAATAAGAGACATGGAAACTTTTAGCAAAGGTAATTCTCCTTCTTGAAACTCTAAGGATTGCCTCTTCTCATCTGCATACATCTTCCCAAGATTCATCTTACACTGCTGAAGAAGGGTTTGCATTCTTTCCCATGAGGATTAATTTTCTCATTGAAAATGAATGTGGGTAAGGGCACCTTATAAAACCATACATAGCCTCAAAGGGTGAAACTCCAATGTTAGCATGAGTAGAGTTGTTGTGGGTAAACTTAGCCAAGAATCCCATGAATTCTGCACATCATAATAGAAATGGTGAAGATAAGTCTTCAACCACTTGTTTACCCTTCATTAGGGCAAAAAACGTTTTAAAATGGCACTTGTAAGAAAATGACTAAGTTGCTGATTAGAGGAGGTTTGGAAGATTAAGTTTCATTCCTAGATATTCTATTTTGGCCAGGCTTGATCCAAATCCAATAGTATACATGAAGAAGATGAAGGCATTCCATTATAATGCATTAGTACATGTGACGCTCCGTAGGAAAACTCCCCCTTATTAATAAGATTAACCAAAAAAAATTTACCACCCCTCCCCTATCATCGCCGATAGGAAGAGGGAGTGGAGTTGATGAATAAGAGGAAGAAGACTGCGAGGATGACAACAGAGCTGCAGATGATGATGAAAAGCATGGAGTCGATGACCATCATGAGGCTCATGGTGAAATAGATGGGGGGAGGGGCACACATGTGCCACCTCACTCCCCCCCTTACTATCCATTCCCCTCCCCCATTGTCAAGAAAAGTAGACTAGGAGGTGGTCTTAACTTGTGGCTGCTGAGAGGGAGAGAGAGAGGAGAAGAAGAGGATAAGAAGAAGAAGAAGAAGAAGAAGAAGAAGAAGGGGGAGAGAGATAGAGGAGAAAAAGAGAAAGACGGAGACAGAGAGAGAGAGGAGAAGAAGAGGAGGGAAGAAGAGGAGGAGAAGAAGAAGTGGGAGAGAGAGAGAGAGGAAAAGAAGAAGAAGAAGAAGAAGAGAAGGGAGAGAGAGAGAGGAGAAGAAGAAGAAGAGGAGGAGGGAGAGAAAGTTTCATAAGTTGAAAGTATGGGCCCCAAATGGAGGGAGACTCGCATCAACGAGGGAAGCAGGTGGGCAGAACCCCCTGACGGGTCTGTCCCATGCCAGGGTGGTCCTAGTGAATTGGAACGCTTCTCACAAGGTTTTATTGTCATTTGACCCTTAGGTTTGGTTTGGTTAGGTTAGAACTCGATTCATGCCATTTTAGGGGACTGGAATGAGACTATGCCCTACGGGCAGAGAAGCTGAGCGGCGCATCCCTCTCATTTTCCATTCTTCTTAAACCAAGTGCGGCATGGGTGTGCTTCAGATTGGGTGTCTCTACGTAAAGTAGGATGCCTAGAATCCACTACTAGAATATTGTTAGGAGACCTTGACCCCTAAGAGTTCAGATTTCAGGTTGATCCTAGTGGGTTCGGCTGTGAACATTTTGTTGCGAGGCGGTGGACTCGGGAAACCCTAGGCGACAAACCTTGGAACATTCCATGGGATTGCCAGGTGGTGATGCTTAGATTCGTTTCTTGATGGATCGCTAAAAACGTGCTTGGATACAGTTGATAGGCGGGCATGTTACAGTACACATAGTATTAATAGAACCATAAATATTACCCATAAACATAAGACATATAAATTTTATAGAACCATCAAACTTACCATAGAAGTATCAATTTTCATATTTGAGAATAAAACTTTATTTTTCATACCAAGAACTATCACATTCTATTTTTCACGTTACTTGGAATCCAAATTTAACCAGTGAGAAAAAGCATCATCCAAAGAAATATCCATACCCATTTTTGCATGATGCATATCTTGCTCATAGAAAGCCAACTTCTTATCTGCATCATGGTTATCATTTCCACTAGCATAAACCTACGATTCTTCATAATGGGACCTATATACATCCAAATTTGCATTTTCAACCTACTTTCCAATCTTGTCATGAGCATGATGCATAACATTACTTTGTCCTTTCCATTAACTTTTCCTAACATTGGGATACATCTCCACAAGACAAAGATACAAAGATACAAGTATAGGTACAATCTTGCTCTTTTGGCTCATTTTCCTATAATTGTAGGAATATAAATTTCAGCCATGAGCCAATCATGCAAATTCATTGCCCAATTATGCATTGAGGTATTCTCAATAAACTACAAAATACCATATGTATCCCAAGGTATAGCATTGGTCTTTATGAATAGAAACCTCCCATGAACCATTTGACATGATACTTATAGAGTGGATTCAATTGATGAAGCACTACGAGGTGTCCACTAGTCTCAATCCAAGGCGCACCTTTTAGTAGTCCATCAGTAGGTTTTCCAAAATGACACTGCCCTCGGTGCTCCCTTGGAGTATCACAAGGTTTGTCACTTAGGCCCTACTGAGTTTACATCGCAATAAAAGAGTTTTAGCCAAACCCACTAGGATCAACTTGAATTTTTGGGTTTCTAAAATCAAACGGATCTCCTAACAGCCAACTCTAGCGTCAGTAGTTTCGAGTTCCCACTTCTTATATGATTACTTTTGAACTGAAGCAAAATTGTCATTGCACTTAGTTTAAAGAGAATGGGAGTTGGAGGGGAGGCTATATGTCAACCCTCTTGCCCTTAAGGCAAAATCCCATTTTGGCCCCCTAAAATAATGCAAGTTGGTTTTACCTAGCGACTAGTTGGTCAATTTATCATCTTCATATTTCTATTGCGGATTTAGAAAAGCTCCTAGAGCTAACTAGGGCCACACTAGACAGACCCGTTGAGGATCACGCCCACCTTCTTTCCTTTGATGATGGTATCATCTTTAGTTTTTAAATTACCTACAATACATTTATTGAAACATATACAACTAGCTTCCTTGATTAGTTTGTTAAATCACAAGTTCCTTCACGTAATTTATTTCATGAACATGCATACAATTCAAACAACCCTTGAATAAAAAGTAAATACCTTTATTATGTTGGAAGTTTATTACAATTTCCATCCTTCCAATCCTGTGGAAGATATACAGAATTCGACGAGAACACCATATTTAGGAATATGGAAATTTCCAATAAGTTTGGGACACGTGGTCAAATCTTTGGATTTGTCATAATTTGAATATTATAACTCCAAATGGAGTGCTCTATAGCTTAATACATTCCATTTTTCAAGTGCTTTCCAATGATAGTCACATCATATGGTTTTGAGAAACTTATGGGCATGTTATTTGGGTGCCACCTTTTTAGTATTCAAAAAATGGGAATTGGGAGATTCCCAAACTCACTAATATTATGTTCGAGGGGTGTGAAATTTATGGCTAGAGCCCCCCTTGGCATCCACATTTCCTACTGCTTGAGACTATCCCTATGGACATACCTTTCCGCTACACGGATCCGGTCTAACCCTTCGAAGTGATAATCATGACCCCCTTGGAGTAGGGTCTTGCAGCTAGATTGGGGGTAGCCTAGCACTATCATTCCTTTTATCTTGTTTGTCAATGTTTTTAATTAGAGATCTAGATTCTAGAAAATGAAAACAATCCTTTCAAACAATGACAATCACACCATCGTGCAATTCACAACTTCACATAACCAAGGTAGATCCTTAACCCAAGGTAACCTTACATTCTAACAAGGATTCTTTTTCCCATAAAGAAGTGTTGAGTACAAATCTTTTAACATTGCTAAGCAAGATACGAATTTCATGTTTAAGGCTAACTTACCCAACATAAGTGAATTTTCTTAAGTTGGTACTTAGAAAAGTATTGCAATAATAATTTAACGATATGATTTACAAGATTCTTTAAATAGACTTTCACTTTTTAAGGGTTAATCAACTCCTAACCATTGTCAGTTTGGCAATAAATATATCAAGTTATTTTACTAATATTTAGTGCACATAACGTACTTTACTCTTTTTGTGCAATAATCTCCTACAACTATTCCATCATGATTCTATGAACTATAATCCTTGATTAATCTATCTACAAATCATAGGTAGCAGTTAACTGTTTGTGCATGTATTAATACGCTCTCTAGATGGAACTTACATCTCGTGTAAGTGTAAATGCAAAAGCAAACATTTTATGTACTTAATTTTGAAAAAAAAAACATTATTATTTTATGTGGCAATATGACAATAATAGTCTATTTCTGAGTTGTGAATAACTCGATTTAGCACGAGGTCATTGGGAATTTCATCTTTGCTTGCACTTGTGTTTGCCACACCCAATGTTCCATTTAGTAGTGGAAATTCCAACAACCTCGGGCACTCCCATATATTTGGCAATACCCATTCTTTGATCGGTTACAGTGCATTTCATGGTCTTTTCGCCTCGTTGTTTTGGAGCCATTGTTTCACAAGCGGGTTTGAGAGATAGAGAAAGTGGAATGAATTGGAGATGGGAGAGCATGAGAGCAGCTTGCCGAGTTGACGACCAAGGCAAGGGAAGGCTGAATTAACTCATTTCCTCTCTAACCCCCTCTCTAATTCCCTCCCTCGCAACCTCTTGGGATCTTCTTTCCTCTCTCTCTCTCTTTCTAATTCTCCCCCTCTCTAGCTCCCTCTTGCAGCCTCTTGGGGGGGTATCCTTCTACCTCACTCTCTCTTCCTCTCTCTCACTCTATACTCCTAAGAAGGGCCTTTCCCCTCTTGCTCGGACTCTCTCAATTGCTCCCCATACGTCTTATTTATAACTAAATTAGAGAAGAAGTATTGTGGCTAAGAAGAAGAGCTCTTTATGGAGGGGATCCTGGTAAAATCAACAATTTGAAGCTTCTAAGATGCAATCTGATGCTCAAATCGCAAATTTGATGGTTCTGTTGGCTCTAAAAAGGGGGTAAAACTTTAGGATACCTTATCAGAAATCTTCTAGATCACTCATTCTTCTCCCTGTTCAAAGTGTTGTTTACTGCATACTATAAACTGCGATCGCGACGCATGTGATTTCGCCAATCCTTCTTTTTGCATTAAATCTCCAAAATTGGCTGAAAAAGCCACTTTCTTTTTTTACATGAGACCTTGTTCTAGAAGTTTCCATAGCTTTTTAGGATATTTATAAATAATAATATCCAAAATATAAAAAATATGATAGTTTTGTCCAAAAATCTAGTATTTTTGGACCACCCATACTATAGATACTAACATCAATGACTAATATGGCTCATAACTCTCGTTCATGTGGTAACTTCCATTATGGGTGGCTACAGTCCTTGTCAATCTAGAAAAAATATCAGGTTATGATCCTCGGGTTTTTTTTTGCTCAAGATCTGCTCTATTTAATGATTTTAGAGTTGTTCATGTCATTTTTGTAAGAAGTTGGGAAGATTTTAAATCAAAGTCAGGATATCACAAGCATATACCGTTATAACTAGCCCAAATTTTTCTTGCATGCCCTCATCAATGCACCTCCAATGCTGGACACTATTAGAAGTCCAAATGAAATACATCCCCTACAATGCAAGGGTAAATTCAAGCTTTTCCCAACCTTTCATGTCTTCCTTACCATCTTTGTTTGAGAGGTTGCGTGAGGGTTATTAGCTTATGGTACCTATGGCAACTTAGCATAGTGAAGAATGCCGATTTGCATAATCCAAGTTCTAATATTGACATCATTGATATCTGCATAAATTTACAATCCATGAAAGGAGTAGTCTACTCACCAAATGATATTAACACAATAAATCACACTTGTATACCTAGACTCTAAGTACGTCTCCATTTGGTAGCTAACCACTCTCTTGAATCTATGGAATCAGTCTTAATTAGAAAGTTTGGAATTACATGCTCCTTTTTAGGGATATGCACAATTTTCTAGTCATACTCTTGTAGTAAAAGCATTCACTTGGCTAATCTACCTACCAATTGTGGCTAATAATAGGATATAAAAGCACTCTATGAACTGCATAAAAACGTTGAATTTTACACAAATAGTGTTGAAACTTCTGCAATGAAAAAGACATGCCTAAAGCTTCTCTCTTTGTAGCTATATAATTTGTCTCTGCTATAGTTAGCCTCCTACTAGCATAATACATGGGTCTAAACCATCCTATAACTTTCCCTTGCATCATGACAACTCCTATAGCAATGTCAATGGTATCCACAAATATTGAAATGGAAAATCCCATTCCAAACATCATAGAATGGGATCAACAATAACCATTTTATTCAAGATATCAAATGATTTATCCTAGTCATTTCTTTAAAAGAACTAAACATCTTTCTTTGAAAGCATAGTTAGAGGAGTACATATGTGAGCCAAGATCTAAGGTACCTACTATGTCATTTGATTTGGCCAATGAACCTCATTACTTCCTATATTGTTATAAGAGTTGACATGGATTTTTGAACTAATTGATTCTTCCTATGGTCAATGGCCATCCCTTCTTTAAAGATAATGTACCCAATAAATACTTCTCTCTTGGAAACACAAATAGATTTGAATGGGTTTAATGATATATAAAACTATTGACATATTTCAAAGTGTAATCTAAGATGCTTTAAATGATCTACCTTTTACAAAAAATATAGAAATCATCCATAAAGAGCCTTATAAAAGCTATAAGAGTGGCAAAAAATTATTTTGGATGCCAACCAAGAGGTCTTGGATTTCTTTCTAGAATGCCACTAATTAGAAAGAGGAGATCCCACTTTCCTTCCTTACCCTTGAAGGCATGGAGTGGATTACAATCCAAGGAAGCACACCATATTTGATTTTCCCCTAACTTTCAAAGTCAATGCACCAAGGGAGGAAGACAACTTGAAGTTTCAAGAGTGAGACTTAGTTCCCTCCTTTAAGAGCTTTGTAACCAAGTTCAATGACTACCAAGACCAAGGCTTCATCACTGCTTGCAATTATTTAAGATTTCTTATCATCTGCTTAGGTAGTGTGACTAGTGGAAGAGGAAGGCATCTACACCTTATCCTTTGAAATGAGTTCTTGTATTGATAAGTATGCAATGGTTAGGCTAATTATTTGCACCACTATGCTACTAGCTTACTACCTTGACTTACTAGATAACATGAATGAGAGCTAGTTCACAAGTTGTAACCATCCATTCTTGCCAACTAGAATTGCCATGAATATTTACTGCATGAGTAAGGCTTGCATGAATAGTTTTTGAGACCCCTCATCATGTAGTTACAAGAAAAGAAGGAGGAGAACTAAGATAATGTATAGTTGCTTGTTTATGAAGGAAAAAGAAAAGAGAGAGAGTAAAACTCCAACCATAGTCTAGTAGCATGCACAAGCACTACACCTTTAGGTCCTCAAGCTGGATGTGTTTGTGATGATGACAACATAGTGTTTGGGAATCATGGGGAGCTTGCCAAGTGTGAATATTCATGAATAAGGAGAGTCTACCCATGGTTAGAACTTAGGTGGACCGTTGTCAAATTGGTCGTCGACTTGTGGGTGCATGGTCAGAAGTGGCATGCTCATGGCAATGAGCGTAATTGACTATTACAAGTGGCAATTAGATAGGTAGCTATTAGGTCTAGTGTGATTAGAAACTATAACTTAGACAAAATTTAGCCACCAATAGCCCAAGAATGATGCACTTAAAATTGATTGCAAGTTTTGGTCGATTACCTATAAGTGATGCATATTAAGTGGTTAAACTAATTCTAATTTCCCTTATAAAATGGAGAAATTAGGGGAAAGTCAAAAGGTGAGCAGGAGCTGCACATGCATTGATATGTGAGAGCCATGTCATGATCACATATGTACCCCATTTCTATTACTTTTCCTCATTGCAAAGTTTCTCCTCCCAATTGACTCATGATATTTTAGCCCCTCCACAATATAATCAATATAGATCATGAGGATGAGCCATCAATACTTCTAGCCACAATACACCAATCTACAATGTTTGCAAAGGAAACTTGATGCACTTATGCACATGAGGTGATGCCTTGCTAGTTAGTTGGATGTAGCTTGTATGCCTATCTAATGATAGGTAGGATTTACCTATTAGATGATAGGTGGAATTTATGCATCAAATAGCCGGAATCCAAAACATCGACATGAATGATTGAGGGAAGGTGATCAAGCAACCCTTGCATTTTCCTATCTAATGATAGGTGCTTTCTACTTTATGCTACTTGCTTTTTAGGTCTTTCTTTCTAGCAATTCATGTGATTGGTTAATCAAAATTTAAACATGAGTGCCTAAATAACCCTTTGAAAAACTTCCTTGATGCATATACAAGCAATCAAACAACCAAGGTGTCATGGAAACAACAAATCTTCAATCACAACGATGCCACACACCTTGACAAGTAAGAAGACGTAAGAAGACTTTCTATGAGTTTTGAGTTTTTTAATGTTTTCTTTGCGTGTTTTTGTGTTTTAAGTTTTGAGCTTTATGTTTTCTTCTTTGTTGATCCTAACCTATCCTATTCAATCCTACTTGATCACAATCCATTGAATTGATTTCTCACACCAATCCAACCTTCCTAATCTAGCCATGCATATTTTTATGTAACCAAATTATGAATGTGAGAGATTTCCTCCCTCTTGCCTCCTCAACGTTCCATTCTACACTCAACTAGACAAGCCTCTTATTTTGCCACACTAATAGAGTTTGAGCACCTTGTTGGGTTGATTCCATACTTGATCTTGATATGGAACCAAAGTGTTGGCCTCAACACTCAATGATAGGACATTGGATATGACTCTTATTATTTCAAGAGCTTCAACCACCTTGACTCAACTATCTCTCACCTAGGTGTTTTATAGTTTGAACTAAGCACCCTTTCTCTATCCCAAGAAAATAAAGAATGCAAGACTAAATTTGAGGCATAGTGAACTCACCTCTTTACCTTGACATATTGTAGTTCTAAGATTCAAGGCTTATAGTTGGTTTCATGATCCAATTGGTGCACTTCAGAAGAAAATAACTCAAGTCATTTGTATCCACATTAAGTACACCCACCATCTAGAGAAGGAGGAGAAGCAGTAGATATAGAATAGCTTTGATTTTATTGGCTCCTCACTCTCTCACATGCAACTCTAAACTCAACATATTACCTAATGGGAAGAAGAAAAGGAAAGCAAGAAATGGAGATGATCTTCACTATCCTAAGTTCCTCACTCTACTGCACATACTCTCATTCTCTCTCCCCCTTACTCTCAAGAAATGGTTGCACAAGATGAAGGATAAGAAGAAAGAAGAGTTGTAGACACACACATGATTAGAGTAATCCATTCACTTTTTACATTTTATACATTAAACTTATGGCTAGGATTTCTATTCAAGTTAGAACTATGGTTGGGTTTTGCATCCCTCTTGATTAGGGCTAGGGTTTTTACCCAAGTTGGATGCCCTACCTACACTTATCACTCTTGAATGATCCTCTTTTAATTAATGATTCCACCTTGGGTTAATTGGATCTAGTCTAGGTTGAAAGGAAATAGAGCATAATCGGTTCCTAGCATCACCAACACATGGTAGAGTACAGTCATACTATTGAGAGCTAACATAGGTGCACACCAACATCCTACTCTACAATTAGTATTTGGAGTACTAGGACTAACATTATTAAAACAATGGATACAAAGACAAAGTACTCAAACAAAACTCCCAAGTGTACATTGATATATGAAACTGATACAACAGTCTCAAGAGAGATAGAAATGATAGTAACTAGATACACATGGATAATCACTGAAGGAACAACATCATCTCATAAACTCAGAGGCAAACAATAATAAAAAAGGAGATGGCAATAGTACTTCCAAGGCTCATATATTAAGACATAAAAAAGGGGAACAACTTTGCTATTGTCGTAGCACTTAGGATATTAATCAAAGGATTGGTTGAAAGACCCAATAGACACATGAAAAATACATAGATGGACCTAAAAACATGAACGAATAGTGGGCCTCTCTCTTATATAGAGCCTGCTACTAGCCCATCTATTGTGCTGATGATCATAATTGATATTGGAACCATATACTCATTAATGTACCACTGGGTGCCTTCCTTTAAATGTCGATAATTGCCACCACCCTTAGAACTAGCATGTATGATGGACTCAGACCTATAGAGTTAGGAGGTGATGTTGCCTTCATCCTCAGTCGGGCAGCACTTCATCTTGTTGGATTTGGTATTGGTGCAAATGTGGGGTAATAAGGGCTCGCAACCTAGAGGAGGGATGGAAGGAAATAAGTGGTGGGGTGGGTTGGGGTTTGGTGGAGGCCAGAGGTGGGGTACCAGGTAGGTGGGGTCACAGTGGAGAGAGAAGCTTATACTATAGGTGGTGTTGTTGTAGTTAGAGATCCATTTGAATCCATAGGCACATTGTGTAAGGTAAGCTCAATTGCAAGATTTTCCAAGTAGATTACTCCTAGTCAGATTTTCTACTAGGGTTGGTCAAGCTCAAATGTGATTCTAGTGAGGAGGGCTTGCAAACTATCTAGTTCATGGTTGTGTATGGATGTGAGGTGTCCGCCAAGCTCATTCCAAGGTGCACCTTTTAGTAGTCCATCAGTAGGTTTTCCAAATGATGCCACCCATTGCTCCCTTGGAACATCACGGGGTTTGTCACTTAGACCCCACTGAGTCTACATGGCAACGAAAGTGTTCCGACCAAACCCACTAGGATTGACCTAAATTTCCAAGTTTCTAAAAATCAGACGAGTCTCCTAGCAACCAGCTAGCATCAATAGTTTCAAGTTCCCACTTCTATAGGATTACTCGATCTGCAACAGACTTTCCATTTCACTTAGTTCAAAGAGAATAGGACATGGAGGGGAGTGTAGTACGTCAACCCTCCTACCCATAAGGCAAAATCCCATTCTAGCCCCCTAAAACAATGCAAGTCAGTTCTACCTAAGGACTAGTAGGTCAATTTATCATCTTCCTATTTCTATCATGGATTTAGAAAAGCTCCTAGCTAATCACGACCACTCTACCGTTGGATGGTGGACCCGCTAGGGGTTACATCCACCTGCTTTCCTTTGATGATGGAATCATCTTTAGTTTTTAAATTACCTACAACACATTTATTAGAACATATACAACCAGCTTTCTTAATTAGTTCGTTAAATCACAGGTTCCTTCACGTAATTTATCTCATGGACATGCATAAAATTCAAATAATCCTTGAATAAAATAAATTTCTTTATTATGTTGGAAGTTTATTACAATTTCCATCTTTTTGACCCTATGGAAGATATTTAGAATTCCACGAGGGTATTCTGCCTACCAAGATTCCACCCTTAACTAGTATTTGGGGTTCTAGGATACCATCTTGGGTCACGAAGGGGCTCGTCAGATTCTAGGAGTAATGTGGAATTTACGGCTAGAGCCCCCTTGGCACCAACATCTTCTATTGCCCAAAGCTGTCCCTATGGAAAGACCTTTCACTATGGATCCAGTAGTCTAAGCCTCTTGAAGCGATAACCGTGACCCCCTTGGAGTAGGGTCTTGCAGCTAGCTTGGGGGTAGCCTAGCGTGATCTTTCCTTTTATCCTATTTGTCAATGTTTTTAATCAGAGATCTAGATTCTAGCAAACACAAACAATCCTTTCAAACAATGATAATCACATCATCGTGTAGTTTTCACAGCTTCCATAGCTATGGCAGACCTTATCCTAAGGTAACCTTACATTCTAATGAGGATTCTCCTCCGCATAAAGAAGTGTTGAGTATATCTCTTACAACATGTTAAGCAAGGCATGAATTTGCCGTTTGGGCTATCTTACCCAACATAAGCAAAATTCCTTAAAGAAATATATTGTGCCAATAACTTAACGAGATGACTAACAGATTCTTTAAATAGATTTTTACTTTTTAAGCATTGGTCAACACTTAACCTTGTTGCGTTTGACAATAATTATATCAAGTTATTTTACTAATCTCGAGTGCACATAAAGTCATATGTGCAATAACCTCTTGCAACTATTTCCATCATGATTCTACGATTTAGAGTCTCATTTAATCTAACTACAAATCATAACGATTAATCATGTAAGCATGTACTAGTATGCTTTCTAAATGAAACTATCAATTCATGTAAGTGTAAAATATAGACACTAATATTTTATATAATTAATTCTTATACATATGATGTATGTGTAATCTAACAAGTAGCCCTGGTACCATTTGATTCAAAGGCTAACATTTATTTTTTTGTAGAAATTTCACATAAACCTTATTATTTTATGTGGCAAAATAATATCCTAATAGTGAATAACTTGGTTTGGCATGACAACATTGGGAATTTTGTATTTTCTTGCACTTGCATTCACCACACCTGATGTTCCGTTGGTAGTGGCAACTCCAGCAACCTCAGGCACTCGGTATCTCCGATAATACTCGTAACCGGTTGTGTTGGTTATTGTCTTTTAATCTCATTGCTTTGGAGCTATCATTCACAAGTGGATTTGAGAGATAAAGAAGGAGGAATGAATTTGGGATGGGAGTGCATAAGAGAAGATGGCTTAGTCGATGGACCGAGACAAGGGGGGTTGAGCTAACTCTCTCACTCTCTAGCTTTGTCTCGCAACCTCTTGGAGGGGTATCCTTCTACCTCCCTCTCTCTATCTTTCTCTCTAGCCTCTCGGGGTCTCCTTGTGCCTCTCTAAATTGATCCCCATGCCACTAAATTATAGCTAAATTAGAGAAGAAGGGTTGTGGCTAAGAAGAAGAGCTCTTTATGGAGGGAATCTTGGCAAAATCAACAATCTGATGCTCAAATCACAAATTTGATGGTTTTATGGCTCCAAAAGGGGGGGTAAAACCACAAAACACTTGGTCAAAAATATTCCAAATCACTCCTTCTTCTCCCTATTCGGAGTGTTGTTTGCTACATGTAAACTACGATCGTGACGCACACGATTTCACCAATCCTTCTTTTTGTATTAAATCTCCAAAATTGGCTGAAAAAACCACTTTTTTTTTTACATGACATCTTGTTCTAGAAGTTTCCATAGTTTTTTAGAAAATTTATAAAAAAAAATCCACAATATAAAAAATATGCTAGTTTTGTCCAAAAATCTAGTATTTTTGGACCATCCATACTAAACACATTGACACTAACGACTAATATGGCTCATAACTCTCATTCACGTTGTAACTTCCGTGATGGGTGGCTACAGTCCTTGTCAATTTGAAAAAAAAATATAGAGTTAAGATCCTCGTTTTTCTTTTAAATTATTCATTAATTAGTTATTAATGCTAGTTTTTACTTTAGTTAGTTTTTAGTTAGTAACCTTACTAACGTACTAATTGACTAACTAACTTTCGAACTAACCAACTGACTTTCAATTGTGTGGAAGTACTACATCCTCCTTCCCTTAGAGAAATCAATATGTCCTCATCTTGAGAGAAACCATGGTTATTGTTGATAAAGAACATTCTCATCTATCCATGTTGTATCTTCTTCAAGATAATCCTTCCACTCGACAAGGTATTCTCTAAGGGTTCTACTCCTCAAATTTCTCTCCCTTACATCAATTACTTTGTCAAGTTGTAGCTCAAGGACTCCTTGGCTAGGTATTATAACTTGTTGATAATCAAGGATATGGTTCAAGTTAGCTATGTATGCTTTCAATAAGCTAACATGAAATACATAGTGGATTTTTATATTCTCAGGGAGTTGTGTCTTGTAAGTGCTTGGTCTTAAGCATTTGAGAACCTTATAGGGTCCACAATATCTTGGACTTCACTTCTTAACTTTTCCTAAATAGAAATAACTCTTCTTTGGATGGACATGAATGAAGACCATGTCTCATTCTTTGAAGATTCATTCTTGCCTTTTTGGATTAGCATATGCCTTTTGTCGGGTCCTTGGCAGCTTGAATATCATGTATGATAATCTTGATTTGATCATCCATCTCTTCTAACATTTTTCTCAAAACTTCTACCCTTAGAGTAGGATCGGAAAAATTAAGTGGCATACGGCAATCTTGACCATATAGTTCTTGAAACGAAGTCATCTAAATACTTTGATGATAGAAGGCATAATAAGCAAATTCCACTAAGGATAGATACTGAATCCACCAATAAGTTCCTTGCTGCAATATGCATGCAGAATATCCTCAATTACTTAATTAACTTGTTGTGCTGCCCATTAGTTTGTGGATAATAAACAGTACTAAAACAAAGTTGTGTTCCAATGGCTTCAAATAAACTCTTCTAGAAATGTGATGTGAAAAGAGAATCACAACACTGATGACCCTTTTAGGTAACCCATGTAACCTAAAAATCTATTTTACAAAAATTTGTGCAATATGAAGCTTTCTAATTAGTTTTTGTTGGAATAAGATGAGCGACCTTTGTTAGCATTTCTACTATTACCATTATTGAGTTATATCCGCCTTGCACAGAAGGTAACCTAACTACAAAGTCCATGCTAATAAACTCCCATTTCATTTTGAGAATGTCAAGTGGCTAGAGTTTTGTGGCTGGAGTTTTCTTGGTAACTTGACATGCTCAGATTTTATCCTTTGGCAATTTAGACATTCAGTGACATAAGTGCATTGCTCTTGAGTCTTTGCCAATAATAGCTTTTCCTGACAACATTAAGAGTTTTTGCATACCTCGGGTGCCTTGAAAAAGGAGAGTCATGTGCTTCCCAAAGTATCCTTCTCTTGAGAGTTTGACTTGAAGGAATATATAGTCTCATTATGAAATAAACAAGTCCTTCATCTTCATCTATAGAGAATTCTTGGTACTCAATCTTGAATTTGGGATCTTGTTCCTTATTTTGAACTTTCCAAAACAAGTGTTGATAGTATGGGTTCTTATTTGCTTCATCCTTAGTCAATTCAATGATAGGATTAGTTGGCATTGATACCATTGTAGCCAGAGTTTCTGCCCTTAGATGGTTCTTCATCGAGAAGAGTAATAAGGAAGGCTTTACGACTAAGGGTATCTACTAATACAATTTCTTCACCAGGTATTCAAAGTCATACTCTTTTAGAATTTTGATCCACTGTCATTACCTCATTTTAAGATCAGGCTAAGTAAAAATCCACTTAAAACTTTTATGATCTGTGACTAAGAAAAACTTATTTCCAAGCAAGTAATGTCTCCATGATTTGAGAGTGTGAATCACAGCTAACAACTCCAGGTCGTGAGTAGCATATTTCTTTTCACGGGCTTTCAATTTTCTCGAAGAGTAAGCTACAGGATGAACTTCCTGCATTAGTACGCAATCTGATGCTCAAATCACAAATTTGATGGTTCTGTTGGCTCCAAAAGGGGGGTAAAACCCTAGGATACTAGATTAGGAATCTTCCAGATCACTCCTTCTCCCTATTTGGAGTGCTTTTTGTTGCTTGTAAACTGCGATCATGACATGCGCGATTTTGCTAATCCTTATTTTTGTATTAAATCTCCAAAATTAGGTTTAAAAACCACTTGTTTTTTTACATGACACCTTGTTCTAGAAGTTTCCATAGATTTTTAGAACATTTACAAAAAAAAAGTATCCACAATATAAAAAAATATTAGTTTTGTCCAAAAATCTAGTATTTTTGGACCATCCATACTATATACATTGACACAATGACTAATATTTGTTTAATTACCCTTTAGTTAGTAACCTTACTAACTTACTAATTGACTAACTAACTTTAGAGCTAACCAACTGACTTTTAATTGCATGGAAGTATTACAATGGACTTAGGACTCAAGAATGCATGGATGTAGTACCAGTGCTTCAAGGATAGGGCTTCTCGGACTTGGCTAGGTGGGCGTGGAGCTTGTTGATATTGGAAAACTTTATGAGGTCATGAGTGGGAGCGAAGGGGTCTTTAGAGAGTGGAACATCAAGGTTAGGATCTTAGCCTTCTTGATCGTTGCTTAAACAGTCAGGGTTTGCAGATTCTTTTCCATGATCCAAGTGTGGTTGCTTCTTGGCTATGGCTTATGTGGCTGCAAGAGAGTGCTCCAGTGGCATTTTGGTATGGGGGATGGGTCTACTAAATCTTGAATGGGATGGGGAATGTTAGCCTTCATTTCTTCATTCCTCTAGAATGTGCTACTAGAGAATATCAAAATCTACCTTCTAGTCTCAACTCACGTCCAACATTACCTATTGTAGGGCTTGAATTTTCTTCTCTATCTTAGTGTTTTACTACTCCAAAACTTGATAGTGCTCTAGCATTATCTACCACTTTGAATCTATAGAGCTAGTGCTAGTGGAGAAGTCAAAGAAGTTCGTAGTCAAAGCCTTTGGTGACATATCCTCATCACTCATGGCAGTGATAGGCTCTTCCTTAGTAAGCTCCTTCACTTTCCTTGAAGGTGTAACAGGGAGGGGGGGGGGGGGGGGGATACATGGCTATTGTCCCTTGATCCCTAATTGACCGATCTGCGAGCATTGGGAGAGTGGGCAGATCGATTCAGGGCAAGGCCACAAGTTTGAACTTGGTAGCAAAGCCCTCCCATTTAATGGCTCCAAGGTTTGGTGTTATAAAGTAGCTACCAAATTTGGAAGTTGGAAAGCATGCGATAGAGGTCAAGTTGATAGTTTTCAATGCCATGAAGCCAATTATCTAGTCCCTTCATGAATTGGAGGTCGTTTGCCCCTCCATTCGCCCAAAATCCACTTGCGATTAAGTGTGAAAACTCAAAATGGAACTGCTTATTTTGGAGATTAAGCTTAATGAAGCTTAAAAGGACTTAAGTAAAAACACCAAACGTGGGGGGGGGGGGGGGGGGGGGCGTTTATTTTTTGTGCCCCCAATTTTGAATTATAAAAGGATTTTGATACTCATTGGAATTAAGAGGCATCATTTAGGGGGTGAGATCTTTGTATTCTTTGCCTTCAATTGCAAGAAACTACACAAAGAATGCTACAGTAAATAGAAAATACAAAAATCAGTCTTTCTTCCTCCTCCCTCTTTCTCCTCCAATGGGCTATTCATGCAGGATTTATTTAGAGAAAATCGGGATCAAGACTGGTTGCCAGCTTGAATCAAATTGACATGAGATGATGCTGATGTTTAAGGGTGATCATAGTGCTATTTGGAGATCAATGGTAGGTCTAGTCGTTGTCCATAAAATTAATTCTTGAGACCCAAAACCCCGAATTATGATGGGCCCCCATCATAGGGATTTCTAGTACCCATCAAATTTTGCTAACACTTTTAGAAATTAACATGTATGGTGATCTCGTAATATTGTTTAGTGATCATGTTTGTATAATGTTTCAACGTATCTTTTACTTCCTCTACAATATTTGATATAGAGGACTCATAACTAGTGGCTTCAGGAAGCCTCTCACTAGGTTGCACAACTTGTAAAGGGGCCACTACCTAGATTGACCCATGGTTTACAAAAGGAGCTCTTTGGCTCACTATTGACTTAACGTCATTTAGAGGAGCTAGCAATAACAAAGGCACATTTTGCATCATGCTTCGTCTACCATTCGGGTTGGTCATAGGGGCACTGATTGCACCTTAATCTCCACTAACTAATCCCAAATTATTTCTAGGACTAAGGCTCAAATTCACATTTATCAATGAATAGGCCACTTATGAGCACGACTCTTCTTCCTATGCTTGGATTTGTAGTAGTATCAATATCCACTAGAGGGATACTACTCAACTGCATTTGGATCTTGAAGTCCAATCGATGCTGAAAATATTGTAGTTGAATAGTAAGTGGGATAAGGATAGAGGCTTGCAATTTGTGAAAGATATATTTCATCTTCTTAGCATATGCTCAAGCATTCTCATGGGGCTCTTGACATGTCACATTTAGAACACATAGCCAATATTGTCCACCTCTCTCACGGGAAAATTCTCTTCAAAAGGCTACAAAGAATAAATTGATTATGGTTATGGTACCAACTTCTAAGCCATGATACCATATTGCAGCCCTTCCCTTTAGGGTCACATTAAAGAACATCATCATAATATATCCCTCATCCTAAATTTGGCAATTAAATATGAGTTTTTGAAAGTCCTTGATGTGAATCTCCACATCCTCCTTTGGTAACCCATTAAAGATGGGTAAAGGGAATCCTAAAGTTAGAATTTGTTTCATTGCTAAGGTAGCACCAGAATAACCCATGCTATTGATCTTTTTAATACTTAAATCAAACAAATTGTATATGCTAGAATATGTATGAAATCTGAATTCAATTGATACTTAATTCCCATAATCCCATTTCCCCTACCGTTTAAGATTTTGCATTCAAAGGACAGGTTAAAAGGATTTTTCATATATATTTCTTTATTTAGAAAGTAATAAACAAGTGTAAAATGAGGCTAATCCTTATGCTTTACCTTTGTTATACTTGCACAAATATGCCTCTAAATTTTTTATACTTTTTTGGATACAAAAACGATTTTTTCTGTATTTTCTTTGCCCAAAACCACATTTTGGGACTTTTTTTCTACTCTTATTTATATAAATTACTGTATTTTCTAAATTTTCTAAGTCCAGTAAAAACATCATTTTTCCACTTAAAATATGTATTTCAAGCTTTATAAAATTAATATCTTACACACATAGACACAAATTCTGCATTTTATGATAAAAAGCCCTTAAACACATTGTAACCAAGTCTCAAAAAAATTTTAATCATATATGAACAAGATTTGCACCATGATTTATAAAAACGAATTTGAATTTCTATTAAAAAGAGGCTTTTTGATATGGCAATGTGTTGCAAAAAGCCATCCATGCATCCATACTGTCATCCCATATGTTCATTTTCCACTTCAACTGGGATTCATAGACCTTGATTGCTCTAGGCTCAACCATCACTTTATCCTCCCAATATTTAGTTGGTTCCCTCTACCACACCATCGGTTGCCTTGCCCTTTCCTCTAGCCACCTTTTTCCCAACTTTGAAAGCCTGATCACCTCCTCCACCACCCTTGGTGATAGTACTCAATCAAGTGGTCAGAGGGGGGGGGGGGGGAAGAGAGGGTAGGAGAAGATGAAATTCAAATGAATTGTAGTGGCTTTTATATTGCTCCCATAGGGTCAGTTCTCATGTCTAGTTGGCTAGAAAGTACTCTTCACATTGAGGGATAGGGACTTCAGGTACTAGCTGAGGCTTGGCACTAAGCTTTCTCTGCATGAGCTTTGCCAATTCCCTCCTTCTGAACGTCATTTCCACTATTCTCTCTAGGACATGAGGTCTTTGTCATGTGCTTCTGCTTGCAACTTTGGTTGTGGGGGTGGACTTGGCACATTAGGCTGCTCTTCCTCATCATCCTCCTACTCAAAAGGCCCTTCTTTAAGATTTGGCTCTACGGGCTCTGTAGAGCCTGTAGAGACCTTCTTTAAGATTTGGCTCTGTAGTAGGGGGCTATGCTTGCTACTCTTGCTCCCTAAATCCTAGTAGGTTAAGCTCTTGCCTAAACAACACTGTCTTGATCAAATGTTGGCTTTTCTCTTCCATACTTAGGCTAGTGTTGGCTCTGGGTGTCTTTTCATGGAGGCCATATCTTAATGCTCTCCTTTTGTGAGTTCCAATTTCCTTTTGAGCCCATCTATTTTTTCTTCTCCTTCTGTGTGATTGATATGCATCACAATGTTTAAGAAGACCTCCTACTGTACTAACATCCCTGTCTCTATCACTTCCACTTTTGCTTCAGCCATTATGCCCTAGCTTTTTGATATAACTAGTTGCTATGCTAAATCCCTAATTCTAGCATTGCTCCTCTCCACCCATCCTTCAGCTCTCTCCTTTAACTAATCGAGACTTTGGTTTTTCTCTTGTGAGAGGATGGTGACTTTTCTTTGTCTTGGCCTTGGCATTCCACTGACTCCTGTAGAATGCCATGCTCATGGAGTGATACCTGGAGTTGATTATGTAGCTCTGCCATCTTCTTCATAGCCTTTTCATCTCTTTACATCTTCGTCGCCTAAAGCTCTTGTCTCAACTCATCCCTCTGCTATTTCAACTCCTTGTTTTCTAACTCCAAGCGTTTGTTTTCTCTTTGGAGTTTAAGATACATATTTGCTCTGATGCCATGTGGCTTTCCCTTTCTTCCTCATATAGGTCTCCCATATTTTCATCACCCTGTCTTGCCTTCGAGGCTTCTTTCAATGTTGTCACTTCCCTAGTGAATGTCATCATTTACCTTGTGTTTACTAGTCAAAAGGCTACAAAAGTATCATTTTCTCCTCCTAGCTCATTAAGCATAGCTTTTCTCTCCTCATTCGTTCTCTCACATTGACTCTAGAGCTCTTCCACTAGCTCATCATACTCCTTTGTGTTGCACACTTCACCTCTCTCCTTGGCTCGATGGTGCTGAGCTTTGCTCCCCTCTAACTCGAGGAGAAAGCATGCACCATATTAGCTTGCAACCTGACAGTAGGCTCAGGGATGTCTTCTATGTTGATTTCATTATTTGCATATACTTGTTGCTTATTCATCCTTAGTGTTAAGAATTGCACGGTGGGGGGACTTGCTTGGGCTGTTGTGCCAAACATGCACTGTATACAACCACGTAGTTCACTATATGTATAACCTCTATATCATGTGCATTCAAGGCCTATTTATAAATATCCTTATTTGTGAAATTTTCCTTAATAGAATATACCCATTTTCTATTCAATATGTAAGTAACCCCTTTATATAGGACCCTTTTGTATTAAAAAATGTGTAAAAATGATGTTTTCAAAATCCATTATGTTGAACCCACATGATATATATATTTATGATTGACCTCCCCCGATGTATATACAAGAGGAAGCTCACTCAAGAACACAAAAAGAGAGATGGAGGCCAAAATATTTTCTTGCTGATTTTTTCTTCTTCTTATTCTTCTTCCACACACTATAAAACACACTATACAATGTATACAAAGTATAGATAAGATACAACATAAAGGAAAGTGGTCTACTAAGTCAAACAGTGCATAATAGACTACACTAATTGACTAGTGCTATATCTTTGCCAACTGGTAGGTTGGTGTAATAGACTAAATATAATAAGTGATAAGTTAGTGGCCATGTGAGTATCATAATGACCACCAACGTGTAGACATGCAAACCCATCTAGCAAGGCAGTCCATCATCAATGTGTGCACATATTGAGCTTGTCATCTCAACACTCCCCCTCATGCTCAACTCTATCTCTATAACTTCAAGTAAGCTTTGGAACTTTTGAAGCTTCTCTGCACCCAATGCCTTTGTGAAAATGTCAGCTTCTAATCGCGTGTGTTGACATATACCAAGTCAATTTCTTCTACAAGTACCTTCTCTCTCACAAAGTGGATGTGCACCTCAATGTGTTTTGTCCTAGCATGGAACATTGGATTCCTAGCTAGCTGTATGCTACTCATGTTGTCACAATGAGTGAAAATTGGAATATCTCCCTACACATCCAAATCACCTAATAACTTTTGCGGCCATATCACCTCACATGCTCCCATAGCAAACTCAGCCTTTTTACTCGATAAAGAAACTATAAGTTGCTATATGAATCCACTAGTAGATCTTCTGTCTGACATGCTACCAGCCCAATCTGCATTTGTGTATCCAAAGACATGTACATCCTTACCATGCCTCATAAAAAGTTCATAATGTAAAGTGGACTTCACATACCTCAATATACATCTAATTGCATCCAAATGAGGCTTTCTAGGCATCTGCATAAATTGACTAACAAGGCAAACAACATAGCTCAAGTTTGGCCTTGTGATAGTCATGTAAATCAAACTCTCTACTATCCTCTTGAACATAGTAGGGTCTTCTATCTCATCCCCAACGTCAGCACTCAACTTCACATTTTGCTCCAATGGTACTAAAAGAGGCTTACATCTTGTCATACCATACTTGGATAACATATCCAAGCCATGATGCCTTTGAGATAGCCATATACCATCATCACATCTCATCACCTCAATACCAAGAAAGTATCTCAGCTCACCCAAATCTTTCATCTCAAACTTCTTCTTCAAGAAGTCCTTAACTTCAACAATCCCATTGTCACTGTCATCTATAATAATCAAGTCATCCACATAGATGACTATGATGACCAAACCTACATCTTCCCTTCTCAAATAAAGTGAGTGATTAGCATCACAAATACAAAAGCCAATATTGACAAGATACTCTCTGATCTTGTCAGACCATGCTGTAGGTGCTTGCTTCAGCCCATAGAGTGCCTTCTTTAACATACACACATATGTGGGATTCTCTAAATGCTCATAATCTATTGGCTGTTCCATATACACTTCTTCTTACAATTCACCCTGAAAGAAGGCATTCTTGACATCCATTAGCTACAAACTCCAAGCTTTGGCTACTGCTAAGGCAATCACACATCTAACAGTTGCCATCTTAGCAATGAGACTAAATGTCTCTTTATAATCTATGCCATATTTTTGAGCATGGCCTTTTGCAACCAGCTTGGCCTTATATTTGATAATCAAACCATCTGCATTATGCTTGACATTAGGAAAAAAATAAACTCACAAATGGGCCCTTAAAAATAATATAGTTTAAGATGTGGGCCTTTTGGATTGTCCAATAGCAAGACTAGATGTTTACCTCTGCACTTTCTTCTCCACACAACTCCAGATTTTGGGCAAAACATAGGTGCCCATCTCTCTTTGCATTTTCTCTTGTTTGCTATTTTTTCAATACAAATCAACTTATAGGTAAATTGATTCTAGAAGTAATGCCCAAAATCAACTTATAGGTAAATTGGCCCTGTTTTGTATTGCATCTATTCCTGCAGTTATCTAGATATCTTTTGCTAAAAGAAATTCATGCAAGTATTTTTGTTAAAAGAGATTCATACAGGTTTTTTTTTGTACATGAGGTATTGTACAAGGTTTAAGTGAATCATATAATTCTCCATCAACTATTTTGATGTGGTGAATGATTCCTTTGTGTTGGATAATATGGATCTGCTGGAAGTCGATGGTTCAAAAATCCTCTACTTTATTAGTCCTATGTGTCCATTTGGATCTCCATGCCAATTGGCAATGATCCATGAAACTCTTGTATCATATCATCCATATAACACACAATGTGTTGAGTCTTAGAATATCTCAAGTGTCAATCCAATGTGCCTATTAAGATTTGTATGCCATGTGGCTGCTATCCTTGTAACAACTACTCTATAATACCCACATTTCATACAATGTATTGAGTCAAATTAGACTCCTCTTCATTATAATAAAATTTATTTTGGCAAAATTCTCTGAGTATTCTTGTGCTATTCTTTTCATTATATTTCATGTAAATGGTATGATTAAAGTGATATCTTAAAATTAAATCTATACTTTGTGTTGTCGTAAATATCCACGTGCGTTTTGATATCGATGTTTATGTCTGTTTACAAAAGTGTAAACATCTCTTAATGCCATGTTGAATTGTATGGAATATTGGTGATTACTGGATAGACTTAAAATGCTTATTATTTAGGGGTTAATACATACTTCTTTACATCTAATGCGTAGGTTATAATGCCTGAGAGAAGAACAAGCATTCTCTCGATAGAATTACGTAATAGAAAAGATGAAGAAGGGAATTGGATCACTAATACGTATCATTGCTCGTCTTGGGTACATATGCATCCAAGTATGAAGGGAGCTTTTAGGGTGAAAGCATCTGCAATTGCAGATGTATCAAAGCACTGGAAGGGTAAAATTTTAGCTCTCGGATAAAGGAAAGTTGATTCTCACCTTGTAACAAAGGCATTTGTACAACATGTATTCATGCAAAAACAAATACACATTGCGCCCACTGTGCCCTTTCAACGAAACATTGCAAACAGTAAGTATTTGCAACTCATTGAGAATGAGAACTTTCATGATACCTAAGTAACAACTTGTCTTGTATTTATAGAAGTATACCCTTCGGATTGCTGTGAGTGGAAAAATGTTGAGAGTTTCACTGGTTCTTTTAAGTGTTACCACCTTGAAATTGGTAGATTGCTCTTTGAGGGGCGTACAGCTAAGCAACTCGCAGAGGATCTTGTTTTTTTCTATGACTCCAAGTACATATTACCCAAGGGGAGTCAAGAATATGGAACCCTTGAGTATATGCACATATCGAATCTCAATAGCATAGAATGGCCATTGTGTAGTAGCGACATTTTTCACAGGTGTAGCATAAAAATTTCCACAGACATATTGAATTCTATGAAGCCAAGCACCGGCTCAAAGAATGTACATCTAAGCTGATTCATACCGATTGTAATTTTTACACACATGTTCAAGGAATGTAAGGGTTTGAGATGTACCAAAAGCACGTACGTCATAAAAAATACATCAGAGGACTATGTAAGAAGGATTCTAGGAAAAACTTGGAGATAAAAAATAACTCACAGTCCTGACATAGTGGAGTGTCGAGCCACAACAAGGGACATGGCTTTCAAGTACAAATTTTCTCTTTTAGTTGACTATTATCTTACTTTGGGATGAATAGGCTAACTTTCCTTTCCAATTACAGGTACTTTGTTGCACGATAAACTTTATGCCTAGTGTTCAAGTATCGTAGATGGAGGATGCTCAAGGGTAAATGGTTGTGCCTTGATCAAGACATGTGAGAAAATGTAGTTGTGGATGTTACTATCATTTGTGAGGGCCACGAGCCCCAAGTGTTGCAAATGGAGGATGATTGGCCCTTGAGTATAATGCGCCAGCAAATTACAACGTTAATGCAGAATCCACCTGTTAGCTTCTATTTTAAACTACTGTTACTAGCGGAAAATGTGTGGCTCCATATATTTTAGAAATTGTAGAGTCTCCCTAAAAGTCCCAACACCACAAGTTGTAATATCCAACACTTGTAAAATTTTGGATTTTTTTGGCCAATAGAATATTGTCGCTTACAAACTTGCAATATTTAAAAATTATGGTATTTATGCAAAATCATACACTTGTTACACACTTTCCACATCAACACATTTACATATGCATGTAAACTTTACAAAGATGTAAGCCATAACTAAATATCATATGCAAACAACCCTTAATGGTTTAAAACTGAAGGTTTTTAAGGTATAACTAGTTTAGTTCTTGTTTCATTGTTTCATTTCACACTTTCTCTCTTCATCTCTTTATATCCACCACATTCCTTCTACCTGTTATGATGGATGCTTGCGCACACTTTGATGAGTGGATCCATGAGACTATCTTTGCCAACCAGGGTGACGAGATATTCTGGGTTTTCTCTAAGAACTTCAACCTTGAAAGCGTGCTATCATCACTGGATCCCCCCCTTCAGGTTTTGGAAGACTTTGTGAGCACCATTGCTATATGCACATACTCCATTGAGGGATCCGACATGACTTGGGTGCCTCTGGAATAGCTCATGGTATTTCGAGCAGGGAAGAATCAGCAAAAAGTGGTGAGTAAGTGTCTGGCCCATGTGGATCCTTCGCATAGAGTATGCACTGTTCCCATGGGAAGTGCACCAGGTACATCACCTTTGGATCTCGTGGAGTGTGATTGCGCATTGACAATTTACCTCCTTGCATTGGGTACACCCCTAGAGGAGGAGAGCGATGAAGATACAACTCCACAGGTTGTTTCTATCACTTAAAAGGGAGAAGAATCGATTGAAGAGCTCATAAATGTTGAAGAGGAACCTCGAGTGGTGACAGAGCAAGGGTTGGCTCTCATGGTGCCATCTTCTTCAAAACAGCCACAAGTCAACAAACCCAACCTTGCCTCTTGACACCCATTGAAGTAGATGGTGTAAAATACTTACTTCTATCAGATGTATTGCAATACTTGGAAATGAAGGAAGAAGAGTTTTTTTCTATCCTAGTCAGGGATTCAATGGAAGACCTGATCGATTATGATTACACGGATGTGCATCCAACAATGGCAGAGATTGGAAGATATGATGGCACAAGCTTAGATACTGTGAGTGCGATCATAGCAGCACTGGAGCATATAACCTCGGTTGAAGAAGATTACCTTGTGCTCGATACTGAATTTGAAGCACTACAGCATGATTTGTTTGGACGAGGCCCCAGCTTCCTACCAAGGAGTTTGTAGA
This sequence comes from Lygodium microphyllum, assembly GCF_053477565.2. NCBI lineage: Eukaryota > Viridiplantae > Streptophyta > Polypodiopsida > Schizaeales > Lygodiaceae > Lygodium > Lygodium microphyllum. The sequence goes on from NC_141156.1 coordinate 80,983,702, forward strand.
TCCCTCTGCCCAAAGAGGTGTCTCCTTGATACACGAGGAAATGAAGATACAAGATGATTTGGAGAAGGTGAGATTTCTAACTACCATATATTTTTATGCAATGAAACTTGATGGTAGTGTGCATCAGGTCCCCCGGAGTCCACTGGTGAAATTTTTGGAAAAAAGGATGCCTGCAGCTGCCCTGTCCGAAGTTTGGCATCTAGGGCCGCTTTCTAGCCAAGAAAGCGGCCCTAGACGCCAAACTTCGAACATGGCAGATGCAAGAAAGTGGGCCCAGACTCCAGACTTCGGACAGGGCAGCTGCAAGCATCATTTTTTAAAGTGGCCCCAAACACCAGACTTCGGACATGGCAGTTGTCTGTAGGCATCATTTTTGGCAAAGATTTCACCGGTGGACTTCGAGGACCTGAGGCAACCCTACCATCAAGTTTCATCACTTTTTGATAACTCTAGGTTGGTCACTAAATATATTGTTTGATTTGACTTTGTCATTCAGGACATACTGTATATAGATGACTTTGCATCAAGGCAAGGAGGAGCTCGATATGCGGACCAATGCAAGGATTCAACTCTTAAGGAGTATATTGGTAACCTTGTCACAGATTTGGTGGTTTTCCATAAGAAGTGCTCACCAGGAGGGCAAGAAATAATTATGAAAATTCAAGCTTTGACCAAGTTTGAACCTTTTTGAGCGATACCTGTGACATCTAGCTTAGAGAAGGTGGTGCTAATCAAGCAGTCAAAGCTTCTTTATTTGTTTGATCAAAAGCGTAGTGGAGCTATGTGTGTCCTTGCGACATTAGGCGACCTCGCTAAAGTGTCAGATCCACTTCTCGTGGAGAAAGAACTGAAGGGGGAGCGCATCATTTTTGAAGCAAAGAAGGAACTTATATTTTCATTGGAAGCTGGCCCCTCCTCTCCACTGAAGAAAAAGCCAAGGAGCAATTGAGAATTCTTGTTGGCTATCAACTTTTTGTATCTACCATCACTAACAACCATCACATGTATTTTTCTATACTTTACTTTGTCCCTACAATCACAGACAAAGATATGAACTTTATCATTCTACTTTAACACGGCAAGGGGACCCCACCATAGTTTACTAGATTAATTATGTAAGGTTTGTAATGGGTGTTACAGCACCAAAACATCTTGGATCATTAATCTAGTAAACTATGGCGGGGTCCCCTTGTCGTGTCGAAGCCGAATGATAAAGTTCATATCTTTGTCTATGATTGTAACACGCTTTGCATGGATGGCTGCAAGCTATGTATCATCAAAAAAGTCGATGAGAAACCTCTCTGCAGTGGTTTGTAGGGCGTCCATGGCTGTAGCAGTACACCTTCCTGCTGGTGGCCATCCCACACTCATGCCCAAAATCTTCCCATCCCTTTTAGCTCCAAGTCTTGCATGATTTCTCGAATAACTTTATGAAAAGAACTTTTTGGGATGAGAAGCTTGTATCCGCGTTGGATTCTTCTTATCTCTCGAAGAGCGATAGTGCTCGGTTTCCATCTCCTCTTTATCTGTGGTGGTCCTTGTGCTCTACGAGGAGCACCTGTTGCTACACTTGAGGAGCCTCCACCTTGTACTCAAGGTGGTGGGCCTTGGCGTGATGTCTTTCCGGGGCCAAAATGGCAATATGCTTGCTTGGTCTATGCCATGCAAGGAGGGCAAGATGGAGAAGAGACAGAGGTTGGGGATGTGAAAATGGAGGAAGCAAAGAGATCAAGATGTGAAAATGAGAAGAAGAATGAACTTTTAACCCATTTAAACCCCAAAACCGGGTTAATGGAGCTTCATACGCACTGTCCCCATCGTGTCATCGTAAATCCATAACCTTGTATTGGAATACGACGAAACTTCACACCCGCACTTGTTGGGTGGCCAAGAGCCCGAATTTTTTTTTTTTGAAAAAAAAGTGCTTGCAAACCCTTGGTCCGAAGTCTGTCGTCTGGAGCCACTTTCCTCGAAACTTCACACGCACACTCGTTGGGTGGCCAAGAGCCCAGAATTTTTTTTTTTTGGAAAAAAAGTGCATGTAGACCCCTGGCTCTAGATGCTAGACTTTGGACCAGGGGTCTGCAGACACTTTGTTTTTCAAAAAAAAAATTGGGCTCTTGGCCATCCAATGAGTGCAGGTGTGAAGTTTTGTCGCATTCCGATACAGTTTAGTAGTTTAAAAATTATCCCAAACCAAAATTATGGATGGATTGATAATTGAGAAATCAACATCGTGACTACTGGCCCTTAGAAACTTCGCACCACATAAACTATATAGAGGCATTATGAGTAAAGTCTACAACAAGAAATGGCAAATTTTTGCATGTTATTCCTATTGAAATTGACAGTGCTAACAAAAACTATAAGTAAGAATTGAAAATACAGTAAAGATGCACAGTCAAAGTTGAGAGCGAAGGACAAGTGTAAAATTTTAATTCATATTTTAAGGGCGCATATAATAGTTTTGCATTGGGACATAGTCATGTGTCCAATGCACGAGGATAACACTATGCCAAAAAAGATAACATTGCAAACTGTGTTCATTCCATTGGAACGAATGCATCCTTCACTGCTTGAAGATTTCTTACAAGTTGGAAGTCCTTGGGAATTACAGTGATGCACTTCGCATGTATTGCACAACATTGAGCATCAGTCATCAAGTCAACTAAAAGGCCTCTACAGCACACTGTAGAGCATGAAGACATTCTTTTGTGAAGAAATCACATCTATCTTGACCTTGTACCAAAAACCACCTCTTGCTTTCAGTGTGGTAGAGGTCTTGCACAATCTCGCAAACAAGTCTCGAGAAGCTCGCCTTCAGAATGATGAGATCAAAAGAGCTTTGATACCTTCTAATTTCTCTCAAGGCCACTGTACCTGGCTTCCACTTGCATTTCTTGTGGGGATGCTAAGGAGGATCCTTGTGATGGCGACTTGAGGAAGGTGGATTAGGTTGAGAAGGGGGTGCATTTGAACTAGTAGATGCTCCAAGGGGCTAAACACGATATGGGGCTCTGAGCGGAAGCTTATCTGCAACTTCCTTAGACCTAGCCATCTTTCTTGCACAAGAGATGTGAGAACTCAATGAATAAGATAGAAAGTGAAACTCTCTTTTATATAACCTTAAACTGTGAGACTCATTCACATAGATGCACACTCTCTCTTTCTCTCTTAAACTAGGAATTGCATTCACACTGACTCACATTATTCATCTTACTATCTTAGCTCTTTTTGAACCTACTTGGCATGGTTTTCTTTGGCACTTGAGGCTTCATAACGCACTCTTTTAGTGACACGATGTGATTCCATCATGTCTGCAGCTGAATCATCAGCACTTTCATTTGCTCTCTTTTGCAAGAGTTTAGCTTCATCCGCTACTATAATCCATACCACCAAGATAGCAATTGGATCATTGGATTGCTTCCATTCACCCCTCCACCATGATCAATTTTTCTTTGATATGCACCACGCGCTATCCAATGTGAATTTTCCATCCCTTGTGTGGACCAAATTCCAATGCTTCCCTTTTCTGCAAAGTATGGCCCATGTGCCTCAAGGATATGCTACAAAGACACATATCACACATGAGTAAAACTATGCTCAATAGTTTATACAATTCATACAATTTTAAAATATTAACTTAGTACGCACCATGTAATGTGTGATAGAGCTTTTGCCCCATGCTTCCACCATGTTTTCATAGAAGTTATGCACAGCATTGATAAATTCTTGCTTATCTTCATTGTTAAATACCATCTTGCAAAGTAAGGGGCCAATTTGTTAAGACTTATCCAAACCTTAGCTTTGGCCAATCTTGTTTTTCCTCCATTACTTCGATTAGGAACTGCAAAATGTAACTTTTTCCACCCATCGTAGTCCTACGGCCTATGAACCAAGACATTCCCTTCCTCATTAATGGGTACTGAGAGAAACTTCCTAACCTTTGCTCCTCCAAAGCAAGGCTTTTTTGGCAAGTTACCAGATTTTCTTGATCTCTTCTCATCTTTTTCAATCGTCACTTGATGCTTGTGTAGCCCAATTTCTGATAGCACTCACTCCACATTCCTACACGTTGCAATGGCTTCTTTTTCTGGTTGCATCCTATAAGCAAAGCAAATGTATTCGTATACAAGTTTCTCCATGATTCTGACAAAAGCATGCAATGAACAAATGTGAATATGATCCAAGGGAATGTTGAAGATGGGCTTCCAAGTGCGATCTTCTCTATTGCGATTTGGTGCAATACTTGTCACCTTTCGCCAGTTCTTATTTCCATCCTTTCCTTCCACCCTCTCTATCAAGCAATATAGGCATGGATTCTTTGTATTTGCACCATTGGAGATTCCATACATGCATTTTAAAGTTTTCAATTCTCTTGCAAGATGCCATTCAACCAAGTATTGACCATACCCTTCAACCAAGAGCATCTCACCATGTTCATGATGATCGATGATGTGGAATGCTTGTGTGCATAAAGAATAGCTGCAACACCTCAAATGTTTCCTTAGGAACTTCAAATGCAGCGAGCCACCACACATGGCACTCAGATTGAACACTAAATTTACCTGGGTTGTTCTTGTCAAATTGTAAAGCTCTATTCATCAAAGTTACACTAACTCTTTCAAGCTTTACTCCTTTGACGACCTCACTTTCATCTAATTTTATAACAAACTGTAATTTACCATTACATTCCTCAACAGAAATATTGTAGTACATTACCATTGCCAATTACACCTTGTTCAAATCTAAATAGTAATTATTGAGTTCAATGAACTTCACCTCATATGCATTTTTGGTCCCAACCTTTAGTGTTTCCACACATTGAACATGCATGGGATCTCCTATCAACTCCAAAACCTTTGTATTAAGTTGTGGTCGGGCCTCTATTAACTTTGAAGGTTGAGGAAGAGTCACGATTTCATTTCTCTTTAGCACACAACCAAACCTAGCCTTCACACCTTTGAATATCTTTGAGTAAGTCGTTGTGCTAATGCCGGCCCTGTTACAAATAGATTGTGCATCCACAGCTGAGAACTCATTTGACACATCTTTTAATGTGCACTCAATCACATTTTCTTTCAAAGCCTTAAACTTACGATTGCTCAAAGCGTTTTCTAGTGTACTTGCCTTCAACAATCTACTAATACACGATCCAACCTCACCCTCACCTAGGTTCTCTTTCTGAGCTACCTTATATGCTTTGATATGTCGCTTCCACTGGCCACTATTCACAATTAACTCATTGACTGGTTTCTTCTTTCGTTTGCACTCCTGTGTTAGCTTGCTGTTGATATTTATCAAGTCTTCCAATTGTGCCTTTGCCTCCTCATATGAGATACCAATGTCATGGGTAGTATCTTGCATTGAAATAATTTGATTGTTTTGTTGAATTACAGTGTCATTCAGTTGTACCACTTGTCCTATGCGCTGTTGTATATGAAGTTGATGTGCAGGGATCACATCATGGCAATTTTTTATGGTTGCATGGCAAGTTGTAAATACTTTGAATGCCTGATCATTGAGCCGTCTAGTATAACCAAGTAACCCATTTTCACCCTCGCACACATACTTCAGCAAATTTGTGATTCCTGAGAAAGTTGGAGGTCTATTGTTTAAGGGGTCAATTAGGTAGATTCCCCCATCAACCCACAAATCCACATGTTTTAATCCCATTTTCCTGTAACTCTTCAAAACCTAAGGGTTGACACTGGTACGTTGGGTTCTTTTGAATAATGGGGCATATTCAATCTCTACCTCAATATGCAGCTCCTTCTTTCCTGTATTCATTTTACTATTAATAGAAACGGGGGGCCTACTTGGTTGTCACAAGAGGTAGAGTGAAGACGCACAGAGAGGCACACAAAGGTGCCAAGGGAAAGGAGGGTGTAAGTAATTCACTCTGTTAATGAAGGTTGCATAAACACAGAGAAGAGGTCACAATAGAGCCATAAGAGAGTATAAATATGGAGGGAAATAGCTCAGAGGGTACGGATGTCCAAGACTTTTCGTATTTTAGATATTTCTATTTTTGCCTCCAAAAACATCTCCAAAAAACACGAAATTTGACCAATTGGTTTGTTTTTTGACCAAAAGCTAGGATATAAAAAATCCCCAAAATATCTTAAAAGGAACTTCCAAATTTTCATTTTCCTTTTTCTCGATTAAAAAATCAATTATCTTGTATCTACTAATCATTTTGCATTGAAAACAAAGCACCACACTCCCGTAACTAACTCCTTTTTTAATATAAAATTTGGTTGAAAAAGACTTCTTCAATGAGGAGAGAGAAGGAATCTGAGTATATATTTGTAGATAATATAAAAAAGGCAAAACGAGATTGCAAAAGTGGAGAGAGAGGAGGATTATTTTACTATTCTTCTCTCCTCTTTTCCTTATTTTAAGGAGGAGAGATGGGGGGACTAAAAGGCCCATTTGTGAGTTCATTTTTTCCTAATTGCTTTGTAAGCCCACTTACAATCGATAGCTTTCTTACCCTTAGCCAGTAGGGGTATGAAATCCCAAGTCTTATTGGCTTCTAATGCATCCATCTTCTCATCCATTGCTGCATCCCAATAAGCATGACCAATAGCATCCTCAAAACAAGTGGGCTCAAGATCCTCAACCACCTTCACCATATAAGCATAATGGAGGTGAGTTGCATAACCTTCAAAACCAAATCTTTTAATAGGGTATCTGACCTTGCTAGACCAGTGAGTACCACTGGATCACTCAATGGAGTTTTTACATTACTATGTGCTCTTTGTACACCTTGTTAACCCTAGTGCAAAGAAAAGAGAAAGAAAATTTAAAAGATGCAAGGCAAAGAAGAAAAAGGCGGCCCTAGTAGATGAAGAAATGGGAGGAAAAAAGGCCAAAATCACAAGGACAACCTTAAAAGTTCAAGGCAAGTGCAAAGAGGAAAGGTGCATTTTAAATATAAAAGCGTATTCTAAATCCTTATAAAAGAGTGCCAGGCTTCCTCCTATGCAATTGTAAATGTAGACACGGGTATGGGTGAATGCACAATGCAAACATGAAGGAAATAGGAAAAGAGGGCCTAGGCTAAGATGGCCGACCATGTAAAAAGGGATGGGTGCCCAAAGGGGATCAGGGTTAGGGTTTTGTATATAAATACAAAAAGTGAATGAGGAGCTCATTCTTTGGTGTGTGGAAAAGTGGATCCATCTTCTTCTCTCCTTCTTGATTTCTTGTGTGTGCTTGAGAGAGGGAGTGTGAGAGTGTGAGGGAGTGAGTGTGTGAGGGTGAGGGATCAAGGAGAAGAAGCTCTCCACCATCTCCTCTCTTCTTCCCTTCTCTTCTCTTATCTTGTCTCACATGCGGCTATGGAGGATGGAGCTTGAAGGTGGAGGCTTGAGGTTTCTTGAGCTTACATCACAAGTCGTAGAGCTATCAGTGTGCTTGAGGGAGGAAACAACTCATTTGGGCATCAAGGTAAGCTCACTACACCCATAGGATCGAAGGTGTGTTGGCTAGGTAAGAGATAGCCATAGGTATTCTCTTGAAACACTTGAACAATAAGCGCGGTCTATGGGTCTTAGCAGTTGAGCATGAGCTCGCCACCTACTACATTTTGGTTCTCTGCTATCGGAACCAACGGATTTAAGCTTGAGCACTTGGGCACCTCAAATTGAGCGATGAAGTAAGGATTTCATCCTTGAACCAAAGATTGAGATAGGTAGGAGGTTTTGGGTTCTTAATTTTTGCAACAAGTATTTTGAATTTTTGATTATTAGGCAAGTAGGAGGAATCATTCCAATATTTTTCTTTTGATTTTTGTTACATTTAAAGTAGGTTAGGACCAAGAAATCAAATAAAAAAACTTTAGGGCTTTTGCTATAAAACAAGCCCAAACAAGGCACAAACAGGGAGAAAAATGGAGAGAAAGAGTGGTTAGAGGTGTTAAAATTGCACAGGGAGTGATCGGGTAGATTTAAGTTGGGTCCACCAAGGATTTAAGACCCTAGGAAGCAAAGGGAGGCCTTACTTTCAGTTTCTGCAGTAGAGAGAGAGAGAGAGAGAGAGAGAGAGAGAGAGAGAGAGAGAGAGAGAGAGAGAGAGAGAGAGAGAGAGAGAGAGCACTTGAGAGGTTATGAGAGACTTGGTGATTCCAGTGAATGGGTTGGCAGCCACAAGAGTTTCTTGCTTGGATGACTAGGTGTGTAGAAACGTTTATGTGTATCTACCCTTGGATTTTGGAGAATCATGTTTGAGGGCATGGCCAAAAATCATTGGCGCAAAGTGATTTTCGTTGTTGCCACTGTTTACGTGGCGATGGAATTAGACACAATCTACATGCATCCCATTCCTAGAATCGAATGCTCAGACATTGTACAGCTATCAGATTCCAAGCCTATCAGATTCCAAGAATCAAATGGCTAGCACTTGAACCAACATAACTTGTTCATTGGACTCAGTAAAATCAGACTCAAGCACTCAAACACACCACACTCAAACATCCCAGAATCGGACGATCCCATTCCTAGAATCAAATTCCTAGAATGGGACACACAAAAATCGAACCAACCCATAATGGAACTACCAGAATAGGATCTGGACTACTCGAACTTGGACTATCTGATCGGCCGATCAGACCAACCCAAAATTGGATGTTCAATTCTGATAATTAGACTACTAAGAATTGGAGCTCTGAGAATCGGAATGTCAAAATCGGATAGGTGAAAAAAATACAAATTTGATACATCTTGTTGGGGTTAAAGGCACCTTTGCCTAGTCACTTGTGTAGCACTGCATTGACAATACCCACACTTGCACACACTGCAGGCGGTGGGCGCCCATCACTATCACTTCATTCTTTATTCTTTCAGTGACATTTGAATAAAGGGAAGGTTTGTCACACATTGTGACTGTTGGAGTTCTCACATTGTGTGTGTCTCTCTCTTACTCTTGCTCCTTCCACCATAGCTCTTTCTCCCACTTGTGCTTCCACTTCAGGGCTCACCTCCCTTCAACTAGTATCAAAGCCTTCTTCTTCACACTCTCAAGTCCCATTCAAATACCTACAATATTCATCTCTTTGTTGGTATCCATAGCCATTCCGTTCGAGCTTCCTATCGGTTTCATTCTTCTTAGGAGCCTTCTCTAGTAAGTTGAACTAATCCCCCATAGCCCTCCCCTTGTTGGTGTAGCATCACATTTTTGGAACAAGTCCTTTTTTTAGCAATAGCTCACATTTTTTATCTCCTATAGCATATCTTCTTCATTTGGCAACTATACAAGTACTTATACACTTGGTTTTACTGTTGCTTGGCATTGATCCTTCCACTCTTGGCATCCCATTTGAGTGATAAGATTAAGTTTTGGACTATTATAATAATCCATTGACTATCATAAAATGGGGGAGCACTTATCTTTGATGTCTACACTCATTGCCATTGATTGGATGATGCCCTGTTATGTACGAATGATACTTATATATTCGGGGATGCTGTGCCATTACTTGGAGTTGATTTTGGACTAATTTAACCACTTCATTTACTTTGTTTTGATGGAGGTTTGCTAGCTAGAAATACAAGGCAGTCCTCTATTTGATGCTTCTATGGTCAAATTTTTAGTCTTATGATGCCCAATTATGCTAAAGTGATGTTTACATGTATGGGAATGCTATGCCCATGTTATGGGTTGGATTTGGAGCTGATTTTGGTACTAAAATAGATTGATTTGATAGTGTATTCACTATTGTATATAGTAAGGCTAAACCTCTTTTAACAGGGATTTTATGTACCTATTGCTTCTTTCTATGATTCGAGTGTTCTATATGCACTCTTGATGTGTACTACTGATGTTAGCACATTGTATATCATATGCCCATGATTTGAGGTGGCTTTGAGCTTCATTTGAGGACTAATTTAATAACTTTTAACAATGACTTTATTGCTGTAATAACCAGGGCTAAAGCCTATTTGGTCAATGTATGCTCTACCTATTGGTCATGGGTGCTTCCCGGGTGACTCATATGACTACACAAATGCATATAGAGGTTGGCACATGTCTTATATTGCTCCAGAACACCTTTTGAGATTTGATCGAGTTCCACCTTGGTTGGCATTTGATTAGCATTGGTCTAGAGTGGCATGCTTTGTGACAGTCATTATGCCAATGGTCTATGTGCTTGACCCTTCTGTACATGCTTTGATACATATGTCAAAAATGCATGCTCCTTAAATTGTCTACGTTTGATTGCCACTTGGAGCTTCAGTTGGGTGTTCATTTGCATACTTTGGAGCTCTTGGATGCTTATTTGGGTTGTCAAAGATTTAACATTGACTATTACATGATGTACTAGATGTTATAGGTTATGCTCGACCGTGATCCCTTGCTCTAGATGCTCCGTTGATATCTGGTCTTGGCTCCATGATGCCTTATGCTTTCACATGTTATCTTTGAGATTGGTTGCTCGATTGACATTAATATTATTGCCACTAGAAGCTTCATGCTGTCTCTGGATATTGCAGAGCTTGTGGTTTATGCAGTTGAGCTTCTTGAGTAGATGAGACCTGAATCTCTTGCATGTCTATGCTCTTGATAGATACTTGTTTGCATTGGATGCTTTTGGGCTGATTTGATATATCTTCTCTTTGAGTATATACCAACCTTTGTCAAGTATTTGGATGTTTGGCTCATGGTTCTTGGCTACTACAATGTTTGTTACATGTTCGCTTCATGCAAGTTCTGACCTAGCAGTCATACTTGACTTTGGATCACTGTTAGCTCATTGTTTGCTCTCTTTTTCTCAGTGTTGTGATTTATTACAGCAAGCTGTTTTATGCAGACTATGATGCATTTATTGAGCTTAATCATGTCACTTAAATATACTTTGGGTACTATTTGGTGGACAGCTGGGATCATTTTAGCCATTTCTCTTATTTTTATCTTGTTTTGGAAATGGTGTTGGCCTGTTTACTATTAATTGTACAACAAGCTGTTTTCTACATAGTCTGCCTCTGTTTCATTATGGCTGGTCATCTCAAAGATATGGCTTTTTTTAACATTGCCAAGTTGGATGGCACTAACTATGGCTATTGGAAGTCTCAAATATGGTAGGTTTTGGTGCAGAATTTGCATATTAAGGCACTAAGAAACAAAGGTATTAAACTTAGAATATGGATGACGATGATTGGGATGATTTAGATGCACTATGCAAGTCCATTATCATTTTATCACTCTCTAAAGAGGTCCATAATAATGTTGTTGAGATGAAGTTCAGAGTGTATGGAATTTATGGGAAAAGATTCAAGAACTTTATGCAAAGTAGAACCGTGGTTCACAGATGTTTGGCTTAAATAGTTGATGGATCTCCGCATGAAGGAGGGGACCCCATTGTCTTCTCACTTTAGTAAGTTTTATTCTATCATGAAGAATCTACTTTGACAGAGTATTGATTTTCAAGATAATCTGCATCCTTTGTTTCTGCTTGGCACTTTACTTGAGTCTTGGGATGTATTTCACAAGCACTACGATCTATACCAACAAACCTGATGGGCTGAAATTGCAAGATGTAGAGAGTGCTCTTTTGACTGAAGAAATTAACAAGAAAAATAATGATGATTCTCGTAGTTCACATGCTTTATCTGTTAGAGGTGGATGTTGCAAGTCCCAGCCTAAGTCTCATGGACGCAGCAAGTCTCATGGACGTAAGTCTAATCTTACATGCCATTATTGTGGGAAAGCAGGACACATACGACTGCATTGCTATAAGATGCGCAATGACAAGTGCAAAGAAAAGGGACAATAAAAAGTACAGGAGAAATCCAATGATCGCAGCATTATACTTGCAAAGTCTAGCATAAAGATTGAGGAGATAAATGTCATGTAGCTTGAGGAGTCCAATGGTGACTACATCTTAGTAACTTCTTCATGTGATGCCTCTCAACTAAACGAGGCTCAATCTATGCATGCACATTGTTGGCTCTTGGATTCGAATGCATCTTTTCATGTGACCCTCTACCTGAGTGGCTTCATACCTATTGTAGTGTATCTAGTAATGTGGGCTTAGGTGATGATCAGTCTCTTGCTATTGTTGGCATTGGTGATGTCACTCTACAGTTTCTCTCTGGTAGCACTTTTATTCTGCATAATATACATCATCTACTTGCACTAACTAAAAGCCTCATGTCTGCTGGGGTAGCTTGATGATGCAGGTTATCATATATGCTTTGGTGATTTTGTATGGAAGATAACTCGTGGCAAGATTTTGTATGGTGATTATTCTTGCAAGAGGTGCCAAGTCTGGTAGCCCCTACCCTTTGGTTGTATCTGGTTCTACTCTTGATCATGTTTTGGCAGTGGGTTCTATCCCACATGTATCTCTTTGGCATGCTTGTTTGGAGCATATGTCTCTTAAATGAATGAAAATTCTTTGTGCTTTGCAGTATATCCCATATTTTGACTCTTCTGACTTTGCATCATGTGATCATTGTTGACCAAAAATGTTTTGACATATTCTTTTCAGCCACCATCAATGCCCCTGCAACTTCTACAATATGCCTATTTTTTCTTTCTGCAACCCCATTTTGCTATGGGATATATTGCATAGTAAATTGCCTATTTATCCCATGAGACCTCAGGAAGCCACTAAACTCATCAGAGAGGCACTCTCTGCATCCATATGATCTCAAGCACTTAACTTTCAAGCCTCTTTCTATTTCAACAACTACTTTGAAAGATTTGAAGTGCTCAAATACATCACTCTTTTCCTTCATAAAATATATTCATACATTCCTTGATAAATGTGACAAAAGTATTTGCTGCTACCAAGAGACATATTATGTGTAGGCTCCCAAACATCTGTATACACTGCATCAAGTATATTTTTGATCACTTCTCTATCGTGCAAAAAGGGTTGTGCTTACCAATCTGACATGTTTCACACACTTTATGAAATTCTACAACTCTAAAAGAAGGAAACCCTATAACCAATCCTTTGGATTTTATCATTTGTACATTTGCATGTCCAATACGTTTATGCCATATTTCAATGTTTGCAACCACTCCTTTTCCTTTAGCATACATATTAGCATCCATTGCAAGAATTCCAACATCTAAAGTGAACATGTGGCCAACTTTACCTCCTTTTGCGATCAACCTGCACTTATCATTAATGTCTTCTACAAAACAATATTTTGTATTGAATCGAACCTACAACCCTTGCCCTACCATTTGGCCAATAGACACAAGATTCTTGGTGATTGATGGCACATGTAATACATTTGTCAGACTCTTTTTTTGGTCATCGTGCAAGGACAAGGGAACCTTTCCAATGTGTGAAATTGGGTGGCATAAATCATCACTTGTGTGAACATGACCTAGATTTTTTGAGTCTTGCATCTCTCCAAACAATTCAGCATGACTGGTCACATGATTATATGCACTCAAATTGACATTTCATCCATCATATGTCCCCTTTCCTGTAATTACATTCATCATATGCTGCATAACAAATAGATGCTCATTTTTGTCTTCATTCTATCATGAAGATGATGGATAGTTTCCTTGTTGCAATTTACCACTATGAATATCATTCTTCTTAGCATAACAATGGGCTACAATATGACCTATTTTGTCTTGCTATATGAGTGGAGGGTTTCCGTCTTGAGTAATCAACATGCAAAAGTATAACTCCATACTCTAGATATCTCAAGTTGGCCTTGTCCTTATTTGCTTGCTCCTTTTTAGGGCAACAAGATGAGATGTGCCTTGGATGTCTGCAAGTCCAACATGCTAGTTGCTTTTGGTTTGAACCCCCTCCTAGACCTCTATCTCTTCCCCTATGTCTAAAGCCATAACCGGCACTAGTCTTAAGCCCATCAATATAGGATTATCCTCCTTGTCATAGAAGACATAGGGATTCACATACGTTTTATCCTCTAGTGGCTCCTCTATAAAGTGTATCAGAGCATTGCTCAGTGGATGGGTCACTATGGGTTCACATGGCCTAGGGATTCTTGGGGTTGATGTCAATCCTAGGGGTAGTTGGCTTCAAGTCATTGGGGGCCACTGGTAAATCTAATGGAGTTTCTCTTACAAAGTTAGGCTACCTATTCCCTAGATAGTAGGACTGAGCATAGGATTGTGGATATAGGAGCATTCTTGACAATTGATAGTGCATCACATTATGCCCAAATCTGTTGCAGTTAGCATATGGCCATGATCTAGGGTCGGGACATTCAACTAGAAGATGTTTTTCGCCACAATGCACATAGTGCATGTGGGGTCTCTCCAGCCTTCTCGACATCTCTTGTAGATTGGCCAACTCTAACTTCAAGTTAGCTATCTCTTGGTTTTGGTTAAATTTTTTTTCCCTTATCTTGCATGCTATGAATTGATTACTCACTAAGGGTTGTGATTCTCGTGGCATTCCTAAAGGTGGTGTTCTCTTGTAGTGTGGCTCTTGAGCTTCTCTCTCTCAGCAAGTCATCCATGCATATTGCATCTTCAAAGACCCTAGCTAACATGTCCCTTTGCAAGTTTGAGCTACTAGCTAAGGCCTTATAGAGTTCTTTGTTTTAGGCTTTGTTGATTATCACGGTGGAGATTTCTCTCCTATTGGGTTGCTCCACTTGTTGGAATCCTCTTGTAATGGAGACTTCTTACGTGAGTGACATAGTCTCAGATTTCCTTATCTTTTTGGCTAACATTCATCAACTTGATGATGAAAATGCATGAGCATCCAACTTTAGAAAATATCTTAATGAAAAGATCCTTTAGGCTATTGAAGTTGTTATGCTTGATGTTGTCTAGGCTAGTAAACCAAGTTCATCCTTTGTATCCTAGGCAGAGTCCAAAAGCTTGTGCACGTTGAGTGGGATCTATGAGGCTATTTGCTTCACACACATGCTTGAATTGCTCAATGAAGGTGTAACGATCATTATCTTCTTAATACTTCTCAAGTTTCTTTGCAACTATAGGTATATTGGTTTAGATTCTAGCATTTGGGGTGATTCACAGTCTAGCTACAATAAAGCTGTTAGGGCTTCTCCAGTTTGCTTTACAATAGTCTTATCTAAAATTTGCTTCATGAGAAGCTCACTCAATGTAAGATCTTCTTCTAACACTCTCTTCCTATTGGCATTTCCTCTTGCTCCGCTTCTACTTGTGATGGCTAGGACTTCTTGGACCTCCTTGAGCTATATTTTCTAGTGTATCCTTTGATTATGTTGCTCATGATTGTAATGGGCCACGCGTTGCAGGGAAACTCTTCCTAACCTCCTCTTCTCATCAAGATCAACTATGATTTTATCTAAGGATCTCTCGTGGTGTGCTATTTTTTTTTACGGTCATATCGTGATATGAGTTCCTGTATATTGACTAAAAAATATATTAGGTCAAGGTCTTATTGTCTATGTTAATGCTAACAACTGCCATGTTGGCAGTCTCTTGAAACACTAAGGTATAAGGGTGATTAGGTTGGCTACAGATATGTCTCTAATTGTGATTTGTTCCTTTCTTTGGCCTATTTTTAGGTGGTTTAAGGTTGTTCGTTTCTGAGTGTTGGGTTTCTTGATTACTTTCCATGGTTCCAAGGATTTTCTAAGTCCTATTAGTGGGTTTTTTTCTTAGTTTAAATTTCCCTTTAGTGTGTTCCTTGTTAATGAAATCACTTTGCATTTTTATGCTTACTATGGGAGCTTTTCGCTTGACCACCAAGACCCACGAACCACTTATTATTTCAAGAGTTTCAAGCCAAGTACAATGGCTACCTCTCACATAGTTGTACATGCTCTCACACATGTGCGTGTAATGATCTTACATCTATGCTCGATCGAGTTGCCTCCTCCCTCAAGCACTCTGATAGCTCCATGATCCAAGGTGCAAGCTCGATCCTCAAGCTCCAAGATCCATGCTCAATGCTCCATTGTTGTGTGTGAGACAAGACAAGATAAGAGAAGAAGAAGAAGAGAGGAGAAGATGGAGAGCTTCTCCACCACGGTCCCTCACCCTTACGTACTCACTCCCTCACACTCCCTCTCTCAAGCACAAGCTCAAGCAAGCAAGAACAAGAAGAAGAAGAGAAGAGGACAGCTAGTTTTGGACACATGCAAGAATAATCTTCTTCATTCTCTTTTTTCCTTTTTATACATGCCCTCCTCCTCTTTGGGTGCCCATCCCTTTTTACATGACTGACCATTTTAGCCAAAGTCTTCTTTTCTTATTTCTTTTCTCTTTTCATGGTTCCTTTGCCCATGCCTGTTTACATTTACAAATTACGCAAGAGGGATCCTGGCGCTCTTTTACAAAATGAATTACAATGCACCCAACACTTTCTTTGCTAGAATATTTGGTGCACTCATTGTGTACTTCCTTTTGCAGTAAGGTTTTTCCTACATTTTTTTGAGCTTGCCTTTCTTTTTCACTTTTCTCATCTTGATTTGTCTTCCATTTTTGACCTTTTGCATCCTTTCTATCTTAGGCTTCCTTTTAGGCTATAACATTTACCCCCTCCTAGCTGGAGTGCCAGTTCCATGGCACTTGTGGATAAGGGATCGAGTGGTTGAAGGTTTTCCATGTGGGTTGATGATGGGGTTTTGGGGGGTTGGCTATGGAGAAGATGCATATCAAAATGTATGGAGAGTTGTGGAGGCTGAGGATGGATTGAATGGATGATGGGGGCCTCTGATGTCAGTGGTTGAATGCAGGTTACCAAACATTCCTGAAAAGAAAAGGAAGTGCACTACCTAGGGGTGTGCCTACCTCACAATGCAGTGCATGGTGTCTATGTGGAACTAGGAGTTGGGTCGAACCTTAGGCACAAGCCCGAGGTGTTATCCCACAATTGAGGACCTCGTTATTGTATAGAGAGAGGTGTTGTATGTGACTTAGGAGACAATATGTCCTAACTATAGGCAAGTGGGAGCTCCCTAGGTGTGTCTTGTCCTTAAGGTGCCCTAAGTATGTGAAGTGGGAAAAGGGATAGGGTGGGCCCTATGTGCAATGCTTGTGACGCTCGTAGAGTACAGATGGGTTAATTTCCTTGCTATGCTTTTGTTCTTTCTACATCCTTCCTTATCCTTGTCCTTTTTCTTATATTTTCTCTTTTTGATTTTCTTTTTCTCTTTTTTTTTTTTTGAATGAATTGATGAATGAATAATTTTAATAAGGGAGCATGCTAAGAGGCATCCCTTGTTGTGCAAGGGCCAAGTTATGTGGTGGCTTGAGGGCTTTACTAATGAGGAATGCCCTGCTTTGCAGATACCCCTTTAAGCTAGTTCTTACATTGTGTGGAGTAGATGAGAAAGAAGGGTGGTTACACTTGGTGAATCTACTGTCACTCATATCCTCTAAGAGGTTCATGAAAAATGCTGGCAAGAGAGTGGCTCTCATAATGAAGTGCACCATCGCACATCTATCTATCCTAGGATTGAGATAAAAAAGAGAGACAGCAATCACTCTTCCTCTAAAGTAGGTTTTTTTGTAGTAATACTTGCAATAGGTGGAGGTAGTTACATGTGGTGATGAAAGCGGGGTTAGGTCATGAGGAGATGTCCTTGATGAAACTTGCTATAAATGGGTGGAGGTCTCTTTTGGTAAAAGTGAAGCTCTTCAGGGACATTAGAGGGAAGTCGTATCTACTATGTACCTCCTAGTTAAAATAAAATCCAATTCTTCTTGGTTAGCACATATAGATGGGATCATCCTACTCATAAGGTAGGGTGCTACAGAAAGTGATCTAGGCCTCTAAGCTAGAGTCCCACATGTTCCTGCGCCACCCCTCTACCCTCTAGGGTACCTCCGTTGCCTTATCTTCCCAATAGTTTACAAGTTCATGTCACCACCTTGTGGGATGCCTCCTCTATTCCTTGAGCCATCTCCTTCCCAGCCTTATTGAAAGCTTGATGACATCCTCCACTACCCTAGGAGATAACTTTATATAATGAGCAAGGGAAAGTGAAAGAGAAGTGGAAGGGGATATGGTTCTCCCATTGCTTTCACACCACAAGTTCTTGGCCCTAGTTGACAGGATCACACTCCTCACTTTGAGGGATAGTCACTTGTGGAACTTGTAGTTTCCTAGCTTGAAAATTCTTGTGGGCATGTTCCACCTACCCCCTGCATTTGCGCCTTGCCTCTACCATTTGTTCAATCAGTCTTGCTTCCTCCCCTTGCTACTCTAGTTGCACTTGTGGTTGCATAGGGGGGTTTGGTTCCTCCACATGTTCTTCCTCTTGATAGTCTAGTTCGAAATCAAGCCCTTCTTCTTGGAATAGCTCTGTGGGTCGTGTTGCAATGGTAGCATTTGCTATTCTGGCTTACCAAGCCCTAGCAAGGTGAGTTCCTATGTGGTTAAGCTAGCTAAGATTAGGTGCATGTGTTGCTCCACTACTCCCAAATTGGTGCTAGTCCTACTGGGTTCCTTATCATGGAGTCCATGCTACAAGGCCCTCCTTGTCAATTCTAGCTTTCTCTTTAGTTGCTTCAGCATCTCTTCTCCTCCTAGTTGCATGACATTCAATATTGTGTTTAATAATGTTCATTGTTTCTCTAGCATTCCTGTCTCGATAGCCACAACTTTGCTTTTTATTAAGAGGCACTCACCCTTGGCATGGGCCAACTTGTAGGCTAAGTTTTTTATTCAATCTTCATTCATGGCTACCCATTCTTCTATTTTTTCCTTCTTCTCTAACCCTTGGTTTTGGTACTGGGATAGGGTGGCAATCACCTACTCTTGCTCCTATCACAATGTATGCATTTGCTCTTGCTCTTGGGTATTTCCTTTTACCTACTATTTCAGTATGACTTGTTTGTGGTGAGAACTGATTGTAGTTGGTTGTGCAGCTCCATCAATTTCTTCTTGTTCTCCTTATCTCATTGGTTCCTTGCCTCCTGCAACACTTTTCTAGCCTCTTCTTTTTTCCTCTTCAACTCTTTTATTTCTAGCTCTAGGCATTGATTTTCATGGGAGTTGAAGGCACACATATGCCCAAGGAGATGTGGGTCTCCCTCTCTTCATCATATGACTCCTTGAAACCCTCTTCTCCCTCTCTTGCCTTTAAGGCCTCCTTTAATGCAATCATCTCCTGATTTATGATGGTCCTTACTCTCACTTGCTCCATCTTATAGTTTGTAGAGACAATCTTTTCTTTTTTGAGCTCTACAAATGCGGCCTTTTTATCTTTGGTTGCCTTGTAAAGTTGGCTTTGAAATTCCTTCACATGTTCATCTTGATCTCATTATGGCGCATGGCCGAAGGCACCGAAGTGATTGACATTTCTAAGCCAAGTACCTTTAGCCCTTTGCGTGACTCATTGGCTATTGATGGTCTCTTAGTGCCTATAAGAGGGGCTCCTTCATTAGGTGTAGGAGCAATTTCTTATACTTTGCCAACTAAGTGCACCCATGCCATGAGATTGCTTTCATTGACCGCCCCTTCTGCAATATCCTGTGCTGGAGTGATTGTTGGTGCAAGATTGGTGGGATTGGTTATAGTGAGGCTTTACCCTTGCTTTCCACCACCACCAGCCTTGGGCCAGTTTTGCACTCATGCTTGGCACCCCCTCCCCCCTTGCTGAGCTCATCATCGGCAATTTGTGAGATTGGGAGGTTTTCTCTACTGATCTCCAAATGGCCAAGGCAATCCCTCTTCCTCTTATTGTCTCAACCATTCTTCCTCCTCTTCTTGCATGTTTTTGTGCTCTTATTCTAGCCTCTTTGACTCGTCCTCTACCCTTTTCAGTTCCCTATTTTCCTTGATAGTGGAGTGATCCTTTTGTATCGAGATATTGAGAGTGATTTTTTTTCTTACCCCTTGGCTTGAGAGTTTTGAGCCTTGCTATTCACTAACTGTCCTCTTGCTCAAGGCTTCTTATGGTTGAGGTGGTTGCTCGTTCTCCTTTTCCTTGGCAATTTTTTTCGTGTTGTCCTCCTGCTCTTTGTGGCTTTCTTCTCTCCCTTATTCTCCTGCTAAAATCAAGATGGTTAGGCTTGCTGGGGTGAGAGAGCGATGCTCCTCGCAGAGTGGTGAAGGCTCCGTGTGGATTAGTGATTGCTCTGGGGTTTCCTCTACTAATCCTCTCTCTGCCTCTTATAGAGCTTCCTAGATAATGTCTATCAACACTCCTCCAAAACCTATGGTTGAAACCTTGGATGCAAGCTTTTTCCTTTCGGACTTTGCAGTAGTAGCTGGGGACTCTCCTCCTACCACCCTTGGTGTGCTGCAGCTAGTACCTTTGTTGAGGCTTGTATTGTTTTTTGGATGTAGCATTCCAATTCATCTCGTCCAAGGAATTGGCCACAAGGATACACCAATTTTACTCATAAGGGCATTGTATCTCTATCTTGAAAAAAGTGTGCAGATCATTTTAGTCTGTAGCAAAATGGTGGGGTCTAGAATATCACCTAGGCTAGTTCCATCATTGGTGTAGACTCTTTTTTCCATCCCTAAAATTCCATATCCATCTCTCTTCGATCTCTTTTTTGGCTTCTCTGCTAGCTTGAGTGCCTTCTCTAAAATCTTTGGACTACTAAGGAGAATCACCACACTTATAGAGGTCTTGACTTGCCTTGTAGTCACCATGCCAATGTTCCTTTGGGTGTTGAAAGTCCTTAGGAATTCAATGCATTTACTGTGGTCTATGTCTTGTCCCACCTTCTCGAGGTACTTACTAAAGTTACATTGCTCCACCATCTATGCCACTGCCTCTTTGACTGTCACCACTCCTTCCAGATTGCGGATGCTACAATATTTCAATTGGTTAAATTCCCAGATCTTCATTTCTAATCCATATCTTCTATGTTCCTCCTCTGAGAGGGAAGCATGTTGGCTTTATCCTGTTGTCTTGCCATTTTAGGTTTCTATCCATTACACAACATCCCATAGTTAGTTTTCTTTAAAGGGCATCTCTTGCACAAAAAGTAAGATGACTAGAAATATCAATGCTCCAAAATAACAATTTTAATACAATGAGGAATATAATCCACAAAAACCCACAAATTAAGAATTCTCGTGCCAATCAATCCACATCTTCATTCTTTTATTTTAGAATTCAATTCTTATTTTGAGTTTTCATCCCTCCATTACCCTCTTCCCCTTGGGAAGGATGAAAATCCTTCCTCTAGGATTGTGAACATCAAAGTGTATGGGCATTCAGTGCATTTGTGGTGTGCCTTGCTTTCTCAAGAACCAATCATAAAACTTGGGTCTATATTCAAGAGTCACATAATGGTCCAAATCCTATGGAAAAATGCCTACTTGTGTGATGTAAGTCAATACATCAGTCGAGAGGCCACCTGAGTTGAGTCGACTTGCAATGTGGAGTTCCTTCTCCATTAGAATCTTATCCAAGTATTGGTGATGCAAATATTGTCTTCTAATGGCTGATTTGTGGTTATAGCCAACACTCTAAATGAGGTGGGGGCCACATTGATCTAGTTATACTCAAAATTTTTGATGGCACATTATTGCTCCACATTGATCATGATTTGGTATCCCTCTTAAGCCCATGAAAGGTGCAAATTATACCACTTGCATATGAAATTGGACTCAGATTCAATGAGTCATTGGAGTTCTAAAAGTTCTTGGGGTGGCATGGAAATTTTACTTTTTTGTTAAGATTTGATCAAGAGTTGGCTTACAGTCTTTTCACATGAGATTTCATTGCAAATCATTTTGTTTACAATAGCGGGAGTTTTAATAAAGATGAATTCATATTCTTCCCAAGAACATAGTGAGGAACATACCTCGTTTGCTATAGGTTCATCAAGTAAATAATGTGAAAGTTTAATTCAACCATTGGATGCATGTAGCAAAGTCATCCCCTATGTCCATGGCCATATTGGATGCCACGTCAAGAATGGATCATTGTGATGGTGATGGCTTAACATGTTTTGGTGGCTTAGCTTTAATTGAATAGGACAAGCTAACATTGGGTGTTTCCACTGCAAGATTCTCAGTGGTGGATGTGGCAGACTTAGATTATGAGGTTTGTAACTCGGGGTTTTGGTTAAACTTTGGGTCAATAGACCATTTGAGCACTCAAGGATTGAGCACCCTTCATCTTAGTTCTTCTCCTCCCATGTTTGAATTGATGTTGTGGAAGCTTGGTTTTGGGGCCTCAAATTGAGGATTCAACTTAGCATTTGTGAGCTTGGGCAAGCACATTGAGGTGTTACTCTCATAGTATCCTTGGGCTTGTAGCACGGCTTTCAAAACCTAGCACTGCTCAGTCACATTTGCACTATAGGAGTTCCAACTCCACCATTTGGGTCTAGAGCATGAGGTAAGAAAACTACACATTCCCAATGTGTATATTTGTGAAATTGGTTTTATGCTTAGGAACCCACTTGAGTGTTTGGACCGTGGTTCCTTGATGCGATTGGGTAGGTATCATGGAAGCACGTTGGGATGTACTACTCCCCTCCTTAGGGTGAACACTAGGTTTAGCTACTAGTGGCACTACAAGTTTCAGGAAAACCACGATGCCCTTACTGAAATATGTGATGATTCTAATGTGCCCGATGGCAAGATGGATGCACTACAAGTCGTACTCTACATTGCAATGAACTTGTTTTTTGAATGCTCCTCCCAACAGTGTCTCCTTATCAACACCTTGCTTGTTGGATAGCATGTAGAAAACGACAAGAAGACTCTCAGTCTTGATAAGAACCATTTGCTTGCATTTTCCCAAGAGTGGGTAGGATTGCCCTCCAAATGGGATTAGTTTTGCAATGGTTGGTTGCAATTGGGGTTTACCCAAGGCGGTCAAGTGTTCATGCATTAAGATATTGGCATCTACTCCCTTGTCAATTAGGGCATCAAGGGTGTATACCTTTTGGGAGGTTACGGTGATCCGCATGTAAGCTGATACTAGTACTTTCTCATCCGCATCCTCGAGTTTTGTGATGGTCATAGCCCTCACATTCGATGGTGCACCTACCAACATTGTAGGTTCATGAAGTGGGTGTGATGGGGGGTAGTTCTTTCTAATGTGGCTTTCATTGAAGAAGCCTATACCTTGTCCTTCTACGGTTTCTAGTTCCACATTCCCTGTTCCACTGACATTGTGAACCTTAAAGGGTCCCAAACCCCTAAACTTCATTTTTTGCTTGTGTCCTTTGATAGGGTATATCAAGACTAAATCCCCTTGCTCAAAGTCTCGTTGCTTGACATATTTGTCAAACCAACTCTTGAGGTGTGCCTTCTCGTAGGATTAGAGAATGGGTTGCAATGAGATGGGTCTTAGATAGGTGTTCTAGATCCACAAGACAATTTGTTCAGGCTTCTTGGCCCTCCCACCTCTCTTTAGATACTATTCTCAAGATGGAAACAAGGAACTCCATTGGTGAAATATCTTCGGTTCCATAGGTCAACCTAAATGGAGTTTGTCCTCCTATGGCTATTTTGTAGGCCGTTCAATATGCCCATAAAGCTACAATAAGCATATTATCCCTGTTTACATAGTAATCGGGTGGGGGGATAAAGAGAGGACGCTTGCTTTTTAGCGTTTTTGATGACATTATCACTGATAAAGATGAGAACACTTTCTCTTAGTGTTTTTGACGACCTCAGGGAGGGGGCTTCGTTTTTGTAGCGAGGATGCACTACGCATTGTGTTGTCGAGTGGGCATCACTCCAAGGCATACGACCAAGGCAGTGACCAAGGCATAGACCTTGGCATCTTGGGCTATGAAGATTTTGTGGCAGCACTAGCTGCGCGTGAGAAGCTCCCACTAGCTTGTAGGAAAATCTTCCCGAGAAGTCACCCATCTTGGTAGTGCCATCATCCAAGTGCACTTTAATGCCAAGTGACTATCCACTATGCTAGTTCTTTCTTGTTGTTCTATACTACAAACATAGTTTTAAAAAGCTTGTCTTGGGAGGGTTTTCCAAGTCTTTCTTCCATGAATTGGCATATAATACCTCATTACTAAAAACAATTGTCATCATAATTAGAGCTAGTTTTAAAAATGTGCAACATAAATAAAATTTTTTTGGAATGTATACACACTTTGTTTAATAAACTAAATAATTGGGACATTACATTCTTTGCTCCTTAGAGAAATCGAGATGTTCTCATCTCGAGAGAAATTGGGGGTATACTTTCATAAGGGTTGCCTCATCGACCCAAGTGGCATTTTCTTTAGGATAATCCTTCCATTGTACTAGTGTTCTGGCAAGTCCAAAACTTAGAGGTGAACTTGGAGTCTTGGTCAATGATTATGCTCTTTGGCAATCCATGTAACCTAAATACTTCATTAATAAAGACTCGATCAATATCAGATGACTTATAGGTTGTTTTGATTCGATCAAGTGTGCAACTTTTGTCAATCTATCAACCACTACCATGATGGAATCATATCCACCAACAATAGTAGGTAATCCAACAACAAAGTCCATACTTATTGACTCCCATTTCACTTGTGGAATGTCCAAGGGTTGTAACTCTCCAAGAATCTTGTTCCTTTCTTCCTTGACTCTTTGACAAGTCAAGCACTAAGTTACATAATTTAATACATCCCTTTTCAATCTTGGCTAGTGATAGCTCTTACGAACTGCTTGAGTGTCTTGGCATACCCCGAATGTTTTGCAATGGGGCTATCATGTGCTTCCCATAAGATCTTAGCCTTCACTTCTAGTCTTTTTGGGACACAAAGGTGATCATGTTAATATAGACAACTATTGTTAGCACGATAATACTTAATCTTAGACCTTTCTTTGTCAGAGCTTTCTCCTTGAAGTACCTTAGCCATGAGTCCTTCATATTCCTTATCCTGAGAAATAGCTTGGTGTACAAGCTCAAGTACAGGGTTATTAGGAATGGATATGGTTCTTAATCTTTGAACTTCTACAATACTATTAAGAAAGACTTTTGGGCTTAAGACATCTGCAACAACATTTTCCTTCCATGGACGATATTTTATTATAAAATCAAACTTTTGCAGTATCTCTATTCATCTTCTTTGCCTCATGTTTAGGTCAGCTTGGGTGAAGATCCACTTAAGACTTTTATGATCTACCACACTAAAGTGAATTTTCTTCCCAATAGATAGTGTCTCCATAGTTTCAAGGCATGGATTACTGCGAGTAACTCAAGGTCATGAGTGGTATAGTTGGACTTGTGGGGTTTCAATTTTTTGGAAGTATAGGCCATTGGTCTTCCTTCTTGTACTAGCACCCCACCAATTGCAAGTCCATTTGCATCAATGATCACCTCAAATGGTTGAATAAAGTCAGGGAGTTTTAATATAGGTGCAGTGGTTATAGCTTCTTTAAGATTATCAAATCTTTCTTGATGCTCAATAGTCCAAAGGATTACTATATTTTTCTTCAAAATATTTATCAAGGGTGCAACAGTGAGGGAATAATCCTTGATGAAGATTCAGTACTATCCTGTCAATCCCAAAAATCCTTGGATTTTTTTTATTGTCTTAGTGTTAACCCTCAAATGAACAAGGTGGAAAAGTTGAAAAATCTAAAGCAAAAGACAAGGCCAAGACAAAAGTGAAACAGAAGACGAAGGTGCGCCAAGAAGAATGTGGAAACATAAGAAGTGCAGAAAAGTCCTAAAGCAAGGAGAAAGGCGCACGAGAAAAAGTGCAAGTCAATACTTTTGTAAAAAAGGCGCAAGGCACACCATGATTTATTTTAAGAGTGTTGGACTCTCATCCATGCAATTTGTAAAGGTGGATGGGTGGTAGGAAGGAAGCTAGGAAGATAGAAGGACAATGGAAAAAAGGGCCTAGCCGACCATGTAAAAAAGGGGATAAGGGGATGACCGGCCAAAAGGGATTTAGGGTTTTGTATATAAAGTTGAAAAGTGAATGAGAAGCTCATTCTTATGTGTGGCCAAAAGTGGCTCTCCTCTTCTTATTCTTCTTCTTCTTGTTCTTGCTTTCTTGAGCTTGTGCTTGAGAGAGGGAGTGTGAGAGTGTGAGGGAGTGAGTGTGTGAAGGTGTGGGACTGAGGAAAAGCTCTCCATCTTCTCCTCTCTTCTTCTCTTCTCTTCTCTTCTCTTCTCTTGCTTGCGGCAATGGAGCTTGGAGTGGGAGCTCGAGGATGGAGCTCGCTTGAAGCTTACACTTGGATCGTGGAGCTACCGGAGTGCTCGAGAGAGGAGATAACTCGATCGGGCGTGGAGGTAATCTCACTATACCCATAGATAGATAACACGTTGGCTATGTGAGAGATAGCCATTATTGTTGGGCTTGGAATGCTTGAAGAAATAAGCAATCCGTGGGTATTGGCGGTTGAGCAAAAGCTCCCACATGTTGGTTCTATTGCCGGGACCAATGGATTCAAGCCTTGAACTTTTGCGCACTTTGAAGAATTGAGCATTGAATTAGGGTTTTCCCGAACCGGTGCTTGAGGTAGGTAGGTAGGAAGTGAGGGATTTTGAAGGGGTATTCGATCTCCTTAGCAAGTAGGTTTTTGGTTTTTGGACTTGAAAAAGCATAATGTAGTAGTGTATGTATTTCCCTTATGATTTTTTCTTGCATTTAGAAAGGATAGGAGCAAAACATTGGAGCATATAGTAGGATTTTTTGTTCTTGTATAACAGGTTGAAATAGGGAAAAGAAGGGAAAAAAATGAAATTCCGGGTTAAATATTGATGAGGGGAGCAAGACTAAGGTGAGTATAAGACTGGGCAAGGTGATAAGGGGCCAGGAGTGGCAAGGAAGACCACATTTTGCATTGCAAGGTTTCAGGAGAGCTGGAGAGAGGGAGAGAAAGCTTCATTGCATGGACCAGCTTTGATCTTGCCATCAAGGAGTTCTTTGCCTACCACAGGTAATTCCACACCTTCCCCTGCATGAGTAGGTTGGATCTGGAGGTGCTCGACCAATAGAAAGGCCCCAATCACTCAAATTCTGTGGAGTCCGGCAAAAAACGTGTCGTGCTCGGTCCGTCCAAGTAATGGAGATTTTGGGCCGAGTCCTAGAATCAGCCCTTGGCATTTGGCCCATCTTACTCGGACACCTACCGCTCATCCCGTCCGAATCGACCACTCGGATGAACTTAATATTTGGCCAAACTTGGCACTCGGCCCTCGCCAGCCAAATCAACCATTTGTCCCTCGGCCCTGCCAACTCGTCCCAACCTGAATCGGCCCTCGGCCCACTCGACCACATGGCCCTCGGACACCCACACTCAGACTGGCCAAATTTGGCATTCGAACTAGTTACATTCGGCCCTCGGCCATTCAAAAGGGCCGAATTGGGCATTCGGCCCCTGCAATTCAGACCTGTTGGACCGAATTTGAATTTTTTTCAAATTTTAGCCTATAGACCTTGAAACTAACCGAGAGACCATATAGAGTCAAAACCATGTCATAGATCTATCATTGGGCTGAAATCTAGAGCAAGTAATTCAAAACTTGGCTATAAACGGTCCTTCAAATTGCGCATGGCATTTACCATAATGGCCCTACGGGCCGAGGGAGACTGCCCCCCCAGACCCCCGTAGAGAGGGCTTTGCCCCTTCCGCACCTCCCCCAAGTAGGTTGTGGAGAAGATGCATGCCATGACAAGTCCTCCAAATTAGATCCTACTGTAGTAATGTCTCTACACAAGCATGGATTCTCACTTGCAAAAGAGCAACCAAAAGCCCATACTCGAACAAAGACAAACAGAGACCCTAGAACCTTAATGGGCCAATCTAGCCAACAAGGGAAAAATGGTCTTCTTCCCTATATTTTGATGTAACAAAGTGTGCAATTGTAGCATGCTCGTCTACCAAGCACGTTTTTAGTGGTCCATCAAGAGACAAATCTAAGTGACACTGCCTAGCACTCCCATGGAATGTCACGAGGTTTGTCGCCTAGGGTTTCCTGAGTCCGCCTCGCAACGGAACGTTCACGGTCGAACCCACTAGGATTGACCTAAAATATGGGTTTCAAGTGGTCAAGGTCTCCTGATAGCATTCTAGTGTTGGATCTTAGATATCCTACTTTACACAAAGAAACCCAAGCCGAACCAGACCCATGCCGCACCTGATTCAAAGGGAATGGAAAACGAGAGGGATGCGTCACTTAACCTCCCTGCCCATAGGGCATAGTCCCCTTTCGGTCCCCTAAAACGTCATGAATCGGGCTCTAACCTAATAGCACCTAAGGATCGTATGATTGTAGAACCTTGTGAGAAGCCTTCTAGTCTTCTGGGACCACCCTTTCATAGGACGGACCCATCGGGGGGTTTTTCGCCTACCTGCTTCCCTCAATAGATGTTCTTTAGTTATCTAATTAGGTCCTATCGCATTTATGTGTGAGATTTAAAATGAACCTCCTTAATTAAGCCTTTTAGAGAACCAGTTTCGTTCATGTAACTTATGGCACTGACATGAAAGCAGTTCAGACAGGTTCCTTGGAAGTAAACGTTATATTAGCATCTTAACTGAGATACAAATCTTGTCCAAAAATGATGATTTCCACAATCCGTGAGGATGCATCTTATTTCCTCCAAGTTTTTGCACTTGTACTAGTAACAGGGCCTCAAGAATCTATCTCGAATCACGCAAATCGTTTGAGTAGGACACAGGGGTAGGGAATTTATAGCTAGAGCCACCCTCGCATCCAAGCATCTCCCTACATTCAAACCAATCCACGGAGAGACCTCTAGTGGCGGGTTTGGTCCATGTTTCCATCACAGTTATTTAGAACCCCCTTGGCTAGGGTTGGCAACCAGCTGGGGGTAGCTTGGCATGTCCTCCATGAATTCAACCTGATTCATTATTCAAATTTCTTTTGTGAGCTTGGGTCATACATTCCTTTCACAGATAGTGATTCTAGATTTACAAGCACAAACAACAATGAAGGCGAGAGCTCAGGACATCTACTAAGGTGAAGTTCTTATCTTTGAGCGCTTAGCATTCACTTTTATTGGGTCTTTCTTGCCTTGGTGCCAATTTCCATGACCTTCTGAGGGATAGAGGAATACCCTCTTTCCGACCTCACTCCTATGGGATAGGAGTGAGCAATTACGCTATTGGATCTATATCCGATAATTTTCGGATGGTAGCTACCCTTGTTTGCTAGCCTTTAGTTCAAGGTTCTTGTCTTGGGGTCGCATGTCTTAAATAATTCAAACTAGGATTTTAACAGGTTATTTGGTAACCATTTTTCTCCTTAGAACCTTATCGAGGTTTCTAAGTTTACCCTAGGGTTTCATTCCCTTAAGAATTTGTAACAAAAACTTTTGTTCATTCCTCCTGCAAGTTAAGAGTAAACTAAGCTCTATTTCAATCCTTAGATGCTTGCAAGCATCGAATGTCACGTGAAAAATGGTTGTTCTTCCTTGTGGAATACGACATTTGAGTTTTCCTCTATTGGCTTCGAGATGTATCATATTTTGAAAATGATATCTCCAAGGGTGTTTTAGACTCATCATGGCTAGTTGTTAGGATAGAGACCAAAGAGTGTGATTACTTGACTCTAAGTCAAAATATGATCGTAATAATAACTTGACCTATTTACGATAAAATCCTAATTGAGTCGAATGAAACCCTAGCCTTACTTATCATATAGGATTTCATTTACCAAACTGCCTCTTGCAAAATTAAGTTTAGCAATTCACATGCGCATCTTAAATCTATCTTTTAAGATGCATCCCTATTATGTAATGCAACAAAAACTGTCCATGATGCCACACAAATCTAGGTGCAAGTCTTTTCAGAGTTGATGATATGATGCGAGATTCCCATTTATGAAAATTCCTTCTAGTGCATTTATTGTGTACACGAGTTCATAGTAAATGCAAGTTAATTCTCTCTAATGGTCTATAGAATGCAATTGACCTACATGGAATATTTATATACATTGGCCATCTATGATACACTTGCAAAAATTTGAACCTAATACTCGGCTTAGTACTGCAACAACCCGTAGATGCTCAATCTATTCGTGGCAAGTCATGGTTATTCGGCTTAGTACTGCAACAACCCGTAGATGCTCAATCTATTCGTGGAAAATCATGGTTATTAAGCCTTTACAACTACCTTTCGAGTTATGCAAGTTATGCAATGTGAAGTATGACTTCTTCCTAATGATGTCCATGCTTTACTGTTCCACTCAAACTACTAGAAATGGTAGCAATACCTGGTTTTGGAGTGTCAAATTGGCATTTACACCTGATAAGCCATTTGTGTTAGTGGTGGCATCTTTGCCCAATCCTCCTTCCATAGTTGCAACCTTCCTGGTTACTTGTGAGAGTTTGCACTTCGAGGCCATTTCAGAGCTTGGAATATGACCTTCACTCCTCTCGGAGGACTCCTTTGTGTCGGAGTTCCCTATGCCTTGCCTTGACTTTCACAATTTTTTTGTCAACTAGAGGCAGTCGATGGAGAGATCTTAGGAAGTGGTGATGGGGAGAGAGGGTACTCAAGCCTTCGCACAAGAAAGGAATTGCCCTTGAGCCTCTCTCTCTCTCTCTCTCTCTCTCTCTCTCTAAGTTTTCCCTTTCCTCTCTCCCTCTCTCTCTCTCTCTCTCTCTCTCTCTCTCTCTCTCTCTCTCTCTCTCTCTCTCAAGTTTGGCAATAGGGGAAAAAAGGGGAATTCACAAGGGGAAGATGGGTAATAAATGGGGGGGCGGAAGGCGCTGTGACAAGGGGCCCTTTAGCTCCATCCACGTAGCTTGTATAGATGTCCTAAGTAGCCCTAATTAAGGGTAAAAGAAGGGGTAGTGGGGGAAGTTTTAGGTGACACACATGTGCCCCTCCCCCCCATCGGATTCATCATCACGTCCACTCATCATCTCTTGGTGTCGACGCCCACAAGAGCTCTGCCATCTTTGTCATCCTCTTCACCTACCTCAACTATGTATTCAGCTTTGTCCCCTCCCTTCTTTACCTCTGTCGACTACCTATTTATCTCCTTGTTATCGTCACGATCTCCTCCTTCACCTAATAATTACGGCTCCTCCCCTTGTCATGTTGACATGCCATCATCACGGTCGACTTTCAACTACAGCCCCCCCTCCGTCCACCAGCTGGCGGCATGGATGGGGGGGTGTTTTTTTTTTTTGTTTAATTTGATTTTGTTAAGGGAGGAGACCTTACAACATAATATTACAACAATTGGATCTCATCAAGATATGCTAGGGAGGTCAACCATTCTTGTAATGCTTTCTCTTTTCCCAAAGAATGGTTCAATGCAAACCTGATAGTGGGTAACTCAATTTCCAAGGGCAAGACACACTCTTCCCCCCATACACCAACTTAAATGGGATGTGACATGTTTGTCTCTTGAATGTAGTATTATAAGCCCAAACAACCACATTATGTTTTTTGGCTCTGTCGCGCTTACCCTTAGATATAGTCTTGGATAAAATCCCTACTCTCTACTTGTCCATTTTCTTGGGGATTATATGGGGTGATTTTATATGTTTAGTTTTCAAAGCTTCAATCAAGGCATCTATGACCTTATTCGGAAAGTGTATCCCATGATCGGACACCATTTCTTTAGGTGGACCAAAATGGCATACAATTTGTTCCATAATAAAACTAGTTGTCTTCTTGGCATTGTTCTTTATCGTAGCTTGAGCTTTAGACCATTTTATAAAATAGTCCATCGCCACAATGATATAATGTTTACCTATAGTGTAGACAAAGGATGCACATGCCCAACAAAATTGATGGCCCACTTCTCACAAGGCAAAGTCACAAGAATAGGATTAAGTGGCCGCTTACAATTTTTCCTAGCATCATGTCTTTGGTAGATATTATAATGCTTAACATATGCAAAAGCATTTTGGAAAATCGTCAGCCACAAATAGCCAACACGTAAAGCTTTTTGGATGGTTAGCGGTCTCGCAAAATGGCCTCCACATACTGAACCATGATATTCCTCAAGAATAAAGAATACTTTATCATGCACCACACAACCATGATAAATCTTATCCACACCTTTCCTATATAAGACACCGGCTATTATTGAAAAGTAAAGTGCTTGCTACTTAATCTTCATCTTCTCATATTTAGAAAGAGTTTTTGTTGGGTTGCATATTGATAGATAATGCCTAATAGACACATACCATGATGGAATAGAGGCTACATCAATTTTTCATAAGTCCTTTCAGTTACTAATAGCAACCCACTCTTCCTTAGTCTCACTAAAATCTACTAGGCACTCTACAATACCCTGCAACTTTGGTGGCTTACTCCTAATCTCATAGTCAAACTCCTACAAAGAAATCAACCACTTGGCTAGGTAGTCAAGGGATTGAAGCTTGTTCAGTAAGAAGTGCAATAGTTCTACCTTGGTGAAAACCACCACCTTCTTATAAAGAATATAGTGTCCAAACTTCTTAGTGGCGAACACCATAGCCAAGAAAACCTTCCCCAAATAGCTATAACAAAGCTCTAAAATTCCCAACTTTCGGCTTGTGAATGCAATAGGATGATAAAGCTATGTCTCCCAAATTTGGGATAGGAAAAAGTGCAATAACTAATACTACACCTTGTCACAGCCGTGAATATATAGAAAATCTCACCCCTTTTTGGAGCTTTCAAAACTGACACTTTGGATAATTTCATTTTAACATCTTTAAATACCACTTTGCATGCTTCTGCCCATTAAAAAAATGGTTGTGAGATAACAATTTCTTTTAAGGGTAATGAACGTTTAGCCAATGCATTAATGAATTGATGATAGTACCCCATGGATGAAACACAATGGTGAACTTCCCTAGGACAAGCAGGTGGGCTTAGGGTCACAATAACAACAACCTTTTTAGGGTCAATGGAGATACCTATTGCACTCACAACATGACCCAATAGCAAACCATAAGGCACCCCGAATACACATTTTCGAGGATTCAACACTATGCAATACTCACGACATTTCTCAAAACATGTGCATAGAACAATCAACTATCTATGATGGGTCATGGTATCTGCTCCCAAATCATCTATAAAAACCTTCAGCTCTTTAGGAAATATATTGGCAAATGTCTTATCAGCCATTCTTTGCAAAGATCTAAGAACATTACATAGGTCAAAAGCCATTGCATGGTATGCAAAAGTACCAAAAATTGTAATGAACATAGTCTTTAACTTATCCTCTTCAGCACTGGCCATCTTATTATAACCTGTGAAATAGTCCATCAAAGAGTATATCTCTCACCCTACCAATTGATCTAAAATTTGATCGATAAAGGGCAAAGGATAATAGCCCTTCACCGTCTTCTTGTTCAATTCCTTAAAATCGACACACATGCAGATTTGATTGTTGTTTTTCTTTTTTATTACCACTAGTGAATACCATTCTATATATTCAATGGGAAAGATCATACTAGCCTTCCTTAAATGCATCAATTCCTCAAAAAGAGTTTCTCATAGCTCAAAAGGCATATGTCTAACCTTCTATCTCACTAGCTTACTATCTTCTTTCAATGGGATTGTATGCATGGAAATAGCAAAGGGGGGAATCCCCTTTAGTTCATCATAACTCTATGCAGATATATCCCTGAACTCCTATAGGAGTGTTACATAATCTGCACACTCATGAACAGATAAATAGTGCCAAGTTTAATGGGGCAAGGATCATTGGAAGTCCCAAGATCCAGCTCTATCACATCACCATCACAAATCTTGTCCTTTGCCTCTATTGGCTCATTTAAACATACTTAATAAACCTTCTCAATAGTAGAACCCTCTTCGGAATTATTAGAACTTGAGGTTCCAATAGTTGAAGTTCCCTCGAGTGCCTCACATTCTATAGTGGGATAGGTAATGACATTTCATCCAATGGGTGCTCAGGGTATGCATCCAAAATTATTCTTTTTAGCCCATGCCCAAAAATCAATGGACCAGATGGGATATCCACCAAACAATTAAAATGTGATATCCACGTAAGTCTAAGTAACAACAACTGATAGCTTGGCCTCCTAGCAAATCAAATAACACAGAAGTCAAGGACTCACTCAATGTTAGAAACCCTCACATGTACTTGCATTACCATTCCTTCTGGTTGTCTTAGGCTATCATTAGCCATTTTTAAAACCATCATGGTATCTTTTTGATTGGTAAACCCATATTCTCTAATATATCCATACTTATAATGTTTATAGATGAGCCAGGGTCCACTACTACATTTTCTATCAAGATTCCATCAACATATGCATGCACCCTAGGGTCGTGCTTCTCTACATGATCCCACCATTCACTACCCACTTAATGGACGCCAAAAGGTTCCATGATATAATCTATTTGTAGGTTTTTCTTGAACTCCTTATTATGAACATTCAGTGATAGTTGGATTAATTGTAGCATATTCACATCCAGTTTGACTTCACATAGTGTGTTTGCTAGACCAAACTCACAGAAGTTTATCACCAGTCTCTTCTCTTTCCACACTAGCTACTCTTTTGACTTGTTGATCATAGTACCCTTCTTTTCTTTTTAGTTATGTTTTCTTTTAATCATACACACCTCTAAAACACCATCATTTTTAAGAGGACCCACCTGTGGGCTCCTCTTGTAGATAGATGGTGCACTGCAATCGCAACTTGTTAGTGATAAACTTAAACAAAGGTGAGATAAAAGAATGAGATAGCATGTTTGTAAATGAAGGGATGATCCTAATGTCACTAGATACTATAGCAAGCAAGAGATTGATAAGGTGCTTGTGAATTGATCTTTCAAAAGGTTACTGATGAATATGGAAGTGTAAAATAACAAGTGGTTAAGAAAAAATTTCAAGCGTGTTATCTTTGAGAGGACTTCAAGAGTTAGGCATAACACATTCAGTAAGAGTGTACTTAGTGTCAATGTGCTCTTTTTTCTGTACAAAGTAGGTTGTGCAAATGTGCTCATGTATTATTCTATACTTTATCCATTCCTTTTCTCTCCTTTGGAAGGCCAAGGTAGTTGATGTAGAGTAGATTTTGATCTGAAGGTGCATGAAAGGTATGATTTCTCTTGAATTTACAATGTTAATGCCATGATCCCTGAGGAGTCCATGACCTTCACTGAAAAAGATCTTCACCCATCTATTGTGCACTTCCTCAATGATTTTTTTCATGTCTAGATTTGATATTTATCACCACTTGTAACTATCTAAGTCTCCTAAGAATCCTTCTTAAGAAAAAACCCACACTATAGAGAAAGAGCGACTACAATCCCTCTTTTTTTTATATAAATGCAAGTATAGATAGTTAAGCTATGACAAGACTCATGATGAGAGCTACCCTATCGCTAACATTTTGTATGAACCTACTAGAGGACATGAGTGATAGTCAGTTCAAAAGTGTAACCATCCATTTTTTGTCCTCTACATATGAGAGTCAACTTAAAAGGCTATGTGGTAAGTCGGTCCTTTCTAAGTAACTCACTTAAATCTCCACCCATCTCTACTCTTGCAAGAGAACAAGATGCAAATTAGTATCATCTCTTCTAATTTATATTTTTTATAAAAAAAGAGAATAAGAAGAAGAGGAAAGAAAAGAAAAACAAAATATTCTCATTTTTAATGTATGAGTGCTAGAAACACTTCATCTAGAGACCATTAAATCCCTAGCCCCTCTCCACTTCATACAGTTAGGACACATCAACAACAAGACATTGTGGTATACTTGTCTCCCTTAGTTATGCATAACACCTTTCCCTTCCACAAATTAGGTCCTCAAGTGTAGGACAATATCTTAGGTCTCGACCATCTCCCAATTCCACAAATGTTGTTCAATATACTACACGATAAGGCAAACACACCCCTAGTAGTGCACCTCTTCTTCCTTTACAGGTACATTCTACAACTGTGTAGCTAGCCAACAAATCCAAAGGCCCTCTTCGATTAGTCAACATATCTTCAATATCAGCAATCTCTGATCATATGTCACAAGATTATCCTTACATGACCAAATCCCCAAAAGCACCAAGTACCATTTCACAGACCACCCTCAACCTCTCCGACCCACACCATCCATTGCCATGGGATTGGCTCTCATCTAAGAGGGGGGTAATGTTAACCCTCAAAAGGACACAACATGCTAAGAAGGCTTAAGAAGGAGCATAAGAAGACAATTCGATGGAAAAAGAAAACCAAGAAGTGTGGAAACATTTTTAAAAATATAAAATAGGGCACATAAGAGATAAAGCGCATTTTAGTCCTTTGTAAAAGAGTGTCACGATCCCTCCTGTGCAAGCTGTAATGAAAAGGCGCATGTAAAGGATCCATGACAATAGGAAAGAATAGGAAAAGAGTGGAAAAGAGGAGCAAGGCCATAGGCAACCGGTCATGAAAATGGGTTGGGTGTCCAAGGGGAGAAGGGCATATATAAAAGCAAAAAAGTGAATGGATAAGCTGATTCTTGGTGTGTATGCAAACTAATTCTCTTCTTGTTCTTGCTCTTGCTTCCTTCTTATGCATGAAAGAGAGTGTGTGTGTGAGAGAGAAAGGAAGACTGTGAGTGTGTAAGAGTAAGAGACTGTGGAGAAGCTCTTCTTATCCTTTTTTTTCTTCTCTTTCTTCTCTTCTCTTCTCTTTTCTCATTTGTGTGGCTATGGAGGTTGGAGCTTGGAGCTTGGAGCATGGAGATGGAGCTTACTTGAGCTAGTGCCTTGAATCTCGTAGAGCCATAGAAGAGGACTACAATAATCATATTCAATGGTAAGCTCACTACATCCTTGTGTGAGAGTGCACAGGGCTATGTGAGCGGTAGCCATTGCCACTTTCTTGAAACGTTTAACTTGATAAGCGATCCATAGGGTCTCGGCAGTTGCTAGTGATACGATGATAGAGGTCCAACGTTTTGATGTGTTTAAGAGTGTGACTATTATAAGAATAGATTAAAAGAATATAGATCTGAATACATAGCTTAAATAAGATCATTTTCTTTATGTCCCAATATTTTCAAGTTACCTTATAAATAAAACAAGATGTGGCTTGCTCAATGATATTCAAAATCTTTTCAATCTTAGAAGAGATTGTTGCTTAGTTATCCTTGCATGGTGGTTTAAAATGGCAAGGATTTCATTAATTATGAGTCATGCTCACTTGAATCTTTTAATGTGCAGGGGGGAATTTAAAGGTGGAGCGAGAGTGAGAGCACAAGTGGAATCAAGATGATCCAAGGAGCTATGGAGGTTCAAAGCGAGAGAGAGAGAGAGAGAGAGAGAGAGAGAGAGAGAGAGCAAAGTCCAATAGTCACAATGTGTGACCTACCTTTCCTTATCTTTACTATTAGTTAAGGGGATGTTGGGGGAGAGTGCCACATGGCAACCCCCAACCTCCCCACAAAGAAATGTGGGGGCGGGTGCCACGTGTCCAGCACCCGCCCTCGCCACGAAAATCGTGCCCGCCCCGGCGCGAAGCACCGGGGCGAGTCTAGGCGGGGAGCGCCTAGTTCTATTATCATAGAAAGAATAAAGAATAAAAAATATAGAATAAAGTGACAATGATAGAAAATCGCCACTTGAGAGGTGTATGGGCACTAAGTACAATAATAAATGTGGGTGGTTATGCACACATAGCCTTTTACCTCCAAAAACCTCTTACTTAACGATGAACGTATTTGAGTGTGGAGAAAATAAGAAAAAAGTGACAAAGTATGGGAATTTAATATTTACGAGCTTCTAATTGCATGATTTTGAAAATGTTTCCTTTTTTTTAAGGTTTCAAATATAAGTGTTCCCACATGTAAACATTTTGATTAAGCTTGTTTCATAGAAATATAAATTGAGCCATCACAAATCCTCATTGAGTGAAGGAATAGGAAAGATTGTGAATGATAATTTCTTGAGCTTTTTGCAAATCTTAAGTTTGGTGAAATACCAAAAGGGTTTGCTAAATTTATAAAACAAGGGGTGTTTTTTTTACACATGCTAAGAGCCCACCATGCACAGTTAATAAGGAAAAGCACATGGTAGAGAATGAGCAAGACTATTTATTGTCTATGAAAACCTTAGAACTTCATTTGATTTTAGAGTGTATATACTAAAAAGAGAAGCCGAATTCCTTCAAATTTTGGCCTGAGCATATGGATAAAAAATGAGGAAGAATGAAATTTTACACTTTGAGCCTTATGTTAACTCTTGTAAATATAACAATATTGCTAATTATAGGGTTTAAGCTTGGTGTAAAAGTTTGAGCTTCATGTCCTTTTAGATTATTAAGCAATAGATAGTGCTACAAAAGCCTCAATTTGAAAATTGAGCCTCAACAATTTTGAAATTGATCCTCAAGTGTATTTAGAATTGAGATCATGTCAAGTGCTCAATAGTTTTGTATGACACCTAATGTTGTTAAAATTGAGTATCGTGTCCATTGAGGTGAAGATTCATGTCAAGTGATCATGAGCATTAAAAATTGAGCCTCATGCAATGCTATTGAGCCTCATGTCAAGCATTAAAAATTGAGCCTCATGCAATGCTATTGACCACTTGAGATGAGTCTCAATTTGAATGCACATCCATTTTCACATTGAGACTCAAAGCATAGTCTCTCCATCCTTTTCATTCCTCTTATAATTTAGGCGTAAAGTTGCTATTTTATTGTTTCCACGTTAAAGGTGAGGATGAAAACGCCCCATTCCATGAACTGATGGGAGTCCAACACCCCATAACATAGCTGGGCTACATCCCATATGTACGGTCAGGGAACCAGGGGTCACGTACATGTTGATGGCAACCAGTGCCAATAAAAGGTAAGAAATATTACAATTTGCTACACTGGTGGGAATCAAAGCATGAAGCGGAAAGTAGACATATGAAGAAATATTAAAGAAGGACGAGGGTGCAGATGGATGTGGTGATGGAGGTGAGAAGACAGCTGACGGAGGCGGTGGATAGAGCCTGTTGAGCATAGTGTAGCGGGAGCATGAATAAGACGAGGTGTCTCTGTGCTCATAATCGACACTACTCACTGCTAAACGAGGCCCCTGACGTGCGAATTCTCCAGCAAATGTGGCATCCTTGACTGTTCGACTCCTCATAAGCTGATCACCGTCAACTTCTTCATGTTAGATTCCTCATGCGCTAGCTGCTGTTCATGGTGTTAGCCTCTTGACACTCTGGTGGAATAGCTAGCAGAGCACCTACTGGCGTCCATCATGTTTGTGGTCGTCTTATGGATGCACACACTCAAGAAAGTATCTATAATTGGTTGTCGGAGACAGCTAATATTATATGCAGCACCTTACCTTGAGTGCCAACTATGATCTTGCTTCGGGCTCGCCATTGTTTCTAGAAAAGGAAGTTGATGGCCACAATGGCAGCAACGACGAGCACAGCAACTATGATCTTGCTTCGGGACGTTCGCCATTGTTTCTGGAAAAGAAAGTTGATGGCCACAATGGCAGCAACGACGAGCACGGCCGCTAAAGTACAGCTAAGCTAATTCCCACCATGGCAGGGAGGGAGGTGGCCGACAACGTCGTCATCTTCTTCGGCTGATGTAAGAAAGGAGCTGGTAGCGAGGGACTAGACGGGACCGGGGAGTTCATCAGTTGGGCAATGCACAAGGGATAGGGATGCATGATCAGTAAAGCACAAGGGCAGTAGTAGCCGAGGAGGCGTTCAAGAGGAGGGGGGGAGGGGACTCGGGAGAAGAGGTAGTCGCAGGTGATGAAGTAGACCTCGCCAGCGAGATGGAGCTTCG
This sequence comes from Lygodium microphyllum, assembly GCF_053477565.2. NCBI lineage: Eukaryota > Viridiplantae > Streptophyta > Polypodiopsida > Schizaeales > Lygodiaceae > Lygodium > Lygodium microphyllum. The sequence goes on from NC_141156.1 coordinate 81,023,259, forward strand.
ATCTTAAAATTGAGCATACAAATGACAGTGAGTCTCAGCCTGCATCAATGCGAGGATTAATATGGGCATTCGGACACTTTGAAACTTGGAGGTTGGCAAACACGAGGTAAATAGTGAGCTTGAGGTTCATGATAACATAATGATTCATGCCAAATCTCCTAATGTGTCTTAAATGTGGTAATATTTTCCATTACCAATTTCCAAAAGACAAGGCTGAGTTCCTCAATGTTTGCTTTGAAGAATGTCCAATTATTTAGGAGCTTCTCCTTTGACAAGGAATACATCTAAATTGATTATTTTAGACAAATAGTTAGCAATGCAGATTTTAGGATAGGGACCTAGTGTGTATGATATGCAAAGCTAGTACTTTTTTATGTGCACTGCTTGCATGATGGCTCCATGATGGCTTGTGGAATTCACAACCCAAATACACTAGCCGGATATGGAAAGAGAGAACTAGTAAGGCTTTAAAAATCAACACTTACTTCTATTCAACAATTCCATTAGGAAGTGGGGTCATCTTTGAAAAAGTTAAGAGAAGGAGGAGAAGAGCAACAAGATAGAGAATGTAATAAATCACGAGAATATTGATATATATTGAAGAGCAATGTATTGGTGTATTTTCAAAACAATGTACTTATTTATTTTGTCTAGTGGTACACCTCTTCAAGTTGTGCATATTTCATGTCGTTTTTTTTTTAAATTGTTCTTTCCTTTGTGACCACTCTGGATGTTTAGATCATGCATTAGACTGCTACCAATGAGTCTTTCTCTTTTCATTCTATATATGTGCCAGTGCTTGATGGATGCCCGATGTTCTAAACTGATTGGTCACATTGATCCCTAATAGCCTCATTATCCCTTTGGCTTTTATTCATTAGGTTGATTATGAGGTTGTCCACATAGCTCATTTTTGAGAATCAATAGATGAATGTTGTGTGGTGTTGAAGTCATATTTCTTGGCTACATCTAGGCTCATGAACCATGTCCTCTCTTGCTCTCCCAAGGTAACCAAACGTCTTGTTCCTTCATTTTCCTTATCTTAAGGTTGTTAATTTCACAAACTTGCTTGAAATTCTCTACAAAATTATATAGATCATCCCTAGCTCCATACTTGTTGAGCCATTTAGCCACAATAGGAATCTTAATGGGTTCCTTTGTACTTAGGTCTATGCAAACCATTTATTAAGGTTGTGACTAGGGCCACACTACTTTTCATAGCTAAAAATTTGTTAGGAGCTCCTCAAGCAAGAGATCATCCAAAGGGTCAATGGAGTCTCAATAACTCATGCTAATGCAACCATCATACTCGTTCTCCTTTCCCCTACTATCAATATTTCTTTAAGATCCTTGTTGTTGAATAATCTAATCAATCATAATTTCTATTAGTTTTTTCCTTATTCCTTAGAGGCTTCTATATTTCCTAGTACTTCATTAATTGATCTCCCCTCAAGTTGTAACCTTATGGTCCTCAAGTGCTCATAAATTTGGACTTGCATGCCCTTAGGTGCAAAGCTAATCGATATGCTCTTCTACCATCTTGATATGTTCTTCCTACTTTATGAGTCCTTCAAAAAGTGGAAAATTAAAGGAATAGAGGCTCCTTGGTTTAGGGGGTTCACTACATCCATTAATCAAGTATCTAGTGCCACACTAGGAGTTTTCAAGGTCTAAAATAAGTACTTGATAGCACTCTCACAAGGTCTGAAATGTCCCATTTTTGTACCCAACAAGTAGCCTTCTCTAATGTCTTGCTAAAGGTCCTTCATCTCATCATACACTACTTCCAAAACCTAGATTAATACACGGGTTCCAAAGAGTGCAATGTCATTTCTCTCCTAATCACTTTTATGGACAAACCCTAGAGTGTATTCCCTAAAAGATTAGATGGGTCCTAGTTCTCTTTGGATTTGATCTTTTGGTGCTCTTGGGAATATTAAAAAGTCTTTACTTTGACTTCATTAGTTGTTCCCTAGGTCATTCAAGGGCTCAATGTAACTTGGTTTGATGTTCTCTATTGGTTAGGAAAACTTATATCCAATGTCTACAAAGCAAAAGTTCTTGGTGAGAGCTCTAAGCTCCCAATACTCAAGGGTTATAAGGAACAACCTTGAACTATAGATCTAGCCTAATTTGGGGTACAAGCATACACCTAATATTAAAGCCTCAACATTAGCTTCAGATAAATTCAAGAGTTAAGGATTACAAATGAAGGATCTTGAAGACATTTAAATATTAAGGTTGACTCTCTAGCCTCAAGGTTGGAAGGTCAGTTATAGTCTCTCCTTAGGCTCTTCCACATTAGGCTCAAAGCACTAAGGGTCAAGATGCCAAGAGTTAAGAAGTTAGATATCAACTTTTCAAGGGTCAAGGATTTGAACTCAAGATTACTAGGTCCTTCCTTCCATATTTCTACTCGATTAATAGTGGTACTAAAGATTGATGTTGTGCTAATAGTTGGATACTCCTACACTAGAGATAAAGTTGGACACCATAAGGTAATTTAGGTAAAATGTTTTTCCTCAAGGCATTAAGAATGAGGCCTATCCAATAACGCATTTCATTTATTGATAATGGGTCTTGCTTCAAGTAGTTGGCTTGGGGGGGGTCACTCATAAATATATGTATACATCACATGGATTCGATACTCAAAGATTTTTCAAATACAATTTTCACATACAAAAGGATTCCATATAAAGGAGTCATTTATAAATTGAATAGAAAAATGGTTGTGCTTCATTTAGGATAAATTTACAGATAGTGGTATTTATAAATAGGCCATGAATGCACATGATATATAGGATACAATATAGTGGACCCCCCAAGGTAGTTGGAGCATTTATTTTATGATGTTGAATGTCCTTGTTCCTGATCTAAGGCACTCAAGAGTGGAAGTTTTGGGCTTATAGAACTCTAAGAACATAAGGTGAAGTATTCAATCCAAGTTCCTTGATACAAGAACTAGCAATGAATTTATGCACTCAAGAGGTTAGCCAGTAGTCTGGATGTTAATGTGTGATGCAAGATTCTTTGCACTTTTAGGCCCTAGGACAAGATTGGTCCCTTAAGGTAGTAGGCTAACCTAATCAATGTTGCACTCTCAGGGTATTGCTTCCAATCATGGTTTTGGAGGACTCAATCAAGCTAGGCATGGAATTAAGGGCTCATCCTAGAGGCGGTGAAGCTATCCAGTCATGGTGAATATACCCATGCACTCAAGTTAATGTGTAGCTTGTGCTTACTAATCATGATGGTGGGCAATGTAGCCATGGTGATATCATCAAACTAATTATCATGGTATTGATGAAGATGATGCTCTCGAAGTGGTCTAATGGAGGTGATCTAATCAAGGCAATATGACATGATATGAACTAAAGGTGTAGACTTAAGAACCCACACCCTATCAAGCTAATACAATTGTAATGACCAAAGATGATGCACAAAGATGGATCTAATTATCTTGCCTATCATGTTGATTGGGGCATCTAGTTAAGTTCGTGACCTACCCTTTTAGTCATGGTATGGGAAGATTATCCTCAATAAAGGTAAAGAGCTCATGAAATCATGGTGTTCGTAGTTAGAGTAATAACAAGGGTTGTGGTGATTAAGCATATTGATGCTTGTCATAGTAGTAATGTACACTTGAGGTGATAGCTATTTGCTATGTACTATGATAGAGCACACTATGGGCCACTCATTGTCATGATTTTCATACATGGGATGGTGACTTCGATGGATCAATCATGGTGATAACCGGGTTAACATACAATGGTGGCCAAGGTCAAGATCTAGGGTTGTTTTTTGCATAATAATACAAGCCAATCATATTATTAGGGTTGCAAAGTCATGTCCATAATATATTTCTAAAAATTGGGGTGATGATAGTCATGATGATGATATGCACACATTCAAGGTGATGGTTACTTATCAGTCATGGTGATTTGTTGCTAATCGCGGTGGTGATGACGGTAAACCCAAGGTTAGGATGTGAGCAATTGAGGTGATTGAATTAAATAGTTTATGCATAATTGATGCAATCATGGTTTTAAGCCTTGCAATCAAGATTCTTGCAATAGTCATGGTGATGACGAAGATCGCAAAAAGGATAGTCATCTAAGTTTCAAGCTTTAACCTCTATGGACTAATTCAAGCCACGATTCTTGCCCAAGTAATCAACTCGATTTATGCATGTAAAGAAAGTGAATGAGGTCAAATAATGATGGTTCCCTGATTCAATTTGATACAATCAATCAAGTTTATGCACTCTACACCTTGTGTACCTAACTATAGGTTTCAAAACAAAGTTAAAGATGGTGGAAGCATGTCAATGCTCAAAGAACTAGAAAGGAGGTTATAGTGAATTGAAGGCTCAAAATAGCAAGGAAATAGTTTTTTTAAGGAAAGAAAGATCATAAAATCAAGTTTTTAAATAAAAGGTAAGTTGCCTTTACACTGCCTAGTCTCACAATAAAGGTTCCACAGTAGTTGAGGTGGTGCTCATGTCATGGTGATCCTTAGTTGAGGTGGTCATGGTGGAAGCTCTCAAGATGGAGGTGATACACGTACCAGCCAAGGCGATGCTCACAATCATAGTGATCAATGTGAGATTGAGAGTGATAAGTCACAACGTGAAGGTCCTAAATGCAAACATTGTGATTAGGCAAGTCACTCAATGAAAAGCACATGTACTTCTTATCTATGCAATCATAGTGGTCAAGAAAATCACATAGAATAATCATGCCAAGGTAGTCAAGATGATCATGAAAAGCATTATTTCAGCTTCCCACCTTACTAGTTGTGATAATGTCCTTAGGCATGTAGTCCTACTAATGATGGAGATCATGCTACTTAAAATAATTTTCACACACCAATATCTAGAACAACAACCAAACGTAAGGTTATGCTTTGCCTATTTGACCACAAGTATAAGAAGCAATTTCTAGCCTACCAATGGCCACTAATCATAGAAGCAATAATAAAAAATCTAGGGAAACACAAGCATGCTTTTAATAATGCTCTTCAAGCAAATGTATCAACACTTTTTTAATCAATTCGTGCAAGCAATTGAAAGAATGGAATGCATTCCACTACTCTACACTAGACTATCCTTTTTCTAAATTTTTGTGTTTTTTTATATTTTAACAAGTGAAAATAATATAATCTCCTCTAGTCTCTTTCCTTAACCTCTATATATTCTTTATGACAAAATAGGTTTGCTTCCAATTTTTCCCTAATCTAATTGCATGTGTGCTTCAAATTAGCTATAGTTTCTTAAAGGGAGAGTAAAAAATCACTTCCTTCTCTTCAAGAAATCATGGCCTCATATCCCAATGTTATGGAAATAAAATCAGTAAATCAAAGGACACTAAATACTGCATAGACATTAGGGCCAAAAATGCTTCAAAACTGCACTTTTGTTAATCACAATATTAAGGAAAGGGCAAAAGAGAGTTTTCCACATGTGCAAGAATATGGTATTCTTGTCTCCTCCTTTTGGATATATTAGAGTCCAGTTCGTGATTCTCTCCTCCTTTTTAGCCAAAATCTCCAAAGTGTGACATGTTTTGGTGGTCCCAAAGTCCTTATTTACTTATAAAATCTGACAAACGACAGGATAAATATGTTATGAAGTTAATAATGACTTTTTTGAAAATTGGGAGCTCTTGGTGCCCAATACATTTCATTAGTCTTCTTAATATTCCTTTTTAGTTCATTCGCCTTTCCCAATGAGCTTCTTTCTTTGCTCATTTGTCTTTCTTGGTGAGCATCTTTCTTTGTGAATTCAATCTAAGTATGGAATTCAAAAGGTGCCCTTCTCGTTTAGTAAACTCCTACACTGTCTATAGCCAAGGAGTTGATAGAAATTGAGAGCCCAAAACCTTTTACATGAATGACTGGGTTACCATGTTTCCCTCTTGCAAGGGCTCTCACAAGGTGAAAAGAAGAAAAAGAGAGGATATAAAACATCACTGGAAGGGACATGTCATTGCTTTCAAAATCACGCATGAAGGGTGGTTTGTCAAAGTGCAACATGTTTACATGGCCAAGGATATGCACTTGCCTCCAAACAAGCATGTTTGCCTATAGACACATTGTAAGTCTTAAGTTGATAACATATGTGATATTTTTTTCATTTAAGCAAGTACTAATATCTAATTCTTAGTTGTAGATATATTTTCGTCAACAAGTACTAAATGAAAGCTTGTGGAGAGCTTAAGTGGAACTTTCAATGTGATTCATAAAGCATTTGCAGACATTATCTATGTTGATGAGACTGTCAATTCTTTTAGTGAGAGAAGGGTTTTTATATATTTTGCAGAGTATGTGGTTCCCTCTAGAGAAGGTACATATGGACATATTAAGGATTTGCCATGGCCAAGTCTCTCATCTCTAAATTGTGAGATTCCTTGATAAGGCAACAATGCACATTTTCAAATTCAAAATATGTCAAGATATTCAAAAGTCCATGACAATTGAAAGGATCTCAAGAAGAATACACCTGTCATGGTTTATACCTTGCATATCTTTGTGGCCTTGCTTCAAAATAGCAAATTTTCTAAAGGACAAAGGTATCTTGGCTAAGTAGAAATTTTGCAGAAGCAAAACTAGACAACATTATAGGAAGGCTTTGGAAATCTAGAGAGTATGACCATAAGGGCAATACCATGAGGTGTATTGTATATCCCTAATCCTCATCTTTGTGTTATAACATCGCACAACAAACTTTTGCTTTGGGCTTCGGTTATAGGAGATAAAACTTAAACTAGTCATTTGGTGATACAAATTGCATGCCCTTCAAACTTAAGGTACAAGTTATAGCACATGAAGAAGAAAAGGAGGTAAATGTCACTTCCAATTGGAATCTTAAAGATGTAAGGGATACCTTGGAGCTGCTAAATAGTACATCCCTTGAATATAAGTTCAAAGTAAATGGTAAAACAATTGGAAAAAGAGATAAATGCTCTTTCTCTTATATGAGTTGCTTGCCTATCATAATTGTAAAATTGACAGGGCCAAGAATAATGATGTTCCTCTTGCAAACTTCATCCTCCAACTCTATAACCTCTTGTGGTTTTTCTTATTGGACAAACACTTGTTGAGACACAGTCTTTGTTGGGTATAACTGTGTCACCTCCTTGATCATTGGCCCTTTCACTCTCCTAGATAATTTTGGTGGAACATTAAGGATATCAAATGCTTTTTTATGAGTAGTGGGCAAGGGCCTCAATAGCTAGTTGAACTTATACTTGATTCTACTAATCATACTAAAGTTTTTGTTAATCAAAGTCACCCTATGAGCATGAGAAGTAGCAATGTAAGTATCATTCATAAAGTTAATAACAAAGTCTTCAGCTACCTCTTGAAGACAAAGAATGGTTGCAAGCTGCCATTTCTTTTGCATGCCAACTTCAATGGTTGGACACCCTTGATAATCTGTCTCTCGACACTTCTCACTGCTTATAATATCTGTCTCTCGACACTTCTCACTGCTTATAATATCTGTCTCTCGACACTTCTCACTGCTTATAAACGAGGCCCCTGACGTGCGAATTCTCCAGCAAATGTGGCATCCTTGACTGTTCTCCTCATAAGCTGATCACCGTCAACTTCTTCATGTTAGATTCCTCATGCGCTAGCTGCTGTTCATGGTGTTAGCCTCTTGACACTCTGGTGGAATAGCTAGCAGAGCACCTACTGGCGTCCATCATGTTTGTGGTCGTCTATCTTATGGATGCACACACTCAAGAAAATATCTATAATTGGTTGTCGGAGACAGCTATTATATGCAGCACCTTACCTTGAGTGCCAACTATGATCTTGCTTCGGGTTCGCCATTGTTTCTGGAAAAGGAAGTTGATGGCCACAATGGCAGCAACGACGAGCACGGCCGCTAAAGTACAGTTAAGCTAATTTCCACCATGGCAGGGAGGGAGGTGGCCGACAACGTCGTCATCTTCTTCGGCTGATGTAAGAAAGGAGCTAGTAGCGAGGGACTAGACGGGACCGGGGAGTTCATCAGTTGGGCAAGGCACAAGGGATAGGGATGCATCAGTAAAGCACAAGGGTAGTTATAGTAGCCGAGGAGGCATTCAAGAGGGGGGGGCGGGGGGGGAGACTCGGGATCAGAAGAGGTAGTGGCAGGTGATGAAGTAGACCTCGCCAGCGAGATGGAGCTTCGATCTTAAAATTGAGCATACAAATGACAGTGAGTCTCAGCCTGCATCAATGCGAGGATTAATATGGGCATTCGGACACTTTGAAACTTGGAGGTTGGCAAACACGAGGTAAATAGTGAGCTTGAGGTTCATGATAACATAATGATTCATGCCAAATCTCCTAAATGTGTCTTAAATGTGGTAATATTTTCCATTACCAATTTCCAAAAGACAAGGCTGAGTTCCTCAATGTTTGCTTTGAAGAATGTCCAATTATTTAGGAGCTTCTCCTTTGACAAGGAATACATCTAAATTGATTATTTTAGACAAATAGTTAGCAATGCAGATTTTAGGATAGGGACCTAGTGTGTATGATATGCAAAGCTAGTGCTTTTTTTATGTACACTGCTTGCATGATGGCTTGTGGAATTCACAACCCAAATATGCTAGCTGGATATGGAAAGAGAGAACTGGTAAGGCTTTAAAAATCAACACTTAATTCTGTTCAACAATTCCATTAGGAAGTGGGGTCATCTTCGAAAAAGCTAAGAGTAGGAGGAGAAGAGCAACAAGATAGAGGATGTAATAAGTCACGAGAATATTGATATATATTGAAGAGCAACGTATTGGTGTATTTTCAAAACAATGTATTTATTTATTTTGTCTAGTGGTATTGCACCTCTTCAAGTTGTGCACATTTCATGTCAAATTTTTTCAAATTGTTCTTTCCTTTGTGACCACTCTGGATGTTTAGATCATGCATTAGATTGCTACCAATGAGTCTTTCTCTTTTCAGTCTGTATATGTGCTAGTGCTTGATGGATGGCCGATGTTCTAAACTGATTGGTCACATTGACCCCTAATAGCCTCATTATCCCTTTGGCTTATATTCATTAGGTTGATTATGAGGTTGTCCACATAGCTCATGTTTTAGAATCTGTAGATGAATGTTGTATGGTGTTGAAGTCATGTTTCTTGGCTACATCTAGGCTCATGAACCATGTCCTCTCTTGCTCTCCCAAGATAACCAAACATCTTGTCCCTTCATTTTTCTTATCTTAAGGTTGTTAATTTCACAAACTTGCTTGAAATTCTCTACAAAATTATATAGATCATCCCTAGCTCCATACTTGTTGAGCCATTTAGCCACAATAGGAATCTTAATGGGTTCCTTTGTACTTAGGTCTATGCAAACCATTTATTAAGGTTGTGACTAGGGCCACACTACTTTTCATAGCTAAAAATTTGTTAGGAGCTCCTCAAGCAAGAGATCATCCAAAGGGTCGACGGAGTCTCAATAACTCATGCTAATGCAACCATCTTACTCATACCCTCTTTTCCCCTATCAATGTTTCTTTAAGATTCTTGTTGTTGGATAATCTAATCAATCATAATTTCTATTAGGTTTGTCCTTATTCCTTAGAGGCTTCTATATTTCCTATTACTTCATTAATTGATCTCCCCTCAAGTTGTACCCTTATGGTCCTCAAGTGCTCATAAATTTGGACTTGCATGCACTTAGGTGCACAACTAATTGATATGCTCTTCTACCAACTTTATATGTTCTTCCTACTTTATGAGTCCTTCAAAAAGTGGAAAATTAAAGGAGTAGAGGCTCCTTGGTTTAGGGGGTTCACTACATCCATTAATTAAGTATCTAGTGCCACACTAGGAGTTTTCAAGGTCTAAAATAAGTACTTGATAGCACTCTTACAAGGTCTGAAATGTCCCATTTTTGTACCCAACAAGTAGCCTTCTCTAATGTCTTGCTAAGGGTCCTTCACCCCATCATACACTACTTCCAAAACCTAGATTAATGTATGGGTTCCAAAGAGTGCAATGTCATTTCTCTCCTAATCACTTTTATGGACAAACTCTAGAGTGTATTCCCTAAAAGATTAGATGGGTCCTAGTTGTCTTTGGATTTGATCTTTTTATGCTCTTGGGAATATTAAAATGTTTTTACTTTGAATTCATTAGTTGTTCCCTAGGTCATTCAAGGTCTCAATGTAGCTTGGTCTAATGTTCTCTATTGGTTAGGAAAACTTATATCCAATGTCTACAAGGCAAAGGTTCTTAGTGAGAGCTTTGAGCTCCCAATACTCAAGGATTATAAGGAACAACCTTGAACTATAGATCTAGCCTAATTTGCGGTACAAGCATACACCTAATATTAAGGCCTCAACATTAGCTTTAGATAAATTCAAGAGTTAAGGATTACAAAGGAAGGATCTTGAAGACATTTAAATATTAAGGTTGACTCGCTAACCCTCAAGGTTGGAAGGTCAATTATAGTCTCTCCTTAGGCTCTTCCACATTAGGCTCAAAGCACTAAGGGTCAAGGTGCCAAGAGTTAAGAAGTTAGAGATCAACTTTTCAAGGGTCAAGGATTTGAACTCAAGATTACTAGGTCCTTCCTTCCATATTTCTATTTGATTAATAGTGGTACTAAAGTTTGATGTTGTGCTAATTAGTCGGATACTCCTACACTAGAGATAAAGTTGGACACCATCAAGGTTACTTAGGCAAAATGGTTTTCCTCAAGGCATTAAGAATGAGACCTATCCAATCACGTATTTTATTTATTGATAATGGGTCTTGCCTCAAGTAGTTGGCTTGGGGGGGTCACTCATAAATATATGTATATAGTGAACCCCCCAAGGTAGTTGGAGCACTTATTTTATGGTGTTGAATGTCCTTGTTCCTAATCTAAGGCACTCAAGAGTGGAAGTTTTGGGGTTATAGAATTCTAAGAACATAAGGTGATGTAATCCAAGTTCCTTGATACAAGGACTAGCTATGAATTTATTCACTCAAGAGGTTAGCCAATAGTCTAGATGTTAATGTGTGATGCAAGATTCTTGGCACTTTTAAGCCCTAGGACAAGATTGGTCCCTAAGGTAGTAGGCTAACCTAATCAAGATTGCACTCTTACAGTATTGCTTCTAATCATGGTTTTGGAGGACTCAATCAAGCTAGGCATGGAATTGAGGGCTCATCCTAGAGGCGATGAAGCTATCCACTCATGGTGAATATACCCATGCACTCAAGTTAATGTGTAGCTTGGGCTTACTAATCATGATGGTGTGCAATGTAGCCATGGTGATATCATCAAAATAATTATCATGGTATTGATGAAGATGATGCTCTCAAAGTGGTCTAATGGAGGTGATCTAATCAAGGTAGTATGACATGATATGAACTGAAGGTGTAGACTCAAGAAGTCACACCCTATCAAGCTAATACAATTGTAATGACTAAAGATGATGCACAAAGAGGGATTTAATTATCTTGCCTGTCATGTTGATTGAGGCATCTAGTTAAGGTCGTGACCTACCCTTTAAGTCATGGTATGGGAAGATTACCCTCGATAAAGGTAAAGAGCTCATGAATTCATGGTGTTTGTAGTTAGAGTAATAACTAGGGTTGTGGTGATTAAGCATATTGATGTTTGTCATGGTAGTCATGTACACTTGAAGTGATAGCTATTTGCTATGTGTGATAGAGCACATTATGGGTCAATCATTGTCATGATTTTCATACATGGGGATGGTGACTTGGATGGATCAATCATGGTGAGATAGCTACATACAATGGTGGCCAAGGTCAAGATCTAGGGTTGATTTTTGCATAATAATACAAGCCAATCATATTATTAGGGTTGCAAAGTCATGTCCACAATATATATCTAAAAATTGGGGTGATGATGGTCATGATGATGATATGCCAACATTCAAGGTGATGGTTACATATCAGTCATGGTGATTTGTTGCTAATCGCGATGGTGATGACAGTGAACCCAAGGTTAGGATGTGAGCAATTGAGGTGATTGAATTAAATAGTTTATGTATAATTGATGCAATCATGGTTTTAAGCCTTGCAATCAAGATTCTTGCAACATTCATGGTGATGACGAAGATCGCAAAAAGGATAGTCATCTAAGTTTCAAGCTTTAACCTGTATGGACTAATCAAGCCACAATTCTTGCCCAAGTAATCAACTCGATTTATGCATGCAAAGAAAGTGAATGAGGTCAATTAATGATGGTTCCCTAATTCAATTTGATACAATCAATTAGGTTTATGCACTCTACTCCTTGTGTACCTAACTATAGGTTTCAAAACAAAGTTAAAGATGGTAGAAGCATGTCAATGCTCAAAGAATTAGCAAGGAGGTTATAGTGAATTGAAGGCTCAAAATAGCAAGGAAATAGTTTTTTTAAGGGAAGAAAGATCGTAAAAGCTAAACCAAGTTTTTTAATAAAAAGGTAAGTTGCCTTTACACTACCTAGTCTCACAATAAAGGTTCTACACCAGTTGAGGTGGTGCTCATGTCATGGAGATCCTTAGCTGAGGTGGTCATGGTGGAATCTCTCAAGATGGAGGTGATACACGTACCAGCCAAGGTGATGCTCACAATCATAGTGATCAATGTGAGATTGAGAGTGGTAAGTCACAATGTGAAGGTCGTAAATGCAGACATTGTGATTAGGCAAGTCACTCAATGAAAAGCACATGTACTTCTTATCTATGCAATCATAGTGGTCAAGAAAATCACATAGAATAATCATGCCAAGGTAGTCGAGATGATCATGAAAAGCACTATTTATTCCCACCTTACTAGTTGTGATAATGTCCTTAGGCATGTAGTCTTGCTAATGATGGAGATCGTGCTACTTAAAATAATTTTCACACACCAATATCTAGAACAACAACCAAACGTAAGGTTATGCTTTGCCTATTTGACCACAAGTATAAGAAGCAATTTCTAGCCTACCAATGGCCACTAATCATAGAAGCAATAATAAAAAATCTAGGAAACACAAGCATGCTTTTAATAATGATTTTCAAGCAAATGTATCAACATTCTTTTTAATCAATTTGTGCAAGCAATTGAAAGAATGGAATGCATTCCACTACTCTACACTAAACTATACTTTTTCTAAATTTTTATGATTTTGTATATTTTAACAAGTAAAAATAATATAATTTCCTCTAATCTCTTTCCTTAACCTCTATATATTCTTTATGAAAAAATAGGTTTCCTTCCAATTTTTCATTGCATCTGTGCTTCAAATTAGCTATAGTTTCTTAAAGCGAGAGTGACAAATCACTTCCTTCTCTTCAAGTAATCATGGCCTCATATTCCAATGTTATGGAAATAAAATCAGTAAATCAAAGGACACTAAATACCGCATCGACATTAGGGCCAAAAATGCTTCAAAAATGCACTTTTGTTAATCACAATATTAAGGAAAGGGCCAAAGAGAGTTTACCACATGTGCAAGAATATGGTATTCTTGTCTCCTCCTTTTGGATATATTAGAGTCCAGTTCATGATTCTCTCCTCCTTTTTAGCCAAAATCTCCAAAGTGTGACATGTTTTGGTGGTCCCGAAGTCCTTATTTACTTATAAAATCTGACAAAGGACAGTATAACGATGTTATGAAGTTAATAATGATTTTTTTGAAAATTGGGAGCTCTTGGTGCCCAATATATTTTCATTAGTCTTTTTAATATTTCTTTTGAGTTCATTCGCCTTTCCCGATGAGCTTCTTTCTCTACTCATTTGCCTTTCTCGGTGAGCTTCTTTCTCTGTGAATTCCATCTAAGTATGGAATCCAAAAGGTGCCCTTCTCATTTAGGAAACTCCTACACCGTCTATAGCCAAGGAGCTGACAGAAATTGGGAGCCCAAAACCTTTTGCATGAACGACTGGGTTACCATGTTTCCCTCTTGCAAGGGCTCTCACAAGGTGAAAAGAACAAAAAGAGAGGATATAAAACATCACTAGAAAGGACATATCATTGCTTTCAAAATTAGGCATGAAGGGTGGTTTTCCAAAGTGCAACATGTTTGCATGGCCAAGGATATGCACTTGCCTCCAAACGAACATGTTTGCTAGTAGACACATTGTAAGTATTAAGCTGATAACATATGTGATATTTTTTTTCATTTAAGCAAGTACTAATATGGAATTCTTGGTTGTAGATATGTTTTCGTCAACAAGTACTAAATGGAAACTTGTGGAGAGCTTAAGTGGAACTTTCAATGTGATTCATAAGGCATTTGCAGACATTATCTATGATGATGAGGCTGTCAATTCTTTTAGTGAGACAAGGGTTTTTATATATTATGCACAATATGTAGTTCCCTCTAGAGTAGGTACATATGGACATATCGAGGATTTGCCATTGCCAAGTCTCTCATCTCTAAATTGGGAGATTCCTTGATAAGGAAACAATACACATTTTCAAATTCAAAATATGTCAAGATATTCAAAAGTCCATGACAATTGAAAGGATCTCAAGAAGAATACACCTGTCATGGTTTATACCCTTGCATATCTTTGTGGCCTTGCTTCAAAATAGCAAATTTTCTCAAGGACAAAGGTATCTTGGCTAAGTAGAAATTTTGCAGAAGCAGAACTAGACAACATTATAGGAAGGCTTTGGAAATCTAGAGAGTATGATCATAAGGGCAATACCATGAGGTGTATTGTATGTCCCTAATCCTTATCTTTGTGCTATAACATTGCACAACAAACTCTTGCTTTGGGCTTCGATTATAGGAGATAAAACTTAAACTAGTCATTTGGTGATACAAATTGCATGCCCTTCAAACTTAAGGTACAAGTTATAGCACATGAAGAAGAAAATGAGGTAAATGTCACTTCTAATTGGAGTCTTAAAGATGTAAGGGATACCTTGGAGCTGCTAGACAGTACATCCCTTGAATATAAGTTCAAAGTAAATTGTAAAACAATTGGAAAAAGAGTTAAACATTCTTTCTCTTGTATGAGTTGCTTGCCTTCCACAATTGTAAGCTTTGAGCCATAAACATTCTTTCTCTTGTATGAATTGCCTTCCACAATTGTAAGCTTTGAGCCATAAATATGAAAATATTGATTACATTTACATAGGATAAAAAGCTTTTCATTGAATTAAGAGTTACAAAATTAAAGTGAAAATATACAAGGATGCAAAATAAAAATGGAGATTCCTTCTAGTTTCCGTTTGCATCTATTTGTCTTCTTTTGGCTTTGTAACTTCTTTGTTGCTTTCAACAAAGATATATAATCTTACAGTGGCTTTTTTCTTTGGTTGCTAGAATAATTTGACTTGGATAGGGGACCTTCTCTTCAGAGGATTGATGAGGAGATGGATGAGACTCCATAGGAGAAATTGTTGGCATTTCTTTCTTTTTGGAGTTTACCTTAGTAGTGTTTCCAGATGACTTACCCTTGCCCTTACCCTTACTCTTAGTTGAGGATTTTTATGGAGGGAATTCAGGGTCGACTCGCATGATTTCCCTATCCAAAATC
Source organism: Lygodium microphyllum (assembly GCF_053477565.2). Classification (NCBI taxonomy): domain Eukaryota; kingdom Viridiplantae; phylum Streptophyta; class Polypodiopsida; order Schizaeales; family Lygodiaceae; genus Lygodium; species Lygodium microphyllum. The sequence goes on from NC_141156.1 coordinate 81,038,738, forward strand.
AACTCAATATATCGCTCACTTATCCACCACATGTATGAATCAGGGTAATCTTGGCACGACGAAAAAAAATATAATAAATTGGAAATTCCAACTCAAAGACAGGTTCCTCAAAAAACAAACAATGTGAAAATTACTTACATTAACCTCATCTATCTTGAGTATCTTTGAATCTATTGTCCTGAAAACATTTGAAATCACTCTCCATCCACAAGAATGTGCATCACTTTGTAAGGACACTTCTTGTTGGAGAAAGCTATATGGTTTTTGAGGATCAGCAATATCCTCATATGTGGTGTCCAAAAAGGTAGCCATGAGTCCATCAACACTGTAAGTGGAAACATGTTACGAAAATAGACAATCAAATAAAATAAGAAATAAACCAAAAGGCAACTAGTATTCTATCCAATGCATATTTTTTCTTGGCCGTGGATACCACTAAGAGAGTTCATGAGGATAATTTCTCTAGTGAGAATATCAATATATATGAGACTCTAATGTCCTCTGCAAAGTGAAATGTTAGTAAGAAATGAATACAAGAAAGAAGTATACATTAACCCCTTTGTAAAATTGCATGCCTTTTTATATAAGGAAAAAAACTAGTAGTTTGTGATTGAATTAAATGTTTTGAAACATATTTCTATGTTTGAACCTGATCTCAAAAACAATTCCACTAATAGCAGTGGATCAACAATAAATATACTTTTAGAGATTTCCTGGTTGAGAGAAGTAATCAACGCTCTAAAACCAATAGCGAAAACAAAGGAGTGTTATTTTCAAATGAACAGCACCATCATTCCATATACTAAAAATTTTGAGAGTCAAAATGCCTTACCTTATGCAACAAAAGACTACAGAATCAAACAATTGAATATCTTTTTTAACAAGCATGGATTTGTCCACGGGAGATATACTTAGTCCTCTTCTAAAGAAGTGCAAGAGACATTGACAACCATTTTCCCATATACCTCCCCCATTCTCTTCAAATTGACAGGGCCAAGAATAATGATTTTCCTCTTGCAAACTTCATACTCCGACTCTATAACCTCTTCTAATTTTTCTTATTGGATAAACACTTATTGGGACATAGTCTTTGTTGGGTATAAATGTGTCACCTCCTCGATCATTGGCCCTTTCACTCTCCTAGATAATTTTGGCGGAACATTAAGGATATCAAATGCTTTTTTATGAGTAGTGGGCAAGGGCCTCAATACCTTGTCGAACTTATACTTGATTCTGCTAATCATACTAAAGTATTTGTTCATCAAAGTCACCCTATGAGCATGAGAAATAGCAATGTAAGCATCATTCATAAAGTCAATAACAAAGTCTTCATTTGCCTCTTGAAGACAAAGAATGGTTGCAAGCTGCCATTTCTTTTGCATGCCAACTTCAATGGTTGGACACCCTTGATAATCTATCAGAAATATCCTTGGTAGCTCTAATAAAAGTTGTCTTTGGAATGACATGCTATGTAGCTCTTTGTGCCTTTCTTATCTCACTAAAACACTTCTAAACATAATAAAATCTAGACCTTCTCTTTCTCTTAGGCTTGGAATGCTTTTCTCCTTGAGTAGAAGAGTTGCTCTCTTTGCTAAATAGGGTCTCTAGGGGAGGTTGGAAACTTGGTAGTTGCAAGACAGGACTGTCCAGTAAGGTCACAGGGTTGGTTGTCAACAAAATGAAGCTTTCTATGGGCAAGGGGAGAACACGCGGTCTTTGCCCTAGATTGCTTTGATTGCATGGCAAGAGATCGAGGGAAATTAGGTGTAGGAGGGATCTCAAAGGAGGAAAAGCTAGAGGAACCATTGATGGCCTTGGCTCTTCCTCACCATCCTTCCTATCTATATACACCTTCAATCTACATTGTCCTTGCTATCACCTATTGAAAATGACATGTAGACTAATAAAAATGAAAAGTACACAAATTAGAATTCAAAAACATAGGGTAAGATACGACACGACGTGAGAACAAAGATACTTGATCTTTGAATAGACCTATTCACACCGTATCTGCGATATCAAAGGGACGTAGAAGCAACAAGCGTCAAGATTGGACATAATGCCCTTTTGTCGTATCTACAAATCCAGAATAACAAGGACAACGACAATAAATATGGTGTGAAGGGAAGGGGGCACTTGATCAAACATGATATACTCGTGTTGTATCTCCAAATCCGAACTAACAAGGACAACCAACACAAGGAACTTTCAATTGTTCCCCACATAGGCAATTTGGTGAAATATAGGAAATTCTCCAATATTTCCTATGTAGACAAGTACGTATTCCCCATCTATAACTAGGAAATTGCATTCCCTACATCTTATAATAGGGAATATAGAGCATTCCCTACATCTTATAATAGGGAATATAGAGCATTCCCTACATTCCTTTGAAAGTCCCTACGTTCCCTACATCTTATAATAGGGAATATAGAGCATTCCCCACATTACTTTGAAAATCCCTACATAAGGAATTATAAGGATGTGATTCCCTACTTTTATGTAATAGGGAATTAAAGGTACAATGAGGATAAGATAAAGATGATGTTTATCACAATTCTCTATTTCTCAATTCAAGTTGATAATGATGGTTTCGAGAAGGTAAGGACAAAGGTCACAAGAAACTCTAAACCACTTACTATATAGAAAGTTCACATTATAACTAGGAAAATTATTAACCAAACTAGGAAGAATGTAGAATTTTCTAGTTATAACTAGATAATTTTGCCATCACTAGTCTCTTCTAACTAGTAACATCCTTTTCCTAGATAGTATCTAGAAAATTGAAGCCCTATCTAGCAACATTATCTAGCAAGTTATTGTATAACTAGTAATAATATCAACCTAATTAGAAAATTTTACTTTTTATTAGTCATAACTAGCAAGTACTATCCTCTAACTAGGGAATTATAGATATTCTATCAAGTTAACTTGGATCTCATGATTTTTCTAGGTATAATTAGTAAATAAATATTCATTGATTAGACATTTGCATTTGTATAATACTTACTCACAGCTAAGCTTTTCACATTGACACAAAAGCAAGACCATAGTTGTTGAAAGGTAATCACAATAACAAAAAAGAAAATTAAAAGAAAGATGTTTAGTACATACGAATAACACAAACTGTGTGGCCCCAACAACAGAGTCATTGCAATATTTAGCAACAATAACACTTACAATGTTGAGCAAAGTACATGGCCACATTGGCCAATCATATATCATGGCCATGACATCCATCTTATTGCAAAGCTCATGATTATATTAGTGAGAAAAAAACATATTGCACCAATGGATTAAATAGAAACTCCACACACTAACATCATATTCCCTACTGTCCAAATGAGCAACAAGAGCAAACATTCAAAGTGCATGGCAAGAAAACCACACAATCATATATACCCCATCATGAAAATTAGATAGCCATATTAAAAAGGAAAGCACATTACCAAGTGCATGACCATATTGGTCATGGAAGTGCACATGGAAAAAAAAAACCACCAAGGCAAAGCGCATAGCCATATTGAGAAAAAGCTAAATTGCATTGCCCAAAACATGTTGCTATAGAAAATAAAGCAAACTACATTTCTAGTTGTATGATGAAATATTATCACCTTTCAAACTAGCACTAAACTTATAAAGTTCATGTCTTAACACAAAAATATAAGTACCAAGGATTCTAGTGATTGCCAACTATTGTAGCTAGCTCTATGTGGAAGCTTGCAACATGATAGATGGGAAGCTACTTTAAGGTTCACTATGAGGTGACTTAAATAACAAGAAGGCTACACCTAAATAGCCTTACAAGGGTGGAAGTATATTACCTTTACAAAGAATTAGCGCTCCAAAACAAAGAAATCCTCATTGGATATCCTCATTTTATTAGGGTTTGAAGTTGAGAAATTCCATAGAAAAGTATCGATGGGAGCATATCAAATTCTCACCAATCTCAAAGGTAGGTGAAATAATTCAAACAATGTAGAAACTCTTGCAAATTCTCAATGGAACATTGAAAGTGCATCATAATAAAAGGAAAACACAAGAGGAAAAGAAGAACAAATTAAGATTGGAAAAATCTTGAATTTATCTTTTGAGAAAAAATAAGAGAGCTAAAAGAAAGGCATGCTTTTTGTGCTAAGAACATGCTCAACAAGGCCAATATTAAAATAGAGTACTATAAAAAGCAAGGAGGGGAGGAAAGCATGTTGGTCTATTCTCTCCTATACATCTTAAACCTTCCATGTTGGGTAAAAAACCATAGGTTTGAATCTCTACAAGAGAGGCTGAACCCCTAGAGGATCTTAATGTACTCTCCGTGAGGATTTCAATCATGCTATGCATTTGGCAATTCAAAAATTATGATGTGTGCAATCTTGTGTAGCAACTTCTCCTATAGGCACCTATTTGGCTAGTATCATCTTGTGGTCATAACAAACATCAAGTGTAACATCCATGACAAGTCTATTTATGTTACCCTCTAATCCCTCCTAACTTGCTCTAGCCCTTATTCCTATAAGTCAAGCCTTAGAGGTAATACACTTGCAAGGTTAACTCCTAGTGGTGACAAGAAGCTACCTTTACACTGCAAGTTTTGTTAGTTGTCCCTATCTTTGTCAATTGTCACTAGATTTTCATACTTGCAAGGTTCCAATCCGGTGACAAGAATATTCCTATAGTGCACTATTTTTTGTGTGTGTGAGACGGCAGCTTATAAGCCATCATGTGACCTAAAGTGTACCTAAAACCATGTATAACTAGCAAAATGGACCTATATGAGGTGCACATGTATTGCCTAGTGCAAATAGGTTGCCTTAAACTAGTGTGGAGCTCTTAAAAATGTGAGTGTAACTAGTTGGGAGCTTGATAACATATTTCAATGGAGTTCAATGCTAAGAGTATTAAGAATATAAGCATTGAAATGGATAGAATGGACACAGACTTTCAAATTGGATTATATGGAATTGGAAATTGAATATTACATGTCTCTTGAGTAGCCTTGGTTTTGATTCAATCTTTAGAGTAGGCTAAAGAAGAGTTTCACAACTTTGTAACATAGGGGTTCAAGACACACAGCAATACAATTCCTAGGAGTGATAAGAATATCCTATGATGTTGCAAATCACTCCCTTCCACCAACAGTAAGAGTTGAAAAGAGACTCTAACTTCTTCCAACATGTCCATATAGAAAGGGGAAGATAGTAGCATTGAATACCATTAGGGGGGTAAGAAACATCTTCGAGTCTATGATTTGACTAGTAAGACCAAGCTCCAATTCTCTTCCTAATCTTTACATGTCTTATGTATTAGCCACCACTCAAATATTTTTGAGACAAAATGTTGACTCTCAACCCAATGGGAGCACCCAACTGTCTAAAGATTTGACTAGGAAGACCAAGCTTGAGATTAGTCCTCTTCCTAATCTTTACTTGTCTTATTTATCGGGCCACTCAAATATCTATCGGTCACTTGGGTGCTTCATGGTAAGGACATGTTTACACCCCATGTTTGCATGGTTGGTTGATGATGTTCCGTTATTTATAGCTTAATTTATGTTGAGATGAATGAAGAGAAACATATATATCATTATAGATATTGCATTTGTGTGGGTGATCATGGAGCTATGTGGGTGGGTAAGATGTGCTCGTGGAGGGGCATGTATGTATTTGTAGAAATAAATAATTATGAGTCAGAAACTTGCATGGACTTACCCCAAGGAATAGATCTTGTATAACAATTGAATAAGTGAACCATATCCCCCCAACTAGCAACAACAACAAGGATAAATGGAGAGGCATAAACTCAACACTCCTTGTTTTGATTACTTGTCCCTAGAAAAGTGCAAAAATACACAATAACATAAGTTAAAGTATTGTATTGCTCGAAGCAATTGTCCCTTTTCTAAATTATTAATTACTATTCTTAATAGCCTAAAGAATCTTGCTCAATTGATGTGTAAATAATATCAAATATGGAGAAGACTAATTAATATTTATTGTTCTATGAGGGCTTTCATGTTAGAACTTCTTGTTTGTGTCAAATTCACTTGTGAAATTATAAGCATATCAAAATATTGAGAGCTTTTAAGTCTTCATCTTAACATTAAAAAATGAAAGAGAGTTTACATATTCATGTTCCTTGATGTTTAAAGTATTTGGAAAAGTCTAGAAACTCTAATGAATAGATCAGCATTACCATTATGGTAAGAGGAGATGCATAGGATATAATTGCCAACATAGAACAAATTAAACCCACAACTTTGATCCTTATAGTTCCATGGCACAAATGAAGAGTAATGATCAAGGTACAACCAAAAAGTAGGAGGCTTAGAACAAGATGTTGGGCTACTATCACCTGCAGTAAAGAAACTTTCCTTTTTAGTAACATCTGCATGATCATTGAATAAGTTTGACCTTACTGAAGATTTCAAGGCATTCTATGAATTACTTTGTGTATGGATGTTTATACATTGATATATGTGAGAGAGTGTGTTTCTATAAAGCTATGCATGCATATGGTGGTGCTTTGAAAGATAAAAACATGATGATGTGTTGGACTTACCCTTTCTTTGTGGGAAGCAAAGAATAAATAGATGACTACATATACCATTTGGAAAATGGTAGATATACCACAAACTATGACTATTGGTAATAGGTGAGGAGCAATAAGTCCATAATAAAGCCATGATGTGACATTGAGAAGGCCAATGGTATAAGGGTCTGCCGAGAAGCTCTCAGTAGAACGCCTCTTCAGTATGCGTCAAAACGTGGCTCCTGGGCCGTCATCATCGTGAGGCTACATGGATCGCATTGACTGTGGCTTCTGCTTCCAGCTCGCCGCCGCCTCAACATTTTTCTCATTGGTCACTCGTAGGAGAACCTCGAAACCCTAGCGTCTCACACCTGAAGACGAAGTACAGATTAGTGTAGGTGCAGTTTGTGGTGCTGGATTTTTTGGATGCGATCGATGCAAATCCACCTGAAGACGAAGTACAGATTAGTGTAGGTTGCGATCGATGCAAATCTGACTACGACCTCATACGTGCTGACTGTGCTTCCAGGCCTGCTCAATCGCAAGTGCGGTGGCATTGTGAACATCGGGTCTGGAATTGCGTCAATACTGCCATCACATCCTCTCTATGCAGTATACTGTCTTTGTGTGCATCAAGAGCAAGTTGGTGATGAGCAGGTAGGTATGGAAAAGGGGATGCCCATAAGATGCATTGTCTTCGCATATCATCTAATGTCTGATTATGCAGGTGCATTTAGAAATTCTCTAGAAACTTGTATGTGGAGTACAAGCATAGTGGAGTTGATTTGCAGGTTCAGGTATGCTCCTTCTCTTACTTAGACTAAAATATGGATAGCATATTGTCGAGGTACCATGTATGCCACTATGAGTAGCTACCTTATTCAATTGTATTTAAGATCATGGGCTTGGGACAATGAAATTTTTGTTGATGCACTTTGCAGAAATTTCTCTTGCTCTTAAGGTACTAGTATTTGAAAGTCACATGAGAGCAAGAGGAGCAAGATAAGAGGCCCAAATATTTACAATTAGTTTCTTGCTTGACCAAAAATAGGCTATGGGGAAGGTAGAAATGTGTATGTGTTTCTTAATTAGGCTAGACACATACTTGCTCTTTCCTTGATAGCTTTGGTTTTACTAATGATTGGTTCCCATTATCTTCTTGTGGATCTATAGTTGCCTTCTAAGCCTTTGATAAACTGTTGGATTAGAAGTAATGTTTAAGCACATGTACTAATTATCGGTCAATTTTGGTTTCCATCTTGCAAGATGTTTGTGGGATGCTACCTTAAGATGATCAAATATGAAATGCTCGGATCATGACACAAAGGAAGTAACCACAAATGCTTAGGTGAGAGTTTTAAGAATTGTTATTGTCCTTTTCTTCAACATTGTTTTTTTTGTAGTGGATGAAATTTAAAATGCAAAATTGAGTTGATTCTTGGAAGGACAAGTTTTGTAGTCAAATGTCTACATGCATCAAAAGTGGTGGTTTTGTTGGTTACTTCAAAGAGGTAAAGAAAGAGATCATTGGCTCCATTTATGAAGGCAAACCACAACAACTACTTGAAGGAAGAGAGAAGATATTCAGCTTGCAATTGCAAATAAAGACAAATTGTAACCACGTTGGGCAAGAAATAGGCCGACACGTGACCATACCAAACTCCGAAAGAAGCTTGGAGATGTACTTGTGCTGCGAGATAAAGATGCCTTGTCCCATCTGATAGATCTCCAGTCCTAGAAAGAAGTGAAGGATTCCAAGATCAGTCATGTCAAACTCCTGCTGAAGAATGGACCGAGTATGCTCCACCTGTTGAGTGGCGCTCCCTGTAATGATAAGATCATCGACATACAAAATAAGGAACACAGAAAGAGAATCCATAACCCGTAAATAGAGGTTGGGATCATAAGCGGAACGCTAAAAGCCACTTTGTAGAAAGAAACGGTCAATCCTCTGGTACCAAGCATGAGGAGCCTGCTTCAGGCCATAAAGAGCCTTCCACAGCCTATAGACATGATCCTCCTTCCCCTGCACAAGAAAACCAGGAGGCTGTGAAACATAAATCTCCTCCTCAAGGACGCCATTCAGAAAGGTTGACTTGACGTCCATCTGATAAACAGGCCAACGGTGGTGAGCTGCAAGAGCCAAAATAACTCGAATGGTGGACATCCGTGCTGTAGGAGCAAAAGTCTCGAAGTAGTCCAAACCTGCGCGCTGTGCAAAACCCTTGGCATTGGGATCATAAGCGGAACGCTGAAAGCCACTCTGTAGAAAGAAGCGGTCAATCCTCTGGTACCAAGCACGAGGAACCTGCTTCAGGCCATAAAGAGCCTTCCGCAGCCTGTAGACATGATCCTCCTTCCCCTACACAAGAAAACCACGAGGCTGTGAAACATAATTCTCCTCCTCAAGGACGCCATTCACAAAGGCTGACTTGACGTCCATCTGATAAACAAGCCAACGGTGGTGAGCTGCAAGAGCCAAAATAACTCGAATGGTGGACATCCGAGCTGTAGGAGCAAAAGTCTCGAAGTAGTCCAAATCTACGCGCTGTGCAAAACCCTTGGCAACAAGTCTAGCCCTATGCTTGTCCAAGGAGCCATCTGCAAGATACTTGGTCTTAAAGATCCATTTCACACCTATCACCTTCCGTTTCTTGGGATGCGGTACAAGCTCCCAAGTATGGTTTTGCTTGATGGAATCGAGCTCGGCTTGCATAGCCTGTCTCCAAATATCCTGTGCAAGAGCCTCCTCCACAGTGGAAGGCTCGGAATCCTGAAGAATCTGAGACATAAGAGCCTAGTTCACACACAGTGAGCTATCCCGCTGGGCCTGTAATCGGGCTGATCGACGTGGGCATGTAGAAGAAGCAGGAAAGTGAGTAACACCTGAATCCTGCATGAGCCGGCGATACCATAAGGGAATCCTAAGAGACTCCTACTGCTGCGAGGGAGACCGAGTAGTCTCCGGAACCTGCAAAGCACCCATATCGGAGAGGGACTCCCCCTCACCAAATGAAGATAGATCCTCCGCACCTGAAGAAGGCTGTGTATCCCGAGAAGACTCCTGAGGGGAGGCTGAAGGGGTGGAAGATCTTGTAGAAGAAGGAGTCATATCCGCCAGAAAGGAAAAGGGAAGCTGTAGGAGGAGGAATGGGTGGGGTGATAAGGGGTATCATGGAATGAAGAGAAGGTGGGGGGGGGGGGGGTCCGGTGATGTCGAAGAAGCACCTGTAATAGAACCATCAATCGGATCCTCAGAGGCCGAAGCCTCATCAAAGATCACATCCCTGCTCACCTCAACCTTCTGTGTCGTCGGGTCGTAGAGCCGATATCCCTTCGTGGTCGTGCTATAACCCACGAAGATAAGCTTTCGCGACTTAGAGTCGAACTTTGTCTTCCTCTTCTTCTTGTCCACATGGACAAAAGCATCGCACCCAAAGATGCGAAAGTGGGACATGGAAGGCTTCTTCCCAAAGAAAGCCTCATAAGGAGTCATGTCCTGTAAAGCCGAAGTCGGAGAGCGGTTGCGAATATGCACCGCTGTAGCCACCGCCTCACCCCAAAGGAAATGATGAAGACTCCTATGCTCTAGTATAGATCGGGCCATCTCCACCATGGTTCGATTTGCACGCTCCACCACACCATTCTCAAATGGTGTGTTCGGATGGGAATACTCCACCCAAATACCATGATCCTTGCAAAACTGAGAGAAAAGGTGAGAAGTGAACTCGCCACCGTGATCAGCTCGAACGCCACGAACTTTGGAAGTTGTTTGGGTCTCCCCAAACACCTGCCACTCGCAGAAAGGGGAGTACGCCTGGCTCTTGTACTCCAAGAAATAAGGCCACACATAACGACTAAAGTCGTCCACAATCAGCATCAAATACCTGGCCTTCCCAAGGGAGGCCGTGCCCATAGGTCCGCAAAGGTCGTTGTGAACCAACTCAAGCGGAGAAGTAGCCCTCCTAGAGGCAACCTGAGGGTGAGGCTACCTATGCTGCTTGCCCCTCAAGAAGCTAGGGCACAAAGTGTGAAGAGGAGGGAAATTTGGAAGTCCCGCATGCCGAGCATGCCAAAGCAGCCCAAGCTCATGGAAAGTCCTCGCAGCCAAGGCTGTGAGCGTATAAAGCCCACCCTCCTGTGTACCCATCCAAAGAGCATCACCTGTAGAAGCATCCTCCACTGTGACTGCATCGTGTGTAAAAATGACTCGGGTACCTAGCTGAGTAAGGCCATGCATAGACAATCCAACTTATCTTCCTTTGGAAAGGAAGGGAGAATCGGCACCTGAATAGAGGGAATCAAGGAAGGCATCCGCACATCTGAAGCAGTCTTCACGGAAGACACCTTCACGGTAGATGGAACCCTCTGAGATGCATGGACTGAAGGGGGACGAGCACGAGGAGGCTCCTCTCGACGTCGAAACTCCTGATAATCCCGCCTCCGCTCAAAGGAATGATGAGAAAGGAGCTCATCCTCTGAGTCGTCAACGCCTGAAAACTGGTAAGACATCTTCCAGTCTGCAAAATACCAAACACCAAAGAAAACTGTGCCGAAGCCGAAGTATGACCAGCAGTATGGTCACCAACCACCAAGACGCAGGTTGTGATAGCCTACAAACACCTGGATCTGCAAAACGAAAAGATAACTGATGAAGATCACCAGAAAAGAAGCCGCTAGCACCAAGACGCAGCCTGAAAGTGGGTTGCCAGCAGGAGATGCGCCGCCAGGAGTGGAAACGACCATCAGATCTGCAAAACGCAGCCTGATGATGTGTCGCCCAGCTGAAGGAGGGACTGCCTGATGGAAAACACAAACAAGAGGGGTCGCTGGTTGACGTGGCAGCCTCGGGAGAAGTCGTTTGCAAAAAACGCAAGAAGAAGGGCCACCTAGAGGGGCCACCTTGGCAGTTGAAGATGGGATGACAGCAGCAAGAACACGAACACAGAGGAGGGGAGAGAGAAAGTAGGGAATGAAGGAAGAAAATCTGCATTGACTGAAATGAATGTTGAATACACTGAAATGGACTGATCAGTCCCTGCACGCAGCCCGGAGCGTCAGTGAGGGCACCAGAACAGACTGAAAGCAATGGCAGCACCAATGCCGGAGTGGGAGAGGACGGAGAGTGTTCTGAACCTGCAGAAGCGAATGCTGAGAATGACTGGGGGGCTGCTATATATAGCCCCAGGCCAGAAAACTGGCCGACTTGGCCAGATCTGGCCGACCTGCCCAGATCTGGCCGACTTGCCCAAAATCTGGGCCGACTGCACACCAAAAGACCCAGTTTGGGCTGTGCGACTCCCGGAAAAGGAATGCAGCCTGCAGAAGCGAATGCTGAGAATGACTGGGGAGCTGCTATATATAGCCCCAGGCCAGAAAACTGGCCGACTTGCCAGATCTGGCCGACTTGGCCAGGTCTGGCCGACCTGGCCAGATCTGGCCAGGTTTAGCCGACCTGGCCAGATTTGGCCGACCTGGCCAGATCTGGCCAACCTGCCCAAAATCTGGGCCGACTGCACACCAAAAGGCCCAGTTTGGGCTGTGTGACTCCCGGAAAAGGAATGCAGACAAAAAACAGCAAATACCAAGCTGACAGAGCTCCTCTGTCTCCTGCAAGACTCTGACAGGAGCTCACAACCAGGAGATGACAGACTGAGAATGAAAATAGAGCAGGCTAAGAGAGCTTTGCTACAGAAGATATGAAAGCTGTGAGGAGTAGCATAGCAAATACAGGTATGAAAAAACCTACATATCAAGAAGGAGCCCAAACAGGCGATGCCCGGCACTCACATTGAGTAGAAAACTAAGAACAGAGGGCACGGAAAGAAGGTGATGCTGAGGAGTCAAGAAAATTGGAAACTGGCTAGTAACATGAAGGGCTACATCAAGCAACATCAAGAACCATGGCATGGCTTTCATCAAAGGCGCCATTAGTAATGTTTAAGCACATGTACTAATTACCAGTCTTTTTTTGGTTTCCAGCTTGCAAGATGTTTGTGGAATGCTACCTTAAGATGATCAAATATGAAATGCCAAAGAACCATAACACAATGGAAGTAACCACAAATGTGAGAGTTTTAAGAATCGTTCTTGTCCTTTTCTTCAACATGTTTTTTTTAGTAGTGGATCAATTTTGAAAAGATGCAAAATTAAGTTGATTCTTACAAGGACAAGTTTTGTAGTCAAATGTCTACAGGCATCGAAAGTGGTGGTTTTGCTAGTCTACTTGAAAGAGGTAAAGAAAGAGATCATTGGCTCCATTTATGAAGGCAAACCACAACAACTACTTGAAGGAAGAGAGAAGACATTCAACTTGCAGTTTTTTGCAAATGAAGACAACTTGTAACCAGGTTGGGATTGCTAGGTACTTTCCCGCTTAGGGGTTAGTCTACTAAATTTTTTTACTCAGTATGTTTGATCCAATCATGCATTGAATTGTATTTGAAAATTTAGAGCATATCTTTCATCTCTCAATACTAGGTGGTAAACTTCATATAGTTCATGAAGTGGTTTGAGAAAGCTTTTATGTTATATAGAGTATGGTTTGTTGGCTACATGTTGGTAGGGCCTTTTCCCACTATTTCGAAGCTTGTGGTAGCATATGAGCAATTGAGAAGGGCAGGGATTCTTTTCTTTGGGCTCTAGGAGAACCATCCAATGCTAGCCTTTGCAAAGAGGAGAGAGCAGTAGGAAGGATTAAGACAGATCTTTTAACTTCTCCTCCTCCATTCTTTCACAAAGCCAAGAGGACTGCCATAGAGTTCTCCTTCCCTTTGGTGGACCCAAATGTTAACAGTTTTACCAGCAAAGGTATGGACCTAGTCTTCCTTATAGCCATCAGGCCCTCTGCACATGGTGCTAATATGGCCAACATTGCCAGGGCATCATTAGTTAAGCTTGCATTGCCATCAGTTAAGAGACTGACAAGCTTGCCCCATCTGCTTGTAAATTTTTCAAATTTCCTGCAATAATGGAGGGAAGACAGTGGCCTTCTTAGCAGACACATAGGGTTGTAGCAAAAGGCCAAGACAACCCAAAGTGATCTTCTGGCATTTACTTCTCTTCTTATTCACTGTTTAAGAACATACACTCATGCTCAATATAGCCCGTGGAACCTTATTCAAAAGATCACAATCACACCCAAAAGAGCTTGAATGACAACCCCATTCCCTGCAAGCTTGAAATATATTCTAACATCAGCAGTTTCTGAGTAGTTGCTCTGCCTCCAGACATCTCAAGGGAAGCAGCTTTCTCATTGACTATGGAGAATAATCATGACCTTCCTCAGGCTCATGCTGCAAGTCGGACTGTTGTGTATGCCCCTGACATCGCTGTTCGGCTAGCTTCTCAGGAAGCAGGACATGCTGTAAGGTAGCAAGGGATTTCCTTCTGTCTTCCTATATGTCCTTTCTAATTGATCAGTGTTTTGTATTTTTCTCCTGGTAAAAGATAGAAGACCTGTCTATAGCATGCATCTCGGCCAAAGAAGAGTTTTAAACCTTAAGTCAGTATGCAGCTGCTTAGCCAATTCTATTTAAGCTTGTAGGAAAATTTTGATCTCTCTTAGTATGAGTGAAGGACCAAATCAAGGCTCACCACATCAAATACTTTCATGGTTGACAGCATCAAATTTGCTATGAGTTTGTCCTCTTTAACTCTCATCTACATGTCTTTTGTAGCAAGAGTTTGTCCTCTTTAACTCTCACGGTTGACCAGCTGGAGGCATATGGTGTGATGTTGATGTGGTAGAGTTCTCTTAGTTCAATTTTCGGATCAACTGTAGGCCCTTTTATGTAATCAAGATTGATGTCTTATATTGATCTAACAAACTGTTTAGTATTTTTTATTTAATTGAGTTGTATAAACTAGCATATCAAATGAGGGCATTTTATGCATTATGATAGTGTACAGTTTAGTGGCAGATTGATATTTCTACATTGATATTCGAGGGGCATCACTCTCGAATCTATCATCATTTTGTTTGCCGATATACTCAATTGCAGCATGATGATGTCCATATTTGTGTATAGAAAATAGAAATGACCATCTCATGTGTTTCTGTGTTTTTGGTGTCATTAGATGTTTTCCGCACATTTTTCCCCTCCTTTCCATAAACTTTGAGAAATGCTGAGAGTGTGTACATGCTTCATCATATATCAATTAAACAAATGATGGTGTTTTTTTACACTGTAGAGGTGAAGATTGGCAGATTTAGTTGCAATATATGTAAACAATTGTTGCATCATTACTAGTTTGACAATTCTGATACGTTTCTGTCTCTGGTGAATTTCACAGGTTGCAGGTCAGGAGACATTTGGTACACTTGGAGCCATAGTACAGAGTAGGACAGGGACTCGTCAGATTGGGTTTCTGACAAATCGACATGTTGTGGTTGATTTGGACTACCCCAACCAGAAGATGTTCCATCCACTGCCTCCAAATGTTGGACCTGGTGTTTATTTGGGTGCAGTGGAAAGGGCAACGTCTTTTATTACAGATGAGCGGTGGTATGGCATTTTTACAAGTGTGAATCCAGGTTTCCCTCTTTGCTACTTGTTTTTGAGCTGTCTGCTGTTAAGGCATTCTGTATTGTCCATTTTATAAACTTCTCTGTGAGTTGAAAGAAGAATTCTGGTTTCCGTTTCTTGATATAACAATATTGATACTTGATGATGTTTGCTCATACGGCATGCAGGATACAGCTTGCTCAATCTGGTGTGATCCTTATCACCAATAAAGCCCATCTCAAAAGCATAATCTGCATATGCTTTGTACTGTATCTCTGGATCTGTGAGGCCATTGCCAATAGCAAATCCCTTCAAGTTGATTGGTAAACCCTCTTTCGCTTTGTTGCCCATGTGAATGCGACTAGTAACAGCAGGAACGTAGTGTCCAGCATATGATTCTCCGGTAACATAGAACTCATTTCCTAAAAGCTCAGGATGTGCTTCATAGAAGGCCTGCAAAGAACTGTACATATCTTCACTGACGCCATTCTCATCATGCCGAATGTCTCGAATATCACTGCTGTAACTAAAACCAGTCCCAATTGGCTGGTCAACAAATATTATGTTTGACACCTGATCCCACCCATACTTATTCCAGATAAGTGTAAGATGTCCATTGCCTTGCAGATGCAGGAATTTGTAACCGTTCTTCTTCTGACATTCGCAACACTCTGATCATTGCATCTGCATACTGATCAACAGACTCTGCAAGAAATCCAGTCCTTTGACCATCCTGTTCAAGAACTAACTATGTCCATCTTTGGCTCAGTAGAGGCCGGTAGAGCTGGCAGAGCTGCTTCTCCTGTCCATTGGATTGAAAGGTAGGAAATGCACTTCTCTGATGTTTGCTCAGGCCTCTTTTGGATCTGCCAGCATATTCACTATGGCAATATGAATAGCATCTTGGTTCTCTATTTTTGATGCCCTTGCTCCCTGTCTCTTTTGCTATGGCCAACTGATCACCTGTTATCATCTTCACATTGACACCTAAGTTCAAAGCTCGCTGAATGGTCTCAGTACTGTCATGTTGTGGAGGATCAAAAAGGGGTAATAGACCACAAAATCGCCACGGGCCACCAGGACTCTCTTTATTCCTTTCAGTCACTTCCTGTAAGGCAACAGCAAGTGATCGCAAGCCCCGCTCAGCGAATTTGTCAATCGCTGCATGTACTCTCCCTTCAATCTCTACTTTGTTATGAGCTAGATCAAGTATCTGCTCTGGTGCACCCTTACTAGCCCTGAACCATTGTCCACCAGCATCAATGTATGTAAGAGCTGTTCTCTCTTGACCGGTAAAGCCTTACAGCTTGTAATTTCTGGAGCTTTTTCTTTCTGCCTTGTTTTTCTGGTCTACTCTTCTTTTTTTATACAGCACACAGCTTTTTTTCTTTTGATCTTGCGTCAGAAACAACGACATAAAATATTTTGTCTTTCCTTTCATGTAAGCCTTCTAAACAGTCCATAATATGGCAGTAGTGCCAAGATTACATTGGTAGCCAGAACTGTTGTATTTACGCAGTGAAGCTAAACTCACCAGCAAGCTAGTCTTGCAGCATTAGGCATACACTTGGTACTGAAATCCAAGAGATACAGCTGCTTATCGCAGTTAATACCCACATCTAAACAGATTTTGGTGCTTCAGACTGCTTTGTTGAATATGAACAGTAAACTTTATACAGGATCTGAAAAGCCATATAGTACAGAAGGAAAAATAAGCTTGACAGGGTGATAATCATCCACATCTAGGGCACAGTTACAAAACGGTTCCAAAGCTTGTAAGCCCCAGCCTTGCAGATACGATCCAAAGCAGGAATGTGCCCCAGCTCTCTTTACAGCAATTTTCACTACAGTTGCATTTATATTGGGAGCTTTGACGTCCATAGTGTCGGGATTTTTGGGCATGATGATCGCAACATATGCGAATGCTCGCACAACTTTGGAAGCCAGAAAAGGGATAGGCAAAGTATTCAAAATCGTCTTTCAATCAGGTTCGGTGATGGGTTTCTTACTTGCTGCTAATGGCCTCATAGTTTTATACATCACTATAAAACTGTTCCAGCTTTATTATAAGGATAATTGGGAGGGCCTTTTTGAGGCCATCACTGGCTATGGGCTTGGATGCTCATCTGTGGCTCTATTTGAAAGGGTTGGAGGTGGAATCTATACCAAAACTGCGGATGTTGGAGCAGATCTTGTTGGAAAAGTAGAAAGGAATATCTCAGAGGACGATCCGCGAAATCGAGCGATCATTGCTGACAATGTGGGTGATAATGTGGGAGATATTACTGGAATGGGTTCAGATTTGTTTGGCTCCTTTGCTAAAGCTTCTTGCGCAGCTCTTGTTGTGGCTTCCATGTCATCATTTGGCACAAATCATGACTTCACTGCTATGTGCTTCCCTCTACTCATTAGCTCTATGGGCATTGTGGTGTGTCTCATCACAACCTTGTTCGCAACTGATGTGTTTGAGATCTCAAATCTAAGGGATATTGAATCTACACTGAAGAGACAGTTTGCTGATATCCACCATCTTAATGACATTCGGTGCAGCTTTTGTTTGTTGGCTGGCACTACCATCCACGTTTTACATATATGATCCTAATGGTGGTGCAAAGATGGTTCAAAACTGGAAACTATTTTTTTGTGTTGGAGTAGGGCTTTGGGCAGGGTTGGTAATTGGCTACGTTACAGAGTATTTCACCAGCAATACATACAGACCAGTCCAGGATGTTGCTGATTCTTGCAGGACAGGAGCTGCTATCAATGTCATCTTTGGTTTGGCACTTGGCTACAAGTTTGTAATTGTTCCAATATTTGCTATTGCTGTTGCCATCTATGTCAGCCATACCCTAGTAGCCATGTACGGGATCACAGTTGCAGCTCTTGGAATGCTTTGTACCATTGCCACATGTCTAGCCATAGATGCATATGGTCCCATAAGTGATAATGTTGGTATCGCAACCGGTCTCTAATGACCATGATACTTCTTACACAGCTCTCCACAAGAAGCGCAGCCGCAGTATAGACTATGAGGCCGCGAAGGCTTTCAAGATGGACAAATTCCTCAACCATAGGACTTCTTCAAAGTCCAGCTTGCGGCATCAACAACCCCCAGTTGACAGCACTTTGGGGGAGCGCTTTCTCAGATTGGTCTCCGTGATCTGTACTTTGGGGGAGCGCTTTCTTATAGATTAGAAGAGATGAAATTGCAGATGCAGAGAGAGTCTGAGTGATTTCGTGATGATCTGGAGGCCATGCGTACAAAGATGTTCCTAGAGTCCGAGAAACAGATTGCTGAGATGTTTGCTTGGGCTCTGAGCAGCAGTAAGAAAACTGATGAGCTCTTGCTGATGATTGTCGGTATTTTGTTCATCATTTGATTATTCTAAATGTTTCTTTCTTCCAGTTAATTTTTGACTCTTCATGCTACGTTTCATATCATTTCATCTATATTACAGCTAATGCGTTGAAATTATTCCACGCTTTGTTTATAAGAAATGTTTTGATATTTTGATGT
The DNA here is from genome assembly GCF_053477565.2 of Lygodium microphyllum. Classification (NCBI taxonomy): domain Eukaryota; kingdom Viridiplantae; phylum Streptophyta; class Polypodiopsida; order Schizaeales; family Lygodiaceae; genus Lygodium; species Lygodium microphyllum. The sequence goes on from NC_141156.1 coordinate 81,057,290, forward strand.
TTTACAAATGCGTGTTTTGATATTTTACAAATGTCTCTTATGTTTCTAAACTTTGGTTTATTATGTGTACATAAAGGTAACAAAATCACAAATGATGGTACAAGAGATAATGGAATAATGAAAGCTAAGGAGGTCATTGGCCCTAATGTCTCTTCAAATCACGATACAGGTATATGCCTTTATTTCTACTAAACTTTGAAAATTAAAATTTGTACATATTTTACATCTTGCTTTATTGGGTGATTCATTTTGAGATTAACTAGCTTTAATTAGTCTCTTTGTCTAATTTAAAATGTTCATAGTTATTCATATTTTTAAACTTTGAGTAATTGTGTGTATATATATAAATATAGATTAAAGAACAACAAAAGGTGGGAAAAGAGATAATGTAAGAAAGGGAGATCAGGAGGTTACTTGCAATAATGTTTCTTTAAGTCAAGATGCAGATACCAACTTTAAGGATAAAAAACTTGTATAAATTTGGTGACCCAAATTGATACAAAATATCTAATTACTTTCTTTTGTGTTATTGAAATTTTTCATAACCTTGTATTATTGTGAGCTTTGGTTAACTCCATGTATATATAGGTCAACAAGTTACTAAAGATGACACAAGAGACAATGCAAGAAAGGAAGACATTGAGATTGCTTGCCTTAACACTTCTTCAAGCCAAGAATCAGGTATTACCAGCTTTCTTATGTTGATAATGAGTCATTTTTTGAAATGGTTATACTAACTAATGATATTTGATCACTTGAGTATCAATAGGAGTGATACGCATACCATCATATGATGATATCTATCGGCCACCCATGTTGAAATTTAGAGAAGAGGGTAGACAAACATTTATTACTTTGCAACATATTGGAGATTTAAGGGATAAAACAATCAAGACACACATGTTGCTTAATTAGTTTTTAGTTCTATGCTTCTTTAAAATTATTTTCATTTTTCTTTTGGTTGTTAGAAGTAGATGTTGATGTCTTAATTTGTTTAATCTATTTTGATCATTAGATGAATGTTATTGATCCTTACTTAGAAATGATGATATTCTCTATATAATTTTCTAATTAAAAATTTATTGTGCAATTTCTTGTTTGATATTAGCATGTCTAAGAGGAAGGGCAAAGTAGATAAAGTGATAAGGAAAAAAGAGAATTTCCACAGAATTCCCTAGTTGAAAGTACCTATAAGTACGGAATGTAAAAAATAGAAAAAATGAGAGATTTCCTAGTGAGAGTACCTAGGGAATCACCTCTAGAAATTTTTTCCTATATATGAAATATTTCCTATATAGGAATTATTCCCTACATAGAAAATTTTGTATTTTCCTATGTAGGAAATATTTCCTATGTACATAGGAAATGTCTTATGTGATTCCCTACTTATTCTCACTAGGAAATGTCCCATTTTCCCTAGTTTTTACTTTCCCCACTTATATGTATTTTCAACTAGGGAATTCTCTTTTTTTTCTATATGGGGATCGATTGAAAGTTCCTTGTGCAACTGTGGATATGGCACGAAGAGAGAGGAGCGTGAGATCAAACATGATGTGCTTGCACCATTTCTGTGAATGCACAAAGGGACTGCATATCTAAACGGAAAAGGACAACAAACTGCAGATACAACACGAAAGCAATGAAGTGCGGGATCACATGTGACGTAATCATGCCATATCTGCAACTACATAGGAGCGAGAAGCACACCACTAGATGATAGATGGCCTTTTTGCATCCTTGTGCAATGTAGATAATGATGTGAAAGGAGAAAATTGAGATCACGCACAGAATATATCCATGCCGTATCACTGTGATTACCTTTGGCTTGGATCCTGGAAATTGCAGCGCTATCAGCCTTCTAACCGAGATATCCGATATGGTGCAATGGTGGAAGAGCATTGGCACTCGAAGAGGAAGAGGTTTTTTGCTCCATATCATCATTTACATCGTATTGTGGATGTGAAAAGTGAGCCACATAAGCCAGTATTAGTCTTTGTGTGGCAGGCAACACTTGGAACTATATTATTGGCTAGGGTTTGCAACGGCCATTCATGTGGCTATCCATGTGGAAAATCCTTCTCATTGTCTATAAATACGCATAATTAAGCATTAATGTAATTTTTAGCAAATTGTCAAGCTTAGCTAGTTTTGAGCTCCTCATGTTGTTCTACATTTGTTATCATGCCATATTACCACTCAATGATGCGGAGTGAGAAATTTTTTCCCATCTTGTCAGCTTTGATGATTCACACCGCATCATGCATCCTTTGATATGAAGTGAGCAAGATTTGTCCTTGTGATCGGGGTCATCTTTTTTTAATGTATCGTGCATCCTCCAATACAAAGCGAGCAAGCATTTGCCATGTGGTCAGGTGTGTCTTCTCATGTAGTATCATGCATCCTTCCATGTCTGAACCAAGGGTTTTGAAAAATGTGGTCACCCCTATGAGGAAAAGAAGAAGATTTTCTTCAGGGTCAAGGGCCTCTAGTTTTCTTGCCTTTTCCCTTAAAATTCCCACTACTTCTTCCCCTTGCTCAATAGCAAGTGTGGGAATGCCTAGGAATTCTCCAATCAAAGGCAAGTCATCATTGAGGATTCTTCAAGGGGTTCTTGAATTGTCTCAGATCATAGAGGTTTCTCCCTTAGAAAGGCTCCTAGACTTTCTTCTTTTTAGAATGGCATGGAGTTATCTTACTATGGAACTGCAAAGGATATTTTCAACCTTGAGACTCGGATAAAGACCATGTCTTGAATTCTTGCAAAAAGTTTTTTGTGGAGGAGTTTACTGAGTTTGAAGGTCTTGCATTTCCTGTGGTTGAAAAGGATGCAAAAGAATATGTTCATATATATATATATATATATATAGGCATTTCACCTTCAGAGAAGGCTTTGCTTTCAAGGAAGTGTACATATCATTGTCTTGACAGGTTTTGTGCACCAATTTTTTTTTGTTTTGCTCATTCTAGGAAATGTAGGCTTATGTCAAAATTAGCTACATTCATTGCATCGTATACTCTTGTTAAATATCTTATCAAATCTTATGAACAACAATTAGAGGATCCAAAATGTTCTTGCTTCTGTCTTTTGGATGATGTGGAAAATGAGAAGGGTGCAGAGGAATGTTTTGACCCTAAGCAAGAAGCATATATTACTAGCAAACTAGATGATTCCCAATTCAAAGCTAAGACCATTATTGAAGAAAGTCATGTAAATGTAGATATTGTATCTAACTCTTCTTTCTATATTGTTCCTTCCCTTCCAACTTTCCCTATTAACGACAAGGAATACATACTTCTATTAGACATCCAAAGGCTCTTCAATCTCAAGGAGAAATGTTGTTTAGCAATCACTGTAGAGGCTTCCGATGCTGCAAATGGCATCGTTGATGTCGAAGATGAATTGAAAGAAGAGTTACTGAAACTAGATACTTAAATTACAGATGTTTTTCAAAAAATATTGAACCATCAATTTTATAAATCAGAATCTGAGAAACTTCACCCATATGCCGAGCATCATAAAAACTCATGGAAAATAAAAAATTGGCCCCATCAGAAGCCTCTGGGACACCTCGCGAGAGGCTCGCATGTGGGGCCATGATTTCCTAGATTGAGGGTGAGGCTTCAACTAGGTGTCCCGGAGGCTTCTGATAAGGCCTTTTTTTTTGTGGTTAATGTGTCCTAGAAGAGTCTATAAGTAAAGCTTCAAGTCAATCTGATCACAAGTTATTTTTTTAAAACCTAGACACATTAAATCAAGTTTATTGGTTTTTAGAAAGTTTGACTATAAGGTAAATGTTTCAACTCATTTTACACATTTGAGTTTTTTGTTTCAAGTTTTCCCTTTTAGAAGACATAGCACATACCAAGCAAGCGGTGTAGAGATTCCCACAAGAACTTGCACACCAAAGGCAACCTCCCCCCTGCTCCACCACCACCACCACCATGCCATCATCACAAGTGTCAATGGAAGCCAAGCACAGTTGCCCTTCGTGAGATCTACTATTACCAAAAGACCATGCACCTCTTGATACCAAAGGCTACATTCTAGAAGGTGATGCAAGAGACAATGCAGAACATACTAATTAGAAACAATAAGAGACACTTCCTTGGAGTGTAGATCAACCTAATAGATGGAGTGCCTAGGCCCTCCTTGCACTATAGGAAGCTACTGAAGCCTTCTTTATTGACTTGCTCGAAAACTCAGTCTATGCAGTAGTGCATAAAAGGAGGGTCACCATCACTAATAGGGATCTACATAGTGAGGTTCTTTCTGTGAGAATGGAGGGACAATCCTAGTAGAGAGCAACAACAATAGGGGTTTACTAGTGAAACATCTATGGAATCTAGCTTCTGAAGCAATTTTTTAAAACCTTGCTTATATTGGATCCTCTGTACATTGTTATGAATATGAATACAATTCTTTTAACACATCTTATTTTATTTAATCGCTTATAATTATTGTTATTTATTTATTTTATTTAAGTTATCCTTATATACATTTGGATAAATAAATATTGCATACGAATTTGATAAAGCGTTGCATATTAGATTTAAATAATGAATCATGCTGCATATAAACCCAATAAATAAGTGTTACATTCAAATTAAAAACAATAATGCACATGTGTCATAAACTACATTACATGTAAATCCAATAACATCGGTTTTCATTAATACAAGAGAAGATTACAATATACGTTTCATTGCAAAAGAGACATCATTAGGTACTAAGTACATCTAATCTATCCTAGGCTTCTTAGAGTTAGACTCCCCATGGTTAGAGCTACTCTTTATCAGAGGCAAGAATACATTTTTCCCCAAAAGTTCCTACCTAATGACAGTGGGGTCTTTAACCATGGCAACCATACCGTGGGCCACCATGAAGAAAAGTGGGATGGACCTAGTACTTGTTGTGAACAAGTAGAGTAGCTTTGAATGTCAAAGCAACACTGCTTTCGTCTCGAAGGGGCCATCCTTCGTCAATGCCCTCAACTTCAAGAAGTTCTTAGTGAAAGCACAAGAATATGTATCATGAAATACTACTATGTCACTGACAAGCTAGCCAATGTGCTCCTTCAATGCTGAGTCGTCCTACACTCTTCCTTGGCCACCAGATCGCCCACCTTGCCTAGATGAAAACTTGTCTATTTAGATAATGTCCTACATCACACAAGTTCATTATCAAACTCACTATGCATGGAGAGTGCTAAAGATATATAATTCCATTTTGCATGCAACTTCATCCATAGGGCCTCCAAGGTATGTGGACCCACCATATGAATTTTGGAATCCTTGTAGGAGCCCTACCCACAGGATTGTGTCTAGGGGCCTAAAATTCTAGATTCAAGCCCCTAGATGCAAGCCTCCATCCAAGGCTTCTTTAGAGGTCCGCCGATCCCAATCAAAATTCACATGGTGGGTCCACATGCCTTAGAGGCCATTTGGGTGAAGTTGCACAAAAGCCTGAAACTATTACCTTCTCTACATCATCTATGTGTCGCCGATGTAATGGAGCATCTAGGTTTTCTCCTCCAATAGGACCACCCTTATCTCTCTCTTAGGAAGGTACCATGCAATCAGGTCAAGGACCAAAAAGGCTTTCCTACAATCAAGCACTCAAACTCCTTGTCAGAGATGTCATACTTTGGCACCACATTCTCAATTTACTTTTGGATGCTCACAATGGTAGAGATATCAATCAACACTCATGCCATTATATTGAGCTACCTCATCCCCATGTGCTAGGGCATCCTGTACATTAAAATCTATAAAATCATTTGGTGCATTCATATATCTATTATTATTTTATCTTCAAAATCTCCAACACATCTTGCATGAATAGATATTCAACCCCCTCAATTGTGACAACATGGAGAGAAGCAAGGGATTGCTCATTGCTTAGCATCTTAATAGGGCATGGAGGTGGGTGTATAATAGCTAAGCTTTGTGCTACCTCTTTGCTTGGATCTAGAGCAATTTCCTCAAGCTCCCTCTCGAAATACTATAGATGTGGCTGAGAGGATACATCAGTGTCTTCATCACTAACCTCTTGCACATTAGTGCACAAAGCATAGATGGCAAATGTTGCATCATGCTCGATGAGATCCATCATGGTGTGATCTTAAGATGAGGTGGGTACAACTCTAGCATGGAGATGTTTTTCCACACACTCTAGAGCTCGATTTATGACATTTTTATGGCTCAATTTGACATGTAGACTATACAAAAAGTCTATAGGAGTCCACCTAAGAGTAGAGTTTGAAATGAAGCGAGTGAGAGTATTCACCGCATCACAAAATGATACCACTATGCTAGAGCTATGATCTATTGTGAAAATGAGCTCTCTAGATTCAAGGTCATGCAAAACCTCAAGTAAATCTAATCTCCTATAGGCAGATAGCATAGAAAAGTAGCGAGTGAAAGTGAAAATGAGTTTGGAGATCTAACTTTTATGTATCAAGGGTTTTAAATAAATATTCACATACTTTTTTTAATCTTAAAGTTTCAAATTAAAACCTAACCTATATACTTTATTTTAATAATTTAAATCCACTATCAAAATTACTAAAATAGACAAACACTTCATTATATCCTCAAATATGTTTGGATTGCTGAGTATGGTCAAGTCTACTTAGAGGAAATATTGAATCTATTTTAGAAAAAAAACTAAAAGGCCTTCAAAATCCCTTTAGATGAAATTCTTAGGAGAGCCCTGATTTACTTGCTTTGTTTTATGTGTTCAACTTGTTTTTTCTAACAGAAATATTAATGAGCTCATTAAACACCATATTAGAGAATTTGGAAAATTTCAAAGTTTCAATTTTAAATAAGTGATAAATATTTGACCATGTAGCTAAAACTTGATCAATGTTTGAAAGTGGAATTTGGGAAGATAGGTTATATAGCATTTAGGGTAGACTCCACCTTTAAGATAACAAGATTTGACCATAAAGATATTGGGTGTTCCCAAAGTGCATGGAAATTTCCAAATTCCCTAATATAGTGTTATTAACAAAACTTTACCAAAAGTTTGACTCTTTGAGATGGTAGACGTATCGAGGACGTATCATATCAAGTGATCATATATAATATAATAAAAATCATTAACGAATAAGAAATCTAAAACTTGTTGTGTGACGCATAGTTTTTTTATACACCAACCATATAACAAATGCCTTATCAACACATGAACTCAAGCAACATGGTAACAAATTACCATTGTTACTCAAAAGACTAGTATAGGTCTATTAAATAGTGAACTAAAACAAAAGCATTGACTCCATTTAACAACAACAATTAGAAATCTAAATGCTTCTAACACTTATTTTCATTTCTACCAACAACAAAGCAAGTGCTCAAAGAAATGAGTAGAAGAGATGAGATGCAATATATCATTATGCAAAGACAATATTCCAAAGGCTATAGATTTCTAGCTTACAATTCAATCATGATTTTAACTAGCGTGATTGACTAATTACAATATATATACTTATATATATACTCACATGCTTGGGTCGCAGTAAATCAAAATTATCAAAATTAAAAATACATAGAAGTTTAAAAAAGTTTGAATTCACTCTTCATAAGAATTCTTACAAGGATTGCACTATCTCAAGGATATGTGGAGAAGCACATTGCTTACATGTCAAGTCCTGACTTTTCTATTATCTAACTTGAAATAGAAGTTGCACAAGGGCTCATTGGATATTAATTGAATATCTTGTATCAGAAAAAAATGGACCAATGACTCTCAATGATGACTACAAAACGATTATGACCATTCCACAAGATAACCATATCTATGAGAGCTATATATGTCTCATCTCTCAAGTATCTTGATCCAAGCTGATCCACTCTCCTCGCAACAAAAGTCGACATCTTCTACATGGAAAACAAATGCACAAAGTTTGTCTAGTGATAAAATACTTGTAATTAAAACAAAAAATATGGTAAGTAAAAATAAGACAACAATTCATCTAAGAAATACCTATATTAATTAAATCAAGCCATACAAATTAGTAAAAAAATTTATTTGAATGTAAGATCTAATTGGTTAACCCTACACTCAATCGTCTCATTAAAATGTGCTCTCTTGAGCTGCTATGACTCGCCTAATAGTTGACTCATCCATTCCTCAGATGGACATTTGCATTTATAAGTAATCTTTCATTTTTTCAAAATCTCACATGAACTAAACAAATGTGAAAACTAGGAAAATGGAATAAGCCAACTAAAATGCACAGCTTCGGAGCCTGTGGTAGATTTCATAGCATACTGATGTTAGATTTTACATTGGACTTACATACTCTTAACAACTCCAAGCTACCATTCAACCATTCACAACTAGATAGTGGCGACAATGAGACATGATGCAATCTCTAACTTTCTACTACATACAATGAATTATAAAAAAAGATATTTTGGGTTGCAAGTTGACTTGCAGAGTTATTATCATAGATCAAAGAACCTATGTCTTCATGCCAAACATGTATCGTGTTGCTCAAACATTCCACATTCTGCCATTCATGCAGAGTTAATGGATATAGAGCTATCAATAAAATAAACATGTATAAATACAAGTGTCCATCTAAGGAATGGATGAGTCAACTACGCAAATTTGTTTATCTACACAATTTTTTTAATGTGTATAAACATGTTGGATCAACAATTCTGTCATTGTACTTGTTCCATGAAACACTTTTCTGAACTCTAAAACTTTACCTTTCCAATGTTTTTGCTAGGGTCTATAACATCCTTACACTTGCCTTAAAACTCCCTTGAGTACTTGGGTGCATCAAAATCCAACCCAACTTATATTATTTATCACAAATCCAATTACCAATGCTATCGTTCCTATTGAAGACCTCCATTGCAAGTATGTTACTAATGTTTTTCCTCCCCGTGAAGACATATGTTATCTCAGGTTATTCTATGGTTTTAGAATCTAAATAAAATTATCCTAACAAGATCAAAGACTATTTTTTTTTTCTTATTCATAGCATTTTAATTGTGGATTTCTAAATACTAGAATGTATTAATGTTGCAAACTTAATATTCAAATCTATACTAGATATTTATTTCCATTGATCCTAACTATATATTAGTAATAATAATTAATTAAAAATACTTACAACAACTAAAATAAAATTTTACATTTAATCACTGTAGAGAGCAACGCACATGAGAAACTTTGTAGCCCTCAATCCTAAGACTATTAGAAAAGAAGTCGATTTTTGGACAACAAGTGTATCTCACTAAGATGGAGGCTTAGGATACAATAGCAAAAGGTAGTTTAACTCAGAATATACATAATTTGCAAATATTTTCTCTAAATGAAATAAAATTTAACCATGGATTACTTTTTAAAAAATGGCAATATACTTGTAATTCTTTTCACAAAGAAGCTTAGAGATGTTGAAAAAGTTGAGTTATTATAAGATCATTATTTCTTCATTGCGAGATTCCTCAAGTACAAAAACAAAAGAAATATCAAGTCAAAGCATACATATAACTTACATAGGCTTTGTCCAAATGAGTGGAAATATAACCATGGAGCAATATAAAAAAATGACAATATACTTGTGGCTCTCTTTGTAGAGAAGCCCAAAGATGTTGAAAAAGTTGAGTTTTTAGAAAATCATTGTTCTTCATTGTGGGAGATTCTTAGAGTATAAAAACAAAGGAAAGCTCAATATACATATAACTTGCATAGATTTTGTCCAAGTGAGATGAAATTCAAATATGAGGAACAAAAAAACAAGACAAACATATCTATAACTTTGTTTACACTTTACCATAGAGCATCCATGGAAGAGAACAATATACTTGTAAATTTTTGTTAAGAAAATATTAAGGCTTTTGTAGAATAAGCTCGGCTCTGATAAAACATAGAAACTCACTTTGTGTTTGTTTCGAGGAAATGAAAATTTGTAGGGTCATAGATACTGCAAGCAACAATGAGGCTATAAAATTTCACCAGGAAAGAAGAAGCAGAGAAAGGAAAATGATAAATTTATGTTTCACCTTGAAGAGAGAGGGAAACTAAAAAGGGGATATATGAAAATTCAAACATTAAAAAATGAGAAAATGAAAATTCGAGGCACAAAATTTCGAGAAGTGGCAGCCTTGTACTCCCCACATTGTCTCTTATTTTATAATTGAGCGAAGATTTCAACTAAGATATGTCTACAATATTCATGTAACATGAAACTGGAATCCTAACTCTCTCATTGGTTAGACCTATTTTTGTTTACTCACTCCTTAAGGGGCAAAAAAGAGAGTCAATATTTATCCTAATGAAATGAGAATGGAAGTAATTTATTGTGTAAATTATACATTGAAATGATATCTTACAAAAGCATTGAAGATGATCTCTCCATATATGAGGCTTGGTATGATAGAAAGCCTTCAATGAGCTATGTGCACGTTTTTGGTTACTTGCCTTATACACATGGAGCTTAGTAGTATGTTGCTAGTATGATGACAAGTTAATCAAATGTACTTATGTGGAGTGAATTGGTATTAGTAAAGATTACAAACTTATATCCTTCTATCTAGAGGAATTTTTTAGAAAATGGATATTCTATTTGCTAAAGTTTCGCCTCATCCTTTGAATAATTGTTATATGCCACATCTATGTTTAGGAGCTATATTTGAGGACCCACTTCCATCATTTCCCATTGATGTATCATTTCAACCATGTAATTCCTCAAGCACTAAACATGAAAATGGTTTATATCAACTACACACTAGCATCTAAAAGAATGCTAAAGAGATTATGAGATAAAAGGAGAATAGTCTTTGTAATGAAAGAGCATTATCAATGTGGGTACTCAAAACCCTATACAACAACAAGTTGGATGCACCTCTTCCTCATAGAATGTTTATGGGGATGACACTATTTGGAAAGGAGCAAGTTGATATAGTGTGCATGAGTACACTTCATGAACATTAGCAAGCAAGCAACCATGAACATTGGAGCATGTATGAGTACACTTAATAAGCATTAGCAAGCAACGACGGAAAAGGAAATGGCCTCAAGAAAAAACCTTGAGAATTAGTGGACTTTCCACCTAGTAAAGAGGCTATTGGTATAAAGTATATTCATAAGATTAAGTATGAGCTCTCGCAGCTTCGTCCTTCCCTGCATCTTATATGATGCATGGGGATTGAAGTACCTTTCCAATAATAGTAGGAATCTGTCTTGTATCATTTTTGAATGAATTAAATACTAACATGGATGTGACTTGAAAAATTGGGTGCCTTATGGAAGGTTGAATTTCTATATCCATAGCTAATAGAGAGGGAGAGAGAGGAACAAGCCAAAGAATGAGGGAAAAAGATGAGACGAACATGAAAAAGGAGGAAAGAAGATAAATACCAAGCTTTTTTGTGCTTTGAATATAGATCCAATTATGATTATCATGACGTTATAGAGGTGTCATTAAAAGTGGTGAGACCCTATATCATTAATGTCAAAGGGTGTAATAATCATAATTGTAAGAGGTTAAAAATAGATATTGATAACAAAATTTTGTTAACATAAATATTCATATTTTTAAACCTTTTGGTTTTTTAATTTTTCAAAAATAGAAGCTCTATTATAGAAGCTTGGTTCTTATCGGTCTAAACCACTTGACATCGTAATTTCAAGATCTCGAAACTCCTCTAATGGTTTCCAATAAAAGAGAAGCATAACAAGAAGCCTTAATACACCTCTTCTCTAACAAAACTAAGAAGTTGAAGTGTTATTAGGTAAATGAAAGGTTTTGGTATGGAAAGGAGGAGATTAAAATCAAATAACATTGATAGATTTGTGCAACCATCATGGTTATTAAACTACTTTTACTTGAGCAAACCCAAACTTTTGCTACCAAAGGATGGTAGCCTCACAGCCTATTTTGTACTACTATGACTTTGTTTTAGCCATCTCCAAAGTTCTAAGTTTGCCAAACAATAGTCAATAGACTCTTCACCAATAGCACTGCTCTCAAACATGTTTGTTGTCATCAATTTGATTGCCTCCATTTAAGATAGCGACAATCAAGATGATGAGCATTAGCTACCCCCACACAACCAATTCGATAAGTAAAATGTTCTTTTTTGTAAGATTTTAAAGTAATAAAAATCGGCCCGGCATGAAGAAGGATTTTGTTGACTAGGGATGCTCTCTTCATGCCTAGTAGCTCCTTCATCCACCATTCGATGTGGCAGCCTAATGTCATAGTTGATGGATCTCTACAGCCTATTTATCGAACTTGAGAAGGAAAAAAAGACTCAACTTATTTGTTATTTTATCCTCGTACTCTAACATATTACTTAAATAAGGTGAACAACCTTTTAGATGATAATTAAGGATGAACATTAGCTCGACTTCCAACTTATTTTGCTACACATGATTATCTGCCAATTCTACCCAATGCCTATTGTGTACCAATCTAGCAACTTGCTTCAACTTGTAATGGTTGTCATGTTTATCCATCCATCGTGACAACCCACCACCACCTTTTAAATCACCAACTAGTTAGCTTGCAATCCTAGCCTTGAAACACGACGATCATTCAACCATTGAAGCATCGCCACCTAGCCACTTTTCATCTTCCCTATCTTCATCGATGGGCAAAGACTTGATTTTAAGTCAAGGTCTCAACAAATACTTCAAACAAGCCCATTATAAGCCCTATCTAAGGTTTACATTTGTCTCTCCTTCACCGTTGTTACACATGGGAGTTGTCAACTCAAAATAGGCAGTCAATTTTTGCTATGTGGGATAAAAATCTAGGCACTACATTAGAGGGACCCCTACCATTCGTTATGCCTGTTAAGGCTTAATAAGAAACCCTTACCTAGGCTTCACCAAAAGATTATTATATGAACAAGAGTTTGCTCGTTCACACTGTTATTCTAACGCATTGTAGCCCTATAAAATCTTTTGCATGTGTATATTTGCCATCAACAAGAACATAAAATTAGAGCAATTTGCACAACCTTAGATTTAGATGGAGAATGGCATCATGATCATCCTCAGCAAAAAGTAGGTGCTTCAAATGAACCTCAAATATACAACATGCACTTCCAAATTTAGTTGATTCATGTCCATTAAGGCTCAATACTAGATGGATACTATTTTGTCTAGCTTAATTATTAGATCTATGCTACTTATATTACATTAACTTACTTTTAGACTCTAAAATGTTTTAATATGTTGTTCTTAAAATTAAATTGATACGTTAGCAATAAAAATTTTAAAATTTTAGTTTTATTTTAAATTGAAATTATATATATATATATATATATATATAAACCTTACTTTGGCCAAGTATTTTTTTAATAATGAGAAAATAATATTACTTAAGATTTTTATTTAAAATTTTTAAGTGATTTATAATTAAAATTATAAAATATTAAATATTATTTAAAAATAAAATTTGATTCTAAAATTTACTAGGACTAATAAAGTTAACCAAAAAGGTACTACTTTTTGTGATAGTTTCCAATAGAATAGTAGTCTTATATACTTACATCAAATAGCCATTATTTGTATTTTATATTAACATCATTATGAAGTGAATGCACTAGGTATTCTTTATTTCATATTATCGAGGACCTACACCTTCTTAGACTACTACATTAATCCCCTTGAAATTATTTTTGCTAGATCACCTAATTGAATAAGGTCATTTATCATTCTTAGCTCGAGTTTAGAACATAACCCTTAAGAGTCCTATAATTCTAAATAGCTTTTGAGATGATTTAGTAGGACTTTGTATCAAAAAGAGGAGGCTAATATAAATTGAAAATCATTTAAAGCTATATTAGCTCCAAGATATCATAGTTTAGTCCATATAGTACATAAGATAAACAATAATGCATTTAGATTGTACATTCCTCCTCATTGGAAAATCCATAATTTATTCCATCTAAGTTTATTGAAATCCAACAAGAGAATACAACTTGTGACTGTAGTTGTAGATGAACCTCCATTATTAGAGGGAGATACTGAAATATTAGTACTTGAAATTATCATTTACCATAACTAGATCACTACCAAAACAAGTAGTCAATATCATAGGTATTTTGTTAAATACAAAAACCATTCTATTGAAGAATACCTATACATCCAAAAGTCAGGAATAACTCCATTATGTGATTATGTAATATATTCATACCACTCACAACCACATTAATGTCCAAGGGGCATAGAGTCATCACTTGAGGTAGTATTCTTAGAAAATCCATGGTTGCCTTGGGAATGTACATATTTGTCAAATAAGATATTACATACGCATATTGGATTACCTCATTGATTTAGTATAGATTCATCACATGAGGCAACACTAGCATGTGGTTGATGACTTGTGCAATTTGTATATTTTATTAACTAATAATAATTTTTTAAAATGGGATGATTTTTTTTATTTTGTAGATTTTCATTGGTCTATTTGTCACATGATAATGACTTGTTATGCATAGCAATGTGTATAGCATCGGTTACATGATGTCTAGTAGATAGATAACAGTAGAAACTAATGTGTTTTGTGTTGTGGTGAGTAGATCATTAGATAGAGTTATATAGGTTAATTATTTTTAATGGATCATATTTTAGTATGAAATTATTATTATTGTTAGTTCTAAGTGCTTCTATAGCACAGAGTTATTTATGATTGTATGCATGCATGTAATTATTTATTTAGGTGATAACTTTTGTATTAAAGCCGATGGGTTCTACAATTATTTTTATAATCTTGACTTAGGATTGTTAGATGGGAATTAGAAACTAATATCTTAGTACTCATGTAAATAAGTTTTCAATATATTCTAAGCAGCTAAGATTTTTGTACACTCTCTAACTACTCTATTACTCAATATGGACCTTTTATTTACTGTGCATTGAGTTCAAGAGTTGACCAAATGACCCAACAATGCATACAAAACATACATGCATATGTGTCCCCCTAATGCATGCAAGGACACTTTTTCCCACTATGTTTTTTCTTTTGATAGTTGGTGTAAAAGGATACTTGCTTGTTTTAGAATTGTTTTGTTAGCACTAATAAGTAAATTTCATGACTATCACACAACAATGTGTAGCAATGTTATTCTCATATTACATTCTAAGTAGCTAAGCCTTTTCTACACTCTATCTACTTAGTTACTTAATTATCTGAGTCTTCTAGTCACTATGTGTGTAAGGTTCAAAAGTTGGATAAATGATCCAATAACACATACAGACATATTTAGACAAGTACATGCATACATACACTCACTCAAGTATACAAACCACAGCCACTCATGAATATGTCAACACATATATACAACACCCAATTTCTATTAAAATGTTATCACAAGTTGAGTACTGAACAAATACCAATTTTATTAATGTAATTTCCTTTGTTTTCAATATACATGCACCATGCTAAAAAGAAAGATGATGATCTTCACGCCAATGAATTCTCAATGGCATGAACTTTACTTTTGCTTTTAAAAGTGAAATGCAGCATCATTATATATTGGATAATTAGTGAAAAGGCATTAATTCTCATGCAAGAAATTTTTGCACTAGTATTAGGGTAGATCAATTGGACACAAGAGAAGTCAATATCAAAGTAACAACCCTCGTTGCCATAAGTAAGGTTGGTTGCATATAACCTCAAATGGCCTTGTGTGTAATTAGGCTAAGCCACATGTTCTTTGATCATGTGCTTTGGTTTGAGCCATTTCTACAACAACCCTCTCATATGTCCCTCTCCACTTTTTAAAAGACACCCTTGCATTTAAACCCATTCTACCGGTTGTAGATCATATCATGTAACAAAGTTAAATATAATCTACACCACATTTAAATTTAAATGACTTGCACACAAAGTGTAGCAAAGATAATACGTACTACTTTGAATTGAATGGATTGCCAACATTTTCAACGTTGAAGAGATTTTTGTTAACAATCTTTATTAAGGTCCTATTGGAAAGAGACTACTCCTTGAGAATGATGTCCTTAGAGTCTTTTGTGGGAGCATTGTGCATGTGTTCATGCAAAGAAATCCAATTGTGGCACAAGTACAAAGGTGACTATGTAGCAGTGTTCACATGTAAGACAGCTTGCACATTCATTTATAAAAGTTGTTAGTGGGTTCGCACGCATTAATCAAGGCTTCACAACCTGGTACAAATGTGATTGGTACATATGGATGTTATAACCCAATTATATCCTCGATTTTCAAAGAATGTTGGGTTGATATTCAAAGAATGCGATCTCCATCAGAGCTTTTCAGAAGGTTGGCAACTTGGCTGGCATTCAATCGATCTGCTCATACTTTGTATTCGAGCAAAGAAGGCGGTTGAAGTGCAGTCGACATGTCCATGCGTGCATTGAAGCAGCCTGCAATCCAACTTCCAATCTATGGAGTGCGTCCTAATTGTCTGCTTGTTGCATAAAAAGAATGGAAGACCGCCGTGGTAGCGTCGACGCAGTGCGATGATCTGAATCAGGGCGGGCTCGGATTGGGAAGACGATAAACAATGCGCAAAGTTGAATCGTATCCTGCACTGGGGTGATGAGGAATTCTGTGGTCATGAATAGAGGAGAGGAGGAGGAGGTGCGAGGCGGACGTCCTGAGGGAGGGTCGTGGAGGGAGGAGACGCTTCAGAAAGTCGGGCAGGGGAATTAGCTTCTCGTCTTCAGTCTGGTCGTCGTCCGATGAGAGAGGGGGTTTGTAGTAAGATCGCGAGGTTGGAGGGTAGCGTCCGAGGAATCGCATGAAGACAGCACAGGTCTTCCCCAGAGCTTCCCTGCAGAAGCTGCTCATTAAGACGCACGGACACAGAGAGAGAGAGAGAGAAAGAGAGAGAGAGAGGAGCGGAGGAGGCGGAGGACGAGCAGAGCGAGCGAGAGAGAGAGAGAGAGAGAGAGAGAGAGAGAGAGAGAGAGAGAGAGAGAAGGTGTATCTCCCCGAGGCGCACAGACGAGAGGGGAGAATGTGTTTAACTGAGAGAGAGAGAGAGAGAGAGAGAGAGAGAAGGTGTATCTCCCCGAGGCGCACAGACGAGAGAGGAGAATGTATTTAACTGTGAGAGAGAGAGAGAGAGAGAGAGAGAGAGAGGAGCGGGGGAGGCGGAGGACGAGCAGAGCGAGAGAGAGAGAGAGAGAGAGAGAGAGAGAGAGAGAGAGAGAGAGAAGGTGTAACTCCCCGAGGCGCACAGACGAGAGAGGAGAATGTATTTAACTCTGAGAGAGAGAGAGAGACGGACGCCGCCCATGAGTTGACGCGGTTCTGTGTCGAGTCTCTACCCCCCGAGTACACTTTTGTTATTTCAGCCTCGTTATTTTCATTTTGTTTGTTTATTTATTTATTCGAAGCTTGACCGAGTCACCGCGTTCTTCTCCTTGAAAATGTCTGCAATCTTAATTAAGACACTTTGTAGGCAGAGAGTTAGGAAAGAACCTACCGCAAAGGCTATTGACAAAGCTCCGTCAACCATAAGAGTGCCATTTTGCAAGGAATTAAGAATGAACCAGCAATTGTGGATTCAATCTTGCATGTGGATGCTACCTCTGCATTATAAATTAACTAGAGTACACAATTGCAACATTTCTTTGCAAAAAGCAGTGCAACTTTAAAAACTTCACTCAAAAGTCATTTCATTAGAAGCCAATCCTGATACCTTTTGGTACCTCCACATCCTTGTCCAATGTGAATGGTTCCTCTAGAGAAGATTCCATATTTTAAACAAAGTATTAGCAATATATTACTTCAAAGTCAAAATTTACAACATCCATGATGATAAAGGACAATAATGTGATATCCCAACTTACAAATCTATTGAAAATCTTCGAGACGAATTTGAAGGTTAGAGTTATCACTTGCTGCCTTCAAATAATATCAAATTTCTCTATCACCTCACTAAAAGTAGTTACCAAGGTTTTTCATTTTCAACCCTTCTATTCATGTTAAAAACCTCATGCCAATGTGACAACTCTTATTATTTTCCAAATTATGATGTGCTACATTTGATTCTCCATATACAACATATACACCTATGGTGCAAAGAAATCATTGGAAAATGAGGATGATGATGAGGGCAAGGAGGAGGCAAGAGGAACTACAACACCATGCAACACACTTTTGATGAGGTTGCATCTTTAATATACTACAAATTAATATTTATAGATTTGCCAAAGCAAGAAGAAAACCATGAAGTCTATGTGGCACAAGGAGAAGAGGTTTGGCATCTAAAGGTGATTGGAGGTGTTTCTCTATCATAACAAATCATGCTTGTGACTCTCTCTCTCTCTCTCTCTCTCTCTCTCTCTCTCTCTCTCTCTCTCTCTCTCTCTCTCTCCCCACCCACAATCTAACTACAAGATATAAATAACCCCCATGTTACTTCCTTTAAGAAACTTGAGGATTGTAATTTGCTCTATCTTACATGTTGGAACATGGAAATTCATGTTAGGAGATTTTCTATTATCTGCACTACCTTCTATCATGCATAAGGTACTTAGGATAGGACTTTGTTTGAGATTTAATCGATGGTCACGTTGTACGTGTATTTGCTTACTTTCTCGATCCTTTTCAAGTCATCTGAGAACAACAAGTTAATGGTACCAAGAATATGCATTCAATTGCACTCATCATTAGAGGAGTTTTGAGGCCTTGAAATTGTTACAATATAGGCATGGGAATTCACCCTAAGCATATGAGGACAGATGGATGTGAATGGCCTTAAGGGGCAGGGGAAACCCTAACCCTAGCTTGGTAAAGGCTATATAAACAGCCGATGGGTCACTATCAAGTGTGAGATAGAGTGTATCCATGTTGTACCTTGAACAACTTAGTAAACAAGATTTTGTTCTTGTACTTTGAGCTCTCATCTCCCTCTTGTGCACATTCTTCTTGCTACAACTCTGCTTTTCCACATGGTATCAGAGCCGGAGGGGGGGACCTTTAACATGTCTTGTGATGCAATGCCACCCTGGCATTGAGGGGGGTGTTACAATATAGGCATGGGAATTCACCCTAAGCAAGGGTATATGAGGGCAGATTGATGTGAATGGCCTTAAGGGGTAGGGGAAACCCTAACCCTAGCTTGCCAAAGGCTATATAAATAGCCTATGGGTCACTATCAAGTGTGAGATAAAGTGTACCCAAGTTGTACCTTGAACAACTTAGTAAACAAGATTTTGTTCTTGTACTTTGAGCTCTCATCTCCCTCTTGTGCACATTCTTCTTGCTGCAACTCTACTTTTCCGCAGAAATTGCATTTTTTTTATATAGAGAGGGAGTGCTTTGGAGTACTTGAGCTAAGCCTCCATAACAAAAATTTTATTGTTGAAAAATCAAAAATAATTTTTTTAAAGATATGCAACTTTCAAGTGAGCCTTTTATGTATCCTTCTTTGGTGAAGAACTCTCTTACTAGATAACCCCAAGAATATCTCATGCATTCATTGGATGGTTAGGTTTTATTCTTTGCATAGAGATCCTTAACAAGGAACCAAAACATGTGCAATAAGTTTAGGCTGTTTGTTTCGACCATAGAGAGATAATCCTTGATTGTTTGCTAGACTTGATTCTTATTTTTGAACAAACATTGGGGCAATCACAAAGTGCTTTAGACAAAGAGAGCTACTATGGTTCTTCTCTATTTTTAGGTGCCAGTATGATTGACATCAACATAAGGTTCTCTCTGAGGGATCTTTGTAGTGGATTTACCACTCATTGCTTGGGTAGATTAGTAGTCATGAGTATTTTATGTGGTCATCTCCTACTTGTGGCCTCAATCAGACGAGGACAACATTAGCTTTGACATTGTATTTATCTATCATTTTAAGTAATTTAGGCACTTTAGATGGAGGACACATTAATGCTTTTTTTTGGCAATTTTGGTTATCTTGGGCATCCACATTTTGGGCTTGGCCACTCTATTACCAATTATGGCCCCAACTTGCCTATATATAGGCACCATACCCTCCTACTCCCATTATTTATCATTGATCCTTTTGTGATCAACCAACCCTCATCATTCTCTCATCCCCCTATTGGGGGCAAAAGGCCACATGTGCCTAGCCCTCTACATTTACTTGTATACTATACCCACACACTTGTACACAATAAGTGGTGAGTGCCCATCACTATTAGTTTATTCTTTATTTCTTTAGTGGAAATAGAATAAGAAAAGGTAAGTCACAAGAGTTCCCACACATTGATCTCTCTCTTCTTGCTTGAACCTCCATAGCTCTTGCTCCCTTCTTGTTTCCACTCGTGCTCCCACTTTTGCTCCACCTTTCAACTAGTCTCAAAGTGTACATTCAAGGGGATTCTTCATCACTTTCTTTAGCCCAAGAAGGAGAGCTTCCCTTCAAGCTTTCATGGCTGCCTACACTTCATCCTTCCGAGGTATGCATTGACCTTCATTCAGGTTATCAAGACTTGTTCCAAGGCTTTGGGGAGACCCATTGAGCATTGTTCAATGGTTAGTGAGCTGAAAAGCATTAGTAGAAGGCATGAGAGTAGCTAGTGCATTTTGCACTCATTTTGTAGTCCTTGCTCCCTACTTGATATCTCATACTTCGTTCATTATTTTCTCCTAGGTGCTTCTCCTACCACTTGGCAGTCATTTTGACATTGATTGGCATGTTCTTGGGAACTCTTTGAAGAGTTCTTGCTCAACCATACACTCACTGTTTGGTATAAACTTGCTGAATACATTGTGGACGGCATACACTAAGTTCCATAATGCTTCAGGGATGCTATTTCAATGCTTGAATATAATGGGAGTAATTTCAGATGCTAGTGGACTAGATATAGCTCATTTAGCTCAATTTTAGCAAGGTTTATTACTATAATATCACTTTCGATTGCAAACATACAATAATGAATGTTTATGCTTTCAATGCCTATAAGTGCTTCAAGTATTCTACATGCTTATATGGAGGCTTGGCATTGATATGTGTGCCTAGATATGCTTACGAGGCACTTTGAGATTGATATTAGAGCTCCATTGGATGTATTTGGGCTTTGGACATTTTCTTCAATGATTCATCACTTGCGAGAGTGTAGACATAATAAATATGTTTACTCATGAGTGTAGATATCATGTATCCTACCAAATGCTTTGAACATTATGTATTGATCTTTTCTTGGCTCTTGGATATCTGAGATTCACCTCCAATGGGTGAGACACTTGTACTTTTATTTTCAAAGCTTGGTTCTTTAGAGATAGTGGCAGTCTCTTACTCATGTACATGCTCAGGAATGTAAGTATTGACATTTTTGCAATATCTTTTGTCCTCGGTTTATTCTTGATTTGATTCATTTGATCATTATTTGTATGGTAGGTAGACTTGACTTGCATAAGAAATCTAGTTCTATGTGAATGACTAAGCCTTTAGCTCTTGTGCATTAAGATGTTGAAGGCCCCATGCCCTATAAGTCCTTATTTACGGTGAAGTACTTTGTTACATGCATGGATGATAATTCACATAAGATTTAGGCCTATCCCATTAAGTAGAATTCAGACGTTTTACCTACATTTCAATGCTTTCTTTTTATGTTTGAGAATTATTTTGGGTGTAGATTTGAAATACTATGATTTGACAATGGGAATGAATATGTCTCTAAGGCTTTTGAGAAGCTTTATGATGAGAGAGGTATTAAGCATTAGTTGACCATCCCATACATCCCAACCCAGAATGATGTTGCAAAGTGTATGAACATGACTATTCAAGAAATAGTCCATATTATGCTTAGTTAGGTACACTTACCATAGCATTTTTGGACTAAGTCCATTACTACTCTCATTAATAGATCCCCATGCTTTGCTCTTGGTGGTAGAGTTGTAGAGGAGGCATGGTCTAGTAAACCTCCCTTGTATGCACACTTACTAGTCTTTAGATGTGAGGCTTTTTACCATATCCCCAAAGACAAGGATAATAAGTTGGATCCAAGGATAATCATGTAACAAAAAAGAAAAAGAGATCCTTGACAACCAACCCTTTCTTATCATTCTGGGGAGGGCAAGGTAACAGATTTTAGGATTGGTGCCTCTAAGAGGACAATCAAAGAAGTGCACGTGCAGTATATTTTCATACATAAGGAGCTTCATCTTGAGCTCGATGTCTCCAATCTCTCTCTACATAGACCCAACTATTAGTGCAATCTAGTTATGTTTACTTTCTAGTATAAATAAAGATTCATGTTTCTTATTCATATTGTAACTAATAAGACCATTGAATGTTAATAGACTTGTATCCATCAAGCCTCGAGGAGTGGCAACCAATGGAATATGTGGTAGATGTTATAGATGTTATCTACACCTCTGTTAGTGAAGAGCTATACAAGGGAATGACCAAACCAACACTAGCTAAAGGGAGAATATTCTTTACAAATATTTTTACATACCACCCTCTCTCCAAATAGCAATAGGGAGCATTTTCCAACCTTTCCCTTCTAGATTTTAAGAGCAAAGAGTACTTGGTAGTAAATTCAAGGATAAGTGAGAGTTACATGTGTAAAAGTTTTCGCAAGGTATAGAAATGTCTAAAGTCCAATATAGTAGGCAAAGAAAAATATCTAATTTTATACCTATCGCCAATTTTGTACACTTCTTCTGAAGTGCAAACTTCAAGAACCATGTTCTTAGTGAAGTGCCTAGATGCAGATAGCATCTTAGAGTTTATGGATGCATGATGGGATACAAAGGTATAAGATGGAATCTCCTACAAGGTGTAACTAGATTCTATTGTTGCAAGTATATGATTGCCACTCAAAACTTTGTTATGACATTATCTTACCGAAGATGGTACCATATTTGTGGGAAGTTGGTGTTACTAGATCAAGACATGAGGTAGTTTTTTGCAAATTCAGTACTAGATACTAATGTTTGGCTAAATGGTGAACTTTTAATCACTATGAAGCTAGGGTCAATGTGCACATCATGACGATTGAGGAGAAACTTACAAATGAAGACATCCAACTTCCTACTTTAGTTAACTTCAATCTTGATGATAAAAATGTGCATTGCTATTTTCATTGTCTATTTTTCTTTACATTCACATGAAGGATTTGTTTTCATCATCTTATCTCTAATCACTCTCTCTTAATATCTATCAAGTCCCAATGAGAAATGAAAATAGCATTACGTGCAAAGGGATAACAAACAATGTCGTAAATCTATGTTAGAAAGCCATTAGTTCGTAACTTATGCACCTACATTAGTAGAGGCCATTACACACGCCTTTTTCACATAAGAAAGAAAAACATTCTGGGTGCCTTTTGCGCACAAGAAAGACAATACTACCAAAAAATTGTAACCAACAAGTCTAGCAATATGAATGAGAATCCATTTTTTTTCATTTCCATTTTCTCATTGTTGTTAGATGTTGGCCTAATGCACTATGTTTTCCCTTAGCATGGTTTAGAGCCTTAATCTTTACTATTTTGTGTGTAAAGATGTCAGAGAGAGAACTAGGGAGAGAGAAAGAAGGGAGAGAAGACTACAGAAGAGAGAGAAAAACTGAGGAAGAGAGAGAAGAAGAGTGATGAGGAGAGAGAAATACTAGATTTAGAGAGAGAAAGACATGAAAGAAGGGGAAGCCATAGAAGCTGTGAACAAGAAGGGAGAAAAAGTCTGTAATTATATTAATGTGTTCAAAAAGATGTGAAAATTTACATATTCTCTCCTTTTATACCAATGTCAGTGTGACATGGCATAATATCAATATTATTAACACTAATTTGTTATTCCCAGCTTCTTACAATCCATCCCTTCCCAAAAGTTTTTGTCCTAAAAAACAAACCTAGAAACAACTAGAAAGAAGATGGATAGAACAAAGTAATACTCTGTTTTACAGTTTTACAAATGGGAAATGAATGAAAAATGACCACTACATGAGTTGAATTTGAAGAACTGAAGTAAGCCCCAGCTATATACATAATTTGAAATACTTCAGAAGCAAATGGAGCCATAAAGTCTTCAACAAATAATCCCAGAACAAAGTAGACAGCTTGTTGAGTAAATAGTCCTTGCTGGACCAAATATGCCATAACTTTTGATAGAAGTGTCCAAGTGAGATGTACCATATATCAAAACAAAGCTCTTAAAGAGTACTTTAAGCCCATATAGATAGCTTAATTCTGAAAATTAGGTATGATAAAAATTGTTCTAAAACAACGTGCTGTCCTGAACCAGTCTGCATCATTACTAGCTCCATAAGCAATAGGCTTCAGCCACCAATGTCTCCCTCAAGTATGGATACTCATCCAATATAGAATTAGGTCTCCAAGAAGCCTCTTCAGATGGTAAACCTCTCCATTTGATCAAATATTCCACAATAGAACGTGATCGAAGCTTCTTTTCACATTGTCCTATAACAGCCTCTGGGATGTACTGAACAAGACCATCTTCATCAATGGGTCCAGCTCATCAACTATATCCACTGGATCACCATAATAGGGCTTGAGCTGACTAACATGGAAGACGTTATGAATCTTTGTAGAAGAGGGAAGCTCTAGTTTGTATGCCAAATCCCCAATTTACTTAAGGATCCTGTAAGGGCCATAAAACCTGTGGGCAAGCTTATTACTGGATCCATCTTTTAACGTAGAATACTTGGATTTGGGCACCTTCAACAAAACCAGCTCTTCTTCTTGGAACTCTAAAGGCCTCCTCTTCTCATCAGCATACATCTTCATTTGATCTTGAGCCTTCCTTAGATTCACCTTGCATTGCTGAAGAAGGGTTTGCATTATTTCCAACTCCTCCTTCCCATGAGGATTGATCTTTTCATTAAAGATGATTGTGGATAAGGGCACCTTGTAACCATACAAAGCCTCAAAGGGTGAAACTCCTATGCTCGCATGAGTGGAATTGTTGTAAGCAAACTCAGCCAGGTGTAACCAAGAATCCCATGAAGTTTGGACATAATAGCAAAAATGGCGAAGATAAGTCTCCAAACATTTATTAACTCTCTTTGTCTGTCCATCAATTTGGGGATGATAAGCTGTAGATAGAGCCAATTTAGTACCATAGATGTAAATACCGCCTGCCAAAAGTTACTCATAAACTTTGAGTCCCTATCATGGACAATCACCTGTGGTAATCCATGTAGTCTAAAAATATGCTCCATAAACTGGTTAGCCACTTGAGAAGCAGTAAACTGAATCTTTGTTGTTTGGGATAAAATGAGCTGCTTTGGTGAGTCTGTCAACCACCACATAAATACTATTCTACCCCTTCTTAGTAGTAGGTAAGCCAATAATGAAATCCATAGTAATACGAGTCCATTTACCCGTAGGAATAGGCAATGGCTGTAATAAATCTCCTGGCTTATGGGTGCTATCCTTATTTTGCTGACAAGGCATACACTTCATAACGAAGTCCTTGACATCTTTCCAAAGTCCTTTCCAATAAAAGCTTTTGCTGATCCTGTCATAAGTCTTGAAAACTCCCAAATTTCCAGCTAAAGGCGAAGAATGTAACTCCTCCATAATTTTTCGCTTAAAAGAAGAAGTAGAGGGAATAACAATCTTGCCTTTCCACCAAATAAGACCATTTTAAAGCTGGTAATGCGAGTTTTCTTCCATAAGGCCTTGCTGTAATTTCTGAAAGATTTGGCTGAATTCCTCATCTAAAAGATAGCCCTCCTGTAGTTCTTCAATCCAGTCATTATGTAATTCTGTCATAGCTGACACTTTGCAGGCTCACATACGAGAAAGAGAATCAGCCACTATGTTATCTTTACCCCTTGTATGAGTGATGTCAAAATCATAATTTTGTAATGTAGCTACCCAGCAATGTTGCTTTGGAGTGAGATTTGACTGAGTAAGGAAATACTTGAGTACCCGGTGATCACTATGTACTCTGAATCGGCTGCCATATAGGTAATGGTGCCACTTCTTGATTGCATGCAGGATAGCCAACATCTCCTGGTCGTAAACATTCATGGCCATCTCCTTATCTTTAAGCTTACAGCTCTCAAATGCAATTATTCCATGCTCCTGAAGCAAAACAGCCCCAATGCCACGGCCACTAGCATCACACTGTATAGTAAACTCTTTGGAGAAATCCAGGCATACTAAGATAGGAGCAGAAGTAAGGAGTTCCTTTAACTGGTTGAAGCTACTATCTGCAAGAGCATCCCAAAAGAAAGCCTCCTTCTTCAACCTGTCAGTCAAAGGAGCCGCAATTGCCGCATAATGCTTTATAAATCGGCAATAGAATGAAGATAGACCAAGGAATCCTCTAAGAGAGGTAGTAGTAGTAGGCGTTGGCCAATCTCTTATGCATTGCACCTTCTTGGGATCAGCCTGTATTCCTTTTTCACTGACTATATGTCCCAAGTATTTCACTTCAGTCTACATGAAAGAGCACTTCTTCTCCTTAGCAAAAAGTCTATGATGTCTCAACACATCAAAAACCCTCCTCATATGTGCCAAGTGATCCTGTAAAGTCTTGCTATAGATCAAAATGTCATCAAAGAACACCAAGACAAACTGAAAGAGGAAAGGTTGCAAGATCTTATTCATCAGGCTTTGAAAGGTAGCTGGAGCGTTTGTAAGCCCAAATGGCATCACCAAGAAATGATAGAGCCCACGATCAGTCCTGAAAGCAGTCTTGACTTCATCACCCTCTCGCATGCGAATCTGATGATACCCTAATCTCAAATCAATCTTCGTGAAGAATCGAGCCCCCTTAAGCTCATCAAGCAAATCATCAATCCTGGGTATAGGATACATGTTCTTCATCGTTATCTTATTGAGATCCCTGTAGTCAATGCACATTCTAAAAGATCCATCTTTCTTTTTGACTAACAGGACTGGAGATGTGTAAGGTGAAGAACTTGGTTCAATGAATCCCATTTCAAGAAGTTCTTTGATTTGCTTGGCTACTTTCTCTCGTTCACACTTTGATAATCTGTAAGGTGGCTTATTGATTGGCTTTGAGTTGGGCTCCAAACAATGGGATGATCTATTGCTCTCTTAGGAGGCAATGAAGTAGGTACTTCAAACAAATCTCTATACTCCTCAAGAAGAGCTGTCAAGGCTGGATGGTTTGCTGAATTATTGGGCTGATCCTGTGTTTCTTTGTTCAAATGCAAAACAAATATTTGCGAGTGCTTCTTGTACTCTCTTTTGAGTTGTTGAATGGTGATAAGCTGAAAATCAGATCTACTGGGAATTCTCTGTAAATGGATAAGCTGTCCATTGGAGATAAACTCCATATAGTTTACTTTGGCTTCAAAATTTTCAACTAATTGCAAAGAAACCTGTGGGAAAATCTGTGTGCTGATTTTTTCTTCACCATTAGCCACTTGTACTCTAATGGGCTACTGTAAGTCTGTGGAAACACAATTTAACTTGTCCATGATGGACTTATTGACAAAACTATGAGTACTGCCACTGTCTATCAGGATGAACATTGGCTTTCCACATATGCTTCCCTTCATACGAAGTGTATTAGGGCTCTTAGATCCCATCCAAGCATCCATAGAGATAGAACAATTAGTGGTAGCAAGTGACTCATCGCAAGATCCACCAGGGTCAAACGGAACATTTTCACCTGGATCAAAAGGAAAAGAGTCGGCTGGATCATAAAAGTACTCCTGTCCAACTTCCTCCTCAAGATCTTCATTTTTAGCATTAATTGCCACTGCATTAGCTTTATTTATGTTATCTTTAAAGTCCTCAAAAACCAGCATACTCTGAAGCTTAGGCTTGACATTTTTGTATACACACTTTGAAGCATGATCCGGTGTATACTTTTCTCCACACTTGAAACATAAGCCCTTGTCCTTCCTTTCCTTGTAAAGATCCATGGGAATAGATTTGAGATTTGTATTAGCTGAAATGGACTTAGGCTTATTGTCCTCCTATTTGAATTCAACTTTTGGATTGTTTGTTGTCCTGAAATTACTTTGAGGCCTAGAAGCATTAAATGGAGGATAAGTTGGTACCCGTAAGCTCCCATTAGGCACATGATTGTTGCCATAAGTATTACCAACTTGTCCCTGCTTTAAAACAATCCTTGGCTATCCATAACTAGGCTGAAATGAAGTTTCTTTCCATTACTTTCTTCCATAGCGCTCCGCAAGCTCAATAACCTTGAAAAGTGAAGTAGGATTTTGTGCCATAACATCAGCTATGGCTCCAAACCATACATAAACTTGTGAAGCTTAGCCTCATCACTGATGCTTTCCACATACATGGTCAAGTTGAGGAATTGGTTTGTATACTCTCTTACACTTAGGCCCCTTTGTTCCAAACCATACCATCTCCGTGCTAACTTCTCTTTCTCAAGAGGCAAAACAAAGACTTCAGCCATAAGTGCCTTGAAAGCTTCCTAATTCTCTACAAGTATATTCTCTTTCTTGATATACCTCCACCAAGTATGGCAAATCCTTCTAGATGCAAGGAAGCAAAGTGAATCTTCATATCATCAGTTTTAGGGTATATATCAAAGTAGGACTCCATCTTAGAGGTCCATTCCTCTAAGTCTGATGGTGAAGATGACTGGCCATTAAATTTGGCTAAAACAATTTTATCCTTAAACTCCCTTTCATGAAAGGGTTGCTGTCCCAAAATTGGCTGATCCGGATTACCAAGTACAGAGCCTCCAAATTGAGACTGAAATCTTCCAACAGGTGGCTGCGAATTACTATGTAATCTTCCTGTTGGTAGAGTACCCATGGAATTTTGAGTATGCAGTCCAAAAGCTTGAGTATTGGCCCGATTAAAACTGCCCAAATAGTCATCATGCCTCTGTGAAGCTTCTTCTACTTCGTACTGACTATTTGGAATGCCTCTTCTTCCAATAATCCCATTTCCAAGACCATTTTGATTAGATGGCTGAAGTGGGGCTGAAGGGCCATTGTTTGAACAAGCCTTCTCATTAACGTCTCTTGATGCCATTTGCATCTGCATGAATTTAGAGTTTTGTGCCATGAGTTGTTCATTGGATTCCACCAACTTATCACTAGAAGCCTTGGTCTGATCAGTAGATAGAACCATCTGCTCCATTCTTGACAAGATGGCCTCATGTCGTTCCCTATGTCTTTGTTCATGGGCACACAGAGTATTATTGAGTATACTGACTTCTCCTTGTTGTTGAAGCTCTTGAGGGTTCTCTTGAAGTGTATATCCATCATGGAATCCCTGATTTTCTGAGCATAATCTTCCGGGACCTTATTTTTGCCTTTATGTCCTGCCATATTAGTGCAGTCCTGCAGTACCCCTTGTCAAAAAAACGGCTATAACTTTGGCTAAGAAGCTCCGATTTCAGAAACTTTTTGTGCAAATCGAAGCTAAGAATGCCCTCTTCGAGATGAGCTATAGCACGCTATAATAGGTTTAGGACAGAAAATTCTGTAGCTGGATTTCAGAGTCTCAACTATCTAGTCCTACACCCTGTCTAGACCTGTAAGTGCCCTGTTTTGACCCTGTAATGCAAGATAGTAACCCCAAATGGCTACCAAACCCTGCAAAAGGATATATAGGACCTGTGGGTACCCTGTAGTACCTACACTTGTGCTTCAGCAATAAATGGTGTACCTGTAACCACCTGTAAATACCCTGTAAGTGAATTGTAAATTCCCTGTTTTACCCTGATTTGGTCCTGTAGGTACTTGAGTCCTTGGAAAGTCTTCAATCTTCAATTCTCCCCTCGTTGTACCTGTGTCAGAGATAAAACGGCATGACGGGTTCCCTACACGAGCTCCGAATCACCGAGAGGTGGGCAAAGTTCCCCCCGGGCCGGTTGGTTGCACCCCTTCGGGATCTTCGATAGTGAGGGAGGGTCATCTCTCTTTTGTCCCACTATCTCCCCCGGCATCCACCTTTTTTCCTCGGTGGGAATATCAACATGGCAAAGGCTAGTGTTCTAAGCAATCAACATGATATGCATTTTTGAAATATTCATTCAGCCTTTCATGAGATGCAATTGAATGAGATTTTGAAAAATTGGGATAGGAGAAGGGTCTTATCAATGCAATTCAGTGACTCACTGATTGCTAGTACTTACCCTTTTACAATATTTCAACTTGGGCAAAAGAAATTCAGCCAATCAATCGGATTAGAGTAAACAAATTCATCAATCAATGGATTCAGTCAATAGGATTCAAGTATTATGCTGAAATTTCAGATTGAAGTCTCTAATTCACTGATTGGAACTAATATGCATAAACCAAGCATTGCATTCATGAATAGATGGATTCAAGCAAAGGTTGGCTAAGAATTTGATGAATAATGTTCAATTCTTTAATCTCTCAATCAAATGGATTAAGCTCAGTAATTGGATTAATGAGAGAGATTAATAATTGAAGAAGAGTACCTTTGATATGGCTGAAGATGACTTGATCAATCTCATATGCTTGATAGAGCCCCCGGTTGTCCAATGTTGGTGAAATAATCCACAAGGCTTGTTTTTCTGATGCTTAAGAATAAACTTGGAGCCTCAAATGCTTGAAATTAAAGCATTAAACCCATTTCCCCCAAATTTTTGCTCCATAGAAGCTCTTGATCTTCAATCTTTAACCATTTCATGCTTAATCCTTACAATTTGTTGAAGAATCCTTGCTG
Organism: Lygodium microphyllum; assembly: GCF_053477565.2. Classification (NCBI taxonomy): domain Eukaryota; kingdom Viridiplantae; phylum Streptophyta; class Polypodiopsida; order Schizaeales; family Lygodiaceae; genus Lygodium; species Lygodium microphyllum. The sequence goes on from NC_141156.1 coordinate 81,087,861, forward strand.
AGATGATTCCACGGGCTAAAAGGATGAAGAATCTTCAAGAAATTGTTAAGAAATGAAAGCTTGGGCTGAAGCTTTCATGGCTGCCTATGGAATGTTCATGTAGGGTTTCAAGAGAGTGAAAGGATGAGGAATATAGCCCTATTTTGGAGTAAACACACTAGGAAGTTGAAGAAATCACTGCCAAGGATCATTTAGAAGCTTCATAGCTGAAGATTGACTGAGGAGAGATGAAGAACAGGGCTGGAAAAATCAGTGCAAATTTCAGGCTGCTGTCCAGTCCACGTGGCAGTTCCTACAAACCATAAAATGGTGCTCCACCTGTTGCATTTGATGTCTAGAGTGCCATTATGCAGGCCATTGTTGACGGAGAGCAAGGATCAGTGAGTAAAGAAGAGATCTCAGCTAGCAAACTCCATGGAAGCTTGGGCAGACTTGAAGAAAGAGGAAAGGAAGACCTATTTTGAAAAGTAACTATAGTTTAGTCTCTAACTAAGCCCGATTAACCATCCTTTACCCTAGTTACCTCCATTTTTGCATGAAATTTGATGACGTCCAGCCATAAGCCATTATCCGCCATATCTGACCTTGGATATCTCTAGATGTTCTCTTACTAACTGTAGATGTCCTGCAGCACTCCACTAGTCACTGTCTTGTACCATTTTTGTCTGAAATTGATTTTGAAATAGGAAAATGGAATTGAAAATGGAAGAAAAGAATGGATCAAAGACTCAAGCTCTAATACCACTTGTCAGAGAGAGAACTAGGGAGAGAGAAAGAAGAGAGAGAAGACTGCAGGAAGAGAGAGAACAAGAGTGACGAGGAGAGAGAAAGACTAGATTTAGAGAGAGAAAGACATGAAAGAAGGGAAAGCCATAGAAGCTGTGAACAAGAAGGGAGAGAAAGTCTGTAATTACATCTTCTTGTTCACAGCTTCTATTCCTATATGAGGTAGTTCAGTCCTATTATGGATTTGGCATAGATTTGGGGCTAAAACACTTTGGTGATCCTACCATGCTTTCTTGAACCTCTAATGTGGAAGTTTAACAGAAAAACACCTACGGTTGATGCCAAAAATTTGAAGCTTTGTCAAAAAACAACCCTATTTTAGGGAAGAAGACCAAATTTCATTTCTTCATTTTAAAAGGTTTTATGTGTGTAAAATTTGTGCAAAGACTTGAAGCAATGAGACTAAGATTTATAAAAAATGACTTTGTTTTATGGACAACAAACGAATTTGTTGTATGGAGTCAAAGGGTTTTCTGTGTGTATATCCTATCATTGCTTCTCTATATCTCTAGTTTAAAACAATAGAAAATGTGACTTTGTTTGATGGCAAAAATTTAAATTTTTTGGATGAAATAGTGATACATTTCATACAACAAGATGATGCAATTCTGTCATTCTTACCCTACATCACTTATTTCAAACCCTACTCAAAAAATGTTTTTGTTTTATGCCAAAATTTTGCAATTTTTTGTCACAACCTGACGGAGTAACAATTGCCTAAAACAGTGATATATTACCTGAAGCAAGATGATACATTTCACATGGTTAATTTTGCCTTTCTTCTTGTATGATGGATAATTAGTCTATTATTTTGTCTAGCTACAAGTTTTGGGAATTGTAGAAACCATTAGCAAAGCAATAGCAGAAGGTAGGAGTTTCAAAAAATTGTAGGAGGAGAAGCATGAAGATTTTCAATCTTGGATGAAAATAAAGATAAGTTGTTTACATAGATATTTCAAAATACAATCACTATTGCAAGAATACCCTCTCTGTAACAAACTCCAGCTAAATCTAGTGAAAAAGAGGAAGCACTATCTTTTGTCTGCTCTATAGGAATCCTACAGAGGATTAACAAGAGAGCATTCAAGTTTCATTCTCAATTCTAAAGTTCAAAATTTCAATTTGATTAATTGCAATGGGTAAATCAAAGGAGAATAAAAAGCAGTGCAAAAATTGCTCTAAGTCTAGACATACTTCAAAGAATTGTTCTTATATTCATTGGTCTTATGAAGAAGGAAAAACCTGCAAGTATTTCTGCATGTTTGATTTATGCAATGAGTTTGATGGTATCCGCAAGAGATTTTCATGAACAAAGAAGAAGAAGGATTCAAGTTTGAAGATGGATAAAGCATTACGAATGATATGGTGATCATGAAGGTAAGAAAGTCAAGTCTTGTTCAAGTGTTAAGCACATTGGGAGACTGCTTATAGTAGTGAAATGTATTTTTCATATGAGGCACAACAAATATTTGGGGTTGAAACACTAATTACATTGTAAATTTGTACAATGTGATGAATGAACAATCCATTACAAAATTACAATGTAATGGCCATGAAGGCCAAGCTCAAGAGTTCCCTCAAGGGAAGGGACAAAAAGATCAAGCACGCAGTTGGGTTTGGGAATGGCAAGGACGTTGGGATTGGGATTGGTGTCAATATTGGGGTTGGGATTGGGAGAATAAACATGTGGTGTCATCCATATAACACCACAAGGCTTACAATCATAGCTCTCCTCTCTCCACCCCGTACAAGCCACTATCCATATAACACCACAAGGCTTACAATCATAGCTCTCCTCTCTCCACCCCCTACAACCCACTATCCACCACTTGCGGCCCACTCTCCACAACCACCCTCGATTGTATCCATTCGCTGACATCTACCATATCAACTTCAAATTGTCATATGACTTATTTATACTCATTCATGGGGACATTAATTGAGCTTCTCCCCAGCATTACCTCTATGCTCTCTCTCTCCCTCTTTCTCTCTCTATCCATTTCATCTCTTTGAACACCTCCTCCCTATGACATTAGGAAACATAAGCTACGATTTGTTGAATGTCAATAATCATGAACTTTTAATATCAAAATTGGAGTAGCTTTGTATATTAATATCCTAAACCAAAAAAAAAGTTACAAAATGCAAGATTTGATTGGCAAAAAAAAAAAAAAAAAAGCATTGTAGAAACCACTCACATTCAAAATATCATAAATAGTGTTGAGGATAAGAAACACATTGAGGTATGTTCTCCACCCACAATTGATATCTTGATCAAGTTTGCGTGGGGCTTGCACAATCCTATGGTCATGGTATCCACAAGGTCATCCTGATTATATAGAAGGCTCTTCACATAGCTAATAAAATTGCATAAATCACTAGAGACACAAGGCCCAAGTTTACCCTCAATGACACCTTAAAAGAGCATAAACTAACCTCAAAGGAGAAATATAGATACTTACTACTATCGAGCTCTTCTATAGTAGTGTATGCCAATAGTATTTGTAAAGTAACATATATATATTCGTATATCGCAACAATATAAGACTCTAGTAATCCATATTCAATCATCAAACAAGATAATAATTCCAAAGTAGTAGCACCAAAGCCAGAATAGAAAAAGCCAAAGAACACAAAAAAAAAGCTCTTAACCCAAGAACTTATTGCTCATGACAAAAAATGAAAATGACTCATACATCATCCATCCTCATGTAGGGAACACCCTCAAAAGTACAGGGTATGATTAACCATTGTCTTGTAGATTCCTTGACATTAGTGGATCAAGTCAATATAAAGAGTTGTGTTGAAGATATATACATCATATTTATATGAAACTTGTGTGTTGAAGATATATACATCATATTTATATATACATCTTCAGCACACTCCATGCATAGTGAGTCTAATACTAAACTTGTGTGATGTAGGAGATTGTCTGTATAGATGAGTTTTCATCTAGGCAGGGTGGCCGATCTGGTAGCCAAGGAAGGGTGCAAGACTTGGCATTGAAGGAGTACATTGGGCAGCTTGTCAATGACATTATTGTATTTCATAAGACATGCTCCCCTGCTTTTGCCGAGAACTTCTTGAAGTTGAGGGCACTAACAAAGGCTGAGCCCTTCAAGACCATCCGACCAACTCTAGCCTGGAGAAAGTAGTGTTGCTTCGATATTCGAAGCTGCTCTACTTATTCACAAGTACTAGGTCTGGCCCACTTTTCTCCATGGTGGCCCGTGGCATGGTTGCCAGTGTTGAAGACCCCATTGTCATTAGACAGGAACTATTGGGGCAAAATGTATTGTTGCCTATGATCAAGAATAGAAGTTTGACCATGGGGAGCCTAGCTCGAAGAAGCCTAGGAGAGACTAGATGTACTTATTGCCTAATGATATCACATCACCGATGTAATGCACTTTGTAATCTTCTCTTCAAGTAATGAAAACTGATGTTTGTTGGATTCACATGCAATGTATTTTGTGATACGTGTCATTTATTGTTGTTTTTTACTTGAATGTTACGTTTATTTGTCAAATTTATACGAAACACGATTCGTACCCTAAATTTAATACGCAGTGCTTTATCAAATTTGTGCACAACATGTATTTGTTCGAATGCATGTAACGATAACTCAACGACATAAATAAAATAAATAACAAGCGACTAAACAAAAATAAGACGCACCAAAAAATTTGTATTCATATTAATAACAATTTGCATGGGGTCCATTACAACCAGGGCTTTACAAAATGTCTTCAGAAGCTACATTCCATGTGTTTTAGAGTTGTACACCCCTATCCTTGCTAACCTCCGTGAGGACTATCTTTCCATCGCCAAAAGAACCTGACTATACGCAGATCCCTGTCGGTGACGGTGACTCTCCTTGCATGCACCGCTACATAGACCGAGTCTCCAAACAAGTCGATGAGGTAGGCTTCAACAGCTTCTTGTAGTGCAAGGAGGGCCTGGGCAGTCCAGTAATCGGGTTGTTTCATGTGTGATGTATCTAGAAACTGGGTCCTGTTGTTCCTAATCAGTATGCCCTCCATGATCTCCCACACCAACTTCTAGAAAAAAGCCTTCGGTATCAGGAGGTGAGTAGTCTTCTGGTAGTGGCGATCTCGCAAAGAGCCACTATGCCTAGCTTCCATCGATGCTTGTGATGCTGGCGTCTTGGTGGCGGTGGTAGAATTGGAGGATGTGGTTGCCGTATGGAATTTCCAGGGGGTATCTCCAAGCCGCTTGCTTGGTGTGTACCATGTTTTCTAGGAGAGAGAACTCAGGACTCAAAAGCGAAATGTGTAAAATGAGGTGAAACTTTAAACTTATAGCCAAACTTTTCAAAAACCCTAAAAGTTTAATTAATGAATCCACGCTTTGGAAAAATATCACCAGTGCTGTGATTGACATGAAACTTTACCTGTGGAATCCTCAAGGACACATCAACCACCCAAATTTTTTTTGGCCCCAACAGAAGCCTCTGGGTAGCCTGTCCGGAGGCTCACATCTGGAGCCCTGAATCCATAGATTCAAGGCCCTAGACGCGAGCCTCCGAACAGGTGACCCAGAGGCTTCTGATGGGATTAAATTTTTAATATAAATGAGTTTTTCTGATGCCCAACATGAGGGTGAAGTTTCACCAAATTTTGATTTATAAATTTGACAGTTCAATCTTTTTTTGAAAATGCGTTAACTGGATTATACTGCACTGATAATAGAAAAACTCACCAATGAGTGTGCGCAACTGTAGATTAAATGTATTGTCAACCTCGCAACGCGAAACATTGGAAACTTAAAAATTCACAAAAAATAAATCATGGCTAAAATGGAATATCGCATATCGGATATAGTGTTGCCAAACCACTAAATATAGTAAAGATATAGTGCATCGGCCCATGTACAACTGATCACCGATGTGTACGTGGTTGCATATTGAATTTATCCTCAACAAAACTACTTACAAAATTGGAAACTTAAAAATTCACACAATGCAAATCATGGTCAAAATAGAATATCACATATCGGATTTAGCATTGCGAAACTATGAAATACACGGTAGATAGTGCATCGCACCAAGTACAACTAGAGCTAGTGAAAATATAGCTCCATTTTACAGGCCACTACTATCAAATACTTGAAGGTCTACTGGAAAGATAACCCAAAACTAAGCTCCTTACAATCTACAACCAAACCTAAGCTAAAAACGTAGATCCAATTACAAGGTAGCTTCTCAAAGCATATTGTTGACATTAAGATTAAATGCATCCTTGTTATTGCGAATCCTGCGAACAAGAACCAGATCTATGGGCTTAATAGTGATACATTGGGCATGAATGGCTAAAAGTTGACCATCACTCATTAGATCAATCAAGTAGCTTTCAGCTGCTTCTTGGAGAGCAAGCAAGGCTTGGCTTGACCATCACCCCACATTCCTTGCTTGGTTTCTCGAAAAGAACTTGTGATGATGCCATGACTGTAGATCTTGCAGTATTTATCGCACCAACCTAGAGAATGGTGCCTTAGGAATAATCAAGTCAGCACTCTTCTAGAATTTTATTATCTCACATAGCGCAGCTGTGCCTGGTCTCCATCTTTGCTTCTTATGTGTTGGAGGGCGTGTATTACGAGCTGGAGCAGTAGTGGGAGGTGGAGTAGTTGGAGCATGTGGACCACCATTTCTGGACAATGGCGAATCATCATTATCAACCACATTAGGGCCACCATTGTTGGCCACAGTAGCGCCACCATTATTAGTTGCAGTAGGGCCACCGTTATCGGTCATTACCAGGGGATCTTTATCACTCACACTACACTCACTAGATTCGGAAGAGTATTGAGCTCTTGCTCTCACAGGCGTCTTTTTGATAGGAAGCTTGGAACGTGCCATGGCTGTGATGATGAAGGATAGAAAGGTGGAGGGTAGAGTGAAGAGCAATGGGAAAAAATGCACTACAAGGAGTTGAGCTTATAGCGACGGCAGGTAGCGGCATCACTATTTGCGTCGGTATTTGTGTCGCAAATAGTGATGGTCCACAAGAAAAAAAAAACGGGCCGAAACAGAGCGCGGTTTTATTTCACGTTTTTGCGTTTTGTGTTTTAAGAGCGAGAGCGAGGGAGAGAGCGACCGTTGTGAGAGAAGGAGAGGAAGAAGACTTGCCGCCGCCGTCGCTGCCGCCGCTGTTGTTCGCGAAGGAGAGGAGGAGCCTTCATCGCAAAGAGGAGCCGCCCCACACTCGCCATATCTCATCGGTGAGTCTCCCTCTCTCCTTCTTTTGCTTGTTTAAGATTTAAATCACTTTCTCTTTTGCTTGTTTAGGAGAGGAAATGAGAGAGAAAGAGAGGGAGAGGGAGAGAGAGGGAGAGAAAGAGAAAGAGAAAGAGAAAGAGAAAGAGAGGGAGAGGGAGAGGGAGAGGGAGAGGGAGGGGGAGGAAATGAGAGAGGGAGAGAAAGAGAAAGAGAGGGAGAGGGAGAGGGAGGGAGAGTGCATTCTCTCTCTCCCTCTCCCTTTTGATTTTGGAGAGTGTTAGGATATATTGTGAGAGGGAGAGGAAATGAGAGAGAAAGAGAGGGAAAGGGAGAGGGAGGGAGAGAAAGAGAGAGAGAGAGAGGGAGAAAGAGAAAGAGAAAGAGAAAGAGAAAGAGAAAGAGAAAGAGAAAGAGAAAGAGAGGGAGAGGGAGAGGGAGGGGGAGGAAATGAGAGAGGGAGAGAAAGAGAAAGAGAGGGAGAGGGAGAGGGAGAGGGAGGGAGAGTGCATTCTCTCTCTCCCTCTCCCTTTTGCTTTTGGAGAGTGTTAGGATATATTGTGATAGGGAGAGGAAATGAGAGAGAAAGAGAGGGAGAGAAAGAGAAAGAGAAAGAGATGTATACTCAAATGGATAGCTTTATGGAGATGTATGTCTACTCAAATGGATAGCTTTTGTCTACTCAAGATGTAGTCCACCTGTGTGTGTATATATTGGAATGATAACATATCCATGATTATGGTAATGGTATGCACTTTACTTTTTTTATGGGTACCATTACATCGACTCCTTAAGAGGGCTAAAAATTGCTCATACACTTTATAAAGTCTAATTAGGAGATTTAAGATGAACGATAATAGACTTATCGATAATGGTATGCAATGTGCTTTGCCATGGGCCACGTACATTGGTGACTCTTTAAGATGGCTTAAAATTGGTCATATCCTTCATAATGTCCAAGTAGGGGATCTAATTGTGATATGCATAATTCCTTGTTTTTGTATTAACTTTATAGGCATAACAAATTAGTAATCATGCCAACTTGTCAACGGAAGGACTAAAAGAAAATGATACCCTAGCTAATGGTCATTATGGTACTTTATCAAAATGAACCCAAAAGTATTGCTATAGAATAAGAATCCCTTAACAAATTTTATAACTATAGTTGATAAATTTCTTAGATGGCATTAATTTTTATACATGGACCTAGGACAAAAAAACCACATTACTAAGATGGTTTTTGTTGAGATTGATTTATTATTAGACTAAGAGATCCTCAATGATGCTCATAAATTTTTTTGACTAAGATTACTTATACTCAAAGCCCTCTAGTGCAGTTGTATAAGTAATCCTAGTAGAGCCCCTCTAAGATACTCAAAGTACATAACCTAGAGACCGTAGCTAGGTATATAAGGTATAATGGCCATACAAGAAGACACCTCAATAATTGACTGATCACCACTAAATCCCAAAGAAGAATCGTGTTCCATCCCCTTCAACTCTATATTCACCTCTTGAAGAACTTCATTAATCATAGCATCCTTGTCACCAATCTTTTTGTTGCAATGATGAAGTAACATATTCATCACTTTTCCTTTTAGCATCTAAGGCATTATCCAATCTTTTAGTCAAGTCCAAAAATTTTGTCTTCAACTCATGAACCTTATGAACTAATGCTTTTTTTTTTTACAATAATGAATAATTATCTATCGAGACAAAAAAATCCTTGAGCATAGTATATGGCCGAGATATAACATCAATAAATCTCTCAACTACTATGTCCCATGCATTCTTTACGTCAATTAGTAAAGCATTTCTTATATCTTGAAGTTTAGATTTCAACACCATGGATGCATCAATATCAACCTCAATGTTTTACAAAATTTGCTTCTCAATCTCTTGCAGAGGCTAAAACCTCTCAAGCAAGAGCTTATGGTCAACTTGCAACTTGACATACATGGAGGAGCTTTAAGCCTCGTTTTTCCAAATTGTATTACAAGCCATTAAATTGTTTGTTGTAATGTAGATAAGATGGAAAACGAAGAAGGTCTTGTTGTTCAAGATCGCGAGGCGTATCTTAATTAGCGTGTCTCATGCCCTTGCTCTCAATGCAAGTTGGCAATTAGACGAAAACGCCGATTGTCTATAGAACACGTATGATGATTTGGCGAGTTTCAATCTGAGATCATTGATCAGGCGATTGCAGATTTTTAGCAAACGATAATTTGAAGTTAATATCAATCATGCATTGTACTCGCAAGCTAATTGAAAACCATATACAATAAGAATGGGTCTTGCTGGAAAATTTTCTATCTAGGGAGGTGATGTCTCGTCCCAAGGGGGAGTGCACACTTTGCAGCCAATTAGAAGAGTTCGTGGGCATGCGATGAATGGAGTACATGAGCCAATCCACCACTCGCAAGGCCAATCTATACCGTCAATGCCAGAGGAGACAGACAACCTTCTAGACCTACCTACAATCTTGGAGCCTGAGATGGTGGCAATGATCGATGCATTGATTCCCATGGATGTCGAGACTTCTGATCTGCTTAGAGAAGAAGCATCCATACCATTATATGATGGGTGCTGAGTATCTCGGTTGAAGACACTGCTTGCACTCTTAAGTGTGCAAACAAAATACGGGTGGAGCGATGCGAGTGTGATTGAGTTATTCAGGTACCTTGCACATAGGCTTCATTGATTTTTTTTAACACTATTATTACAAGCATTTGTGCTTTTTCAAGGTGTTTTATGATTTTTTTCAGGTTATTGAAATATCATATATTACCACCTGCAAATACCATGCCTGAGTCTCGTGATGATGCACGACATGTTTTACGGAAGCTCGGCATGGACTACAATAACATCCATGCATGTATCAACGATTGCATACTATTTTGAGGAGAATATGAAACTATGGAGACATGTCCAAAGTGTGGTGCTCACAGGTTTCGACAGGACTTGCAAGGGCAAACCATCCCTCAAAAAGTTCTCAGACACTTTGCGCTCATCCCCCGCATAAACCACATGTTTCGTATGTCTAGCATGGCGAGCTTGACAATGTGGCATGTGTAGAATAGGTCCACGGATGGAGTTCAATGAATATCAACGGATTCGCGTGCATGGAGCCACATTGACTCTACCTTCCCAGGCTTTGTGCGAGAGCCAAGGAATCTTCGGCTCGGTCTCGCAATGGATGGTGTAAACCCATTCGGTCTGCGCTCAACTTCTTACAGTGTGTGGCCTAGAGTCCTTGTCAACTACAACATCCCTCCATGGCTTTCTACGAAGAAAGGACATCTCATCCTTAGCTTGCTCGTCCCAGGCCGCTACAAAGTAAAAAATATGGACGTGTATCTTCGTCCATTAGTCGATGAGCTTAAGATTTTGTGGGAGGAGAGGGTCATTGTGCAAGATATGAGCAGGCGCGATGGTCAGCGGTCATCCAATATTCGAGCCATTCTCATGTGGACGATGCATGACTTTCCGGGATTAGGAGAGTGTTCAGGTGAGCAAGAATTCGTTCTCGCTGGTAATATCTATATTTTATCTCATTCAATCAAGTATTCACTAGGTCGTGACGTTGGAACAGGTCTGGTTACCTTAGGTTATCATGCATGTCCATTGTGCGGGCCACAGCTAGACTTCTGAAGGTCATGAACCATGAAGAAGATGGTATATCAAGGACACACCGCTTTCTTGTCGGAGGATCATGAACTCATGGAAGGTTTCCTTGGACGACCTCCAATACGTACGAATGCCGCAAGCTGGTACGAGCTGAAAATGGTCCATGCGGAATCACATCCAAATGGAATGCGACGGTTCTCAGTTTTCTATGAGTTGCCATATTGGACCCACTTACAGGTCAACCACTTGTTGGATTCCATGCATATTTTCAAGAATGTGGGCAGCTTGCTATGGGACCACATCACAGGAAAGGAAAACACTATAGGGGCACGAATGGATTTAAAGTAGGTAGGTAAGATGGAAGCGCTTTGGCCGCAATCGAGTGCTGATGGTCGCGTGCAACTTTCTCGTGCTCCTTGGATTTTTTCCACTAAAGAAGAGTGCATTGTGAAGCAAGTAATCAAGTCTATCCACACTCCGACAGGTATGATGCATTCTCTTAAGTCTGGATTTTCTAAAGACGACCAATTGTCAGGGCTAAAATCCCATGATTGGCATAAGATATGTCAGGTTTGTGCTACGAATGGATTGTAATTAGCGTGGGCATTTTGCAATTTGGAAAGTGGACATTATTCATAATGCTTTCTCATTTGTGGTAGTTTGTCCTATCGATCACGATTGCAGGATGCCTTACTCTAGAAATTCGCGGGGCCATTTACAAGTTGTCGAGTTTGGTGCAATGGATCTCACAGAAAGAGATTAAGACGTTCTTTATTGAATCCGCGAGGTGGGGAGTAGTGGAGACGGTTTGTCTCTTTGAGAAATACCTGCCCACTAGCATGCTCATGATACAAATCCACCTTCTTGTGCATCTTGTGGGGACGAAGTGGAGATTGCTGGACCTGTCCATACGCGATGGATGTTCTTCCTAGAGCGCTTCATGAAAACCCTGAAAGGCTTTGTGCGACAACGAGCTCGGCTAGAAGGTAGCGTGGCCGAAGGTTGGTTGGTGTCAGAGACGTTAGTGCATATTTCACAATGGCTACCAACGGTGGAACCGGATAATGAAATGCTATGGACGCTGAAGGACGATGATAGACTGACTAGAGATGTAGTGGTTGGAAATGGGGTGGAAAAAAGAATGGATGCCTCAATGGAAGAGAAGGTGAATCGCTTTTGTATGTTGCACCATGCCTCCATGGAGACATGGCTCGCCAAGTACCAGATTGCAAGGCAAGATCGAGAGGAAGCACGAGCTAAATTTCGATGTAGTACGCGTCATCGACCGATTCGATATCCCAAAGGCATGGAGGAGATGCCGCGGTTTATGTCAATGCGATAGTTGCATGCAGCCTTGACCACAACATCTCGTGAAGGGACAGAGGTCTCAATGGAGAAATGGGAATTCTCGAGGGGATGTAGTCCAAAGGTGATGAGGGGTTTAGAATCTGTCGTATCTAAATTTTATATGTGACATCTAATTTGAGTGTTTCAATGTACAATACAAAATATATAGTGTAGCGTGGTCGCGTGGACGACATTTTCGCATGGATCGTATTGACAAAATGCGCTCCACATTGGACTCTGGTGTCATGGCAAGGTTCGAGCAAGAGAGCCGGCGACGAGCAATGGATCCAAACACGGTTGTGGATGAGATGGAGTATTTTGGGAACTTGCAAAGTATTATTACGGTGGATTATCGTAGCTTCTCCATGATACTATTCGATGTGCAGTGGTTCAAAGTGGTACTTGGAGGAGCTAGAGCAACAGTTCGACGAGGTCCATCTAGATTTCTCGAAATAGATTCTGAAAAAAATTGACGGATTTGCGTGACACCTTTGTGTTGCCGGCCCATTGTGAACAGGTGCATGGAGTCATTTGCTTGCTAATTGTATTACGACATGGTTTATGTCACAATGGTTTGAACTCTCTTGTACGTGTTTGTGAACATGTAATTTTCTATCCAAACCCCCGACAACCTCGATGGTGGTATGTTATATCTTCAACTCCTCGAAGTGCGAGAGTATATGATCAAAGCGACGTTCTGAGCATAGATGAAGATAATATGCAAATAGAGGGGTCGATATTGCAAGGGGTGAAGGCCATCGAAAGCTTGGAGCCAGCATTGGCTAACAATGATGGAAATACAAGAGTCCAAGAATTTTTTGAGAACGAGGCAGACGCATTCTTTTGTGGTGACATGTCTATCAACCTTCCAATATATGCAGAGTTGTGTCAGGAGATTAACATGGGACCATAGGATACTTCATACTTGAAGCATCCACTTACTCAATTAGTTGACCAATCTCTTATAAAGGTACATAATATATGCATTTTATGAGAGATTTTTTTAAAATGATTTATATTACTGTGCTTTGTATGATTTAAATTGAATATTCTAACATCATTTTTTATATGTACAGGTGACATTTTCAGGATGAGTCGAGGGATGAGTGATGAGGAGTTGCAGGACATCTTCGCACGCATGTCTCCAGACCAGCTCACGAGATTTCGAGAGATGGCAGACCAGGAGTTGTCTCGTTCTTTGTCAGGGCGCTCTGCTAGATCTGCTTCAGCGCGATCGGATGCTTCGGCTTCGAGTAGACGATCTCGATGCTCACAACTTGGACCAGAGGGAGGAAGTGCATCGGGATCAGGGGGATGCTGTTGCGGAGACACGGATGCGGTGTCTCCGTCTCGTCGTTCAGCTAGAGCTACATCACCTCCAGGATTTATCACACCTATGGGGACGTCTACTCCAGTTACTCCGGCTTTTGCGCAGCCATCAGCACAGGTGGCACCCCTTTGGGTGCCACTCCGAGAGAGATTACCCCCGTCGGTACACCGAATGTAGAGGGGTCTCCTGGATATACCCAGGAGCGTGGACGCAGATGGAAGAGGACCCATCTTAGGCAAACTCCTAGGGGTTATGGATATCGGGTCGATAGTAGGTCAGGAGCCATCATCATGAATAATGAGGGGAGGAGGGTGATAGCTCGCATGAGAGAGTTGTGCCAACAAGTTTTTCAGCACAACGTCCTAGATCATTGGAAGAACATACTGGAGGGGAGCAAGGACTACATAGTAGCATCCTTGCACGAGGAGTTTCTGGTGCCAGTCACATCAGATAGATTCTCTATGGGCTGGATGATGGATTGCATGCGTGCATACATGTCACACAGACGATCTGACGCACGCAAGGCAATCAAGAGTGGGGCTGCAAAGCCCGAGTGGTTAGATGTACACGACTGGCGTCGACTGAGGGAGGAGGCTACAGATTCTCTAGGACGTTAGAGTCAGTAGCACGAGGCAGCGAGGGCATGACTCGAGGCCGGAGTGGTCCATCATCTTGGGAGTGGCGGCCACAGGACATATTTGGAGGACTTTGTAAGTTTTTCTTTTGTTTTGCTTGTTTTTTTTCTTGAAATATTCTTTGTATTGAAAACCATGTTTCTAACAGTTAGCATTTTGTTCACTTTGCAGCACTCCATTACAAATTGCGATCCGATAGGCCTTGAGACTCGATATGCATAGAGGCACGGTCTCAATGCATTGATCGATCGATTGTATAGACGCGGCGGCCCTGTAAGTCACTCATCTTTCTTGTCTGTAGTTACCATGAGATATTTGAATGCATTATTATATGGTGGATTGATGTGTTGTTTCTTTTTCTGCAGAGTCCGTTCGATGCTGCTTTGCAGTGGGACGAGCTTTCAGGGGACGAGGATTTGTAGCTCGCCCTTGGATCCTTGGAGCTCACACACCTTTATTTTTTAGTCACCTGATCTATGTAGATATTTTCTATGTATTAATGATATCCTGTCATGATTGTACCAATCACTTTTTATGCGATCATGTATTTATTTCATGTATTAGTTTTATGATTTCAGTATACATTCTTTTTATTTGCAAGTGCTTTGTATACAGTAGTGTAGAAACTATTTTGTATGGCTCTCATATAGCACACAATGCTATATCCTGCCACAAAATTTTTTTTATCCCTGTTACCATCGCTATTAGCGTCCCAAATTTTAATGCTCGCTTCGCTATTGCCGTCGCTATGCGCGTCGCAAAACGTCGCTATTAGCGTCGCTATCTGCATTGCATTTGCGACGCGGATAGCGACACCAACAGCGACGCTGATAGTGACGTTTCTATGGTGTCGTTAATAACGACGCTTTTTGTGACGACAGGGGAAAATTTTGTTGTTTGTATTTTCATTGCTTTAAACGTCGGTATAATGGTTTGGATTCTTGTTTGCCTTTTCCCCTCTCTTTGAACATGGTGTCAAAGCTGAGCTTTGCGGGAGTTAGAGTTGTGGAGCTAGACTTGACCTTTAGTCTATGAGAAACCTTGGAACTGTGGAATTTTTGTAAAAGCCATATCTTGTTGTAAAATTATATTTTGGAGAAATGGATCATGAATCCTAACTGTCTCAAAGTGATCAACAAATTTACAGAATAAAGTTTTTTTAAATTCTGCATAGAGTTTGAGATATTCAATATGCACCTATGCAAAGATTTGATATTTATTGCAATGGACAACACTCATGCTGAGATGATGCTTGGTTTTTTTGGGATGCTATTTGAGATGCTTTAAGCACTCGATACTTAGTTCAAAAAAAAATTATTGTTGATATAATAGGTCCATTGGTTGGTTATTGATAGAGTGAAGGCCCTTCTTCATGTATACATATTGAACATGCAATCAGTGATACTCATATGGATATGTTTAGTGACTCTTAGATGTTATGGAAAATGTTTGAGATGCTATGAAGTGCCACTGAGCTGAGAATACCTCAGTTATTACATACTTTTTCATTGTTAGTTATTACACACTACTTGTCTGTTATTGACTGTGAAAGGGTTCACTGCATGTTAGCATGAGTTCTATGCATCTATCGGTGCTCATATGTACATGTTTTGACGTGTGGATCTTGTGGTGATGTCTTGAGATGTTTTTGAGTTAATTTGGGTCTAATTTGTTTTCAATTTAAGTACCATTTTGTTGTTATAATATAGTTTATAGCCAGCACTCATCTGGATAGGTCATTCATAAAGCAATTTGATATCGATTAAGCAATTCCAATGGATGTATTGAATATTTGGGTGTCATGTACATGCATGAAGATGTTTATGGGAATTTTGAAGCTATAAATTTGAGTTGAATTTTTTATATTGGAGCTTGGTTACATTACCACTGATTATGGTAAATACACTTGGTTTATATCTTGGTAGCTATAGCTAGTAAACTATAACAAGGTTGTGGAGATTGTTTGAAGGCACTATTGTTGCTTAGCTGAAAAGACATTACATTGTCTTGAAGAGATAGCATAATGGCTAATGAAACAAGAACTAATAATATCACTCAAATTGTGGGGAAGAAATTGGACAATAAGGTCTTTTCTCTATGGAAGTTAAAAATGCAAAACTTCTTGATTGGAAGTGGTTATTGGGATTTATGTATTGTAGATGAAGCTAAGCTGAGAGTGTCCAATAGAAATCCTACTCTTGAGCAACAATGGAGGACCCTGCCACGGCTATAATATCAAGCACAAACTAGGGCAAAAGAACCTTCAAATTCTATGAGTGGGCTGACCCCATGATCCTAAAATTACAAACGTATCTCTCAAAAGAAACCATATCCACACCAAATACAAATATTTTTCACAACCAGAAGAAGAGAACATGTGATCTGAGGGAAGAGAGGGAGAGAAAGAGACACACAACCACTCGTGTCCTCAATTCACCCTTTCACCCAAAAAGCACACCTCTCCATCTTTTATTTCCTTTAATTTTCATTTTGATACATTTTCTTTCTTTTTCAAAGGCTTTGAGCCTTTGAGTTCTCTTCTCTTTTTAAATGTACACACACTTTGTATTTTAGTGGGAGATAGTGAGTATGAACCCTTCCATGTTCTATCTCACTTTTACAAATAAAGTGATTATTTTGTGATGAAAAATATAGATGACATAGAAACATGTTGCTTTTAGAGACCATCTTTGTTCCTTGTTTTTGCACATTTTTAAGTGTCATCATTTTCTCCCACACTGAAACGTGAAGTGTCCTCGCGAACCTTGTCAAAGAAGAACCATTGTCTAACACAAAACACTTCCAAAATTGTTAGTAATACAACTTCAATCACAAGGATGAGGGCTAGCCATGGTAGGGTATGGGACTCCAAATCCACGACTACGAGAGTAAGGGAACTCCTGCCTCAGACACTCCCACACTGAAAAGATTTACTAGTCTTCAAACAATAGGGCTTTGTCATCGACAAGGGATCACAACAACAACTTCTTCACCTAATAGAGGAAAGAAAGAAGACTCCATCACTTAGCTCCGAGGATATTTGGGAATAGGGCTTGGTTGTATATCTTCATGTATCTTCCAATGTAGGGATTTATTATTTTATTTCAATGTGAGGATATAGCTTTCATGAAGGGTTATACCCTTGGTAAAAAGGGTTTTTATTTTAAAGGTGAATGCTCCATTATGTAGGCTTTGAAGCTTAAAGGTTATCTTTTGAGTGTTTCTTTCTTGTTTATTTGTTGGGATTTTTAAAATAAAAAAATGAGTTATTTAGCTTTTGTTGTGATTGTTGTCACTTAGAGAATGAAGAAATATGATGTTGGTAGCCACCATGGAGGATAAGGATGGGGATGGCATGGGTAGACAATAGTGCTACTCAAGGTGTTCTTTGTTTGGGAATAGCCTAATTTTCTTATTTGGGATGGTGTGGCAAATGTTATTCACAATGAAATCGGGGAGAAGAACCTAGGCAGAAGTGACATTTGGGGGAAATTGCAAGAGAAAAGATAAGCAGTTGGAAGATGGGTTATTGGAAATGTGAGATTGCAAACCTTTGGGTCTCTAAGGCTTTTTTTTTCTTTTAATTGTAGTGCATATGAATTGATATGAAGAAAAAGGGTTAGTAACCTTAGGGATAAATAATAATAATTTAAACGAAACAAACTATTATATTTATTTTGTTTCTAATTTTGCAAGGCAAGTTGTGTGGATGATGGTGTAAGAGAGGTGGAGGAACAGACTGACAAGCCAAGGACTCAGGAGGGTTTCTAATGATGAACGGGATGTTGAGGAAGAGACGCGCAAAAACTACTGCAATTTCTTCTTCTTCTTCTTCTTCTTTCTATTTGTTTTATTCTTTGTCTTATCCTTCTTTGCAGTTTGCTGCAAAGAAGTAGCCATGCATCACCGCTTGGCAGTCTCTCTTTCCTTGATTCTTTCTTTTCTCTGCTAGCACCTCGCTCTCTCTCTCTCTTTCTCTCTCATTTTGGAGATAAGGGCAGTATTCTATGGCCACAAGATGCATCTTTTATTGATGCACCTGCTTCCGCCTGATTTTCAAGGGATGAGACAGATTTTGGGACAGATGGAGACATTCTCCATCTCGAATTGCATGTAGCCCATCGTGAATGCTCCTTGTGCTTCAGCAAAGCCATCTCTCTCTCTCTCTCTCTCTCTCTCTGTCAGATTGGAAGAGGGAAGGAAGCACTCTTTGAAAGGGGATAAGGGTTTGAAAATCTGAGAAGGGGGAAGAAGGTGTCTCTACTGCTGCTACCTCCTCCTCCTCCTCCTCTTCTCCTTTGATTTATTTTCCTTCAATGATTCTTGCTATGCCATCATCTCCAGTAGCACTTGACGAAGGTGAAGTGTGAGGACCTAGATCCTTCGACTTTTTCTTTCTTTCTTCTCTCTCTCTCTCTCTCTCTCTTTTGAATTTCTGTCTGATTGCGCTAATGGTTACTCTCCATGTTCCATCATGCCATTTCGCCCACCCAAAATGACTGCAGAGATTGTAGCAAATGCTTGTCTTCCAAACCTAGCTTGAGAGTTAGTTGGATACCTAGCCTCTTTGATCTCTTGCAGATAGTTGAGGAGGCAATGATGGAATAATTGATGAGCTTCGAGAGCAAAGGGTAAGCAATCTTGTCATATCGTATTGTTGGAGAGAAATCATTATCGATGGCCATCCGAATGGTCCATCCTACAATGCCCAACGCGATCATGTAGAGGATCACATTCAGGAAGATGAGAGAAAGGGTGACGTAGTGGGTAGTACTAAAGGCCATATCTCTCTATCCCTCTCTCTTTGTCTCTCTGTGGATCTCTTGCCCTTCTCTTTCTTCGTCTTTTTATTTGTATTCTTCTTTATTTGAACCCTTTGGAACTCGATGAAGAGGAAGGGTTTCTCTGTTTGCTCTTCCTTTGTAGCATGTCCTTTGAGTCTCTTCGTCATGTTGTTCTTCTTGTAGTTCCTCTTCTTTTGTTCCTAGGCTACTATAGGAATTGATCAAGTTGGGTTGCCGCATGGAAAGATAGAGATAGGAACATGATTTTTCAATCTGGTGCTAACTTGTAGAGGATAATGGGATAGTCAATGGCTCCTCTTCCACCTTCCCTTC
The DNA here is from genome assembly GCF_053477565.2 of Lygodium microphyllum. NCBI lineage: Eukaryota > Viridiplantae > Streptophyta > Polypodiopsida > Schizaeales > Lygodiaceae > Lygodium > Lygodium microphyllum. Next base: position 81,106,944 of record NC_141156.1, read on the forward strand.
ACGCATCTGCACTCGTTTTCAAACCTTATCATGGGCACATTTATTTTCCTTCCTACTCCTAATTATCAGGATAGAATTCAAGACAACACAATGCCTCTATCTGCAGCTTCAAAGATCAGTTTTTTCCCGGCCAGTGCACCAAAAAATGGAGGACCCTGCCACGGCTATAATATCGAACACAAACCAGGGCAAAAGAACCTTCAAATTCTATGAGTGGGCTGAGCCCATGATCCCAAAACTACAAACATATCTCTCAAAAGAAACCATATCCACAATAATATAAAACAACACTGTCATCTTCATCACTTTCATCATTATCCTCCATAGCTTTTAGAAATAAAGAATGAAGAGAGAGAGAGAAAAAAGGAAGAGAGCCAAATACAAATATTTTTGGCAACCAAAAGAAGAGAACGTGTGATCTGAGGGAAGAGAGGGAGAGAAAGAGACACACAACCACTCGTGTCCTCAATCCACCCTTTCACCCAAAAAGCATACCTCTCCATATTTTATTTCCTTTTGACACGTTTTCTTTCTTTTTCAAAGGCTTTGAGCCTTTGAGTTCTCTTCTCTTTTTAAGTGTACACATACTTTGTATTTTAGTGGGAGATAGTGAGTATGAATCCTCCCATGTTCTATCTCACTTTTACAAATAAAGTGATTATTTTGTGATGAAAAATATAGATGACATAGAAACATGTTGCTTTTAGAAACCATCTTTGTTCCTTGTTTTTGCACATTTTTGAGTGTCATCAAACACAGAGCTCATAATCAGAATCAGTCGATGGATAGACCTAATAAATTTTTACATTGGTTCTCTTTTTTCATATCAAATGCTATGTCCATGCAAATTACTAGCTGTCAAGCTTTAAAGGATGCATGGGAGATTCTTATGAAAAACTATGGCAGTGTCACTCATGCACATAAAATTCAGTTGAAGTAGGAGTACAATAACATGTCAAGAAATGGTAGAAGCATATAAGCTTATACCATAGAAATTAAAACCATTGTAGATTAGCTTGCTTCTATTGGATCAAAGGTCAAGAATGATGATATGATTGCACTTACTTTGAATGGATTGGGTAAGGAATACAAAGCCTTTGACACATAGATTTTTGTATACCAGATCCCCCTAATTGGGATGAGTTACTTACATGCTGCTACATGAAAGAGTCAAACTTGGTTTGAATATAGGTTCAAATACCACTTAGAGTAGAGATATCATCTTTTACTCTAGTTAGAGAGCTAGAGGTGGCAGGGCTCGTGGAGCCTCTCAAGGTCATGATGATACTCAAAATGCTTGTAGATAACAACATCAAAATGCTTGGTAGAATCAAAATGCATAAGGTCAAAGAGGATCAAGATCTTTTATAGGTAGGGTGACATCACCTAGAGGCAAATGTGGTCCTCAGTCTCATGATTGGTTGAATAGAGACAAAGACTGTCATTACTATGGCAGGTATGAACATAGAACAAAAGTTTGTCATAAACAATAAGGCTATATGAAAGCAAAAGGCAGACAACATGGTAACTATGTGTCCTCTAGTAATGATACTAATGATCAGTCAAATAGGCTATTTGCTATGAAACATGTATCAAAGGGTATACCTAAGCAAGGTTGGATCTAAAAGCTTGGAAGGTTATCCACAACCAAGGTATTGTGTTTCATGAGTACAATATGCATAAGCATTTAGAGCAAGTGGTTGAGGTATAGATGGATCTAGAATTCTATCAAATGGATGTGAAAATGGATTTCTTACATGGGGACCTGCATGAGGATATCTATATGTAGTAGCCTAAGGGATTTGTGGAAAAGGGTAGGGAACACCTAATGTGCAAATTGGAAAGAGTTGTTATGGACTTAATCAAGCACCTAGGAAATGGTAGCATAAGTTTGATGCTTTCATGAACACAGTCACATTCCCACCATGATATAGATTTGTGTCTTTATATGAACCATAGCATGTGATGGTATAGTCCTATTATCCTAGTATTATATGTTGATGAGATGCTAATTGTTAGAAGTGCTCCCTGAACCAAGGTGCTAGGTGCCTACCCACACTCCATCATTTGGGTGGTAAGTGGAGTCTTCTAATGAACATGTTCTTGAAGGAAGTAGCAAAATCATAAGCTAGTGGCACAGGGTTACACCTTTGAGCTTGATTAGGCACAGAGCTTTAAAAAAAAAAGAAAATTTAGAAGTTCTCATTTTGTGCTAGATGCTTTGAATACTTAGCTCAAGAAAATATTTGAGATAAAGGATATGGGGGATGCTTTTCACATACTTGGTATACAGATTGCACACAATTTCTCTAAGGGACTCTCTACTTATCATAAGAGGAGTATATTTATAGTACTTCAGCGATTCATATACAAGGTGGTAAGTCGATTGGCACCCCTTTATTGTGAGGTGCCTCCTCCAACAGACCCGGAGGAGTCCTCCTAATAGTTGACTGAAAATCATATCCCTACACATCACCATCCCATCTCCCCATGGGAAACCTTGGACTTAGTTGAACATGGGAATCTCAGTTCTACTTCACAGGGGAAGCATGGACAAGTCACCTCTAATAGTAATCTAATGCCCACCTAAGAAAGACCACTTTGCAATCAATCAAAGGTAGGAGTGAGGTTAACATTGCACTTGGTTCAAAGAGAGTGAGAGACAGGGGAGAGTGCAACTCGATCCCCCTACCCATAAGGTAAAATCTCAGCTTCAGCCCCCTAAAACGGTGTTAAACCTGGTAAAAACTAATCCTATCAATATTGGGAGGGTCACAATTTAATCAGCTCTATCTAATGTTGGTCCGACTTATCAGCTCCACCCATCCATAGGCGTTTGGTTGTTAGGATCAAAGCCTCCCACTTTCCTTGATGGGGTTTGCTTAGTTTTCTAAATAGCAAAGCATACTACCACACTGTTTGGACATATGAAATCAAATTCCTTTTATTACTCCATGAAATTGGGTTTGTTAAAGTCAATCTTTAGCACATAACAAAAAATTTGAAAATCGGATACTTTATTTCACCATCACTTCGCAGAGTGATACAATATCGTCTTTCCACAGAAAGGCACCATTCAGCTTAGGATAGGACCTTCCAATCCCTCGTGAGGATTGGGTTGTATATGATTGCACTCCATCTACAGTCAATAGGGAGTTTACTGGCTCAGAGCCCCTCTAAGCTCCCTTGAGCCTCAAGAGCCATCCTACATAACAGGGGCACTTACCACTCGACCCTTTGCCCTCTTAGATGCTCGAGTGATCAATAACCAAAAACACTTACCTCCCTTGGGAGCGTAGGACCCCCACCCACATGTGAGTTTTTCCACACTTCGCAGAGTGTTTAAGGAACATTGGGTTGGGGATCCCAATGTCCCAAACCACCACAATCCACAACTCATTCGACTATGCAAGCCCGAAATCATAAGAGCCGTAACTCAGTTTTTTTTACCGGCACCTGGCTTTCTTTTTCATCCCGCTAAGGGTGGTTTGTTCAGAGCAGGTGCAAGACCAATAGAAATTACTGGATGTGCGAGAACCTTCACAAATCCAAAAGCAATCATAACCATAAAACATTTTTAACATAGTTGTCAATGTATGCGATGCATATAATCCACCCCCTTCATTAATTTTCGTGTTCCTTCCTAAAAAGAATTTGATAATGCTAATATGCTTTTATAAGTTTAAGTTCTAACTAATTGTGATCCTTTTCTTATGTACTAACCTGATTATCTCCGTTCGGCCATCCCTCATGAAGTGCCCCTAGCTATCCCGACATGTGCTTCTTTGAGCACTTCGTACATTTTGTGTTCGTAGATACATCTCCTTAAAATGCCATCCTATCCCACCCAATGTAGTTTTCTTGCCATCAACTAATAAGGTTGGATCTTCAAGATTAGTCTTTTTAATCTGCCTTTCTCAATCAATCATTCTGGTAGTCTATTCTTGAGTATGTGGACTATATTTACATATTGCAATGTGGACTTCACATACTTGAGTATGCGTCTAGCTGCATCCAAATGCGGTTTCCTTGGAGCCTGCATAAATTGACTTACCAATCCAACAACATAGCTCAAATCTGACCTGGTAATAGTTATATAAATCAAACTTCCTACTATGCGTCTGTACATAGTAGGGTCTTCCAGAAGCTCACCTGCATCTGCGCTCAGCTTCACATTCTACTCCAAAGGAACTGAAATAGGATTACAGCTTATCATCCCATATTTGGACAGCATGTCCAATCCATACTGCCTCTGCAAGAGCCGTATCCCACTTGGTGATCTAATCACCTCAATGCCCCAGAAATAATGCAGCTCTTCCAAATCCTTCATCTCAAACTTCTGCTTCAATGGCATTTTCACATGAAGGATATCTTCATCACTGTCACCTGTCATAATCAAATCATCAACATAAATGACAAGTAGCATAATACATTTCTCTGTTTTTCTCACATAAAGTGAGAAATCTGCCTTGGAAATCTGAAAGCCAATAGTGACAAGATACTGTCCTATCTTGTCAGACCATACTCTAGGTGCTTGCTTCAAGCCATACAAGGCTTTCTTCAACCTGCAAACAAACTCAGGATGAACATCATGCACATAACCTGGTGGCTGCTCCATATAGACCTCTTCTTGCAAATCACCATGCAAGAAGGCATTCTTTACATCCATCTGATGTAAAGACCATCCCTTTGATGCAGCCATAGCAATGACTGCTCTTACGGTTGCCATCTTTGCAACCGGACTGAATGTTTCTTCATAATCAATGCCATATGTTTGTGCATAGCCCTTGACTACTAATCTTGCCTTGTATCTGTTCACAGAACCATCTGCGTTGTGCTTCACCTTATAAACCCACTTACAGCCAATTGCATTCTTATCTTTAGGCAAAGGTACCAATTCCCATGTAGCATTTGCTTCCAAGGCATCCATTTCTTCATCGATGGCTTTCTCCCATTTTTCTTTTCCCATGGCTTGCTCAAAAGAAGTGGGTTCTGGTTCATGTATCACTTTGACCATATATGCATAGTGAATGGCTATAAATCCATCATATTTCAGCATATCCACAAGATACCTAGCTCTGGTAGACCTGCGCGAAGTAGGTTCACTCCCAGGTGCTCTCAAAACATCCCTGGTCTTCCTTACTCCAGGTGTAACAATAGAAGGAATACCAACTCATCATCAATGCTCTATTCTAAGCCACTGAATTCACCATCCACATAAGAGTGACCTGCATTCACATCAAACATGGGATGATCTACCTTCTCTTTTCCTTTTCGTGATACTTGCATACCACTATCTGCATTGCTTTGAGAAGATTCTCCTGATCTCAATCTTCCAGTCCATGGCGAAGAATGTGAACCACTGCTAGAGGACACTCCAGGTCCACTAATATCTTGTGACTGCTGCTGTGAATTCTGTGCAGCATTACCATTTTGTGCATCTACATTATCAATCACATTTACTGGTTTATATCAGCTACTCATCTCATAAAAAACAACATCTCTGCTCACTGTAAACTTACGAGTAGAAGGGTTATAGCATCTATACCCTTTCTGCTGCAAAGAGTATCCAATAAGAGATACACTTCTCAACTTTTGGATCCAACTTGGATCTCAACTCATCTGGCACATGAATATAGGCAATGCAACCAAAAATTTTCAAATGAGAAATATCTGGTTTCCTACCAGTATACCTCTCCTCTGGAGTCATCCCATGTATTGTTGCAGTGGGAGTCATGTTCATTATGTAGACTGTTGTAGCAACTGCCTCAGCCCAATAAAAATCTGGCAAGTCTTTTTCATTGAGCATGGCACGAGATACCTCTCCAATATGCCTGTTTTTCCTTTCTATAATTCCATTTTTTTGTGGGGTATGACTGCATGAATATTGCTGCTTTATGCCATGCTCATGCAGAAACATTGCAAACTCATTTGAGAGGTACTCTCCCCCTCCATCTGACCTTAGGCATTTTATTTGCAGGCCTGTTTCTTTTTCAACCATAGCTTTAAGAGTTTTGAAATGCCCAAAAACTTTAATTTTCTTTTTCATAAAATACACCCAAACTTTTCTGCTATAGTCATCAATAAAAGTGACAAAATAATGACAGCCTCCAAGAGATGCAGCTTTAGTAGTCCACACATCAGAGTGGATTAATTCCAATGGCTTCTTACTCTCTTGAACATGTCTAGGAAATGGTTTCCTTGCCTGTTTTCCAAACTGACAGGCTTCACATACCTTATGCATTTCTGCAACCTTGAATTTAGGCAATCCTGCAACAATATTTTGGGCCTACATTGATTTAAGTCGCTGTACATTAACATGACCAATGCGTTTATGCCAGATATCAATATCTGCAACTACACCGGTCCCATGTGCAAACATTGCTGCACTCAATTCAGACATGTCTGCATCCAATGTAAACATTCTGCCCTTCTTCTTTCCTCTTGCTATCAAGCGACCTTTATTTTTCATATCCTCAACAAAGCATCCATGAGGATTAAATCTGACCTGCAAGCCCTGCTCAACCATTTGACCAACAGAAACCAGATTCTTAGTGATATTCAGGACATGAAATACATCTGACAGGTATTTCTTTTTCCCATCCTGCATAGACAAAGGAAATTTTCCAATCTGCACAATAGGATATGCAATATCATCATCAGTCTCCAGAAATCCTAGTTTTTCCATTTTTATTGCATCCTGCATCCATTCTGCATGACCTGTCATGTGGTTTGATGCACCTGAGTCAACATACCACACTTCGTTGCTTTCTTTTACACTTGTCATAGATTTGTTCATGTGTTGCACCATAAACAAATGCTCATTTCTGTCATCACCCTGCCTACTAGAAGATGCATAATTTCCTTGTTGCAATTTCCCATTCATGGTGTCATTCTGCTTTTTATAGCAGTCTTTAGCCATATGACCCATTTTACCACAGTAGTAGCATTCAACATTGCTGTTTGCATTTTGGCCTCTTTGCCATCCACCACGACCTCTTTGGCTCCCCCTGCCTCTAGAGTTACCACGTCCTCCTCCATAGGACTGGTTTTCTTGAGTCTGCTGCATATTCTGATTTCTACCATGGCCTTCAGATCGGCCTCCTCTACCTCTGCCTCTACCTCTTCCAGCATTTGAGTAGAAGACATTTTCTTTTGAAGTATTTTCCTTTGAAGTTCCTCCTGAAGAAGATGCACCACCATTTCTCTGCTCCTCAGAAATTAGAAGAGCAATCAACTCCTCAAAATCAGGAAATCTTTCACGAACTGAAATGGATGTCCGAAACTGTGCATAATCCTTTCCCAGACCATTCAAGGTCACAAAAACTAAATCATTATCTTCCACTGGTGACCCAATGGAAGCAAGTGCATCTGCAATCTTCTTCACCTTCATGTGGTAGTCATTGATGCTCATACTTTCTCTTTGCACATTATGCAACTCTTGCTTGAGATGCATTTTCCTGGCTTGCGTATTTGTGCTATACATTTTTGACAAAGTATCCCATGCCTCTTTTGGCATACTTGCATCCTGAATATGCATAATCATAGAGTCTAAAATACTGATAGACAGCCAGTACATAACTTTCCTGGCTCTCTCATGCCATGCTTTAAATGCCTGCATTTGCTGTTGATTGGGAACATCAGAAGAACTGGTTCTTCTTCATTTCCTGCAACAAATTCCCAATATCCTTTTCCCATAAGGAAATTCGTCATTCTAAACTTCCATGCTTGGAAGTTGTTCTTGTTAAGCTTTTCAGTTACAATCTGTGAAAGAGAATCAGACGCCATTACAGAACACTGCAAAAAATTCTGTCACTGCAAAGAACACAGCTTCAACCTCACAAGGGAAAATCTGCAAAAACTGAGGAAAGTGGTATTTGACCACACAGTCACTTCCTAGTGATGATTTTGCATCAACAGGCAACAAGGATGATTCTGTAACTTCCAATGTCTCTACGCACAGGCATACGATGGAATTTCTACAGTGGCTTTTCACCGACCTGTAGAATAGTGGTCGCACAGCATAAAACTGGGCCTTTTCCTGAGTGCGTGCAGAAAACTTCCGCCTCCAAAACAGGCCCCGAAATAGCCTCACATTTAAAAAAAAGGGTCACCAAGGGCTAAAGCCCTTACCCACAGCATATACTGCCCTCTTGCTTCACCGCGAAGGGCATCTCAACCTGAGACAATGCACTCTTGCCCTTTCCGGCTGTGCTACCTGGCAGAGACTTGCTCCCAAAACAGAAGAATGAAAGCAACACTGGTCCTCTTACCAGAACACCGCGAACTTGGCTTGCTTTCTTGAGTTCCTTACCATGAACAAGGCTCTGATACCATGTCAAGATTGTGGGAGAGAAGGAAGGAGTCTCACTTGTAGCTTTATTACTTGCACAATGGGGGAATACACACAAAGGTGGAGGCTGAAAACAGTTTTTCTCTTCTTAGTTGTGTAAGCCAAAAAGAACTCTCATACAAAGAAATAGAAGAACCCTATATATGGGTCTCAAACCAAACTCAACTAACTAAGGTGGCATACTAACTGAGCCACGAACTAGAGTAGATAAGGATAGCTGTCATCTAGCTATTATTCATGGGCGGTGTACCAATATCATCTGCAACAACTGACAAGTCGGTGACATAAATGCACAACGGTTTCACCTTGGCATATCACGAGTGGAGCTTGATATCTCAACAAGAATGAGCGCTGGCACAGTCAATCAAGTTTTTGAATTCCTTACCTTGGTATTTTGATGGTGTTTGAATCACCGAGAATTGGCAGTTCGGCCCCTTCTTATGGAGAGTGCCATGAACGATTGTGTTGGGGTAAAGGTGCCTCCGCCATGCCACCCCATGTATTACTACACTGACAATACCCGCCGCTGCACACTGCAGGTGGCGGGCGCCCGTCACGTCACTTTATTCTTTACATTCATTTTAGTGACTAGTAAATAAAGGAAGGCCCGGTCACACATTGTGACTGTTGGAGTTTCCATTTCTTGTCTCTCTCTTTCTTGCTCTTGCTCTCCTGCCATAGCTCGCGTGCAAGCTTTCGATCCTTCTCACCTTTCAACTGGTAGTAGAGCTTGGCTTCCTCTTGCTCGAGCTCGACTCGGTGCTCCTCGTCCTTCACATCAACTCCCTTCACACATTGGGTCTCCATCTCGGCAGCCATAGCCGATCTCTTGAGCTTTCGACACTCCTCGGCTTTCCGAGATCCCTCCTGGCATTGTTGGCTTCTTCAGGGCCTTGCCCTTGAGGTATTGCATCAGAGTTTAAAGGGTTTTACTTCAGTTCTCAGTTTAAAATAGGTGGAAGAAGAGGGGCAGCCATCATTTGAAGCTTCCACGAGCAGCCCGTCAGCAGTTCCCCCTTGTGCTCCATGTGGTTTGAGCCCACTCAAGGCTTCTTGGAGCACTACTAGTGCCTACCTACCCTCCCCATTTGTCTTCCCTAGCACACATGGCAGTCCAGGCCTGCTCAGAGATTACGCAGGCTACTCCCTGCTGTGACAACACTTTACACACATGGCATTTCTCTTCCTCCAGGTCCCACTTCCTCCTGGAACTTATTGGGCACTCAATAACCACCTTGGCCTTGCTCTATGCCCTTTGGTATTGATCTATGGCACTTAACCTTTGAGCTTTGAGCTTTGAGCTCCATATTTTTAGATAGGCTAAAAAACACAGGTCTACATGTTGTAATACAGGGCAGCCCCCTGCTTCTCATGCCTGAGATCAGTGGTGATGGCCCGATGATGCCCCTTTTGTGCTCATATGGTTGGGGATGATGTGCCATTGTTTGGATAGGCTTTTGGAGCTGGATTGAGCCCTTTTTTTCTCATATTTTTACTATTATACAGTGCTAGAAACAGGGCAGCCACACTTGGCATTGGCATTTGATGCTTATACTCTACTCTGATTACCTTGTTTGATGCCCGTATGCGGCCTACATGATGCCTAGTGCCTTGGGAATGTATGCACATGATTATGCCATGATTTTGGCCTGAAATATTGGCTGAAATTTCTCAGTTTTGACAATCAAACTTGGCTGTAATAATAGTGGGCTGAAGGTACTTTGGATGCTTTGTCACTTACATCATGTATCTGACATTTGGGGACGACTTTGAGCTCATGTTTAAATCTATGAAATGTATTTGAGCTACGCATAAGCTCTATCTTGGTTGGTATTCACTGTCATTTGGACCGACTTGGCATGCTCTTGGACCACTTATGCCTCATGTCTACGCTTCATAGTTAGGCTTTATACATTACATGCTTTGGTTTGTGATATATGCCGCTTGGTTCGTCTATGCTTTACCGACTTTGGGAGCTTTGCCTTCGATGTATTTGAGCATTTCCGACTTAGTTTGATTATTTACTTGGTTGCTATTGGATGTCATTTGAGTTGACAGAGATCTTATTTTGGGATTTTGTATTGCTCGTTGGTTGCTTCCATCAGTTGCTTCATGTATGTCATGCTCTTGGGATGCGTATTATGCATTGATTTGGTCACTTGTCGCTAGTACTTTGTCTTGGGTTGCTTGAGCCCTTGAGCTCATTTGTATGCCTTTTGTGTTAGTGGGAGCATCTTGCATGCTTACTTGACCTTGAGCAGGGATTACATGCTATTGGAGCAGTCTATGTCATTGAGTAGTTACATATGTATTGAGACTTTGGGATTATACTCCGGAAATTGGATGTTGCATTGAGTATATGTCTTGGTTCACAGGATGCTTATGAGTTGAGTCTCAGTTTTGGATCCGCTTTCTTTTGAGCAAACACCTATTTGTGTCAGGTTTTGGCAGTTGCAGGTACATTTTGCCTAGATTGTCTGGGGGTGTGCCTCTTACTAGCAGATGCTATTTGACATCTCTCGGTGTTATGCTCATGTATTTTCACTGTCATTTGGCTTTACTTTGTCCTCTTTATGCCGGATTTGGACCTAGCATTGTTTAGTTGACATTAGATGCAGTTTTGGGACAGTTTGCTCTCATTATTGCAGTTCTGAAATTTAATACAGCAAGCATTTATTGTGGACTGAGCAGTATTTTTTATGCTGAAATATCCTGATTTGGTGTACCATGCCTAGTACTAAGTGGGCAACATATTTTGGCACACTTTTCTCGCCATTTGGAGCTCATTTCAATGGATTTCAGTGGATTTTGGGCATTTTACATTGTCTGTGCATTTCCAGCCTACATTATGGCATCCTCTTCGACTGATAATGCCATATTTAACATCACAAAGTTGGATAGTACCAACTACTCTTATTGGAAGAGTCAAATTTGACAGGTCTTGGTGCAAAAATCTCAGATTAAGCCACTTTGGTTGGAGCAGCCTGAAACTATGGACAATGACGACTAGCTTGAACTTGATGAGCTATGCAAGTCCACGATTGTATTGTCCCTCACTGAACGGGTACATTATAATGTATTTGAGGAAGCACAGAGTGCATGGGATCTATGGAATAAGATCAAGAATCTTTATGATAAGCAAAGTTCGGCGAGTCAGATGTACTGGTTGAAGCAGCTTATGGATCTGCGCATGAAGGATAATGCGACTATGTCTACTCACTTGAGCCAATTCCATGCTATACTGAAGAACCTGACTTCGCAGGATATCACCTTTGGAGAGGAAGTAACTCCTCTTTTCTTGCTTGGAACTCTGAATGAGTCATGGGATGTATTCCGCACTGCCCTATGTGCCTCTAGTGGTACTCTGAAACTGAATGATGTTGAGAGTGCTCTTCTGTAGGAAGAGGTTAATCGCAAAAACTTGGATGCCTCTCGTGTTTCACATGCTTTGACAATTAGAGGCAGGAATGATAGGAATGATCGTGGTCATGGCCGTGGTCATGACTCACAGAAGGGTCGGTCTAAGTCTCGTGGAACGTCGTGTAGTAAGTCGCGTGGGCGCAACGCTAATGTCACTTGTCATCATTGTGGGAAAAAGGGCCATATCAGACCACAGTGTCATGAGTTGCGCAATGAGAAGCGCAAGGATAAGGGGAAAGAGAAAGTGCAGGAAAAGTCCTCTGATCGCAGCATAGTACCTGCGAAGTCCAACGTCAAGATTGAGGAAATTAATGTCACGCAGACCGAGGATTCCGATGGTGGTGATGGATTCATACTTGCAGGTAGTTCTTCTGATGCCTCATACTTGACTGAGACACCTAGTATGTATGCACAGTGCTAGTTATTGGATTCAGGTGCATCCTTCCATGTGACGCCTTATCGTGAGTGGTTTCACTCTTACCGTAATGTATCTAGATCAGTCAAACTTGGAGATGACAGGTCTCTTGATATTGTGGGCTGTGGAGATATTCAGTTGCAGTTTTCCACTGGCAGTTCCTTTTTACTTAGGGATGTATGTCATGTACCTACGCTTACTCGCAGTCTTATGTCTGCAGGACAGTTGGCTGATGCAGGGTTTCATGTCTGTTTTGGGGATTCTGCCTGGAAGATTACCAGAGGCAGACTTGTGCTTGCTAGAGGCACCAAGGCTGGTAGCCTCTATCCTCTTGTTGTATCTGGGTCTTCTGTAGACCATGTTTTGGCAGTGGGTTCTATCCCACATGTATCACTTTGGCATGCCCGTTTGGGGCATATGTCTTTGAAGGGAATGAAAATGTTATCTGGTTTGCAGTATCTTCCACCTTTGGACTATGCACGTTTTGACTTGTGTGATCATTGTCTTTATGGTAAGCGGAATAGGTCTACGCATAAGAAATCGGGTAGGCCATGCATGAGTGAGCCCTTGGCTTTGGTGCATTCAGATGTTTGTGGGCCCATGCCGTGTGTCTATGGGTGGCGCGAAGTACTTTGTTACCTTCATTGATGATTTTTCTAGGAAAATGTGGCTTTATCCCATAAAGCAAAAGTCTAATGTCTTTTCAGCGTTGGCTTGCTCTTGTTGAGAACCAGACTGGGTATAGGCTGAAATGCCTTAGGACTGACAATGGGGGAGAATATGCCTCACGTGCTTTTGAGCAGTTTTGTGATGATAGGGATATTAAGCATCAGTTGACCACCCCTTACACCTCACCCCAGAATGGTTTGGCTGAGCGCATGAACATGACTATTCAGGAGTGTGTCCGCTCTATGCTTAGCCATGCAGGCCTACCACAGAGCTTTTGGGTTGAGGCAGTTAGTACGGCAGTGCATGCCATAAACCGATCGCCTTCTAATGGATTAAATTTCCAGGTTGCAGAGGAAGTTTGGGCTGGTAAGCCACCCTCTTATGCGCATCATCGTGTCTTTGGATGTCAGGCATTCTGCCATGTGCCCAAGGACAATAGGAGTAAGTTGGATCCAAAGAGCATTAAAAGCATATTTCTTGGTTATGGTGATTCAGGAGAGATTGGCTATCGCCTATGGGATGCGCAGGCACGGAAAATAGTACGCAGCCATGATGTAGTCTTCCATGAAGATAAGATGCACAGGCAGCGTGAGAAGGTGGTTGAGATATGCAGAGTGATCTTTCAGGAGGAGCCTAGAGCTCCTGCATAGCCAGTTGGATAGCCTATAGCTACAACAGATGCTCATGGTCAAGGTGTTGGCCAGGCAACTGGGCAGGCAACAGAGCCTGCAGTGAGACAATCTGCTAGAGACAGACGTCCACCTGATAGATTTCAGCCCCCTATGCATTATGTTTTGGTTACAAATACAGGAGAGCCTTTCACTTATGATGAGGCTATGCGCAGGGGTGACAATCACTCTTGGGAGAGGGCTATCTAGTCTGAGATCAACTCCTTGCATAAGAATGAGACTTGGGATTTGGTTGCCTTGCCTAAGGGCAAGAAGGCTTCACCATGCAAGTGGGTGTACAAGCTGAAAAGTACCCCTGGACACCCCAAGCCGGCATACAAGGCTAGACTGGTAGCAAAGGGTTTTAAGCAGGAGCATGGTGTAGACTTTGATGAAGTCTTTTCTCCTATGGTTAAAATGACCACCCTATGCTTGGTCTTGGCTTTGGTTGCTCAGCTTGACTTAGATCTATATCAGATGGATGTCAAGACGGCTTTCTTACATGGGGACTTGCATGATGAGATCTATATGGAGCAGCCTAAGGGCTTTGTAGAACCTGGCAGGGAGCACCTAGTGTGCAAGTTGAAGAAAAGTCTTTATGGCTTGAAGCAGGCACCTAAGGAATGGTATCATAAGTTTGATGCCTTTATGCAATCACAGGGCTACAGCAGGAGTGCTATGGATCCGTGTCTTTACACGAAGAAAGCCTGTGATGGTTCATTGCTTATTTTGGTACTCTATGTGGATGATATGCTGATTGCAAGGAAAGCTCATGATGAGCTAGATGCTCTTAAATCTCAGCTAAGGAAGAGCTTTGAGATGAAGGATTTGGGACAGGCCTCTCACATCCTTGGTATGCGCATTAGACGCGACAGGCATCAGGGACTCCTCTACTTGTCACAGAGGGAGTATATTCATAAAGTCCTTGAGCGCTTCCGCATGCAGGAAGTAAAGCCTATTGGCTATCCATTGCCTTCTTATGTGAAGGAATCACAGGCCAATTGTCCGCAAACAGATGAGCAGAGGGCCGAGATGGCCCAGATCCCTTATGCTTCAGCCGTGGGCAGTTTGATGTATGCCATGATAGCCACTCGTCCAAATATTGCCTTTGCAGTTGGTGTTGTGGCACGCAATATGGCTACACTTGGCAGGAAACATTGGGATGCTTTGAAGGGTATCATGAGGTACCTGAAGGGCACAACAGATATGTGTATTTGCTATGGCAGCCAGGATACAGCGTCCGTGGGGTACACTAACTCCGATTATGCTGGACATGCAGATAGTAGGAAGTCCACTTCTGGCTATGTATTCACCTATGCTGGAGGTGCTGTCTCTTGGATGTCCAGGGTTCAGAAGTGTACGGCTTTGTCTACCACTGAGGCCGAGTATGTTGCAGCCACTGAGGCTTGCAAGGAGGCCATATGGCTAGGCCCTAACCTTGGGATTGATGCTATACCTACACTGCATTCGGACTCTATGAGTGCCATTCAGTTGGCTAAGAATCTGGTCTTCCATGCGAAGATGAAACACATTGAGGTGAGGTATCACTTCATTCTAGTATTTCTCTCTCCTCTTCACTCTCTTTCTCTCTCTTCTTGCAGTCATTCTCTCTCTTCTACACACTCTCTCTCTCCTCTTCTTCTCTCTCTCTCCTGTCTCCTTCATTACAATTTTGGCCAAGAGATAGCTTAAGGAGAAGATTTGGCCACATGGAAAAATCTCACAGTATATTGGGAAAAATAATATAAATTGTATAAGAAAAGATTTGACCTCATGGTCAAATCTTAGATTGTATTGAATAAAATAACAAAAAGTACTTCTTATATTGCAAGAAATTTTTTGACCATATGGTCTAATCTATAGATTGATGAAAGAACATGATATGTGTTGTTAGAAGATCAAATTACATGCTATGGCAAAATCTGTAATGAGCGGGGATTATGGGAACATGGCATTGGAACATACTAGTCACACTGACGGTATATAAGGTGTAAGAGGGTATTTCAAGAAACTCTCTTTTCACATTCTCAAGGTTCCATGGCTTCTTCTTCCTCTTCTTCTTCTTCTTCCCTTTCCTCTCTTTCTCTCTCTTTTGCCTATCTTTCTCTCTCCTCTCCCTCTTAGTTAGGATAGTTAGGTCTCTTTCATTACAAGTGGTATCAAAGCTTTGTCCTTGATCCTTCTCTTTTCCCATAAATTTAGGGCTTTCACAATTTTCCTACAGTTAGAAAACCCCATTTACATCTCTCTCACAGGTATATAGGAGTACTTAGGCAGGCTGTCATCCCTCTTGAAGACTATGGCAGCCTTTCTTGGAGCTTTCCCAAGAACCATGGACACATCTGGAGGCAGGCAGAAAAATTTGACAGGTCGTCACTAATTTTCATGTAAGTTTCTTGAGGGTTTTGGGAAAAAAGGAGTGTAGCACAGTTAGAGAAGACCAAAAGCTCAGTTACTTTTCAAGAGGACCTTCTCTCTCCTCCTTCCTTTAAGCTGCCATGGAACCTCCAGCCCAAGAACCTTAGAGATCTTGCTCCCTCCTCTTCCTCAGCAAGAATGGTTTGTCCCAGTGCTTCCCCTTCATCTTGCTCAGCACCTATAGCAGCATTGAGCCTTGCTTACCTTGTCTGGAGCCTTCAAGGAGTAGCCTGAAAAACGTGACGCATTTTGCGTTGGTCTTCTTGTCCTATTCCCTCTACTCTAGCTCAGTCCCAGCCCTCCCTTGCTTCACTTCTCAGCTTTGGCACACCCCTGGGCAAGCTTGAGCATGAGTGTTGGACCCCCCATCTTTTCTTGGCAGCACCTCAAACCCTACTGTGGGCATCAGCCATGGCAGCCATTGAACCTTCAACCTAGCTCATAACACTCTAAATCCCCTTCAATTTACTCTTCCCGGGAGCATTGGGAGCAGCCACAAGCTTCAACAAGTGAAGATACATGACATTGAAGACCCCCCATACAACCACAAGCAGCAAGAAGATGGGCAACCACAAAGCTCTTGAAGAAGGCAACCAATAACTCTTCCCCAAGCTTGAACAAGGTATGTCAATCAGTTCTTCCTCTCTCTTTTACATCCAATTGTTGAGCTCAGCCACTTGATGAGAGAGATGGAAGAAATGCTTAGGTTGAGATTGCCAATGGGATTCCCACCCTCAGCCCACACCCTGGGAATGCATGCATAGCTGGATAATCTTCAATTTCTTTCCCATTGATCAAGATTTTACTCTAATCCTTAACCGTGCTCTTGTTTGATTCCTATTGATAAAAAATTTGTAAGAAGGGTAAGTCATGCAATCAGTGAGTCACTGAATCGTAGAGGTTCCCATTTCCTTATTGATCATGCATATCATCAAAGGCCCAATCCTCAATTTGTATATGCATATCATGCTATTTGCTTAATAATAATTTCCTGCCATGTATATTCCGGGTGAGGAAAAGCCCAATGCCAGGCGAGGTGGCAAGACAAAAGAGGGATGACCTCCCCTTGCCATCAAAGACCCTGAAGGGGTGCACAACCCGGGACGGAGGGGAACTTTGCCCACCTCTAGGTGAACTTGAGCTCAAAGATTACTGCAAGTGTAGGTACATTTGATGGAATAACCCGAGCCCTAATCATCTGAGTCTATAGCCCTCTACATGCATTGGTAATGTCATGTATCACTTGGAAATGTATGGTGGATACATGCAAGAAGGGCAGGGTATGCAGTCATGGAAATGGTCTCAACAATAGAACTACTAATGCAAAGGATATATGGCTCTATGTTGCATTGAGAACCACTATTGAGGCCCTGGATGTCTTGGAATAAGCTCCTCACCATTGGGATAAGGTATGCTCCTTGAGGGAGTCTTTGTAGGGTATTGCAGGCAGTCAGTCCCACACAGTCAGCCCACAAAAGTTGATTACAGCAAAGCCTTCTTGTGTGACTGAGCACGGGCTCTATAGCTTGAATCAAAGAGGGCACCCCCCCTTTCAATCTGAACTAAAAATCTCCCCATTCCGCCCTACGATTTGGGAGTTACGCTCAGTTTTGTGCTCAGAGGTACTGTGGGACAAGCAGCAGTCCTACACAGTCATCCCACAAAAGTCTATTACAGCAAAGCCTTCTTGTGTGACGGAGTGCGGGCCCCATAGTTCGATTCGAAGAGGGCATCCCCCCTTTGATTAGAACCAAAAATATCCCCATTCTACCCTATGGTTTGGGAGATAAGCTCAATTTTGTGCTCAGAGGTACTATGGGACATGCAGCAGTCCTACACAGCCAGCCCACAAAAAGTGA
Organism: Lygodium microphyllum; assembly: GCF_053477565.2. Lineage (NCBI taxonomy): Eukaryota > Viridiplantae > Streptophyta > Polypodiopsida > Schizaeales > Lygodiaceae > Lygodium > Lygodium microphyllum. Next base: position 81,124,746 of record NC_141156.1, read on the forward strand.
TTACAGCAAAGCCCTGATAATCTACTATCAGAGATATTTTTACATACCCTCATAGAGGGGATCAAGGGCTTTAATTTGAATAAAAAAATTTGGCAATTGGATCTTCCTAGCTCAAGATATTGTCATTTCTGTAACAAGGGGTCTACTGGACTGCACTTGGGATGGTAGGCCACAAGGGTAAAGCAAAGGCCCAGGAGGACTTCCAGCATGAAATAAGGGACTCCCGTGACTCAATGAACAATCCTAGCTCAGCCCAGGAGGATCGTGAAGACATGTTTGAAGAGGGTGCCCCCGAGATGGACCACTTATCTATGCTCAACCAAACCCTATGCCAACATGAGACCCGTCATGCTAAACGACATCGAGAGATGGAACAACGCCATAAGGAGATGGAAACCTGCCAAGATCATCGTCATTTCGAGATGATGGCCAAGATGGACTTACTCATAGAGCGCATGGGCGTCCTCATCCCCACCATTGCCCCCCCTTGGATCGACCCAAGGAGTATATCCCTCCTCGTGAGGCTAACCGCCCTCCCCCCTTCGAGACCGGGCGTAGCCCACAAGGTCTTGGTGGTACCCATGGCGTTCCCCATAGCACTTATGAGAGGGGCAAGCCTTCCACTTGACATGATGAACCCCTCCTTCCCTCCCTCATTACAAATCCTTCAAGCCCATCCTTGGCACCACAACTCCCCCGTAATGGAAGCTATATGCACACTCATGGGAATGGCTCCAATGCAAATCTTGGGCAGCATGGAATGGAAGGAGTACATGGGCAGCATGCATATGGCAATGGGTAGCATGCACATGGAAATGGGTAGCATGCACATTGCAGTTTTGGGCAGCATGGCCATTTTGGATAGCAAGGTCCTAATGTGCAATTTGGTCCTCATGTAATGCATGGACAGCATGGCCCCCATGGAAATTTTGGACAGCCAGGGATTGGACAGCAAGGCATGTATGGGCAGCATGTAGCACATGGCATTCATGGACAACAAGGCCCAAATGAGCTGCGTGACAAGATTGTATTTACTAAATTTAATGGGCAGTCCTCATCCCCAGTTGAATTAGAGGAATGGACCTCTAAATTGGAAGCCTATTTTCTCATCTACCACAGTATCGATGAGGCGAATATTATTTTTTCCTCCCTTCATTTAGAAGGTTTTGCCCACACATGGTGGAGGTTTGTTCAAAGAGAAAATCAGCAGTTTTGTGATTGGGAAGAGTTCAAGATACATATGATCCAAGTTTTTGTCTCCCCGGTAGAAAAAGAATGCTTGGCTGCAAACAATGCAGGGAATGGCAGCCCTAAAATCCCCACCTACCCCACTTTTAATGCTGAAAGGAAATATGGCAGTTTTGGGACAGCACCCCCCTCCAAAAGTGACCCAAAGTATGCTGAAAATAGGACACAGAATGGCTTCAGTCCTAACGGTCAAAAATTCATTCCTCCTGAAGTTGTCAAGGATCACAAGGCTAACGGCTTGTGCTTTAAATGCGGGGATAAGTACACGACTGATCATGCATCCAAATGCCCCTTCAAGAATGCCATTGTTAAGTTTAATAGCATGTATGTGCTAGAAGATAGTGACAAGTTGGAAGAGGACTTGCATGACAACTCTCCCATGATGACACTTGCTGAAAATGTTGAATATGAAGAGGATCTTGACACCGATCATTTTTATGACTCACCGGACGGGTTCCCTTTTGACCCCGGTGGCTGCCCCATTGATGACATGCTTGGGAATGACCCTTTGCACCCCTCATTCACTACTGTATCAGCTTGCTCAATCTCCATGGATGCATGGACCGGCTCTAGGAGCTCGAACACCTTACGAGTACATGGTAACATTGATGGCAAGAGTGTATACATTCTTATAGATAGTGGCAGCACACAGTTTTGTGAATAAATCAACTCTTGGCCATTTGACATGTGTTCCTACTGAATTACAGCAACCTCTTAGGGTTCAAGTGGCCAATGGAGATGAGGAAGTGAGCTCCCATGTATGCACACAAGTGTCTCTTATGCTGGCCGAAAATTATACAGCAAAGGTGTACTTAATCACCCTTGATATGGGCCTCGTGGATGTTGTTTTGGGATGTGATTGGCTTCAACAGTTGGGAAAAATCTCTATGGACTTCTCTCAGCTATATATGGAGTTTGTAATGCATGTGCAGCTTGTACATTTGGAGGGAATCAAAGAAATTGCAGATTTTCAGCTTATAACAGCAAGACAACTCAAAAAGGAATTCAAGAAATGCTCCCAGATCTTTGTCTTGCATTTGCATAAGGATAATGATGACCAGCACACCTTGGGGAAGCAAAATGCAGTACTAAAAGCACTTTTGGCTGAATACTAGGACCTATTTCAGCCCCCTACCACCCTCCCTCCTCAGAGATCAGTGGATCACCCGATTGACTTGGAGCCCCATGCCAAGCCTGTCAATAAACCCCCATATCAGCTCTCTAAATGTGTGAGAGAGGAAGTAGCTAAGCAAGTCAAGGAGCTCACAGAAATGGGATTCATAGAGCCTAGCTCTTCCCCTTATGCCTCCCCAGTTCTATTGGTTAAGAAAAAGGATGGATTCTTTCGGTTGTGCATTGACTACCGTGATCTCAATAAGATCACCATCAAAAATAGATACCCCATCCCTCGAATTGATGACTTGCTTGATGAACTCAAGGGAGCACACTACTTCACCAAGATTGATTTGCGATCTAGTTACCACTAAATCCGAATGAGGGTGGGTGATGAAGTCAAAACAACTTTTCGGACAGAACATGGCTTGTACCATTTTCTTGTCATGCCATTTGGGCTCATTAATGTACCCACCATGTTTCAGAGCTTAATCAACAAATTATTGCAGCCATGGCCTTTCCAATTTGTGTTGGTATTCTTTGATGATATACTCATTTACAGTAAGTCACTGCATGAGCATTTGAAGCATGTCCGACAAATGTTTGATGTACTAAGAGAGCACTGGTTATTTTCCAAAGAAAGCAAGTGTGTCTTCATGCAAACATTGATTGAGTACTTGGGACACATTGTTAGTGAAAAAGGCATCCAAGTTGATTCTAAGAAAGTGCAATGTGTCCGGGATTGGCCCACCCCCACTACCACTACCTCCTTGCGTGGTTTTCTTGGCCTCTCCTCTTTTTATCAGAGATTTATTTGCCATTATGCCACAATTGCAGCCCCATTAATAGACAGGCTGAAAAAAGAGACTTTCCTATGGGATGATTTGGCTTATCGCAGTTTTTAGCAGCTGAAAGACTTTCTCACTTCAGCCCCCATCCTCGTATGCCCTGACTTTTCAAAGGATTTTACCATCCAGTGTGATGCTAGTGGACGAGGTATTGGTGCAGTCTTGCTGCAAGAACACAGGGTAATAGCATTTGAGAGCCAAAAATTGGATGATAAAGAGAGAGAGTTGCATGTTTATGATCAAGAGATGTTGGAAATCATTCATGCTATTAAAAAGTGGCATCACTACTTGTATGGCAGTAGATTTAAGGTGAAAAGTGACCACGGTGTGCTCAAATACTTCTTGACTCAGCCCAATCTCACTCCCAAACAACATAGGTGGGTGGCTACCCTACAAAACTATGACTTTGAGATTACCCACACCCGTGGCAAGGACAATGTAGTGGTTGATGCACTCTCTCGCATGTAGGCATGCAAGGTTTCATCCATCACAAACTCCACCATGATTGGATTGAAGAGCTCCAAGAGGCATACTTGCTTGATGATGAATTCAATCCTCTTTTACAGAAATTACAACAAGGTGTCATGGATGACAACTCTCAATATCAGCTCTACAATGGCCTCATTTGGATCCATGGCCATATTGTGATTCCCCATGCCTCTCCTTTCACCCAAAGGATCCTTGAAGAGATGCATTCTTCAGGCCACTTAGGGGTCTTCAAAACATATGACCGAGTTTCAAAAAGCTTCCATTGGAAAGGCCTATGGCGGGATGTTAAAGACTTTGTGTCTAGATATGTGCCTTGTTAGCAAAATAAAGATAGCACTCTTAAAGTGGGTGGATTGTTGCATCCCTTACCTATCCCCGAAGGAAAATTGACCCACATTACCATGGATTTCATCAGTGGTTTACCTACAACCAAGAAGGGTTGGGATAGCATCTATGTGGTAGTTGACCGACTCACTAAAGCAGCCCATTTCATCCCCACAAAATCTTAGTTTACAACATCTCAAGTTGCCACTCAGTTTATAGAGCATGTTTTTAAGTTGCATGGCTTACCCCACGTCATAGTACATGAATGGGACACCAAATTTATGACTCAGTTTTAGCAAACAATTTTCAGCTCCATGGGGACCAAATTGGCTCCATCTACAGCCTATCATCCCCAAACAGATGGGCAGACCGAGCGAGTCAATAAGTGGCTTGAAACTTATTTGCGACATTTTTGTCATGATGTGCAGAATTCTTGGGATGTATGGCTACACTTGGCTGAATTTTCTTACAACAACTCCACTCGTTCGAGCATTGGAGTCTCTCCCTTCGAAGCATTGTATGGTTATCGGGTACCCCTTCCTACCGTGATCTTCAATGAAAAGCTCAACCCCCTTGGAAAAGAAGAGTTGGACCGCATGCAAGCTTTACTTCAATAATGGAAGGTAAACCTCAAAAGGGCTCAAGAGCACATGAAGCTCCATGCTGATGCAAAAAGAAGACCCCTTGACTTTCAAGAGGGTAAATTGGTACTCCTCAAGGTCCCCAAGTCCTGTTATGCTACATTAAAGGACGGTTCTTGCAACAAGTTGGCACACTGTTACTATGGGCCCTACACAATCATTAAGAAGATCGGGGACTTGGCTTACAGTCTCCAACTCCCTCCCACTACTAAGATCCATAATGTCTTCCATGTGAGCCAATTGAAACCTTTCATTGGCACTCCCAAAGATCATGTAGAGGAGCTATCCCCCATAGATGAGGAGGGCCTTATCCAGTATATTCCTGAAGCAGTCACATTAGGTAATGTGAAAAGAAACTCCACACCTGTTCCATCCATGAATACTTGATCAAATGGCAAGGCCTACCAATAGAGGAAGCTTATCAGTGCCTAGCATCTATCTTGGATGAATTTCCACACCTCAAGGAGGCCATATTGGTTGGAATTTAACCATGACACTTGTTTTGGGCTGCAATCTGCGTCTAGATAGCCACTTGTTTTGCACCAATTTTGGTCCTTATCCATTTTCAGCACCATCCCCCATACATGGCCTGAAAGTACACATTGAGGGCTCCACACCAACACCTCATTTGCCCCGATCCGAGTTTCCTAGAGGAAGTTATGACTGTTTTTCTCCAGCCATACCATCTGGGACATCACACTAGTAACTCCTGGACAGCCCTCTATTTTGCAACAGTTTTGGTCCCGGCCTAATTGCAGCCCCACCCCACCCACATGGCCTGAAAGTATATCTCATGGGCTCTCACGCAAAGTTATGGCTGATTTCCTACAGCACACCCTTACAGGACATGACAACATCCCTTGTTTTCTAGGACAAAAACTTTATGAGACGGGATGGTTTGTAATGAGCAGGGATTACGGGAACATGGCATGGGAACATACTAGTCACACTGACGATATATAAGGTGTAAGAGGGTATTTTGAGGCATGACAAAAATTATCAAGAAACTGTCTTTTCACCTTCTCAAGCTTCCATGGCTTCTTCTTCCTCTTCTGCTTCTTCTTCTTCCCTTTCCTCTCTTTCTCTCTCTTCTGCTTGTCTTTCTCTCCCCTCTCCCTCTTAGTTAGGACAGTTAGGTCTATTTCATTACAAAATCATATTGAGTATTTGTAAGTATTGTATAGCTATATGCTTATTGCAAAATTATAAAGAATGTAACCATAAAATCTGGTGGTAATGCTTTTACTATGAAAATACAATATAATGGAAAGTTCTATATAGTAAAGTATAATATGATGTATAAGAACTTGATAAAATGCTCAAATATTACTGAAGGATACAATAAATATAAGGCTAGATTTAGCCTTGAGGTGAAATATTAAGGTACATAGCATCACAGAATAGAAAGAAAGGTTAGTATTTTGAAAGCACTCATTGATAAAAGCATTGCACAAACCATTTATTCCATATTCACATCTAAGAGAGTTTTTTCAACATTGCACAAATCATATATTTCATATTCATAGCAAAAAAAATATTTTCAACAGTGTAAGAAATCATGTTTTTCATATTCACAGCAAAGAAGCTATCATTTGCAAGGTAGTGGTTGGACAACAAAAAACACAGGCGCTCCAGGAGATCAATCAAGCAATCGAGAAGAAGAAGAAGAATACATTGAATTCTCAAGAGTGAGTGCCTAATCTCATTGCTATAGAAATAAATATTGCATTTAATTTTCATACATGATTCTTATTTAGAAAATGCTTTTGGTGTTTGATCTTAATATTATTCAATACCAATCATACAAAAGAGTAGCAGTGTGATTTGTAGTAATTGTATGGATTGAAATGATCATAATCAATGTAGTTTAACTCAAAATCAGAAATGAAGTAGAGAAAAGTTGAAAACCTATTGTAATTAGTAGGTCAGTAATGTGTACCAATGTAACAAAAATCACCTGTGAAGTAGAGCAGACACAGTGTGGAATGGCGATCATTCACTGCCATGTTGAATTGCTGAAGCCTTGGAGCAAGATTTCTCATTTGAAGATGCAGGTAGTTTTGGTCATAAAACCCTGATTCGAACTAGAATTTGCACAGCACTATCTGATTTAGTTTAAGAAAATGAAACAGTGGAGAGTAGTCAAAGAAGAGGAGGGGGATAGAACTACCAAAGATTAGGGCCGTAACTCTTGCAGTAAGAGAGGGGTGACAGGAGCAGAGATAAAAAGGCAAACGATCAAAGATGAGAAACCATGCAATTGTAAAAACGTAACAAAGAAAACTCTTAGGTTATAGAGTTGCGTGAAAGAGAGAGGGAGGGGAAGAGAAACTCATTTTGAAAAGTACCATGATTAGTTGTAAAGACTGACTCATGAAAGGGATCATTTAATGTATCACGCTATTCGAATAACCATAACTTGTTACTAAATAAGAGTAGATTTAGATCTTATTTTTGTATCTGTTTTTAAATTTAATTAAAGATTTCAAGCCGTTATTGGGGGCATTGCCCCCCAAACCCGCACTGGGGGGTGCTGCCCCTGAAACCCTGCTGGGGGTGTTGCTCCCAGACCCCCACAAGGGGGCGCTACCCCTGGAATCCCCGTTGGGGGCATTGCCCCCAAAACCCCATTAGGGATGCTACTCCCAACCCCCTACTAGGGGTGTTGCCCGTAGACCCCCATCAAGGGGCGCTACCCCTTAAACCCCCCCATTGGGAGCATTGCCCCCAAATCCCTACAAGGGGCACTATCCTCAAATCCCGATAGGGGGCATCACTCCCAAATCTCCACCGAGGAGGATGCTACCCTCAAACTCTCACCACGGGCATTTTACCTAGACCCGCTCCTTCCCCCCCACCCCTCCTTAAGAACCCACCATTGGGATATTGCCCCTATTTCCACAGCTAGAGATTCTACTCTCGAACTATCACTAAGGTGGCTTCAAAATCCTCAATGATATTACACATTACATATTAGATACATTAGATATACATAATCTTACAAAAATATATTTAAATTATATTTATTAATTATTATTAAATTATATATATATATATATATAATATTTTTTGATAATATATTTCATAATATGCACATAGTATGATATACTAATATAGCATGATTTAGACTAAAATAGTATAACTTAAAAATAAAATGTAATATGATACATTTTACTATTATCAACAAGTAGTATAAGATTTATAAATATTTAACCATGATAAAAATTATATTTCCTTCTCAAATAGCTTCTAATTGATGCTAAAATTTCCTCAATCTTGATAACTTTGTGTCATAGGGAATGTAATCTCCTATTCTTTAGAGGTCATTGTGGTTTCAACATTTAAGTATGAGGTCAAAGTTTCTTATAAAATATATTTATCCTTGTTGTCATGTGGAACACATGAAATAAAGGTTTTGATCATTTGATCAAATATTTTCTAATGGAGATCACATAGATTATTTATCCTTGTTGACATACAATAAAGGCTTTGACCATTTGGCTAAATCTTGTTCTATGGACATCACAAACAATTATTATCCTTGCTATCATATGGGTTAAATACATATTTTGACCAGATGGCTAAATCTTTTCTTGTGGATATCACAAAGAATTTTAATCCTAAGTCTTTTGTAAAATAGTTGCAATAGAGGTTTTGACCATCTGGCTAAATCTTTTTCCATAAAGATCACAATGAACTTTTATCCTTGTTGTATGTATTTTGCTTTAGTTTTGACCATTTGGGTAAATATTTTTCTATAGAGACCACAATGAACTTTTATCATTTTTGTCATGTGAAATACATACAACAAAGGTTTCAATCATTTGACTATGTTTTCTCCTATGGGGACCACATATAAATTTTTTATTTGCTGTGGCATAAAATACATACAATAGATTTTTGACCAAGTGGCTAAATCTTTTCCTATACACATTATAAATAATTTTAATCATTGTTCTCGTGCTGAATAGATATAGTACAAGTTTTGAACATCTGCTATATCTTTTTCCAATGAGAACACACAAGGAATTTTTTGCTTACTCAAAGAGTATCTAATAAAATACAGTAAAATCAAGGGCAACTAAAAATAATAGAAGAAACTTTTCTTATTTACCTTAGGGCGGCATAGTTCATGAGAAAGTTTGTTTTTGGTCATATGGTCAAATCTATCCCCTTTCTATACGATGTTTCCATTAATACTTTCTATTATGGAAGTTACAAATTCTATCTAATGTTTAAGTGATTTTTTTGTTTCAACGAAATTTGATACTTCATTGTATTTAGCAATTTCATTACTATTTTCTTCTTTTTCACAGGTGACAACATACAAATGATAAAATCTCCATTTTCTCACTTGTACATGTATCATGAATAACGAATTTTATTTTGGAGAAACTGTGAATTTGCTAATTGATCATGAGATTATTGCACTTGGGAGAGTGCATGCAATACATCCAAATGAGACATGCCATGGAGAAACACTTGAAGATGGATATATTTTAGTGGCTATTGATAAATGTTTAAATGTAGCAGCATATTTGCCATTCCCAACAATTGACGCAATGAAGGTTCATGAAGTTGTAGGTGGTTTTGCAAAATGGGGAAAGAAAGATGTGGTGGTTGTTTCAAACTCAATAACAATTCATGAAGGAGGAGATGATTACAAATCAAACCATGTCCTACCTTTTGAGGATATTGATGTGCTTAGCATTTGTGAAAGTTGGAGAGAACATAGAGTGATGCTATGGACAGAAGGCAACAATGTGTGTGTTGGGACAGGGGTTATATTATTGGCTTTTCCATATGATGTGATAAACTTTGAATTGCTAGGAGAAGAGGATGTTGGCATGGTGGTAGATAAAGCCCTTGATCAAACCACAAGAACATACATAGATGACAACCTCCACTGTGTCACTTTGGAAAGATGGCCTATTAAATAAGTCACCTTTGATGATGGAACATCGCTGCTACAACAACAATTATACATGCAATTTGTCTCTACAAATTCTTGTGCCAACAACATGGAAGATACCAATGAAGATTATGTTTCTGCAAAAAAATCAACTTTGTTCAGAAGAGATCATATTGTATGGTCCATAGAAAACCTCGAATAATTGCCCCTAAAGGTGTAAACTTGATGACTTCTATGAACTCCATTTCATAGGTTTCCATGATTGATTGTTGCCAAGATAAGTGTTGTCAGTTTGCTGATAGAGAAGCAATGCAACAATTACGTAAATACTTTTGGGGATTGCAATTTGAAAACTGCACAAACTATGTTTATGACAAGTTTGAGTCATCATGCAGGATTGATTACTTGGGAACAAGGAAGTACAACCTCATCTTCAATAGACAAGTGGTATGTGAAAGGGCATGGTATGAGATTCATGGAATCCTAAATATATATTTTTATAGGTACCAAACACAATTTGAGCATGGTGTGAGGAGGGCAATGCATGGAAACAAGGGGGTAATAAGAGCAGCTTGAGATCACACAGAGATGGGAAGAGCCATCCTTAGAGACTTTGTTACGAAGAATGCAAGGTAAATGCCACACAAGAGTAGAACAATGCAAGATGGATCAAGGGAGACATAATTGGTCATCCCAGATGTTTACAAGCAGGTAGATATATGGGCAGAAGTAAATACAACATTGAGTGGTATTGGATGTAAGCAAATGTCGTTGTCCACCTTCAATCATATTTGGAACATAGAGTTCAAGCATGTAACCTTAGCAAAGACAAGTGAGTTCTCCAAATGTAGTATTTGCTCAGAGATCAAAGAGCAACTTGCAGCAACAAAGTGTCTTCAAGAGAGAAATGTGCTTCTAAAGAAGTGTCAATGTCACATGCTACAACAAAAAAGTTGTCGAAACATATACTACAGTTGGCGCTTGGCCTTAGCATTAGATCCAAATAAAAACTTGTGCATCATACATGATAAAATGGACCAGCAAAAGATAGCTATCCCTAGGTTAAGACTTTGATCAAAAGAGACTGAAAGATCTACTCAACTACCAGCTTCTTTAACTGGAATGATTACACATGGACATGGAGAAGGTAGATATGGACATTTCTCACTCAATCTATGGCCTCATGATCCTAACTTCACAATTGTCTCATTGTCATTGTGCTTTAGGAACTTGGAGTGACTACACATGCATGCAAATGGTGATCTACAAGTAGATGGAATGCCAAGATTAGCCTCTGTGCTACTAAATGCCCTCAACTCGAAAAAAGCACTAGACCACCATCAAGGTGTTGCACAAAATAAATCATGCATGGAAGATAATACACCATAGGATGGCCATCATCATTTAAAACGATTGCCAAATAACTTACTACTTCAACTTGATAATTGTGGATCAGAAAACAAAAATCACTATCTCTTTGCATATCTATAATTTCTTGTTGCACGAGGAACATTCAAGATGATCCAGCTTGGGTTTCTCATGGTTGATCATACACATGAAGACATTGATGCAATGTTTAGCAAATTTTCAGAGAAGCTAAGGACGAGCATGACCTTCACTTTTCCTCATCTTATGCAACATTTTCAATCATGCCAGATGAAAAGTCCTACAACTTTCTTATTGACACACGTGCCTAACTTTAAGAGATACATTGAGGAATACTTGTGTGATTCCAAAGATACACTTGTTAGTCACTCAAAACCTCTTCAATTTTGGTTTTATATGCAAGGAGATATACTTGTCATGCAATACAAGATGCATCCAAAGTCCCCAGATTGGTTACCAAGAGAAGGTGGCATTGAATTATGGAAGAGAGACCTTGCAAGAAAGCCTACTCTTCCAAAGGGTGTTCCAGTGTTGATGCCCATGTTTGAGTACGTTAAGGATCATCAAGAAGTAGTAAGTGGAATTAAAGATTATTTGAAGTATTGGGAAAGATAGTCAAATGTAAAAGGACATGAAGTAGAGTTCACAAAGTTTATTACACCAGTGATTGATTATTGGAAACATATGATCTACGCTCTTCAAACTCCAAATGTCCAAGAAGATTTATTTTTCATAGATTTTTGGCCAAGAACACAAAGTGATGTGACCAATATAGATGTAGATAATGCTGATGACTTTATTGGATTGGAAGAGTTGAATGATCATTATTTTGGTCCTCTGAACAAATGACCCAAACATGCATTTGAACCAATGCTTGATGTTAAGAAAGATGACTTTGTGCTTGTTAGACCTTCAGATCCAGTATATCCAATATGGCTTGGTGTTGCACAAAGTGAGATCGATATAAATAGACATTCCAAAAACTTCAACAAGGTACGTATACAATATTAGGCACCAATTTGTAGTCATCAAAATGCTAGATGCAGAGGTGTATTTTAATTGTTGGGATAAATATTGGATATGCAACAAAAAAAGATCCTGAATGATGGGAAACAATAGATAGCATTGTCTTCTCTTGGATGAAGAAAGGTACAAAATCTCCCAAAATTTTTAAAATTCCCCCAAAGGTTGTATTGAGGGTTAAAGAAAATCTACAAGAATCCATCGACTGAAGATTTTCCTTGAATATTTTCAAGGATATTAAAACAAAGGTGTTTATTAACACCACCTTTTTGAGTTTTTTTCAATCTCTTGGAAACAACTATAAGCAGTAATATGTTCCATTGCACCAAGTTCCAAATTAATGAAATTCCCAAAATTCACAAAATCCATTTTGATTTGGTTTTCTCGTATTGATGGGAAATTCCCATAATCCCGAATATGGAGTTTATGGGGCTTAACTCGACTTCTTTAGAATTAAAGGTAATTAAGCCAATCTATTGTTACTTCATAAGTGGACCATGAGACAAGTAAAACACTCACTGGCCTCTATTCCAAATCTGGCCTCGATAAAGCTGAAATAACTTTTAAGATATCACCTTTAACCATGATGCAATTTGTTGTTAATACAAGAGGTTTGAGTGTCATTTCTTCCAATGACAAGAACCCTGGATTAAAGACTAGCAAGCTAGGTCATCTTCCATCCGAGAACTATCAGATATAGATCCAATTGCGTAATTTCTCACTCCTATCACACAGGAGCGCCAGAAAGAAGGTATTCCCTAAACTTTGGAGGATATTGGAAATTGCCGCCAAGGCAAGAAGGTCAAACACTAAGCATTAAGATAGGGATCCCCACCTTAGCAGATGTATCAAACACTCACCTGCACCTTTTTTTGTGCTTGTAAAATTAGGAACACTGCTGGCCGCCAACCCTAGCCAAGGGGGTTCTAAGTAGGCATGACAGGAATGTGGACCGAACCCACCACGAGAGGTCTCACCGTGGGTTGGTTTGAATGTAGGAGGACACTTAAATGCTAGGGGGCTCTGGCTATAAATTCCTTGCCTTTAGGTCCTACTCAAATGATCTATGTGACTCGGGATAGATTCTCAAGGGGCCCTTGTTACTAGTGCAAGGTGGAAACTTGGTGGAAATAAAGTGCATCGTTACGGATTGTAGACATTGTCCCTTGTTGAGCAAGACTTGTATCTCTGATAAATTGCTAATATTAAGTTTACTTCCAAGGAACCTGTTTGAATTTGTTTTCATATCAATGCCATAAGATTACGTGAACCCACATGTCACACCTAAAAGTGATAGGGCTAATTAGATAACTAAAGCATGCCGAATGAGGGAAGCGGGAGGGAGGAACCCCTGACGGGTCTGTCGTATAGCAAGGTGGTCCCAGAGAATTGGGAGGCTTCTCACAAGATTATACCATTGTTAGACCTTTGGGCAGCCTGGGTTAATTCTCGAATTCATACCATTTTTGGGGACTGGAAGGGGATTATGCCTTACGGAGGACAGAGAGGTGGAGCGACACATCCCTCTCATTCCTACTTCACCTTGAAACTAGAGGGGTATGGACTTGCTTCAGATTGGGTAACTCTGTATATAGTAGAGTGGCCGGAAAACCTTGACCACCAAGAATTCAAGATTCAGGTCGATCCTAGTGGATTCGGCCGCGGGCATTCTGTTGCGAGGTGGATTCGGGAAAACCTAGTTGACAAACCCTGTGACATTCCATGGGAGTGCCGGGCGGCAAAACTTAGATTCGTTTCTTGATGGACGGCCAAAAACATGCTTAGACATCCAATAAACGGGAACGTTATTGTTGGTATCAGAGCCAACCCACAATTGAAACAATTAGGGAGAAAAATAAGGAGGAGTGAGGCGATGTGTTCATTAAAAAAATGTTTTTCTTTTTTTTTCTCACTTGTGGATTGCTGTTGCTTCTAGACTTACGAGGCATGGAGCAGGTTCCTCGTATTTCATATCATTTTCAGGACATCTATGAACTTTACAAGCTATCGTAAACGGTTCGACATGATAAGAATCTTGGATCGGCTCTACAACCCCTCACCACTATGTATATTTGTCCCTAATTTTTGGTTCCGTTGTCCAATTTTTTGGGTTGTGATCCTATTGGTGGGTGTGTTTTTAGGTTAATTACCCTTAGTGTGTTCCTTGTTAATCCACCAAGTTACAAATGTGCAACACTTATACACTAGCAGTGCATCTTGATCTACATTGTGCAAAATCAGGCTTTCTAGTTTCCACACGTGCTTAAATGCCTATACCATCGAGTGTGACCTTTGGTGGAGTCAGTTTCTTCAATTTGTTTCCTACTCTTGATGTGGCTAGAGGGGCTTTTGATTACTCCTAACCAATTAAGAGACTGAGTTCTCTACGGCTCGTGACATGTGGTCTGTTGGGTATTGAGCCCAATGAGTCAGCTTGGTCTCTAATTAGTTAGTGTCCAAGGTTGGATCTTTTAGTCCCCCATGAATTGTTGGGTTGAGATTCCTTCTTTCTCTAGGTGCAAACAACTCTACGGGCTCATTACAGGTTCAAACCCTAGCCTAGTCACACTGGTCAGTTGGGGTTTGGCCCTAGCAAGCCATGAAGGGTTGAAAACCTAGTCAGATAGGGTTCTAGATGTCTAGTCCGAGTCCCAAACTTGAATGTCCAAGTGGTTTGGCTCGGACTTGGATGAGGGGTGCCCGTTTGAGTGTTTGAGATAGGACATCCGAGGCCCAAACTCAGCTGGTGGTTCCAATGGTCCAAGTGGGACACTTAAGTAGCTTGGACATCTGAGACAAGTCACAACAAGGTCATCCGTGGTTTGTGGTCACTGCCTCAAGCAACACACCGAAACTTGCCATATGGCACAAATATGCTTTGTTTCACACTTAATTCATGCTATTCAATTCTCATAGGATTCCAAAACAATACAATGGATAGCAATAGGGATTTTGAGCATACCTAGAAGGGCTGAATGCGTGAAAATCAAGGATCATAAGTGTTGTAGTTTGCAAACTTGTCACTCCCTGTCTCTCTTTCTCAATATCCCTGAATGCAAATGAGCTATCTCCCCCCTTGTTTCACCTTTTGTATTCTCTCTTTCTCCCCTTACCTTCTATTTTTCTTCTTGCACGTGAAAAATCTAATTCCTTTCTTCCCCTATTTTCCTATTTCCTAGTTATCCAAAGTTACCTTTTCCTTATTTTTTCTTATTTCCCAAACCTTATATCTCTAATCTCATACTAGTACATATGATGCTGCTCATTTTACTATATATAATGCCATTAAATATGCAAGGTGATAAAGACACCAATATACAAAGTTTAAGAAGAGAAAAGGAGCTTCTAAGGATAAGAAGAAGGCGAAAGAAACGAAAGAAAATATAGCATTAGAAAGAATATTAGAAAATAAAATTAAGAAATAGTTGTTGGACATGGGAGTTATTAATACTCCTAAGAATGTGAAGTCATGCATCATATGTCAGAATGTAGGCCATGAGGCTAAGGAGTGCTAGTACAATCCAATGGTGTAGAATTCAAGACCACAACTAGTACCACCAGCAGCACAGGTAAATCAAATCACACCTAAAATGGCACAACAATTGGGGATCCTAAAGAATCAACTCATTTGAGTTTCAAGGCTAAAGTTTAAGGTAAGCTTTGTTGTTCGCCACATAGAAGGTCTAGAAGATTCATATCAGATGCTATTGGGAAGGCCCTGGTTTAGTTTATCCAAGTTGAAGCAAGATTGGGATGCTGACACAATAATTATTCCCCATGGTGGCAAGGAAGTAAAGCTATCTACAGTTAATTAGGTGGTATTGAAACCAAAGTACCATCCTTTGGTTACTCCAATAATAAATGTTGCACCCGAGATTGAAGATGATGAAGAAGAACTCTTTCTACAAGCTAATCCTACCATTGTACTAGTTCTTGAGGTGGATGTTGAAAAACATTTGTCTACATATAAGGTACTTACAACAATACCATTGCAAGAAGAGACTTTACCACTATAGGTAGCAATGTTACCGGTGTTATGAATTTTGGATTAAAGAGCGGACCACAAAGTTTCAAGGTGTAGCACATAGGGAGCACATAAAACATTTTATCCATATCTTACTACCTTTATGAGAGTTTTCATAGAGGTTTTTTGTGTGTTTGGCAAGAAAGTAGACCACCTGCAGCATCTTAGGCTGTGTTTTGAAAGATGCCATCAATTTGGGATGTTTAAAGATAGCATTAAGAAAACATGTGCTATTATCTTTCTTATACTAAAAAGTTAACCTACATGCATATGAAAAATATCAAAAAATGGGCACATTTAATCTCATTTTCCCCTTCTCATCACCCCTATCAATAAATTTTGCAAGCATTGACATATTCTTAGGTATATAGTGAAATGAGAAGAACCGCATAAGAATGCACCATAACATATAATATGAGGCCATGTTGAAGTAATATCCATGTCATGGAACCCATACAAATATTACACAAATATATATTTATTATTCCACAACACTGGGATCCATCTAATCATTCAAGTCCCCTCAAAAGTCAATTTTTTGTAATTTTACTCAATTTTTCTCATATGAACACCTTTAAAAAACCAATTATTATTATAGAAAACATCCTAATCAAGCATTTAGAAACATTTTTCTAGTTTTTCCTCAGCAAGAATGCTTTATGTGCACATACACCATTCATTCTTTCAATTTTCTAATAAAATGAGACATACCATGAGATATTCTATAAAATTGCTTTATTTTTTATTATTTCAGGATCATTAAGGTAGCCCACCACTAACACTCCACATAGTTTCTAATAAGGACTTTCATGCTCATTTTCTCCATTGCTTGCATTGTATCACATTTCAATATCCCATTCTCCTCTCCCTCTTAACCCGAATGAACAACCATTATGGCAAGAGAGAAAGAGAAGGGAGAGATACTAAAAACCAATATTTTGATAGAATGCATTGTTTTGCACAATTCTTGTGGCAATCAAAAGCAAAGAGAGTCAAGAACTCTTGGCAAAGAGCATTCCTTGCAAATATGATAGTTGCAAAAATCAAGAATCATGAGAAATAAGGAGGTGCCGAAAAAATGCATCTCCCTCCAAAAAAATTGTGAGAAATTTGGCTTTTAAGCTTCTCTAAGCTCTAATTAACAATTAATTAGTTCATTTTCTTTACATTTTCACTGGTGGCAAGTGGTTTTACTAAATCAAGGGGAAAATGAGCTCGAAATCAAGATCTAAAGGTACAGCCACATTCATGGTATCGTTTACTACTCCGAGGGGTCCACTAGGGTTTACTATATGGTACCACGTGGGTGTAAGGGAGTGGGGTTATTTAAGGGAAGGAATGTACATTTTATAAAGTAAGGTCCCATTAATAGGGGGTAGATAAGGGGTATTTTCATATATTTCTTGCATGCAGGTGATGTTTCCTTATTATTACTAGTGAATCCCCTATGTTTACTACTAAGTTGGCCTCCTAGACATTGTTTCTGATCTCTGGATTAGGTAGTTGTTGTTAAGATAAAGTTGTGGATACGGATAAAAGTTTGGATAAGATAAGGACAAGTCAGTATGTGGACAAAAGGATCTCATAGATATCCACTTTGTAAACATCTCAGGTATTTAGAGATTAAGCTCACCTACCTCATTTAATGTACCATGTATATATACAACTACTAGCAATGAAATGTTCAACTACAATTCACTCCATTTCTATATTGTCTCTATCTCTTTTCCTTATTGTGCACAGTATTCTCTTATCAACAATTTATTGGTTTTCACTACACAGTATCAGAGCACTGGGTCCTATCTTTCTAGCTTATCATATTCTCCTCAAATTCACAAACTACTCGTCCTCCTTTACTCTCATTCTACCAATGGCTCTCATCAATGCCACTATCTCCTACAACCAACACATCAAGATAGACAAACTCAATGGAAGCAACTATCAAGTGTGGAACCTAAGGATGGAACTTTACCTATCTCAAACAAACCTATGGAATATTATCAATGGCAAGGAAGATTGGATGCAAAGAGATGCAACTGCAAGAATGCAAAGAGATGCAACTACGAGATTGTACTTGTCGATCTCACACCTTCCTCAAACTCCAAAGAAGAATATACATGGTTTCTAGATTTTGGAGCTAATCATCATATGAATTTTCACAAGGAATGGTTAGTCGACTTCAAAGAGATTTCCACTCTACTCAGTGTTGCCATGGGGGACAACATCATACAAGCTCAAGGCTATGGCACCATTCTAGTGGAGCTTCCCTCCAATCACATAATCAAGGTACATAAAGTCTATTATGTTCCCAATCTCAAGAAAAATCTATTAAGTATCAGTGAGCTCACTTCTCAATCCTCTCTCACTTCTCGCTTCTACAAAGACCATTGCATCTTACAGCTATTCTTACCTTCTCTCAAACTTACCTGCCCCAAACTAGGTTGGCTCTATATAGTTGGGTATTCACTTCTACAACCTTCTTCAAATGCTTCAGCTAACTCCACTTCACTCACAAGTATACCATAGAACACACTCCTATGGCACTCTAGGCTTGGCCATGCCTCTCAAAATGTTCTCCAATAACTTATTCACAAGAAACTTGTTTGCAACATTCCACCTTCCCTCTCTCAACTTTAATTTTGTCAAGCTTATGCTCTCAGTAAAGCCACAAATCTTCCTTATCCCAAATCTTACTCTATTACAACTCAACCACTTCAATTAGTACACTCTGACATTTGTGGTCCAATAAATCCTATATCTCTCATTGGCACAAAATAATTTATGGTGCTTATTGATGATTATTCAAGATACGCTGTAGTATATTTTCTCATGAAGAAGTCACAAGTCTTCTCTAAGTTCCAAGAATATAAGGAAGCAGGTGAAAATAAGCACGAGTTATGACTCAAAGCTCTTCGTACAAACAATGGAGAAAAATATACTTCAAATGAGTTCGAAGATTATTGCAAGGTTTTTAGCATTCAACATGAGCTTACCATACCACATCATCCACAACAAAATGGAGTTGTTGAATGCAAGAATCGTACACTACTCAATGATGCAAGAGCCATGCTATCACTAGCTCTTCTAGGAAAAGCATATTGGGAGGAAGCAATTGCTACAGCAACATATCTTCAGAACACGTTGCACTCAAACTCTGTAAACAATAATACTCCTTACGGATTGTGTTTTGTTGGTCACCCTTTTGACTTATCACATCTAAAAGTCTTTGGATGCACTGCCTTTCTTGTCAAGCAAGATCACGAATCCAAATTTTCTCTTAGAGTCACACAACTAATTTTTACAAGATATGGTGAGCCACATGGTCACAAGGACTATCGATTTTATGATCCCAACAACAAGCTTTTTATTTATGGCTGAAGTTCCATCTTTCATGAAGTTAATCTTCTTCCAACAAACACAACACAATCTCAATCTCTCACACTTTATCTCATCGTTCCCTATGATAATAAATCTTCGACATTAGACATTCCTCAAGCAGGGCCCACCATATCTCCTAAAAAATCCCCTCCTTCTAGTTTTCTCCATTCCAAATCTTCACCATTATCATTATCCTTATCTCATTCTAGATGTCCAAGGTTAGTTGTTTCATATGAACAAACCTCACCTTTAAAAGATTCTATCCTTAATGCATCAAATAATACCTTAGCCCAAATTTCAAAAGGTATTAATGAGACAACTCATCAGGAAACACAAATCACGCCATTTGATGTGGTCAGATCAATCCAAACGGTGCCGACTCCTCATGCCACGCAGCAGCAACTTGCACCTCCACTTCACGCCACACAGCAATAGTTGGCGTCTCCACTTAATGCCACATAGTAGTAGCTAGCATCTTCACTCACCCACAGGTTACAAAAATTAGCACAGTTTGGTAGCTTGTTTAATCCCTCTCCAAGCCAACAACCTTCCACCATTAACAATAACCACTTTCACACTCCAACTCAGCTCCATTCTCTCACATCTTCACAACATACCAACTCACTCTCCAATACAGAAACTCTATATAAATAGCAAGCCTCTTATCCTTCAATCCCACAAGCTCCATATTATCAAGAGAATTCTAATCCTCTCCATGCCTCCACTCAACAATTACCTCCATCCTCTTCCACTAAAGGAACCAAAATTTGAAGGTTTGCTCACATAGCAACAATGTCTTCAACTTCAAGTAATACTTCCCCTATTGCTCTCATTGTTACCACTCTATGGCCTTTATCTCCAACTTCTCCATCAATGCCCATTACTCTATTCAGTACTTTTGACTCCAACACTGAAGAGGTACAATCACAATCAACTCCTTCAAAAACTTACATGACCTTCAACTTCAAGCTAACATTGCCCTTGGACAAGCTCAAGATTCGCCTCAAATCACTATTCCCGAACCCCCAATCTGCCCTTCAATCACTCAAGCACTTCAAAGTCCTCAAGCCTCTCAAAGGCAAGCTGCAATGCTCTTGGTTTTGAAGAAATTGAAGGCCTCCATTACGGAAGTGCATTCTCTCATGTGCTTTCTTTATCCTCCTTACTGGTATTACTCTCCATAGCAGCTCATTTTAAATTGATTCTTCACCATATTGATGTCAAAAATGCCTTCTTACATGGTCACTTAGAAGAAAAAATCTATATGTCTCAACCACCAAACTTTGTTGATCCAAAATTTCCTACACATGTTTGTCTACTGCATAAAGCTCTTTATGGCCTAAAATAGGTACCAAGGCAGTGGTACACTCATATTCATTCTCACTTACTATACCATGGATTTCGGAGGTTAGAAATAGATCACAACATTTATACTCTTCTTCAGGGAAACACTGTCATTGTCTTAGGTCTCTATGTTGATGGCATTCCTATCCTTGCCAACTCTCCTCATGCAATGTCCAAAGCCAAATCTATCGTATCTTCACAGTTTGCTAAAATAGACTATGGTGCTATGCATTACTGTCTTGGCATTGAAATTGAAGAATCACCCACATCCATCAAAATGCATCAACATATCTCCATTATGTCTATTCTCTTCCATTATATCATGCTAAAATGTAATCCCATGTTCACTCCACATGCCCAAAATCTCCAATTAAATCCATCCTCATCTCATTCTCTTTCAACTGACAAAGCCCATGAAATGGAGACTCCTTATATGGAAGCACTTGGATATCTTCGATATCTAATTACTTGTACTCGTCCAGATTTATCTTATGTAGGACACATTCTCTCCAAAGCTATGCATCAACCCACTTATGAACATTGGAAGCAACTCAAATGGGTCTTACGATATCTAAAGGCAACATCAAATGTGGAGATTTGTTTTACAAAAGACATCAATGATTTTCTTTTGCGAGCATATTCCGATGAATATTGGGGTGGTGACCTTGCTACCCGAAGATCTCTCACTGGTTTTATCATTACTCTAGTAGGAGGTCCCATCTCTTGGAGCACCAAACAACAACACTCCGTGTAACACTTTCTACTATTGAAGCCGAATATGTGGCATGCAACATGGCTACTCAGGAAATAATTTATCTGAAGAAACTCTTGGAAGACATCAGTTTTGGGTATCAACCTCAGCAAATTCCAATCTTCACCAACAATAAAGCATCAATCTCTGTCATTCAAGGCCCAAAGTTAAGTATTAAACTCTGCCATATTGATATGATATATCATTTTGTACGTGAATTGGTTGAAAATTCCCATATCATCCTTCAATATGTACCATCATGTGATAATGCTGCTGATTTCCTCACCAAATTAGCTCCTCACTTGAAGCACAAAATTGCCATGAAAATCCTTTGCATGATTTGATGGGGAGGGGAAAACATTGTAGCTAAATTGATGAATTGAATGTAATCTTTTATTTCTCTACAAATATCTATGGAATCCTTTTGAGGGGGGATGTTAAGATAAAGTTGTGGATAAGGATAAAAGTTTGGATAAGATAAGGACAAGTCAGTATGTGGACAAAAGGATCTTATAGATATCCACTTTGTAAATATCTCAGATATTTAGAGATTAAGCTCACCCACCTCATTCAATGTACCATGTATATATAAAACTACTAGCAATGAAATGTATATTGAAAACGAAGGCCATCATGTCAATTTGATTGGGGGGGGGGGGGGGGGGGGGGCGGCTCTAGGAAGCCTAAAAGCAAGCCTTCAATTTTCTTATGTTAGTCTCTTGCCTTTTTTTTCGCTATGCATTGCTCTTTTTTATCCAAGAATGGTGGCCTAAGGAGGAAGAACCAAAATCAATCTTTGTGTCTCCTCCCTCTCTCTCCTCCAATGGGTTGTTCATACAGAAATGAATGGAAAAAGTTTGGAATGAAGACCGGTTGTCCAACTTGAGTCAAATTCACATGAGATTGTGCCGACACACTGAGGAATGATGACCAATGCAGTTTGGATATGAATGGCAGGTCCGCCCATGGGTGGCTAAAAATTCAATTCTTGAAACCAAAAATCTAAAAATTGACGGTAACCCTCTTTTTAATAGAAATTTAAATCTTTTTTTACAATTCATGATGCAAGTCTTGTTCATATGTGATGAAAATTGACAGTAAGTCTCTTTTCAAAAGGATTTCAAATCTTTTTGACAATTCATGATGCAAATTTGTTTGAGGCTTAGTGGCAATGTGTTTGAGGGCTGTGTCATAAAATTCAGAACCTGTGTTTGTAATCACGAGTTATTAATTTTCAAAAACCTGAAATGCATGTTTTTAAGTTTTTTTTTTTTTGGTTTTGAGGATTCAAATCTTGTTTATGTGGGATAAAATTAAATATGAATAGGGATTAGAGTGTGATTTAATGTCATGACTCAAAAAAAAAGTAATTTATATAAAGAAAGTAAGAAAAAATACTCCAAAAAAATAATTTTTTGGTAAAAGAAAACGAAAGAAAAAATATTTTAAGCATTGAAAAATTACTAAAATTTATGAATATATATATGAATTTATGGAGGGGCTAGGGCATGAGGTTTAGTCTCAACTTATCTCCATTTTTTATATTATAGTGCATATTTATTGGTTTCTACATATAAGAAGCATACGTAAAAAATACTATGTATACCTACCCAACAAATGTGAAACCTTAAGGGGTCGGGGGAAAGGAATCATGGGAGATCAGTATGATTTGAATTCTAATTTTTTGCATGTTCTATCATATGGGATTTGATTATTCTAAGTCTTCAAAGAAAGGGCAATAGCACGGATTATTCTGGTGTTGTCTTAGCAATGATGCACTACGTTAAAGTGAAGTCATGAAAAAGAATTGTTTGTACACATCCACACAGATTGATTTCTAAGTTTACTTGTTTGAGCACGTGTGGCATTCACTTTTCATTCATATTTTTATACATGGTATAAGACAATTATCTATTGGATGCATATCACTTGTCTTCAATGATTGACTCACGATGAGTGCGAGGTTCCCTAAGCTATTGATTTAGTGTTATCACTCCTTTGGGGGGACTGATGTGGTGAGAATTGAATTATCTCCTAGAACGTTTTATTATGAAGAGTGGCCTTTTTGCACATGTGTTATATGTTGACATGGCACATCCTGGGGCTAATCCTTAGAGTATAGGAGAGTCGTAATGGGGCCACAATAGTAAGTTGGGGGGTGCTCGCATCGTGTGTGTTACGAGGTCCTAGTCATAGATATGTTTGGGTACTCCAATTACTTGGATTCGGGAAGGGCATAACATTGAACTATAATCTAGAGATTTTATCTAGAAACATAGTCTTTGGTTAAATTAGTTTATAGTGTCTATATGCTCCTGGCCGCGAGGTCATGGGGTTCTTTTGGTGAGTGTAGGAGGCTCGACTAGAGCCCTAGAGCCAATGTCAAGCCCATTTTTGGTCCCAATAGGTGGCATTTTTTAGGAGCTAGTAATAAGTGGCAGTTTTTAAACCTTGGTTAATAGGGACTAATCAATCAATTTATGCCAAAGAGCATCAAGGTAGATCCATTATTTGTCAAGAATCGCGTGGTGGGGGGACTTGCTCAAGATGTTGCACCGAACACACGTAGAATGCACAAGGAGAAGCTCACTCAAGAGACAAGAAGAGAGATGGAGGCCAAAATGTTTTCTTGCTGGTTTCTTCTTCTTCTTCCACACACTTTACAATATACACAGAGTATAGATAAGATACAACATATAGGAAAGTGGCCTACTAAGTCAAACAATTTATAACTGACTAAACTAGTCGACTGGCGCTATAACTATGCCAGTTGTAAATAGGTGTAACAACCTGAATATAATAAGTAATGAGTGAGTGACCATGTGAGAGTCATAATGACCACCGACGTGCTAAGTGTAGATGTGTGGACCCATCTAACCAGGCGGTCCATCATCAATGTCCGCATGTGTTGAGCTTGTCATCTCAACACTCCCCCTCAAGCTCAACTACATCTCTGCAACTCCAAGTAAGCTTCGAAACTTTTGAAGCTTATCTATACCCAATGCCTTCGTGAAGATGTCAGCTATTTGATCATGTGTGCTGACACACACCAAGTCAATCTCACCTGCTAGTACCTTCTCTCTCACAAAGTGGTAGTGTACCTCAATATGTTTTGTCCTGGCATGGAACACAGGGTTCCTAGCCAACTGTATACTGCTCATGTTGTCACAATAAATGACAACTAGACCTTCCACCTACACATCCAAATCAGCCATTAACTTTTGTAGCCATACTACCTCACATGTTGCAACAGCAGCACCTCTATACTCAGCCTTTGTACTCGACAAAGCAACTATAGATTGCTTTTTGCTGCTCCAAGCAACTGTTGCACTACCAAGAGAGAACATGTATCCACTGGTAGATCTTCTATCAGACATACTACCAGCCCAATCTGCATCTATGGATCCAAACACCTATACATCTGCACTTGCCTCATAGAAAAGTCCATAATGTAATGTGGACTTCACATATCTCAAAATGTGTTTGACTACATCCAAATGTGGCTTTCTAGGTACTTGCATAAACTGACTCACAAGACCAACAGCGTAGCTCAAGTCTAGCCTTGTAATGGTCATGTAGATCAAACTCCCCACTATCCTCCCGAACATAGTAGGGTCTTCTATCTCATCCCCAACATCAGCACTCAACTTTACATTCTGCTCCAATGGGACTGAAAGTGGTTTGCATGCTATCATACCATACTTAGACAACCAAGCCATACTGTCTTTAGGACATCCATATACCATCATCACATCTGATCACCTCAATGCTAAGGAAGTACCTTAGCTCACCTAAATCCTTCATCTCAAACTTCTTCTTCAAAAAATCCTTGACTTCAGCAATCCCACTATCACTATCACCTGTAATAATCAAGTCATCCACATAGATGACTATGATGACCAAACCTGTATCTCCCTTTCTCACACAAAGTGAGTGATCAGCATCAGAAATTTAAAAGCCAATATTGACAAGATACTCTCTGATCTTATCAGACCATGCTCTAGGTGCTTGCTTGAGCCCATAGAGTGCCTTCTTCAACCTGCACACATACGTGGGATGCTCTAAATCTTCATAACCTGCTGACTGATCCATATACACTTCTTCCTGCAAATCGCCATGTAATAAGACATTCTTCACATCCATTTGCTGCAATCTCCAACCTTTGGCTGCTGCCAAAGAAATCACACATCTGACAGTTGCCATCCTAGCAATTGGACTGAAGGTTTCTTCATAATCTATGCCATATGTCTGGGCATAGCCTTTTGCAACTAGCGTAGCTTTGTACCTACTAATAGAACCATTTGCATTGTGCTTAATCTTATAAACCCACTTACATCCAATAGCTTTCTTGCCCTTTGGCAATGATACTAGATCCTAAGTCTTATTGGCCTCTAATGCAACCATCTCCTCATCCATTGTTGCATCCCAATGAGCATGACCAACAGCCTCCTAAAAACATGTGGGCTCAACATCCTCAATCACTTTCACCATATAAGCATAATGGTGAGCTGCATAACCTTCAAAACCAAATCTTTTAACAGGGTATCTGACCCTGCTAGATCTATGTACCACGGGGTCACTCAATGGAGCCTTTACATTATTATGAGCTCTCTGTACACCTAGTGTCCTGACAGAAGGAATACCAAGCTCATCATCTAAGCTCTTTGAGCCACTGGAGTCTCCATCAAGAACTGCATCAATGACATCTGACACTTTATTCTTTCCTTTGTCTTTACCTATAGTGCTACTAGATGCACTTGAAGATGTAGAGCTACTTCTTAGTCTCCCAGACCAAGGACTACCAGATGATGTCTCTGGTCTGCTAAGAGTCCATGATTCTTGCTTTTCAGCCTGTACATGAGTGTCATGATCATCATCATCATCCAATGCATCACCAATAGATGCATACCAACTGCTCATTTCATCAAAGATGACATCCCTGCTCACTCTGAACTTACATGTGATAGGGTTATAACAATGATACCCTTTCTACTCTAAAGAGTATCCAATAAAAACACATTTTTCTGCCTTTGGATCAAGCTTCTTCCATAGCTCATCTGGCACATGAACATATGCAACACATCCAAATACCTTCAAGTGCGATACATCATGCTTCTTGCCAGTAAAGCATTCTTCAGGAGTCATCCCATGAACTGCAGCTGTGGGATTTCTGTTCATAATATAAACAACAGTATGAACAGCCTCAGACAAAAAATGCTTAGGCATATTCTTTTCAGTCATCAAGGCACGTGCAACTTCTGCAACATGCCTATTTTTCCTTTCTGCAATACCATTTTGTTGTGGGGTATACCTGCATGTGAACTATCTCTTTATCCCATGAGACCTCAAAAAATCACTGGACTCATTCGAGAGGTACTCTCCCCCTCCATTTGACCTCAAGCACTTTACTTTCAAGCTTGTTTCTCTTTCAACTGTAGCCTTGAAAGTTCTAAAGTGCTCAAACGCTTCACTCTTTTCCTTCATAAAATATACCCATAGCTTTCTAGAACAATCATCAATGAATGTGACAAATTATGAACTGCCTCCAAGAGATACATTTTGTGTAGGCCCCCAAATGTCTGCATGCACAACATCAAGGATATTTTTGCTTACGTCTCTGTCATGTGAAAAGGGTTGTCTTGCCTATTTACCAAACTGACATGCTTCGCATACCTTATGAAATTCTGCAACTCTAAATGTAGGCAACCCTTTGGACTGCATTAATTTCACCCTTTGTACATTTGCATGTCCAATGCGTTTGTGCCAAATCTCAATATCTGCAACAACACCTTTTCCTTTAGCATACATAGCAGTATTCATAGTAGGAATTCCAACATCTAGAGTAAACATACGTCCAACTCTACTTCCCTTTGCTACCAACTTGCACTTGTCATTGAAGTCTTC
Organism: Lygodium microphyllum; assembly: GCF_053477565.2. Taxonomy (NCBI): domain Eukaryota; kingdom Viridiplantae; phylum Streptophyta; class Polypodiopsida; order Schizaeales; family Lygodiaceae; genus Lygodium; species Lygodium microphyllum. The sequence goes on from NC_141156.1 coordinate 81,152,131, forward strand.
TACAAAGCAGCCCTTTGTATTAAATCTGACTTGCAGTCCTTGCTCCGACTGACACCAAGTTCTTTGTAATAGATGGCACATGTAATACATCTAAAAGACTCTTTGTCTTACCATCATGCAAGGACAAGGGAACTTTTCCAATGTGTGAAATTGGGTGGCATGAATCATTACCCGTCTGCACATAACCTGCATTTTGCAAATCTTGCATCTCTCCAAACCATTCTGCATGGCTGGTCATATGATTGGATGCACCTGAATCAACATACCAAACATCATCATGTGTTCCCTTTCTTGTAACAGCATTTAGCATATGCTGCATAACAAACAGATGTTCATTTTTGTCTTCATTCTATCGTGAAGATGATGCATAGTTTCCTTGCTGCAACTTACCACTGCGAATATCATCTTTCTTAGCATAACATTGGGCTGCAATATAACATGTTATGCCACAGTAGTGACACACAATACCAGAGTTGTTAGAACCTCTATTCTGCCATCCACCTCTTCCTCTAAAGCTCCCCTTGCCTCTAAAGTTACCACGACCTCCTGAAACTTTCATATCGCCAAATTGTTGATTCAATCTATTTTGCTGGTTGTCACTACTACGTCTTGTACCACAGCCACTTGAAGAGAACCTGCCACGTCCCCTTCCTGAACTGGAGTAGAAAGCTTGGACCTATCCACCACTTCTTTCAGATGTCTCACTCTGCATGTTGATCTCTTCAGTGATCGTAAGGGAGACCAACTCATCGAAGTCTGGAAATGGCTTTCTGACATATACGGAAGTTACAAAAGACTTCCAAGCCTTTTCATTGTTAAGCCCAGCCAAGGTAGACGACACCAAATCATCATCATCGGGCATTGCATCAATTGTTGCCAATGCATTTGCAATGCTCCTTACCTTCAGTGCATACTCATTCATAGACATCTTCCCTTTCTTCAATGTATTCAACTCTCGCTTGAGTTGAATCTTTCGTGCCTTTGTATTTACGAAAAACATACTTTCAAGTATGGTCTAAGCTACATATGAATTCTTTGCATTTCTAATATGTCCCAGCATATTATTGTCAATTACTGCAGACAGCCAATACATGACCTTCTTGTCTTTTGCATTCCATTTCTTCGGTGCCTTTGTCTCTTCTGTAGTTGGAGGATCACTCACCTCCGGCTCCTTTTCTTCACTTGAAACAAACTCGTAGAGGCCTTTTCCAATAAGAAAGTTCGTGACACGGAACTTCCATGAAGGGTAGTTGTTCTTGTCGAGCTTCTCAATGATGGGGCTTCCACTGTTCTCTGCCATTATCACAAAACTAATACGAAACAACAAGCAAATCTTCTGCAACCCTCGACCTGTAGTGCACAATAATACACCAAACAGCTTTTTTCACTGTTTGCTCAACAATACATGCAATCTGCAACTTGTTTGCAGATAAACCTTATGTTTGCTTCTTGCAAACACCTCAAGAATTACAGATTCGTAATCTGTAACCTGCACATCCACTTTTGGTCAAAACAGCCGAAATCACAGTGTACCCTGAAACTACTGTCCGCAACCTTGTGGCTCTAAAATGGGGCCTGAAACGGTCTCAGATGCCCAAAATAACTGCGGATATGCCCTTAAGGGATTTGTTGCAGAATACACAGTGCTCTTCGCGCACACTAAATCTCACTGCAATCTGAGGATTTTTGCTCTACCCTGCTTCTGGTGCCTCCACAAGCACTGTCAAGAGAAAGAGTGGAAGAATGGGAGAACTTCTTACCCGAGGCTTGCTTACTCGAACCTTGCTTCTTCTCCTTCACTTCAGCCTTCGAAATCAGCCTCTCTCAATGGCACGGCTCTGATACCATGTCAAGAATCGCGTGATGGGGGGACTTGCTCAAGATGTTGCGCCGAACACACACAGAATGCACAAGGAGAAGCTCACTCAAGAGACAAGAAGAGAGATGGAGGCCAAAACGTTTTCTTGCTAGTTTCTTCTTCTTCTTCCACACACTTTACAATGTACACAAAGTATAGATAAGATACAACATAAAGAAAAGTGGCCTACTAAGTCAAACAATGCATAACCGACTACACTAGTTGACTGGCGCTATAACTATGCCAACTGTAAATAGTTGTAACAACCTGAATATAATAAGTAATGAGTGAGTGGCCATGTGAGATTCATAATGACCACTGACATGCTAAGTGTAGATGTGTGGACCCATCTAACCAGGCGGTCCATTATCAATGTTCGCATGTGTTGAGCTTGTCATCTCAACATTATTTCCTGATAAATACCGTCAAGTCGAGATCCAAAAACAAGAAAAAGCCAAAAAAAGGCTAGAAGGCAAGGTAAAATCTTCAGGAGATATTCCCCTCAACATAGCAACCCAATACCCCTATGAGGGAGAGATCTTAGTGACCCTAGTACCACAAACAATTCATTAGGAGGAGGAAGCTTGAGTGTCCCTTCTCCCAGTAAGTTAGCCCACTTCAAGTGGAGTTGCATTTGCATCATTACAAACTCTTATAACAAATCTGGTCATTGTTATGGCACAACCTAAGGAATGCTAGATTTGCCAGCTTTAGGTTACCCTTTACCTATGTTTAATGGGTTAGTAGAGGAGGATGCAGAGCTTCACATAAGTGAGTTCTTGAAACTCATGTTTAATTGTTGATTTAATAATCGAGGGATATCTAATAATGTTTTTCAACATGACCCTAAAAGGGAGGGCTATAATGTGGTATTGTGGCTTAGAAGTAGGTACCATAACCACAATCTATCTATTCTTTGTAGTCTTTTGTAGGGAATTTGCCCCTAAAAGAGGTGCACAATATTGGTTGCATGTTCTAAATGTGACACATCAAGAGCATGACCTATGCATCAAGGGAAATAAATTTGAGCCTTAGTCTTGAAAATAATTTTGGATTGGTTAGTGGAGATCAACGTGCGATCAGTGCCCCTATGACCAACCCAAATAATGGTAGAGGAAGCATGACTTAGAATGTGCCTTTTTTGCTAGCTCTTCTAAATGTCATTAAGCCAAGAGTTAGCCAAAGAGCTCTTTTTGTAAACTAAGGGTCAGTATAGGTAGCAACCCCATTGCAAGTTGTGCAACCTAGTGAAAGGCTAACTCCTAATGCCATTGGTTATGAGTCCTCTGCATCAAACATTGTAGAGGAAGTGAAGGATATAATAAAATATTATACAAATATGATCACTAGGCAATACCACTAGATCTTCATAGATATTAATTTCTTAAAGCGTCAGCAAAATCTAATGGGTATTGGAAAGCCCGATGATGGGGGTCCATCATGATTTAGCTATAAGTGGTGTGATAGGTGGCATTTTCCTCTTAATTATCCTAATGTCAAATGCAATATATGTGGGAAGTCTTGTCACTGAGCCATTACCTTGTTGAAGTACGGTTAGTTCTCTCTAGCAAGGTAGTCAACAACTTGGGCTTGTCGACCATTGTGTGAATAACGAGAATACCAAAGGAGAGGACCCTAAGCAAAATTTGCAAAGGGGTAAAGCCACACTCAAGGAAATTCCCAGTGGGGTAAGTTTTGGTTGAAAATTTTCCAATCAATGAGAGTTTATCTCCTAACAATATTAGGGTACTAAGTAGGGGTCAAAAACTAAAAGATACTTAGAAAGATGACCCGAGTACAAGTTAACCCTAAACCTAGCAAGGATAATAAGAAGGTGTTGGATGCCTAGATGGGTCCTCTTAAATATGATGGTGCTATAGAGAAGTCTATGATTAAAAGAAAATGGAAATTGAAAGAAAAGGAGGGTTCTAAGATAATCAAGAAGCCAAAAGAGCATCCACTGTGGAAAGAGAAGATAGTGGCAAAATTCCCTGAATTTGACGTAGCAAACACGTTTTGTGAAGTCAAACCAAATGTGAATCTGTTATAATTAATCTAATAGTCACCGAGCATTTGTAAGGAGTTTAAGAAGATCCTACAAATGAGTTATGTCATAGAACCTTTTGGTATCCATGGAGTGGGTAGTGAATGGTGGGATCATGTAGAGAAGCATTGCCCTAGGGTATAGGCATATATTGATGGAATTTTGATAGATAATGCAGATATGGACCCAGGCTCTCGGCTCATACATAAACATTATGAGTATGGATTTACTGGAGAAGTTGGGTCTATCAATCCAAAAGGATGTCATGAGAGTTCTAAAAATGGCTAATGATAGCCTAAGACAACCGGAAGGAATAGTAATGCAAGTACATGTGACAGTTGCTAATATTGAGTGTATCTGTTACTTTCGTGTTATTCGATTTGCTTGGAGACTAAGCTATTAGTTGTTGTTTCTTGAACATCCATGTATATTACATTTTGATTGTTTGGTGGATATCCCAGTCGGTTGACTGATTTTTGGGTGTGGGTTAAAGAGAATAATTTAAGGGCATTACCTCCCACTATAGAATGGGAGGCACTCAAGGGAACTTCAGCTCTTGGAACCTTGATTTCTGGTGATTGTAAAGAGGGTTCTACTACTGAGGAATTTTACCAAGTATGTCTAAATGAGCCAATAGAGGCAAATCACAATATTTGTAATGTTGATATGATAGAGCTATATCTCGGGACTCACAATGATCCTTGCCCCATTAAACTTGGCACTATGTTATATGTTGATGAGCATGCAAATTATGAGGCACTCCTATAGGAGTTTAGGGATATATTTGCACGTAGTTATGAACTGAAGGGGATTCCCATCTCTATTGTCATGCATATGATCTCATTGAAAGAAGGTTGTAAGCTAGTGAAGCAAAAGGTTAGATGTATGCCTTTTGAGTTGAGAGAGCCTCTTTTTGATGAATTGACACATTCAAGAAAGGCTAGTCTAATCTTTCCCATTGAAGATACATAATGGTATTCACGGGTAGTAATAAGAAAGAAACAAAAAAATCAAATTTGCTTGCATGTTGATTTTAAGGAATTGAAAAAGTAGATGGTGTGAAGGACTATTATCATTTGCCCTTTGTTGATCAGATTTTAGATCAGTGTTGGTAGGGCAAGAGATATACTATTTCATGGACTGTTCCGTGGGTTATAATCAGATAGCCAATAACTGAAGAGGATAAGTTAAAGACTACATTCATTACAATTTTTGGTACTTTTTCATACCATGTGATGCCTTTTGGCCTATGTAATGCTCCTCGGTCTTGGCAAAGTATGGCTAATAAGACATTTGTTGATATATCCCTTGAAGAGCTAACGATTTTTATTGATAATTTAGGGGTAGCGACCATGACCCATCATAGATAGTTGATTGTTCTACATGGATGCTTTGAGTGATGTTTCGACTATTGTATAGCATTGAATTCTCAAAAGTGTGTATTTGGGGTACATTATGGTTTGTTATTGGGTCATGTTGTGAGTGTGGCTAGTATTGCCATCGATCCTGAGAAGATGGTTGTTATTCTGGCTCTAAGCTCACCCACTTGCCCTAGGGAAGTTCACAGTTTTGTTTCATCCATGGGGTACTATCGTTAGTTCATTAATGCATTGGCTAAATGTTCATTACCCTTGACAAATCTTTTATCTCATAGCCATGATTTTGAATGGATTAAAGCATGTAAAGTGGCATTTGAAGATGCTAAAATGGAATTATCCAAATCACCAATCTTAAAATCTCTAAAAAGGGGTGAGGTTTTCTATATATTCACGGCTACGACAAGGCATAGTATTAATTGTTGCCTATTCCAAATTTGGGAGGCATAGCTTTATCATCATATTGCATTCACAAGTCGAAAGTTGGGAATTTCAAAGCTTCATTATGGCTATTTGGAGAAGGTTTGCTTGACTATGGTATTTGCCACCAAGAAGTTCAAACATTATATTCTCTATAAAAAGGTGGCATTTTTCACTAAGGCGACAGAGGGATTACACTTATTACTAAACAAGCTTCAACCTACTAATCACCTAGCCAAGTGGTTAATCTCTTTATTTCAGGAGTATGATTATGAGATTAAGAGTAAGCCATCGAGGTTGCAAGGTATTACAGAGTGTCTAGTAGATTTTGGTGAGCCTAAGGAAGAGTGGATTGATATTAGTAACTGCGAGGACTTATGAAAATTTGATGTAGCCTCTATTCCGTCATGGTATTCATCCATCACACATTATCTATCAACAAGCAACTCAACAAAAACTCTTTCTAAATTTAAGAAAAGGAAGATTAAGTAGAAAGCACTTCATTTTTCAAAAATAGTGTGTGTTTTATATAGGAAAGGTGTGGATGAGATTTATCATCATTATGTGATGCATGATGAGGTACCCTTTATTCTATAGGAATGTCATGATTCAACATGTCGAGATCATTTTGCTAGATGGCTCATTGCCCAGAAAGCTTTACATGCTAGTTATTGGTGGCCACAATGGTTTTCCAAGATGCTTTTGCAAATGTTAAGCATTGTGATGTCTGTTAAAGACACAATGTTAGGGAAATTTGCAAGCGGCCACTTAATCCTATTCTTGTAACTTTGCCTTTTGAGAAGTGGGGCATCAATTTTGTTGGACATGTGCATCCTTCATCTATTACATGGATGCGGTATATCATTGTGGCTCGGGTAAGTTACTCATGAATATATGTGTTCATCACGTGGGTTCAAAATAAGGTATTTTTAAATTATCATTTTTATACATTTTTAAATACAAAAATGTATAATATAAAGGGTTTATTTATAGATTGAATAGAACAGGGTTATGTTTTATTCAAAAAAAATTCATAGATAAGGATATTTATAAACAGGCCTTGAACACACGTGATGTGGAGGATATACATATAGTAACTTCCTAAAGCATTGTGGAAATGGAATACTTTACAAAATGGTATGAAGCTCGAGCTATGATGAAGGACAATACCAAGGAAATGACTAATTTTATTATGGAACAAGTTGTCTACCATTTTGGTCCACCTAAGGAATTGGTGTCTGCCGACCATTGGATACATTTTTTGAATAAGGTTGTAGAAGCTTTGACAGAAGCTTTGAAAATAAAGCATAATTAAACCACCCCATATAATCCCCAAGTGAACGAACAAGTAGAGAGACAATAAGCAACTCATATGGATGTTATCCAAGATTTTATCTAAGGTTAAGCATGACTGGGATAAGAAAATTTATGTGAGTGTTTGGGCTTATAATAATACATTCAAAAGAGTGGCAAGCCACACCCCATTTAAGTTAGTATATGGGGAGGAGTGTGTCTTGCCCTTGTAAATTGAGTTACCCACTTTGAGGCTTATGTTGATCCATTCTTTGGGAGAAGAGGAATCATTGCAAGAAAGGTTGGCCTTCCTAGCACATCTTGAAGAGATTTGATTGTAGGCTTTGTTATATCAAGAGGTTGTAACATGTCCATTGTCCAGGCACGTTTTAGCGGTCCATTGAGAGATGAATCTAAGCGACGCTACTCGGCACTCTCATGGAATATTATGGAGTTTTTCACTCAAGGTTTCTTGAGTCTGCCACGCAACAAAGTATTCACGGCCATACCCACTGGGATTGACCTGAAATCCGGGTTCCTAGTGGCCAAGGTCTCTTGAGAGCATTCTAGCATTGGTGGATCCTGGACATCCTACTTTAGGCAAAGATACCCAAGCCAAAAAAGACCCATTCCGCACTTGGTTTAAAGAGAATGGGAAACGAGAAGGATGCGTCACTTAACCTCTTTGCCCGTAGGGCACAGTCCCATTTCGGTCCCCTAAAATGGCATGAATCGGGTTCTATCCTAATAGTACACTTATAGCACTCACATGCAGACAGAGCAAATAGTCCTCTTGACAAACAAGTTCCTTAACTTATCTTCTAGTTAATCTTTATCTCTTGCCCATATAGGAGAAATTATATTTCCCTTCTGCCTTGCAAAAGTACCTAGTCCAAATCACATGGCACCATAATTTCCATCCTTTATCTAGAATAGGATCTTCCAATGCTATAGACATTGGGCTCACAACAGTTTTCAACTTCGTTTCGCACTGGAAAGGGGTATCCAGAGCTCCACCTGACCCCAAGCGTCCCAAGAGTGAAACACAATTTCTGTGGTTGGCCTTGTCACCACTTGACCTTCGGCCTGTGAATCGAGTAGTGCCCTCTCGAGTTGAAATGTGGCGTGACCTTGGAGATGATCCACCTGTGAAAAATTAATATTTCATTAATTAATCCAATTAAGAATCAAACACAATCAAGGCGATCATCCCTAATATAAATTTTCCAGGAAAACATTCATTTACCCCCATGGCAACTTGACATCACAGACCCCTGCCATGAATTTTCCAACAATCACAAGCACTTGGAATAATCATCCAAACCACAATCCAACAATCAGTTGATTGTAAAATCATTTAGAGTATCGTTCGATCAACCAACAAAAACAATGGTATTCTTTCCCAAACATTGAAAGAACAGTCGTGATAACGTTCCCATCACACATTTGCTCTCCCCCTTGGGATCTAAGCAATTCTATGCAAATTTTACTTAACACTTTGGCTATGACACATGCCAAGGCCTGATACAACCATGCAAGAATGTAAATTCTATTGAGCACTTACATTGATCGACAACCCGACCTTTTTCCAACAAGTGTAGAAGTATTGGTTTGTTTTTTATCCGAGGGTTTCCAAATCCCTTGAGTTCCTCCCCTTTCCTTTAAGGCCTAGGGATGTTGTTTGCATCTAGCACAACCCTGAATAGGATTGATAAACATAGTCGTCACCATCACGCGGATCTCAAGGCATCATAGTTTTTAATCCTAATGATTGTTGTTTGTACTAGCTACGCACAACTTCAAGATCCCAATCTATCAAACATGAGCTATTAACGAGAGCTTGGGCAAAGGTCTAGAGCTTCGAAAATAATTCTCTTCTAGAATAAGTTGCTTGCCATGCAATCCATCAGGCATGTAAGTTGCAATATATACCTTCGAAGTGATGAAAACACACCATCTATTGTGAGGATAGGAAGTTTACAATTCTTGAAGCCTTATATGTTGTTTATGAATTCATCGCATAGGCTCATCTGGATACAATTAACTTCTCTTGATACATGCATTTGGGGAATTCAATCCTTCGAATACTTGTGATGCAGTTTATCCTTTTCAATGTCCTATTTTCATGTGGCATAATATGGATCTAATGCATCTCATGAGGGAATCAAAGCAAGCACTTATCAATTTGAAAATATGTTACTTATGATCGATATCGCAGTTGGATGGTTAGTGATGTCCTCACTCAAGGCTTTTGTTGCGAGATTGCCATTCGTGTGTGACATTTTTTGCTTGGGGCCATTCTCGATCTTCGTCTCCCTTAGATGTGAATCGCACAAGACTTCCACGCCTTGTACTCAATTAGTGGGGGACCGATTGGGGAGAGAAATTACACTGCAGATAATCCAAGCAGAGCAAGTGGGAGAAGAACAGCATGTGTCATCACCCTCTAAGGAGGGGAAGAGAAAGATTCTTCAGTCTCTCTCTCTCTCTCTCTCTCTCTCTCTCTCTCTCTCTCTCTCTCTCTCTCTCTCTCTCTCTCTCTCTCTCTCTCTCTCTCTCTCTCTCTCTCTCTCTCTCTCTCTCTCTCTCTGTGGCCAGCATGCCATTCCTCTAGGCCCCTCTACATTGCAATTGGGAGGGAGGGGATTCCTATGGCCCGTGAGAGCGGGGAACATTACATCCTCTCCCCCTTAGAGAACTCAAGATGTCCTCATCTTGGAAGAACTAGGGAAGACAAGCATTAATGGGACTTAAGGCATGTGGGTTAGGACCCACCATGTGTCCGCTACTCTACTCTTAATGACTCAAGTAGTGCAACTCATATTATTGCAATTAATCATAGGTACAAGAGTAGGATTTAATCCCAATATAGATTGTATTACATGTCGATAAATATTCTAGGATTGCTAATCATCCTAAAAAGGTGTAGTGGGTTCTAGTTCTTCATATTCATCTGATTCCTCTATATATCCATAGACTACGCCTATGTAGCTTCGTATCTGATGCTAGGAGGCATATTCCACGGTGGATTCTGTGAGGTTTTAATTCCACGGTGGACTCCATGAGGTTTTTCGATGGATTTCATAAAACTATATTTATTTTTCGGGGCTCGTGACACAAAGTGGATTCCTTGTGCAAGAAGTTAACAAGGACGCCTATCCTTTTCGAGCGTCAAGTTAATTTAATGTTCACGTGGGTGATTCTGCAAAAAACATATTAAATTAATGGACGTTTATGAGTTTAGAGTGCACTCGTATCAAATTAAGATTAGGACATAGTTCCAACCTATTTAATTATTTATAGCTAAAGACTGCTAGGTATTCACTTTTGTGGGTTTTATCTTATTATTTTATAATAATTGAGAATGCTTCACTTGATGTGTAGAGTAGGTAGCGATGGCATTGGGAAGTGTCGAGTGATGGCATAAATTCAAAATATCTAGAAGAATTATTATTTTTTATGGACGCATGCCTTATAACTTAAGGCATGGCGTCAATATTTTTTTAGGTGAGCTTATTTATTAAAGTGCTTGGTAAAAATTTATTATTTTGTATGCAAATAGACGCTCGGTTTAAATATTCTATTATTTGACATTGTATTTGGGCACAACCCGATTTTTGGACGCCCAAAGGCTTTACTCTTGATTTGGGCAAAAGCAAACAAAAAAGCCAAAAGCATGCTAATTGTTAAGTGGGCTATTTTTTAGCTTGGAGATTAATAAATCTATAAATACATGCTTTGTGAAGCACTCACACAAGGCATGGGGGGAGATTGCACCTAATTGGTATTCTTGTCTCTTATCATGCAAAATCTCTTTTTGGCTTTATGAAGCTTTTGTAGAGTTCTTTGTTCTTGGGGACCTTTCGACGTTCACTACGTACACATACAATATCCGTTTTGTGCACCAGTGGTATCAGAGCAAAGCTGAGATCAAGGGCTTCCAATTGCTTACCATCTCACACGAAGACAAAGCTCCTAGCACAAACAAGCTCTACAAGCTATCTCGCGACGAAGCGTCAATAGAGGCATGTTCCTGGTAGTGAAGAACCCCCTGCTGTGATCTCACATTGTGAAGGACCTTACCCAGGAGGCGAAGGACCACTTGGGAAGCTCCTTTGTGAAGACATTTTTTTCCCTCTCTCAAATAGAAAGTTCCAAGTTTTTACATCAATTGTTAAGCTTATAAAGCTTAAGTTTCCCAAATTTAACAAGCTGTGACATGAGGATGCACTTGATGGCATCGATTGTGGCCAGGACATGTCGACATCCTATTTGAATTGATAAAAACCATTAAGCTTTTTATAAAGCTTAAGGTTATTAAGCTTACTAAAGCTTAAAATTCTCAATCTTTAATCTCCTTTTCCTAGTGGGTGTTCACACCATATTACTCCCGAACTAGTTTTGTAGTCCAAGCAAGCCTCTATTCACACCTGCAATTTAGCAGAGTTGATTCACAGCAAGTAGGTTGTCACACACAATCTATGCGGAAGAATTTTTTGCTTGGAAGAAGACTGTCATCAATTGCTAGACTCATAAAAAAAGAAATATCTTAAAAGCAAAAGCCATTTATTTATTTTTTAAAAGCAAGCCTTGTAAACCCAAATTTGAGCTATGCTCATCCTTTTAACGAGATTTTGAGTGTGTGAGGTTGTTTGAGATTTTTGCAGGACGTCCGATCAAAACATGAAAGATTTTATGGGCCAAAGTGATTTGCCAGAGGTGACTATGGAGCAAAAAATGAATGTAATTATGATGTAACTTCAAGAAGAATGAAGAGCACGTCAAAATTGGCAAGCACAACTGGCTACACTTCAACGATCCATTGTTGATCAAGACGGAGCGCAACCTGAAGATGTTATTTGACGTACGATTGACACGACACCCAATGCATAGTCTCTTAGGAAAGAAGCCAAGATAAGTAAAAGAAATTTCAAATTTTGTACTTTTAATGGGAAACGTGACGAAAAAATTATTCTTGCTTTCATCAGTCAGTTTGATGACTATTTTCATGAAGAGCAATATGCTAAAAAAATATTAACTTAAATGCATCACTAACCATCTAGCAGACAAAGCATCATTATGGTGGATTGTTGTCTGTAAGAGTGTTGTTTGTCCCTCTACTTGGGAGGCCTTTGAAAAGAAATTTTTGCAAAAATTCCTTCCACCTCAATTCTATGAAAAAGCAATTAAACAATGGGATCTTCTACAACAAAGGGATCATGAATCCATCCCGCAATACATTGAATATATTTGGAGTACCTTACTTCAAATTCAAATGCTTGAAGATGTTCTTGAGAGGCGATCCACAAGTGCAAGTATATGTTTGGTTTTCTTGGTCACTTCTATGTGGAAGTAAATATGTTCAAGCCAAGGACTTTGGAGTATGCGATTTCTTTAGCACATGATGCTGAAGATAAAATTCGTGGATGAGAATAGAGACTGCAACAATTTTCGACTAATGATAACTTTGGTACAAAGAAATTCAGTTTTAACTTTTGAAGATTCAATCAAAATTGATTTATTCCTTCTTCTTTCCATAAACCTTGGACTCGACCCCTTGCTTTACTGTCAAACACAAATTCAAACCCTAAGCCTTCTCTCCAACCAAATCCCAACATACTCAAATTTCTAGCCATTACCAATAATGTTTCCAAAGTAAAGTCTATGGTTTGCTACAAGTGTCATCAACCTGGACACTTAGCAATGAATTGTCAATCTAAGAAACAAGCTGTTCAAATCAATCACTTGGGAGAAACTGAAGACGAAGACCATGAAGATATGCCAGACTTCACTGAAGATGATGATGATATCAACTATGCTTCAGATACTTTACCAAGTATGCCGAATCCTCATTCATTATTAACAATCAAATGTTTTGTGCATGGTCAAGAAAAGATTGCTTTGCACGTTGATGGAAGCATGCTTTTATTTCCGCAAAGTTGGTAAAATAATTGAATTTACCTACTGTTCCAACTCATTATCGCATAAAGGATATATTCTTAGGCATTAGATACAATGGTACACAAGAAGTTCATGATTTAGAGATTAAAATTGGTGATTATGTTGAGCATAGAAATTTCTTAATTGTGCCTTCGCAAGCTAGTGATATTATTTTAGGAATGCCTTGGCGTCACAAATATAATCCCGACATAGATTATTCCACACATTTCATGAAAATTCAATCTAAAGAAAAACAAATTACATTACATGGAACACACACCTTTGATCATTTTTCCATGCTTAGTCACACACAGGCTAAATGTGCAATGAGAAAATGTAGCAAATCATACTTAGTATGGGTGAATGAAATTGAAGCTAAGGAAAATCAGATGCATTCTAGGCATGCATAATTTCTTTCACAATTTAAAAAAAAATTACTTCTGATTTACCCCCTGGTTTACCACCTACACGTCGTCCTGAAGACCATAAAATAGACTTAATCCCTGGTTCTCAACCACCATGTAAAGCATCTTATAGACATAATCAAAAAGAACTCATTAGGCCCAGTAGTTCTCCTTTTGGTGCACCTGTCCTATTAGTTAAGAAGAAAAACAATACCTATAGGATGTGCATTGACTATCATGCCCTAAACAAGATCACTATTGAGAATAGATATCCGATCCCTAGGGTAGACGACCTCATGGATAAACTACAAGGAGCCACTATTTTTAGCAAGATAGATCTCAAATCTGGATATCATCAAGTACGATTGGATACAACTAGCATTTTCAAGACTACATTTAGAACTTAGTTTAGTCATTATGAATTTCTTGTTTTGCCTTTTGGTTTAACCAATGCACTAGCTACATTTAGTCGTATGATGAATCCTATATTTTTGAAGTATCACAATTGTGTGATTGTTTTCTTTGATGATACATTGGTTTTCAGTGAGAATGAGAATGAACATTGTGAACATCTATATTTGGTTTTCAAATTGTTGAAAGAGAATCAATTATATGCTAACCCTGACAAGAGTGAAATTTTCCAAATCCAAATTAAATACTTAGATCACATTGTTTCTTTTGATGGTATTCGTGTTGATCCTAAAAAGATAGAGGCAACTTTGAATTGGCCAATCCCTAAAAATGTGCATGAGTTACATTCTTTCTTAGGTCTTGCTAGCTTTTATAGAAAATTTGCGAGAAATTTTTCATTGCTTGCATTTCCTTTAACAAAATTGTTAAAGAAATGTGTTGTGTATCATTGGTCTAACAACCAACAAAAGTCTTTTGATTTATTGAAACATACTTTAACACATGCACCTGTTTTGCAATTACCTGATTTTAATCGACCATTCTTTCTAGTAGTCACAAATGCTAGCGGATCAGGAATAAGAGTTGTCATCATGCAAGATTCACATCCCATAGCCTATTCTAGTTGCAAACTTAAACCCCTCTGAACTGAAGTATTTCACCTATGATAGAGAATTATTAATTGTAGTTCAAGCCTTACGTCAATGGAAACATTATCTAATGGGATCCAAATTTATAATCAAAACTGACCAACAAAGTATCAAACATCTTCTTAATCAGCCATAAATTTCTAACCGTCATATTAAATGGGTTTCTTTCATTCAAAGTTTCCATCCACTTATTCAATATCAACCCAAAAGAGAGAATGTTGTTATTGATGCATTGAGTAGAAGACCAATTATCCATAATATTTATGTTCTATCTTTTGATTCCCTTATTCCTATGAAGGATACCTATGAGCATGACCCTAGTTTTCAAGCTGATTGGAACAAATTAGTTGCTAATAACTGGATTCCAATTGATTCATTGTCTTATTCTGATGGATTTATGTTTTATGAGAAAAGATTCTATGTCAGTGTTTCATTTAGATCATTTGTGGTGTACGAAATTCATTGTCCTCTATATCAAGGCCATAGAGGTATTATATCCACTTTAAGAACATTGGTTGAAAATTTTACTGACCACAAATGGAATCTGACATTTCTAACTTTGTTTTTGAGTGGTTAATTTGTCAAAGAGTCAAGCGACACCATGGTAAGCAATATGGTTTGTTAATGCCTTTACCAATTCTTGAACGTCCATGGAAACTGGTTTGCCTAATACACAAGCTAATCATGATATGATTTGGACTATAGTAGATCAATTTAGCAAACAAGCATATTTCCTACCATGCAAGAAAATACTAACTACATCTCAAGCTGCACAATTGTTTTTGAAGACAGTTTTCACTAACCATGGTTTGCCAAAAGTTATTATTTCTGATCATGATTCGAGATTCTGTAACAATTTTTTGACTACTTTGTTTGCTAATTTGGGTACCAAGATTGATTTCTCATCTGCATTCCATCCTGAAACCAATGGGAAAATAGAAGCTACCAAAAGTACAATTCTAGATCTATTGTGTGCATACACAATTTCAAAACCACAAACATGGGATACACATTTGCATCTACTTCAATTTGCATACAATATTACACCACACACAGCTACACATAAAGCACCTTTTGAAATCATTTATGGACATAGATTGCCTACACCTATTACATAATTATCGAACAAAATTAAAGCTGATGATGATAATGCCAATACGCATGCTACTATTTTTTCTCAAGTTAAAGATATGATTGCGAAAGCCCAACAATCATACACTAAACAAGCTAATAAGAAAAGAAAAGCCATGATTTTCAATGTTGATAATTATGTTTGGTTACACATTGAAAATATAAGATTGCAAAGTGTTGATAAACACCCTATTGTTAAATTAGCACCCAAAATTTATGGACCTTTTAAAATAATTCACAAGATCAATGACAATGCATTTAAATTAGAACTACCCCAACACTAAAAGATACACAATCCTTTTCATATCAGTTTATTATGACTTTTTAGAGGCCAATTACATGTCCACCCTGTCTATGAAAACCCTCCTTTGTTAGAAGAAAAAATTGAAATCCTTAAACCTGAAATAATTCTAGACATTGACTTTATGACCACTAGAACTAGCCGTAGATACTTTAGATATTTTGTTAAGTTTAAAAATCATCTTGTTGAAGAAGCCCAATGGATGCACACCCGCGACCTAAGTGCTTACCCCTCTCCACATTGAGCTAATAGCAATTGAGGACAATTGCTATTACACCTCGAGGGTATGATGCCATGAGGCATTTTCCACGGTGGATTTTGTGAGGTTTTTATTCCACGGTGGATTCTGTGAGGTTTTTCAATGGATTCTGTAAAACTATATTTATTTGTCAAGGCTTGTACACAAGGTGGATTCCTTGTGCGAGAACTTGACGGGGGGACGGCTATCCTTTTCAGGCATCAAGTTAATCTAATGTGTAAGTGAGTGATTTTGCAAAATACATATTAAATTAATGGGTGTTTTTAAGTTTAAAGTGCACTCCTATTAAATTAAGGTTAGGACAGAGTTCCAACCCATTTAATTATTTTGTAGTTGAAAACCGTTAGGTATTCATCTTTTTGGGTTTTATCTTATTATTTTCTAACAATTGTGAATGCTTCAGTTGATGTGTAGAGTAGATAGCGGTGGCATTGGAAAGCATCGAGCGATGGCATGAATTCAAAATATCTAGAAAATTTATTATTTTTTATGGGTGTGCACCTTATCACTAAAGGCGTGGTGCCAATATTTATTTGGGTGTACTTATTTATTAAAGCACTTGACAAACATTTATTATTTTGTATGCACATAGGCACTCGATGTAAATATTTCATTATTTGACATTGTATTTGGGTACAGCCCAATTTTTGGACGCCCAAAGACTTTACTCTTTATTTGGGCAAAAGCAAACACAAAAGCCAAAAGCATGCTAATTGTAGGGCTATTGAGCATGGAGATTAATAAATCTATAAATACATGCCTTGTGAAGTGCTCACACAAAACATGGGGGGATATTGCACCCAATTGGTATTCTTGTCTCTTGTCATGCAAAATCTATTTTTGCCTTTATGAAGCTTTTGTAGAGTTCTTTGTTCTTGGGGACCTTCTGTCATTCACTATGCATGCATACAACATCCGATTTGCACACCAATTTCCTTGGAGGCTCAATGTCTTCCGAACTTAAGGCACAGGGTAGTCTAGTTGGATATGCCCTAGCTCATGGCAATGGAAGCATTGATTAGGGACATCTCCTATGGATATGCCCTATCTCTCCGCACGTGTGGCATCTCTTGTCCTGATCTCGGGAATCATTTTTGTTACAATTTTCCGAATTTAAGTTCTTAGATGATTGGCTTTGCTCGAAGTAATGCATCTTGCAAGTCCGTTGGATGCATTCCTTCAAGATAGTGGTTCAGAGGAGTGTTCAGGCCATTGCGAAACTTGTATACTTGCTGCGCAATATCCATAGGTGGTACGCATTTTAGTAGGGTTACAAACTTTGAGTAGTAAGCTTCCAAGGTTAATTCCACCTTCTTGAGCTTTAAGAATTCATTCATTCTCAAAGTTTGGTAGGTTGGCGAAAGGTATCATCCACGTACAGTATCTTTCAGCTGAGCCCAAGTAACAGCGCCTTCAGAAATACATTGATCTTTGCACCATTGCTTCCACCATATCTGAGCTTGGCCAATTAACTTAAGTTTGGCTATCACTGATTGATTGGTAGAAGCAGTTCTCGAAACAGAGAAATAATCATCCATCAACTCAATCCATATGTCTACCGCGACTATGACGTCTATCCCTTCTCCACCAAACTCAGGTGCCTTAATCTGCTTGAGAAGGAATCTCTTCTCTTACATGTCAACATTCGTGATTGTAGAATGTGCTTGTGACAATCAAGCCATACCACTTAGGTTATTGTGTTTAGGATATGTCTATGAACCATACATTAATCAATCATGTAGCATTACGAAGTTTTGCTCTGATACTAACTGTACTCTACCCGTGTCTAGGCACATTTTAGCAGTCCATAGAATCTAAGCGGTGATGCCTGACACTCTCATGGAATGTTACGGGGTTTGTCACCTAGGGTTTCTCGAGCCCGGTCTCGCAACAGAGTGTTCACAGTTGTACCCACTTGGATCAACGTGAAATCCGGGTTCCTAGTGGCCAAGGTCTCTTGATAGCATTCTAGCGTTGGTCCTGGACATCCTAATTTAGACAAAGATACCCAAGCCAAAGCAGACCCATGCTGCACTTGGTTCAAAGAGAATGGGAAATGAGAGGGATTGCCACTGAACCTCTCTACCCATAGGGCATAGTTCCATTCCGCTCCCCTAAAACGGTATAAATTGGGTTCTATCCTAATAATACTTAAAGGATATACAACTGTAGAACATTGTGAGAAGCCTCCTAATTTTCTAGGACCACCCTACCATAGGACAGACCCATTGGGGGTTCCGCCCACCCGCTTTCCTCAATAGGCATTCTTTAGTTATTTAATTAGGTCCTATCACATTTATGTATGACATTTAAAATCATCTTCCTTAATTAAGCCTTTTAGGAAGGAACAGGGTTCGTTCACGTAACTTATAGCACTAACTCGACAAAGACAAAGCAAACAATCCTTTTGACAACCAAGTTCCTTAACTTATCTTCCACTTAATCTTTGTCTCCTGTCCATACAGAAGAAATTATGTTTCCCTTTTGCCTTGCAGAATTACCTAGTCCAAATCACATGGCACCATGATTTCCATCCTTTATCTAGAATAGGATCTTTCAATGCCATAGATGTTGGCAGTCTTCAACTTCGTTTCAGAGTGGCAAGGGGTGTTGTAATGTGCCCGTCTATTGGCTATCTAAGAACGTTTTGGGCTGTCCATTGAGAAACAAATCTAAGCATTGCCG
Organism: Lygodium microphyllum; assembly: GCF_053477565.2. Lineage (NCBI taxonomy): Eukaryota > Viridiplantae > Streptophyta > Polypodiopsida > Schizaeales > Lygodiaceae > Lygodium > Lygodium microphyllum. The sequence continues at coordinate 81,170,900 of NC_141156.1, forward strand.
CATGGCGCTCCCACAGAATGTCACGGGGTTTATCGTCTAGGTTTTCCCGAGTCCGCCTCGCAATGGAATGTTCACGTGGCTGGACCCACTAGGATCGACCTGAATCTTGAATTCCTGGTTGGTCAAGGTTTCCTGATCACTCTACTATATGCGGAGTTACCCAATCCGAAGCAAGTCCATACCCCTCTGGGTTCAAGGAGAAGTAGGAATGAGAGGGATATGTCGCCCCACCTCTCTATCCATAGGGCATAATCCCCTTCCGGTCCCCAAAAACGGTATGAATTCGGGAATTAACATGCGCTGCCCAAAGGTCTAACGACTGTAAAATCTTGTGAGAAGCCTCTCAATTCTCTAGGACCACCTTGCCGACCCATCGGAGGTTCCGCCCTCCCACTTTCCTCATTAGGCATACTTTAGTTATCTAATTAGCCTTATCACTTTTAGGTGTGACATGTAAAAGCAGCTTCCTTAATTAGCCTTTTAAAGGATAGGGTTCATTCACATAATCTTATGGCACTGACACGAAAACAAATTCAAATAGGTTCCCTGGAAGTAAACTTAATATTAGCAATTTATCAGAGATACAAGTCTTGTTCAACAAGGGACACTATCTGCAATCCGTAAGGATGCACTTTATTTTCACTAAGTTTCTGCCTTGCACTAGTAACAAGGCCCCCTCGAGAATCTATCTCGAGTCACACAGATCATTTGAGCAGGACCCGGAGGTAGGGAATTTATAGCCAGAGCCCCCTGGCATCCAAGCATCCTCCTACATTCAAACCAATCCGCGGTGAGACCTCTCGTGGCAAGTTCGGTCCAAGTTCCCATCACGGCCATTTAGAACCCCCTTGGCTAGGGTTGGTGGCCACCTGGGGGTGGTTTGGTGCACCCTCCAAAAGTTCAACCTGATTTATTATTCTCATTTATGAGTTTGGGGTTACATAATCTTTTTTTGAAGTGGTGTTCCTAATTTTACAAGCACAAAGAAAGGTGCAGGTGAGTGTTTGAGACATCTGCTAAGGTGGGTTATCCCTATCTTGATGCTTAGCATTTGACCTTCTTGCCTTGGCGGCAATTTCCAATATCCTCCAAAGGTTAGGGAATACCTTATTTCCGACCCCGCTCCTATGTGATAGGAGTGAGCAATTACACAATTGGATATATATATCCGATAGTTCTCGGATGGAAAATGTCCTAGCTTTCTAGTCTTTAATCCAAGGTTCTTGTCATTGGAAGCTTTATCCATGCCCAGATTTGGAATAGAGGCTGGTGAGTGTTTTACTTGTCCCATGGTCCACTTATGCAGTAACAATAGATTGGCTCAATTGCCTTTAATCCTAAAGAAGTCGAGTTAAGCCCCATATAGGATTCAATCTTTTACCCCTACCTTTTAAGTTTAACAAATCTCGTGATGTAAAAGAAAGTACAATTTTTGCTTAATGACGAATATGCATAAGCATCCTAATAACCCATTTTTCAGTACCTTCAAGCATGCCAATGTTAGTGCATAATCTAAAGCATTACGAGCACAATCAATAAGGTCCTTGATTTTTTTAAGCATGCGTGAATGCAAAATATTTCGTGCAATTTATTCATTCAAAGCATGCCAAAGTGTAAATAAACACAATTTCCAACATGATAGAATGATGCAACCTAAATGATGGTTAGTTATCATAGACTTTCGCCGAATACTTCTCCATTTGCAATGAAGTCATCCTATGTTCTTAAGGCCTCCCATCAGGATAGGATTTATGGGATGCACCTGGTTACCAAGTGACGTGGTTCCTTGAACCACAGCTCCATCGGTTGAAGCAGGATTTGCATTCAATTAGACTTTACTTTGCTTGGGAGGCATCGTATAATTTTGGTTTTTCCTTCATGGTTACATGCCCAGGTTACGAGAGCGATGACTCCTCATGGAGGGAATTTGTCCGTGAGAACCCTCTCGAAGAGGGGGGAAAAGAAAGATGGCAAGCTTAGAAGTCTTCAAAGAGAGAGAAATTTCCTCTCTCTCTCTCTCTCTCTCTCTCTCTCTCTCTCTCTCTCTCTTTCTCTTTTCTCTTACTCTTCCTTTCCCTCTCTCTCTCTCTCTTTCTCTCTCTCTCCCCTCTCTTACTCTTTCTATTTTCTCTTACTCTCCCTTTTCCTCTCTCTCTCTCTCCCTCTTCCCTCCATGTGGCATCTTCTTCTCGTCAATCCATGTGGCATCTTCTTCTGGAAAGTCCTTCCACTAGATGAGGTACTCCTTGAGGATTCTACTCCTCATTCTCTTTTCTCGAATGTCCAGGATTCTAGCTGGCCAGAGCTCAAGGAATCCTTGGCTTGGCATTACAACTTCTTGATCATCGAGTACATGGCTAGGACTGGATACATATTTCTTCAGTAGGCTAACATGAAATACATTGTGAAATTTTACGTTCTCACGGAGTTGGAGTTTGTAGGCATTGGGCCCTAGGCATTTGAGGATCCTGTAGAGTCCGCAATACCTTGGACTCAGTTTTTTTACCTCCCCCAATGATAGGGAACTCCTCTTGGGCCGTACACGAATAAAAACCATGTCTCCCTCATTGAAGAGTCGCTCTTGTCTATTTAGATCTGCATAGGCTTTCTACCTATCCTTGGTAGCTGTAAGTTCTTGTTTGATGGTCTTAACCTACTCATCCATTTCCTCGAGCATTTCCTTAGAAGCTTCTACCCATAAAGTAGGATCTAAAATTTTCAATGGGATATGGCAATCATGCCCATACAATGCTTGAAAAGGTTTCATTTGGATGCTTTGTTGGTACGAAGCATTATAGGCAAACTCTACGAATGGAAGATATTTAATCCATTTCTTGGATTCGTGACAACAATAAGCTCTAAGGATATCTTCAATGACTTCATTGACCCTCTCTATTTGGCCGTCAATTTGAGGGTGATAGGCTATGTTGAAATAGAGTTTATTCCCAATGGCCCCGAATATCCCTCTCCAGAAGTGAGATGTGAAGAGGGAGTCACAATCACTAATGATCCTTTTGGGCAACCCATTGAACCTGAAAATCTCCTTGATGAACAATCTGGCAATATCTGAAGCTTTGTAATTTGTCTTGACTGGAATGAGGTGTGCAACCTTGGTGAGCATATCTATTACAACCATAATTGAGTTGTAGCCCCCTTGCACTGAGGGTAACCCAACAACAAAATCCATGTTGATAAATTCCCACTTCATTTGAGGGATGTCGAGAGGTTGTAGCTTCCTAGGCATCTTGACATGTTCTGCCTTAATTTGCTGGCAAGACAAACATTCCGTGACATATTTGAGCATGTCTCCCTTAAGCCTTCCCCAATGGTAGCTCTTTCTGATTGTGTTGAGGGTCTTGACATATCTGGGATGGCATGAAAAAGGGGAGTCATGTGCTTCCAAAAGTATTCTCTGTATGAGTTTCTTGCTCGAGGGTATACATAATCTTGTCCTAAAATAGACAAGTCCCTCATTGACGGATATATCTTGATATTTGACCTTGAGTCTGGGGTTTTGGTCCTTCTCAAAAATTCCCTTTATTATCTCCAGATATTCTGGATCATGGCTAGCTTCTTCCTTGGCTAGTTCGAGGATAGGGTTGCTAGGCATTGACACCATAGTTGACAAAGATTTGGCCATTGAGAGTTCTTCCATGACAAGAGAGTTGAGGAACACCTTCTGACTTGGAGCATCAATGACCACATTCTCTTTGCCGGGTTGATACCTAATCTCAAAAGCATACTCCTGTAGAACTTCTATCCAATGATGGTGCCTCATGTTGAGGTCGGTCTAGGTGAAGATCCATTTAAGGCTCTTATGGTCCGTGACCAAAGAAAACTTGTTGCCAAGAAAGTAATGTCACCAAAGTTTGAGAACGCGGATCACTACTACCAGTTCTAGGTCATGGATGGCATAATTTCTCTCATGAGTTTTTAGCTTTTGCTAGGAATAGGCTATGGTATGACCTTCTTGCATTAGTACACAGCCCAATGCAAGTGCACTAGTATCCATGATGACTTCAAATTCCTTGCTTAAGTCAGGGAGATTTAGAATTGGTGCTGTCACCAAGCTATGCTTGAGTTGATAAAAATTTGCTTGTTTAGAGGGCGTCCGCACTATGGCAACTTGCTTTTTCAGCAAATTTGTGAGGGGTGCTGCAATTAAAACATAGTCCTTAATGAAGATCATGTACCAACCTGTTAATCCAAGAAATTTACGCACTTCTTTAATAGTAGCTAGTGGGGAACACTCTTGGACATCCTTAACCTTGGTAGGATCTACAGAGATTCCTTCACTTGACACAATAAATCCAAGATATTCAATCTGCCTTTTAAGGAAGGCTTCTTAGCATAGAGCTTATGAGTCCTCATGCTCTCAAGGATGATGCGAACTTGGGATTCATGATATGCCTCTTCCTTGGAATAAATTAAGGTGTCATCAAAGAAGACGAGTACGAAATCATCAAGGTATGGTCTAAAAATGTCATGCATTAGCCTATTAAAGGTGGCAGGGGCATTAGTCAATCCAAAAGACATTACTGTGAATTCAAAATGACCATATTTGGTATTGAATGTTGCAACAAATCCAGTTTAAAGTTCACTTATTTGCTTGGCTAGTTTCTAGAATGTATACAAAATCGGAAGCTCATCTAATGTGTTAAACACTCCACCAATCAATTTTAGATGCATGGGTTTTCTGTCTTTGGAATATCCTCATCCTTGATGTGGATCTGATGATACCCTGACCTCAAATTGATCTTGGAGAAGATTTTTTCTCCCTGTAATCGATCGTGTAACTCATCTATCCTTGGAATGGGGTATTTATTCTTGATGGTTACTTGGTTCAAGCCTCTATAATGTCAAGATTGTGGGAGAGAAGGAAGGAGTCTCACTTGTAGCTTTCTTGCTTGCACAATGGGGGAATACACACACAGGTGGAGGCTGAAAACAGTTTTCCTCTTCTTAGTTTATGTAAGCCAAAAGAACTCAAGTACATAGAAATAGAAGAACCCTATATATGGGTCTCAAACCAAACTCAACTAACTAAGGTGGCATACTAACTGAGCCACGAACTAGAGTAGATAAGGATAGCTGTCATCTAGCTATTATTCATGGGCGGTGTACCAACCGCATCTGCAACACAACTAACAAGTCGGTGACATAAATGCACAACGGTCACCCTGGCATATCACGAGTGGAGCTCAATATCTCAACACTCCCCCTCGAGCTCAATCCCAATTCCTGCACACCAAGTAGGTCTCTGAATTTGCACAGCTTCCTGGACTTGCAAGATGCATTGATAAGAGCAGGACCTATTGCCCAAGAAGTCTAGCCAAAGTCCATACCTTGGGCTTATAGAGACCAGAGTTCGAGGATGTCAAGAACTCAAATTAAAAGGGTGCAAGGATAGAGTCAAGGCCAATGGAAGAAGCCAAGAGAAAATGCAATCAATTACTGTCCCCACTCAAAGAAGTGACCAAAGCTTGCGTTGTTTCCACTGTAATGAACCTGGGTACTTCAAAAAGGGAATGTCCCAAACTTGGCAAAGACCACCTTCAAGGGAAATTCGGAGGCCAAACTAGGGCTACCCATGGCCAAGGTCGTGCAACATTGGGAAGGGCAAAAACTTCCAATATTACCACTAAAGGATTAGATGAAGAAGAAGATCCATGCATGGAAGCCGAGATTGAGAGGGCAACCTGAAAGGTGAGAAGGATTGAAAGCTTGCACGTGAGATATGGCGGGAGAGCAAGAGCAAGAAAGAGAGAGACAAGAAATGGGAACTCCAACAGTCGTAATGTGTGACCAGGCCTTCCTTTAGATGGGTCCAGACCTACGGTTGGGTGGTCTAGGTTAGCCGAGAGCTTTTCTCATAAAAATTACATTAGTATAGAGAGAGAAAGGCCAGAAGAGGAGAGAGAAATGGTTGGCAGCCATGGAAGGACAAGGAAGAAGGTGAAAGGACAAATGTGTATTCATCAAATGGTACCTATGTAGTGTCCCTTACACCTTTTATACTTAGGTCAACTTGACCTAAGTATTTCCCCTCCATTACAATCCATCCCCACTCAAAATGAAGTTTTTGTCCTAAAAAAAAAGATCAGACTTATTGGTATAGCCAAGTAGTGGGCTGCAGAGTACTACTCTGTACGGCATTACAAGTGGCAAAAGGTAGTGGGGGGAGGGGGGTTCTTGGCATAGACCTAGTAAAAGATTGCCTAATATTCAAGAGTAGTGCTAGTCTATGCAGAGGGTCAAGGTCAGCCTATAGCCACCCGGATCAAAAGGGAAAGTGGTATCGTTGCCATGCATTGGATAAGCTTTCATAAGGTCAAAGTCAAGTATAGCTAGAAGCATAATCAGCATGGTGGTATTCTCTAGCTCTTCCATAAGCCTCTCAGGCATCACCATGATCTGTATGACTGAAGTATATGAGGTTGAAGTCACCATTGCATGGACTGCATCAACCCCTAAGTGTTGCATATTCATGGACCCTGTATTCTTAGTGATGTCCAAGCATTTAAATTGCAGGTCTGTGGATTGACAGGGCTCCCGCATGGGGCCATGATCATCCACATCCATATGTTGCCCATGATTTGCTTTCTTGAACTGAGGTTCTTGTTGTGGACCCATACCAAAATGGTCTTCAACAAGATCTTCTCCATCCTTTGCATCATAATATTCTAATACCAAGAGTATTTTGGCAGTCTTTGCCCTGCATGTGGCTTGATGATTATAAGATATTGGTTTAGCACATCGATAGCATAAGCCCGCAGCATGCAATTCCCGTATCGTATCACTAGTAAGGTGTCTAATGCGTTTAGCCTTAGATAGCAATTTACACACCTGCTCATCACCATTGGTCAGCTTAGTAATAGTTCTGGCATGTTGCTCATAGTCATCTTACTGCTCATATACAACAGATGGCTGTCCATGCTCATGACCATAATGCTCATGTTGTCCATATGGATGGTCATACCAATATGTCTATTGCTCACAATGATATTCATGCTATCCATATTGCATATGGTGATAATAGCCTTGCTGCGCATCATACGCATAACCATCATAAGCATGTTGCCTTTGATCATTGATCCCATAGCATTGGTCATGTTGTCCATAATCTCTATGAGAATGCATGTCACAAAAATATTCATGCTGCTCTCCAAATACATCTATTTGCTGTTGCCTACTACCAAAACTTTGGTCATATTGTTGCCCATAAACATGCTGCCAAGATTGTATGATGACTGTCCAACATGATTACAATTTTTTACAGATATCGAAAAGGAGAGAAAATAATATACACTGCAAGGACATTCAAGAAAATATATATTTACTGTTAATATAAAATATATGTATAAATTTTGTAGTAAATGTCTATCTACCATCTCTATGAGATATACAAGGGCTAAAGGGCAAATTTCTATATATGAAGACTTACAATGCGATACGGCAAAGCTATTTTTTTTTCGAGAATTATCCTTTCTAGGAGTCCTTTTGCCTTTCTTTGATGCCTTGGGTATAGAAGGTGTGGGTAAAGGTGTTGAAGCTGTGGCTTCACCTTCTGTGGTTATAGGCACCACATCTCCTTCATTGTGTAAATCCCCACCAATCTCTATTGTTGGTTGTATACAATTGACCATTATATACTTCAAGAGCTTTGCTCTGATGTACCAAACATGCTCAGATGCATAGCAATTCTTTGAAAACTGTCACACATTTATAGGAAAAAGAGTTTTAGTTCATTATTGTTCTTACAATAGACTATATTTTTATCATCAATGGACTATTTGCAATGAATATCTATCTTAAAGTTTAGCATAGTTCATATTACCTTTACATGTTTATCATCATTAAGATAAACAAAGTTAACCATTCTTCTAGCATTTGTAATCACCCTCCAGCCATAAGAATGGCTATCATCCTGAAGAGGACACTGCAACCACCAACACAAAGTAAAACTATGAAATTTACGGATGGTAGTTCATAGAATAAACTTATGTTTCAATTATTTTAATCAATAACTTACCACAACTTGTCTATATTGCATTGTTGCAAGCAAATCAGATAGCATAGGGGGCCTTTTCTCTAGCTCTTCAATTAATCTTTTTGCACCTCTATATATAAAATATATTGAAATTTAGAGTATTTACAAAAAAAAAGAAATGAAATATCAAGGAGCCCTTGGATAATATAACTTACAATTTAGCATTTCCATGGCTTCCTTTCATAGAATTGATTAAAAAACATTGCTTATCCACACAGTCTATTGCAATCAAGCTCCAATGAGTACTGAAAGCAATCATATCTCAACAAATTAGTAGGATAAAATCTCAAAAACTCTAATAGAATATTGAATCACTTACTTTTCATTATATGGAATTATAAGGAGCTCCAAAGTATCGAAGTCAATCAGATTGAACCACTGCTCAACAAAAGTTGTATCAAGCTCGTTCCTCATAAAGTATGAGATAGATGGATTAAGAACCTCAATTTTTTGTTGCATATTCAAACAAAACTCATGCATTACACACCTAGAAAAGGCATAGAAATAGTGAGTATAAACAAGACAAATCTTATTGTTAAAAAAATATCAAAAAGTAGAAGTAATTATGGGTAGATATACCTTAGGTTAGCAATAATAATACTGTCATTTATTTCTCTTCTTTTATCCTTAAGAATCTGAACACAAGCAGCATTAAAGGAGATAATCTCAGCTCTTTTGCCTAAGTCACTAGGTAAGAAACCAAACACATTGAATCCTTTTGGATTAGCTGCTTCAAGAAGGGTGGCTAGCTCATTTTCAAAGGACTCTAGTTGCTCTGCTTCCCTTTCTTCAGCCCTTTGCCTCCTATACTCTCTCCATTTATTTGCATGTTCCTCTTTAGCTTTCTCCTCTTTTTCATGTTGCCTTGTATCCCTCTCATGGGTGACATCCTCAACCTTGGGACCAGAATCATCTTTCTTTCTCCTAGCTGGGGGCACATTAAGGATATTAAATGTCTTCTCATTAGTGAGGGGAACTGGCTCAAGGACCTTTGAAAATCTATATCTTAGCCTCCTAAGAATTACCATGTCCTTGTCCATGAGTGTGAGCCTATGAGCATGAGTAGCACAAATATAGGAATCTTGAAAAAACTCAACTAAAAAATCCTCTGTGGCTTCCTGTATACAATTAAGGGTTATTCTTGTCCATCTGAAACTATCCAAACTATATTTGTCACAAATCTCCCTGACAAGCTTTTGAAAAGACAACGTTGGAATTGCATTGTTAAGAGCCTTTATTGCCTTCCTAATCTCCCTTAGGCACCTGACATTTTGAGAAAACTTTCTCTTTGGCTTTGACTTTCTAGAGAGCTTCTGAGGCTTGAAGATTGATGAATCTTTGATGCTAAACCCCTAGGATCAATCTTCTCCTTCCTTGCTATTGCTTTAGTCCTAGCCATCTACCAAAAAGAGACATATTACTTCTTGTCCAGTGAAACACGAGTTTCAGAAGAGAGACCCCCTTGCAGCATGTTATTTTCGCGTTTCACCAGACAACACATAAATAGCAAAACAATCAACAAAACTAAGGAAAACAAAACATTAATCTAAGGAATACCATAACAATTACCTACAATCTCTACACCATTAAAGCCATAGAAGCAATGTTATAAAACATTAGGGAAAGATAATTCTTTATAGTACCACCAGATTATATCATAGACATGAACTTTTCAAATGCGAGTCAAAGGAAAAGTGCAAAAAACCATACCTTGTCTCGCACTTTGCTGGAAAAATTCCATTTAAAACCAATTTTGTGAATAACCCTGGTGAAACGCGAATACGTTCTTCACAACCACAGCTCAAAGACCCTGCTGCATGACCACGAAAATGTGCTACATGGCTACAAAAATGTGAAACAAATTTGGTCGTTGTTTCCCTTTATTGGGAAAATTTTCTAAAAATTGATGGTACATGCATTAATTGGCGGTGTGTTAAGTGGAACATGTGCAACGTATTTTGAGATATTGTTATTCCTAAAAAAAGGGAGTACACGCGTATTCTGAGATATTTCATGCGGTGTGTTAAGTGGAACACGTGCACACGTATTCTGAGATATTTCATGTGTGCGGAAATATTGAAAATTTTCTCGAAATTTGCGATCGCCTTTATTTTGCCATCATTACGTTAACTTTTTCGTTGGAACTATCAACACACGTTTGACAATTAATATAAAAGCTTTTCGAAATTATCTTCTCTGATATTGTCTTTCTTTCTCCCGAAATTTTACTTCAATTTGTCTTCAAGGTCCTTGCTTCCTGTTTGAAGAGCACTTCAATAATATCTGATAGGTAACAAAATTTTGTTATGACAAGTATCTGAACAAAATTTCATTGATTAGTATAGAAAGAATTTTTAATAACACTTGAAAAATCACAGATGTCATGTGTTTTGTATCTTTCAAAAGGAGCATGACACTTCGAGAAAGGATTTTATCACAAATTTATGTGTTTTAATAGAATTAATTCATAGTTCATGTTTCTCTTCTTGTTCTGCATCTATTGACCGATGAAACACAAAATAATGTCTCTCATTAGTGATATCTTGCTAGCTGTCGTGTTTCACCGATCAAATGTTGAAATAATGCTTGTTTTTAAGTAGTGTCCGGTGAAACGCGAGTTCTTCACCGGCTTTGGCCTCTGGACACCTGTTTTTGCGTTTCACAGGTCACATAAAAAATTTTCTCATTTTTCGATCTTTTGTCTTGTGAAACACGATTTTGAGGTCTCTTTCCATGGTTCTATCGTGTTTGATTGGGCATTGTTGCCATTCTACTTTGTTTGCAGGGATAAATCTTTTGTTGGTCAAGATGACAAAGAGAAAGCTATATTTGGAAGGAATGGATGAGGAGGAGCTAATGGAGACTTCTGATGATAGGCTCTTTGATTTCTTACACACAACTGGAAATTCTTCCAAGTTTAGCTATATCAGGGAAATTTTCAATGTTCTTTTTGATTTGAAAGAGTTATTGGAGGATCTTGAAGATAAACTTAAGGAATAGAGATATTTTTATGATAGACATGTGCAAGGTTTAGAAGTCAATGGACTTGTTCATTATAGTGATGCCATGGGAGCCACCAGTACAACCAGATCAACTTTGCTAGGTAGGTTCAACCTCATTGATGAGGAATTCAGGAAGAGAGAAACATGTTGCCCTTTCCATAGGTATCAACACCAATGCCTTTTGATCCACAAGGATGTTGGATTTATTGTGTATCTTCAGTACATGGAAAATTCTTCTCCAGATGTAGCGCAACAGAGAAAGCTAGAGGATATTGCAAGTATGGATAAGGAGGTTGAAGAGAAGGAGGAGATGTTCCAAGAAGATATTGAGAATCAACTTGTCCAAGGTTTTGATATAGGTTTGTTTAAGAGTGACAATATCACAACGGTGGAAGAAAAGGAGATCGAGCCAAGTGCATAGGTTGATGAAGAAGGTCCTCTTGCATGTGTTCCGACATTTCCCACTTATCTTATCAACAAGAAGAGATATGTGTTGCTAAATGATATTCAACATCTTTTTGATCTTAGAGAAGATTATTGCTTAGCAATCCTTGCAGGTTGGGGCCAAAATGACATGAATTTTATAGGTTATGAACAAGAACCACTAGAAGTCTTGATGTTGAGGGAGAGAATTTCCAAGACAGCTCTATAGCCTTACATACATGTATTAATCAGATCGTAGAATACGAAAAGGAGGGGCTACCTATAGAAGAAGAGTTCTTGCAGGTCCAAAAGAGACTTCGTATTGATGATATAGGGTATGAAGAGAGATTGAAGTATCCATCAGATGAGAAACCCAAGAGTTCAATAAATCTTTATGATGATAGTCTTCTCGAAGAAGACAAACACCCTAAGATATGAAATATAATTCGAAGTTACCTTGAGTTTATGTTAGACTTTATTATGCATTATAGATAAATATCTTATATCTTATACTGTTGTGGTTTGTTGTGTAGGTCGAGATTGAAGATCTGGACAACTTTCTTGGAAGGCCAACGGCTCTAGGCCAATGAAGCTTGGGAAAAATCAAAGCCTTGGCCATTATATTGGAAAATTAAACAATCAAACAATTGTAATATATCATAGTAGGTTGTCAAGCTCTCCAAGTCTACCAATGATGGCTTTGAGAGCTATCTCAAAGGTAATTGGATCTCAAGTTTTTAGCAGAGGTTTGGACAATATCATTTTAGTGGAGAAGGAAGAAGCCATAAGATTTTTTGGCTTCATGCTTGGATACAGTGGATCTAGAGCTGGATATTTTGGAGTTCTTGGCTCCTATTTGCTCTCTTATGTAGGAGATATTAAGAATTTGAAGCTTCTTCCAGGCTATCGAAAGCAGGAGTTTTTGAAATACAGAGGTCTTATTGAGTGGGATGAAAAAAATATTCCTTTAGAGGCCCTATTGAGCTACCTGAAACCAAGGACTCCTTTGAAGGCCCTGTTGAGGTGCCTGAAACTAAGGACTCCTTTGGAGGCCCTATCGAGGTGCCTAAAACTAAGGACTCTTCTGCAACACAATCAGACTAGAAGATGCCAAAGATCAAGGGTTTCTTGAAACCCATCTTTTCCCAACTCTTTGTTTGGTTTGTAACCATTCTGTAAATCTTTGCTTTGCGCAAGAATTTAAATATCTATCTTTTCTTCTTTGGATAACAATTTGTATAGTCCTTGCTAAAGATGATGTATTGCTTAATGTGGTTGTATCTTTAAGCTTGAATTTATGCCAGATTTGTCGATAGAACCATTGAAAGACCTCTAATAAACTGTTGGCTTTGTGTCTTCCACCTCCATGTCTTGTGTGTTTGAAATATTTTGTTCTTGCTTGATAATGTAATTTTTCCATACCTTGGGTTGACAAGATAGATAGAGATCCATATTGTTTAATAAAATATGGAGCATGTTGTATAAAATATGCTGCATAGTCAACAAATATAGAAAGTTATTAAAAAACATTATATGAGTTCAACAATGAAGAAACAGACATATACAAACTTCTTACCATATAGTGAGTGAAGTGTTGATCACCCCAAGCTTCTGTCATTGCCTTTTTGAAAAGGTTCAATTGGTTTTTAAAGTCTTTGAGATCATCATCATTCCATTCAGTCTTATCACAATAAAAAAACACTTTGTCTAGTGTTTCCCAAACATTTGCTTTTCTATTCCGAGCTTGTCCATTATTAGTGTGATCCTTAACTGCATTATGTAGGGATTTCCACTGATTAAATTTAATAGTTGAGCCACCATTTCTCGAGTTTATCTTGCCAAGTCTCCCATGAAAGCCTAGAAACCTTCTAGCCTTCGCTCCACCAATAGATGGTTTTTTTGGGACACAATTACCATCCTTAGATTTCTGAAGATCTGGTTCAATAACAAAATTGCCACCATGCAAACCAATTGTAGAGATAACTTTTTTCAACCTTTGTTATAGCATCTATTCTAGTTGATAATGGCTTCAGCTTCCATGCAAATCCTATATAGTGATGAACAAGCTTTTCAATTATCCTGCAAAGTGCATGAAGTGTACAAATATGAGCATTCGCTAAAGGAATGTCCAAGACTGGTTTAAACTATGGATCCTTATTGTGCCTAGAGGGAGCTCTATTCCAATTGCTTAAGTTTAACTCTGCAGTTGGCGACATGCAGTATAAGCAAGATCTCGAGTTGGTTCCCTTTGATACATTATACATACATTTGAGTGTCTTTAGGTCACCAGCTATGTGCCACTCAATCCTGTAGTTCCCAAATCCTCCAACAAATAGCTCTTCTCCTACTTGTTACCTTTGAATAACATTAGGTATTGATGTTTGATGAAAAACCCAATATAATATATCAAAATTATCAGTATCTACCTCAAATGCTCCTAGCCACCAGATGTTATATTCAGATTGAACACTAAATGATGTTGAGTGATTGCAATGACCTGACGAAAGTGCTGTATTCATCAAGGTGATAGAGATTCTCTCCAATTTTTTACATTTCAGAATCTCACTTTCATAAAGTTTATTCACAAATCTAGCCACTCCATGTGCCTCTGCTACTAACAAGTCATAAAATTTGATTATTAAGCATTGTAGGTTGGGCAAGTCAAGGAAAATATTGTTAAATTCATTGAATGTAACCTCCTTTTTCTTGCCCTTGAAGGTAGCCTTGATATGAAAAGGCTCACTTAGAATCCCCATCACTTTGTTATTAACTCTCTGTCTGATAGCCCTAACCACAAATGGCTTTGGAAGTATGCAATTGCGTACCTGTCCTTGCTTCATATTTAATTGTAAAAGCTGAAAAAGTTGCATATAAGCATCTCGACTAATACCAATACTATCCAGTGTCTTCTGTACCAACTCAGAATCCAAAGAATGATCCTTTACAAATGATTCTAAGCATTGTTTCTTGCCTTTTTAAATTTATTCTTCTCCAAAATATCCTTTGAAACTACTGAAGGAAGAAGATGATAATAAAATTGAGCTGCTTTTAAAGGATCTCTTTCACTTGCATTTGGTTGTAGAAGAGATCTAAGCCAAATTAACATCACAAATCAATACAAGTAATTTAAATAAAGCCATATTTAAGATTTTCAAAGTGAAAAAAAATATGCCTTGATGCTTGGATTCTTTTACCACAGCCTCCTCCTCCTTGTTTGAGATTCTCAATATTTTTAAGAGCTCTTTGTCGATTTCAAAGGCCTAATAAAGTTTGCTTTCATTGATAAGCTTTGACATGCTTTTCCAATGAATGAATTTTTTTGTTGAAAATCCTCTAGCTTTTGCAACAACTCTATATTGTGTTTCATCAAAAGATGATTCTCTAGTCCAAGGATATCCTTTTCTGCAACAAGGTTAAGTGTATAACCTAAAAATCCATTGTAGCCATCTCCAATAAACCTCATTAATGATGAGCTATTATAGAAAGGAAGAGTACTATTTCTGCTAGGCTCTTTGGGATATAGCTTTCTATCTAACCAAAGATCAATATTCTTCTTTCTTTCAAACCTCAGTATATGTTTCATAGACTCTGTAACCATGATAGATTTTGTTCTCTTTCTTATTGGTTCATACTCACTATCCAACTCAATATGAAGATGATAGAGAGGTCTTTTATGAGAGCTATGGAGATCATTGGATGATTGATCCATAGCTGAGTTATAGAGATCATTGGGTGATTGATCCATAGCTAAGGATATGATTAGAAGAAAAAATGAAAACAAAGAAGAGACTACTAAGGAGGAGAAAAAAAGAAGAGAGAAATGATAGAGGGAGGCAATCGAGTATCCACCAAAATTCAAATTGAATATTAGTTTTCACTTTAATGAGGAGAGGTAAGATCTTCATTATGACAACCTTTGCCAACTTTATGGCGACTTGGATTTCTAGATTTGATGTGACCAAGAGAATATCACGACAATGACTTATTAACAAATTTTGATATTTTAACTTACCAAAATATAAACATTTTAAAAATTCTACAAAATGATTTTATTTTATTTCTTAGATTGTTTTCTCTCTCTAGGATCTCTTGCAGGGCATTTTCGAGACCTCAAAACTCCCCTAATGCATGCCATGGCAAAACTTGGATACTTGCTCCATAATATCCATAGGTGGTGCGTATTTTAGTAGGGTTACAAACTTTGAGTAGTAGGATTCCAAGGTTAATTCCAGCTCTTTGAGCTTGAAGAATTCATTCATCCTCAAAGTCTGGTAGGTTGCGAGAAGGTATAATCTATGTACATAATCTTTGAGTTGAGCCCAACTAACAATGGCTCTGAAATACCCTGATCTTTCCACCATTGCTTCCACCATATTCGAGCCTAGCCAACTTAGCTATCATTGCTTGATTGGTAGAGGCAGTTCCCAAAGCAAAGAAATAATCATCCATCAACTCAATCCATATCTCCGCCTCTGCTGCAATGTCTGTCCCTTCACCATCAAACTCAGATGGTTTAATTTGCTTGAGAAGGAATTTCTTCTCTTGCATGTCAGCATTTGTGGGTGCAAGAGGTGCCTGACAATCAAGCCATACCATTTAGGCTATTTTGTTTAGGATATGCCTATGAACCATACATTAATCAATCATGTAGCATTATGAAGTTTTGCTCTGATACCAACTATAACGTGCCTGCCTATCGACTATCCAAGCACGTTCTTAGTTGTCCATCGAGAGATAAGTCTAAGCAATGCCACTTGGCACTCCCATGGAATGTCACGAGGCTTGTCACCTAGGGTTTCTTGAGTTTTCCTCACAACGGAATGCTCGTGGCCGACGACCCACAAGGATCGACTTAAAACTTGAGTCTAGTAGTCAAGGTCTCCTAACAACATTCTAGCATCGGTTCTTGGATCTCCTACTTTACATAGAGATACCCAAGCTGAAGCAGACCCATGCCGCACTTGGTTCAAAGAGAATGGGAAACGAGAGGGATGCACCGCTCAACCTCTCTACCCATGGGGCATAGTGCTCTATAGCTTAATAGATTCCATTTTTCAAGTGCTTTCCAATGATAGGTCACATCATATGGTTTTGAGAAACTTATGGGCATGTTATTTGGGTGCCACCATTTTAGTATTCAAAAAATGGGAATTGGAAGATTCCCAAACTCACTAATATTGTGTTTCTTCTCAATCACAACTAGAAGTACAAAGTGTGTAGAGGCTTTAGTGAAAGCAACACCTACAAAGTGTGGACACACCATAAACATGGGAAAACACCAGAGGCTGTCACAGACAAGGCTGAGTGTGGGTACCACAAACATGATGGTCATCCAGAGGCTATAACAGGGGCCTCACAAAGTGTACAAAGGCTGTAGTACAAGGCTAACTAAGGAGTTTACAAGTTTATGTTTGAAGCATTAGAGCTAGAAAATATAAAGCTAAAAAAGTCTATCTAAATAGAAGGACTGATGAGGTTTGTCCTTCTCCTGGTGGTCTTCTTATTCTTCTTCTTCCTTTGCTTCATTTTCTTCTTATTCTTTGACTACAACTAGATATGCCTTTTGGGACCTCTTTCTAGCATGGTAGAGATTCTCATTGTGTCCGGTCCTTTTGCAAAAGTCACAAAAGAGCTGATCCCTCTTGCCTTTGTACCTATTGCCAGCATATAATGTATGTTCATAACTAGAGATTCTTGGTTCTTCCTTAGTTTTTAGCTTCTTTTCCTCCTCTAAAAGTGATGCCTAGATATCAACAGGTTCAGGGTTTTTCATATTGATTAGAGTTGTTGATACATTATTATATTCAGGAGGTAAAATCTTAAGTAGAACATCGATGCAAACATCTTCTTCCATTTTAATGTTGATTCTTGCAAGTTGGGTTAGAAGTCCTTCCATGTAATTCAAATGTGTGGAAAGTGATGTGTTGGAATTCATTTCAAGCTTGAAAAACTCAATCAAGAGACCATACTTTGATGATTTAGACTGTGCACCGAACAAAGTGTCAAGTCTCTTCCATGTATCCTGTGAAGTCTCACAGTTATCCACATGGTGGATATAATTGTCGTCTAGCTCTAGTTTGATAATGGCCTAAGCCTTATCATCATTCTTTTTCCAAGTGACAGCAAGGTCTGCATCACGAGGATTCTTTTCTTTTCTAGTGGTAATGGCCTAGAGGCCCTTCTTCATCAAGATGAGTTTGATGCGGGTCTGCCAAGTATGAAACCCGACTCCTTTGAAACAAGCGATTGGAGAATCTTTGCCCATGTTAGACTTGCAAGAACAACAATAAATAAGTTTCAAAATTATTATATTTAAGTAGCAGAAGAGTTGGTTGAGATGTGTCAAAAGACACAAGTGCTTAGAGCACTAAAATGACTGTCAATAGACACTATGTTTCTTCCTCGAGTCTTCCAAATCTGCAAAATCCTTCAAGATATTTTAGATCCAAATATTCCCCTTCTTGATTTGATGTTGGGACCTTCAAATATGAGTGACAGTGGGTTTTTCCATGCGGCAAGAGAGAGGAAATGATGAGATTTTTGAGCTTGATGAAGTTTGGCTATGGCTTCTTGGATTAGGGTTTTGACCCAGCCCTGGTTTTTTGCTGTTTATGGGAGCTATACTTGATCATTTTAATATGATATGAATCTTAATTCAAGGGCTATCATTTCCCTATGATGGCGATTGAAATTGCACTGCGCAGAGATGGATCAAGGCCTTCGATCGCACGGACGCAGATTTTGACAATGTGACGAATCTTCAGCAATGGTGAAGCATAGAATGACCAATGTCTTAGCGTGATGTGCCATAGAGAAATGCCTGATGTTGAGGAAGACTTCCCTAGAAGATATCATAATGAATGGTGGCATGTAGTGTGAGATCCATAAGCTCCAAGATGCCTAGGTACTGCCTGGCTATGGAGGCCACATAACAAAACATGAGAAAATTGACAATACCGAGTAGTGGATGGGGCAATCTCAAGTTTTGTGATGATATAGAGAAACATTAGTAGCGGGAGAACATTTCTCTAGAAGGAATCTTAGTAAGATTTGACCTGTGGAGTGAGATACAAGAGCTTTAAGCTGATAGGGTATAGCTCGCTATGGCATCCATGAAGGCAAGCTTGAAGGTGGAGATGGAAAGTGAGTTCATAGACTGAGACTAAGCTGAGTAGAATGAGCTAAGCCATGCTCAACTGCGCTCTGATACCAAGTAAAAATACGTGGAATCTAGAGCATGGCACTTGCTGAAGCTATGGAGGTTGAAAGAGGAAGAAGAGACTCATGAAGACATTGCCCCTGACAAAGACAAATTGTCACACAAGTAAATTAGGTTCCAAAATTGAGACTTGGACTCATAAACACAATCTTGTGTATTGACAGTGACAAGACACTTTACTGTAAAGAAAAGAGTACTAGCATTGCATTAGAAAAAGAGTGCAAGTACAATGCTTTATAGGAATTAAGTGGTGGTACTTTCTCCTACTGTGCATATGGGATTTTGGTCATGAGCCCTCACTGCTCCTTACAAAGGGACTGAAGTAGGTGTGATTGCAAATCTCTTAACAGTTTACAACTCTGTCCCCCCTAGACTCGGCAATGGGTGTCTAGAGCTCCACTGACCCCAAGCAATCTAGGAGTGAGACACAATTTCTGTGGTTGGCCTTTTCACCACACAACCTTTGGCCCATGATTCTAGTAGTGCTCCTCAGGTTGACATATGGTGTGACCTTGGAGATGATCCACACGTGCAAAATATCATTTCTTAACTAATCCATTTACGAATCAAGCACAATCCGGGCAATCAACCTAATATCATCTTCCAAGAAAACATTCCTTTATTCCCATGGCAACTTGTTATTACAGACCCCTGCCGCCATGCGTTTACCATCAAGCACAAGCACTTGGAATAATCATCCAAATCACATCGTAACCATCAGTTTAATGCAAAAAATATTTAAGACGATGTTAGATCAATCAACAAAACAATGATATCATTTCCAACATTGCAAGAATGGTCGCGATAACCTTCCATCACATATTAGCTCTCCCCCTTGGGATCAAGAGCAGTTCTACGTAAGATTTATTTCACACACCCTTCTTTTAGCTAAGGCATATGTTAACTTTTCAACACTGTACAAGGTCTAAGCTCTATTATTCTCTTACATTGATCGATAATCTAGCCTTCTTCAACAAGTACAAAAGCATTGATCATTCCTTTGACTTAGGGTTACTAATTCTTGAGATTTTGGCTTGCCCTAGAGTTGTTGTTGCATCTAGCCAAACCCCAAATAGGATTGATTATCATACTTTCTATTGGATGGATCTCAAGGCACCTAAGTCCTAGCCCTTATGGTCATTGTTTGTGTTAACTATGCACTAGAGTTTCGAGATTGAATTTCCTCTAGGATAGATTACTTACCATGTGATCCGTCGAGCATGCAAGCTCAACCTACTTTCAGTGTGGTAAGATACTTTATCTATTAATTTCCTAGAAAGGAGAGTCAACAATACCTTAGAGCCTTGTATGCCTTTCATGCTACGTATGGCTTTGTTGCATAGCATCTAGGTGCAACTAACTTCCCTAGATACATGCACTTTGTAAAATCCATCTTTTAAATGTTGTGATGAATTTACCGTTCTCAATAATCCTTTCCCGTGCAGCTTTGTATGGGTCTAATGCATCTCACGTGTGAATCAAAGCATCTACGCATGTCATTTTTTGCTTGGGGGCCATCCTTGATCTTTGCAAACTGCAAGACTCCCGCACCTCGTACTCGAGAAGTGGGGCTATTTGTGAGTGGTGGATAATCTCGCGAGACAAGTATAGGTTTGCAGCCACAAAGAAAAGAGATGCATGTGGCCACCCTCTTCAGAGAGGAAGGGAAAGAATCTCTCTCCCTCTCCCCCCCTCTCTCTCTCTTTCCCTCTTCTTCTTCTTTTCTTCTTCTTCTCTCTCTCTCTCTCTTTTTCTCCTTCTTCTTCTTTTATTCTTCTTCTTCTCTCCTCTCCTCTCTCTCCCTCTTCTTCTCCTCTTCTCTCTCTCTCTCCCTCTTCCCTGCAATGTCCTAGCCCGTCTTCTCTATTGCAATTGGGGGGAGGGGGGTTTGTATAATGGAGAGGGAGGTTTATTATGGAGGGGAAACGGATAGTGGGGAGGGGGGGAAGAGGTAGCACACGTGTGCTCCTTCCCCCCATTGACATCATCGTCGACTTCCTCTTTAGCATCATCATTGTCGCTCGTGTCATCTTCTACTTGACTCCATCTCCACTTCTACCTCATTGTCATCATCACCATGTCATCTCCCACTTCATCATTGGTCGTGTCATCTTGCCATCTTTCCCCCTCGCCTCCTGTCACCCCTCAACGTCATCTCTTCTTTTCCCCTTGCCACTTGTTGGTGATGACATGGGGAGAAGATTAAAAAAAGATTTCCATTAATTTGATTATTTAGGGGGGTAGTTCACATGAAAAAAGGGGAGGGTGGGGATATTACATTACTAACTTGATTATATCTATTTAGCCATTCATCGTGATTTCGGGTTATGGCCGCAACCCCACTTTGTTGTGGAGTAACCCGATTCTTCAATTGAATGAATTCAAGGGTAACCTCTACTTGCACTTCATCTTTGTGTTGAGTTTCCTTAGCACCGGTCACTTCCTTGCATTGGGGAACTATTCGAGAATGACCTCGCTCAGCGTCTTGACATCTCTTGGGAGCCATGGAATAAGCTTGATAGATTTGAGCAGCGCTTTTGCATAAGTGTGGAGAGAGAGATATGGAGAGGCTCGATTGATTGTAGCAGAGCTTCATTGTATTAACAACAGAGAGACTTTTGCATGGGTCATTGTGTTCTTGATGCAATTCTCTACTCTTGTTTATACATTAAGGGGGGGTAAAGAGAGGATGCTTGATTTTTAGCCTTTTTGACGACATCATCGATGATAAAGAGATAACACTTTCTTTTAGCATCTTTGATGACAACATTGATGATATTAGAGAGGGGCTCCATTTTTGTAGTGCGAAGATAAAAATTTATGAACATACGGGCGAGCACCATGTGTTGCGTCATTCGGGCGTTACTCCAAGGCTCACGACTAAGGCAACGACTAAGGCACCAAACCAAGGCATAGACCTTGGCATCTTGGCCTTGTCATACTTCACAATGGGCTATGAAGGCTTCATTTGGCATCATTGTCTGTACGTGAGAAGCTTCCACTAGCTTGTAGAAAAATCTTCCTAGGAGGTCACCCATCCTGGTAGTGTCGTCAACCAAATGCACTTAACTGCCAAGGGACTATCCATTAAGCTAGTTCTTTTTGTTGTTCTATACTACATACATAGTTTTAATAAGCTTATCTTGGGAGGGTTTCCCAAGCCTTCCTTTCTCCATGAACTGGCATATAATATCTCATTAATAATAACAATTATCTTTATAGTTAG
This sequence comes from Lygodium microphyllum, assembly GCF_053477565.2. NCBI lineage: Eukaryota > Viridiplantae > Streptophyta > Polypodiopsida > Schizaeales > Lygodiaceae > Lygodium > Lygodium microphyllum. The sequence goes on from NC_141156.1 coordinate 81,192,820, forward strand.
AGCTAGTTTTAAAAATGTGCGATTTTGTTTTTAACATAAATCAATTTTTGGAATGTATATGCACATTGTTTATTAAAATAAACTAAGTAATGGGAACATTACACTTTGCATTATGTTTGATTTTGTAGAACCACTTACAACCAATAGCTTTCTTGCCCTTAGGCAATGGTACTAGTCCCAAGTCTTATTGACTTCTAATGCATCCATCTCCTCATCCATTGCTGCATCCCAATGAGCATGACCAACAATATCCTCAAAACAAGTGGGCTTAACATCCTCAATCACATTTACCATATAAGCATAATGTTGAGTGGCATAACCTTCAAAACCAATCTTTTAATAGGGTATCTAACCCTTCTAGACTTGCATACCACTAGATCACTATGCGGAGCCATTGCATTATTATGTGCTCTGCGCACACCTAGTGTCCTGATTGAAGGAATATCAAGCTCATCATTCAAACTCTCTAAGCCATGAGAATCTCTATCAAAACCCAAAAGACTAGCAAATGCATTATTACCATTTGAAACTTTCATCTTCCCTTTGTCTTTATCTGCAACACTCATAGATACACTTGAAGATGTGGGATTGCTCCTTAGTGTCCAAGACCAAGGGCTAACCATAGATAGAGTATTGAATGATATTTTTTGTCCAATTCATAGCAATTTCTCATCTCATCATCATCATCATCATCATCATCCTCATTCAACATCACCACAAGATACATACCAAAACTGCTCATCTCATAAAAAATAATATCCTTGCTCACTCTAGACTCAATTGTGATAGGATTATAATAGTGATATCCTTTCTGCTCTAAAAAGTATCTAATAAAAATATGTGTTTCAAAATTTGGATCAAAGATTTTTTTGTAGCTTATCTGGCACACATGAACACATGCAATACAACCAAACACTTTTAAGTGTGACATATCAGGCTTCTTGCCTATAAAGCATTCTTTGGGGATCATTCCATGAACTACAATTGTGAGAGATTTGCTCATAATATAAACAATAGTACAAATAGGTTCATACCAAAAATATTTTGGTAAATTCTTTTCATCTATCCATTCCCATGCAACTTTTATAATATACCTAGTTTTCCTCTCTACAACTCCATTTTGTTGTGGTGTATACCTACAAGTAAATTGTTTCTTTATCCCATGAGACCTCAAAAAGTTATTAAACTCATTAGAGAGGTAGTTTCCCCCTCCATTTCACCTCAAGCACTTAACTTTCAAGCCTATTTCTATTTCAATAGTAGCCTTGAAAGTTTTGAAGTGCTTAGACACTTCATTAAATGTATCCACAACTTTCTTGAACAATCATTAATAAATGTGGCAAAAAATTTATCGCCACCAATATATATATATATATTGTATAGGACCCCAAAACAACATTAAGTATATTCGTGCTCACATCTGTATCATATGAAAAAAGTATTGAGAATTAGACATCACACCTAGTGTAGTCCCTTTGTATGGAGCAATAGGGCTATATATACAAGATTGCTCAATCCCATAAGCACAGTGGTGGAAAGTGCTACCTATCCTAAAGCTATAAAGCATTGTACTTGTCTATCATTTGATGGCAATGTCATAGAAATTTTTTCCTTTCACTTCAAGTTTCAATGTCATTGCCTATACACACAAGATTGTATTTATGAGTCCAAGCTTCCATCTTGGAACCTAATTCACTTGTGTAAGAGTCATTAAATCATGAGTTTTCTCTTTCTTTTCCATCCACCATAGCCATACTCTAAATCCATCTTTTTGATATGGTATCAGAGCTCAGCTGAGCATGGCTTAGTACTGCTCCTCCAATCTCTCTTTATCTCTAGTGAGTTCATTGTTAGCTTATGCTTTCATTTTTCACCTTCATCTCCACTACTTTACCTTCTTGTTTGCCATAGCCAGACTAGACCATCAACACTTGGAGCTTTCATAACTCTCTCTACAAGCCATCTCTCAATTCAATTTCTTCTAGATGGTTTCTTTACAATGCAAGCACTTCAATCCATCACAAAAATTGAGCTAATTGATGCACAGAGCAACTATCATTGCATGATTTTGTCTTCAATATCATATATGTGCCTATTTATTGTTGCACAGCCTGATTTGCCTCTGCACGTCATGATATATCCTATGACTATAGGGCATTTGAAGCCCATTGTATGAGCTCTCTCCCCATTAGAGAGTTCTTCAAATGATGTAGTACATCTTCTACTACAAGCAAAAAATAGATATGTAGAAAACCCTAAAAAGAGACTCCATAGCCAAGTACTCTTCAAGCTCTTTTCACTTCATTTTTCCCCTAGTTCAACACATTGAATGTTTTGTTACTTGGATATGAAGTTTCCAGCAAGTCAAAACTCAAGAAGAAGATTTTGAGCAACCCACTTGAATTCAACCTGTCCAATTGAAGATTAGGAAGACCACCTGAAATCACACAACATCAAGCATAAAATCAAGCTAATATCTTTTGATACTAGTTAGCTTGTGTCTCTTGACATAGTCAAAGAGAGCATATTTTTGAGAATCTTGGTGCTAATTTGCTAATGTTCCAATCACTCTTGTATGGGAAAAGACTCTTTGATATGTCGCTTCATAGGAGTCAATTTTCATACCTGGCAAACCCGCATAAAGCTTATCCTGATGTAGAAGGCCCTATGGGCTATCACCAATGGACAAGTGTAACGTGCCTACCTATTGGCTATCGAGACACATTTTTAGCGGTGCAACAAGAGAGGAGTCTAAGCGACACCACTTGGCACTCCCATGGAATGACACGAGGTTTGTCACCTAGGGTTTCTCAAGTTTGCCTCTCGCAATGGAATGCTCAGCCGAACCCACTAGGATCTGTCAGAATGAGTAGGATCTAGGACATGGCAGTGAGTTATGGTGGATGGAAGGAGAAGTGTGGACTCATGATGGAGAGGACAAAGACACTGTTTGTTACACAAGTGAATTAGGTTCCAAGATTGAGACTTGGACTCATAAACACAATCTTGTGTATGTGGACAATGACATTGACACTTCACTGAAAAGAAAAGAGTACTATCATTGCATTTTGAAAAGGTAGCAAGTACAATGCTTTATAGGAAAGTAGGAAACTACAGTAGGCACCACTGTGCATATGGGATAGGTTAGCCTGCATGTCCTTGGCCCTGAAGCTCCATACAAAGAGGCTGTTTAGTGAGTGTGATTGCTGATTCTCAACACCCCTCCTCAATCACAACTAGAAAGGCACAAAGTGTGTAGAGGCTGTAATGAGAACCACCTGCAAAGTGTGGGCACACCACAAACATGGTAGACATCAGAGGCTGTCGCAGAAAAGGCTAAGTGTGGGCACCAAAACATGATGGACATCCAGAGGCTGTAACAGGGGTCTCACAAAGTGTACAGGGACTGTAATGCCAAGTTACATGAGGAGTTTACAAAGCTTATGGCAGGAAGTATTATGGCAAGGAAGTACAAGGCTTTTAAAACAGTCTATCAGAGTTGTGAGAGTAGAAGGAGTGATGAGTCTTGTCCTTCCGATCCTAGTGGTCTTCATCTTCATCTTCATCTTCATCTTTTGGTCCATGGTCTTCTTCTTCTTTTACAGCTGCAAGATAGGCCTTTTGGGACCTCTTCCTAGCATGACAAAACTTTTCAATATGTCCGGTCCTTTTGCAGAAGTCACAGAAGAGCGGTTCCTTTTTACCTTTGTATCTATTGTTTACATATAACATTTTTTCATCCTTTGAAGTGCTGGGCTCTTCTTTGCTTTTAAGTTTCTTTTCTTCTTCTAACAGAGAGGCTTTAATATCAACAAGTTGAGGATCAGGCATATTGGTTAGAGTGGTTGATACATTATCATAGGCAGGAGGCAGACTTTTTAGCAAGACACCAATACAAACATCTTCATCCATTTTTAGCTTTATTCCTGCAAGTTGAGTAAGCAGGCTTTCCATGTAGTTCAGATGGGATGCCAGGGATGTATGAGGCTTCATATCAAGTCGGAAAAATTCAATTAATAGACTATACTTAGACGACTTTGACTGTGCACCAAATAGGGTATCCAATTTATCCCAAGTGTCATGGGACGTGTCACTGGCATCCACATGATGGATGTAGCTATCGTCCAATTCCAGTTTGATGATGGCTTGTGCCTTGTCATCATTCTTCTGCCAAGTAACTGCAAGGTCCGCATCTCGAGGTTTCTTCTCTTTGCCATTTGTGATGGCCCAAAGACCCTTCTTCATCAGGATGAGCTTGATGCGGGTTTGCCAAGTGTGGAACCCGACTCCTTTGAATCGAGCATTTGGAGAGTCTTTTCCCATGTTGAGGTTGCAAGATCAACAGCAAATCAGTTTTCAAAAATTCTCAGTTTGCAGCAAAGTTGGTTGTGTCACAAGACACAAGTGCTAAGAGCACTAGATGAGTGTCACTGGACACTATGTTTGTATCTTCTTCCTTGAGTCTTCAAATCTTCAATGGTTCTTCAAAAATGCTTCACAGATCTCCCCTCCTTGATTTGATGCTTGTCTTGTTGAGAAATTTAGTAGCTTAGTGAGATCTCCCCTCCTGGATTTAAGTGGCAGGAGAGAGAAGGTGAAGTGAGAGAGGAGCTTGAGCTCAAAAAGCTATGGTGTCCCATAGTTAGGGTTTTCAGCCTGACTGAGTTTTCTGCTACATCAGCCCACAAACACGATCATCCGGTGTCAAACTCGAGCTGGAGGTAGCTTAGGACATGGGCTTACAAAGCCCTATGGTTGCATAGTAAATCATGCAGCGTGGAGAGAGAATCGATGTACGGACTGGAAACAGGCGCAGAAATTACAGCGAGCTCGAATTTCTGCAATATTGCCGTCTGATGTTCGCAATGTTGAACTGTGATGTAATAGGAGGCTGTGCCCTGACCTAGGCAAGATATCTCCAGAAGAAAGCGGGTCAAGATATTGACTGTGGAAGGAGATCAAGAAGCTCCAAGGAGGCAGGGTGCAGTCCTAGCTATGGCAAACAACAGTTCAAGATGAAGGTCAAGTTGAAAATGGAGTCATGAGCTGACATTGAGCTAGATTGAGATGGAGATGAGTTGAGAGAGTAGTGTCATGTCCGTCTGGGCTCTGATACCATGTCAGAATGAGTAGGATCTAGGACATGGCAGTGAGTTATGGTGGATGGAAGGAGAAGTGTGGACTCATGATGGAGAGGACAAAGACACTGTTTGTTACACAAGTGAATTAGGTTCCAAGATTGAGACTTGGACTCATAAACACAATCTTGTGTATGTGGACAATGACATTGACACTTCACTGAAAAGAAAAGAGTACTATCATTGCATTTTGAAAAGAAAGCAAGTACAATGCTTTATAGGAAAGTAGGAAACTACAGTAGGCACCACTGTGCATATGGGATAGGTTAGCCTACATGTCCTTGGCCCTGAAGCTCCATACAAAGAGGCTGTTTAGTGAGTGTGATTGCTGATTCTCAACAGGATCAACCTGAAATCTAGGTTCCTAGTAATTAGGGTCTTTGACATCATTCTAACATTGGGTCTTGGGACATCCTACTTTACACAAAGATATCCAAGTCGAAGCATATCCATGACACACTTGGTTCAAAGAGAATGGGAAATGAGAGGGATGCGCTGCTCAACCTCTCTGCCTGTAGGGCATAGTCTCATTTCATTCCCCTAAAATGGCATGAATCAAGTTCTAACTTAACATTACCTAGAGATCAAACGATAGTAAAACCTTGTGAGAAGCCTCCCATATCTCTGGGACCACCCAGCCATAGGACAGTTCCGTTAGGGTTTTTCCCACCTGCTTCCCTTGATAGCTTTAGTTTTCTTATCAGGTCCTATCACATCTATGTGCAACATTTACATATAGCTTCCTTAATTAAGCCTTTTAGGGAACAGGTTTCGTTTGCGTAATTTATAGCACAAACACGAATACAAAGCAAAATCCTTTTGACAACAAGTTCCTTAACTTATTTTCCAGTTAATCCTTGTCTCCTACCCATACATGAGAATTACGTATCCCTTTTGTCCAACAGAAGTACATGGTCCAAATCACATGGCACCATAATTTCCATCTGGTATCTAGAATAGAATCTTTCAACGCCCCAGACATTAGGCTCATGGTAGTCTCTACAACTCCGTCCCGCACTCACAAGGGGTGTTTAGAGCTCCACTAACCCCAAGTGATCTAGGAGTGAGAAACAATTTCTGTGGTTGGCCTTTTCACCACTCGACCTTCGGCTTGTGAGAATCGAGCAGTGCCCTCTTAGGTTGAAACGCGGCATGACCTTGGAGATGATCCACCCCGCAAAATATCCTTCCTTAATTAATCCAATTAAGAATCAAGCACAATCAAGGCAATCAGCTTGGTATCATCTTTCAAGAAAACGTTCCTTTATTTCCCATGGAAACCTACCATCACATACCCTTGCCATGTATTTACCATCAAGTACAAGCACTTGGAATAATCATCCAAGTCACATCCCAAAAATTAATTTAATGCAAAAAGCATTGAAGATGATGTTAGATCAATCAATAAAACAATTATCCTTTTCCAACATTGCAAGAATAGTCACGATAACCTTCCATCGCATATTTGCTCTCCCCTTGGGATCAGGAACGGTTCGATGTAAAATTTACTTTTTTGACTAAGGCATATGTTAGGGTTTCAAACACTGCACAAGACATAATTTCTATTAATCACTTACATTGATCGATAACCACACCTTTTTTCCAACAAGTACAAAAGCATTGGTCTTTCCTTCGACTTGGGGTTTCCTAACCCTTAAGCTCTTTGCTTGCCCTAGAGTTATTGTTGCATCTAGCCCAACCCTGAATAGGATTGATAAGCATAGTCACTATTGGAGGATCTCAAGGCATTGTAGTTTTAATCCTAATGATTGTTGTTTGTACTAGCTATGCACAACTTTGAGATCACAATAAACAAATAGTTCATGATATTAGCAAGATTTTAATGGAAGATTAATTTGTGTACCATCGATGTATGTTTCATATAATCTTTCCCATGCATGCACCGTCTATGTGCATAACCCTTAAGTAGCCTTATATACTCTTTATGCTACGTATGATTTTTGTCGCATAGCATTGGGATGCAATGATTGTATTCAGTTACAAGGGTTTGTGCGAACCTCAATGCATCATATGAATAAATCTATTCATGATTATCTATGGTTATAGAAAGAATTTCCTAAAATCCCCTATGAGTTCATTAACTATTGAAAAATAATTTTGATTACTTATTTAAAATGAACTCATGCACTTGTCGACGTGATATAACCTATGTCCTAATGAATAGCAGGGATGGCAATTAATACCTGGATATTCATATATGAATTATCAATACCCAATGTTGTATTCATATTCACAGAAATGCCCTAGCCGATGGCTCCGTTGTTGGATGTGGGATTACAGTTGGTGCGTGTCTCCCTCTATTTTGGGGGCCATACTTTCAGCTTATAAATCTCTGTCTCTGTCTCTCTATATATCTCTCTCTCTCTCTCTCTCTCTCTCTCTCTCTCTCTTTGTGTGTCTCCTCTCTCTCTCGTTGGCAAGGTAGCATGTTGAGGTGATTGCCCTCTATTGCGAAGGGGGTTTAACCTACGGAAAAAGGGAGTAAGTTGCCGGGAAGGGACGAAGTGTGTGGTCACCCTCTAAGGAGGGGAAGGGAGGAATCTCCTAGAACCTTCCCTATCTCTCTCCCTCCCTCTCTCCCTCCTCCTCCTCCTCCTCTTCTTCTTCTCTTCTTCTTCTCTTTCTCTCCCTCTCTCTTTCTTTCTCTCTCTCTATCTCTCTCTCTCTCTCTCTCTCTCTCTCTCTCTCTCTCTCTCTCTCTCTCTCTCTCTCTCTCTCTCTCTCTCTCTCTCTCTCTCTCTCTCTCTCTCTCTCTCTCTCTCTCTCTCTCTCTCTCTCTCTCTCTCTCTCTCTCTCTCTCTCTCTCTCTCTCTCTCTCCCTCCTCTTCTTCTTTTTCTCTTCTTCTTCTTCTCTCTCTCTCCCTCTCTCTTTGTCTCTCTCTCCTTCCCTCTTTCTCTATCTCTTTCTTGCAGTGTTCTTGCCCTCTTCCCTTATTAAGATTGGGGGGGGGGGGGGGGGGTGGAAGAGGTGCAATGGTTGTGGTGGTGGTGTTTGCCACCTCTTATGGTGTGCATGGCAGTAGGTGGACTGGTCGAAGGCCTAGGTAGGCGTGGTAGGCCCATGGCCTCCCCCTTGACACCAACATTGTCGTCATCGAAGGCCTCTCCTTCCTTCCCCATGTCATCGTGTTGTCTCCCCCTTCATCCTTTCCCCCCGGCACCTGCCAATGATGACAAGGGGGAGAAGGGTGAAAAAAATTCTACTAATGTTAATTATTAAGGGGAGGGGGTTTATAATGAATGGAACAAAACATTACAACAAGAGAAGAAGCCCCAAGATACTACCCTTGTAGCAATCTAGCAAAAGAATGATAACAAGGCTCAAGCCATCATAAATCTTGAGTTAGATGATAGCTATATCCACCATGTGGATGCTTGTGACACGTCCCATGACACTTGGGATAGATTGGACACATTGTTGGTGCCCAGTCAAAGTCCTCAAAGTATGGCCAATTAATTGAATTTTTCAGACTAGGCATGAAGCCTAATACGTCCTTGGCATCTCATTTGAACTACATGAAAAGTCTTCTAACCCAACTTGCAGGAATAAATCTAAAAATGGATGAAGATATATGTATTGGTGTCTTGTTGAAAAGTTTGCCTCCAAATTATGATAATGTTTCAACCACCTTAATCAATATTCCAAACCCTAAATTGGTTGACATTAAGACCTCCTTCTTGGAAGAAGAAAAAAAGATTAAAGGAAAAGAAAAAACTACAAAAGATGGACAATTTGAAAGGTGAGAAGGATCAAAGATTGCTTGGAAGAGCCATGGCAAGAGAGCAAGAGCAAGAAAGAGAGAGAGAGAAAATGGGAACTCCAATAGTCACAATGTGTTATTGGGCCTTTCTTTATTCAAACTGTCACTAAAAGAATAAAAAATAAAGTGACAGTGATGGGCACTCGCTACCCATAGTGTGCAGTTGCGGGTACTGTCAGTGTAGTAATACATGGGCGGCTAGGCAGAGGCACCTTTACCCCCAAGAACCTCCCACTTAGAGGTGAATCTGCCCCAGTGAGGAGTGAAAAGAAAAAAAAAAGACATTACAATGTACACATGTACAACATGATGAGGAAAAAAATCATCTCATCCAATGCCCATCAATCTCCTGAGGAAGGCAAAGCGCTCAGTAGTGAGGCTTTTTGTGAGCAGATTTGAAGGATTTTTGCTAGTGGAGATCTTAACAAGGTCAATAGACTTGTCCTCCATGAACCCACGTATGATATAATACCTCACCTCAATGTATTTTATCTTTGCATGGAAAACCATATTCTTGGCTAGTTGAATAGCACTCATAGAATCCAAATGCAACGTAGTTATAGAATCAATTCCAAGGTTATGAACCAAACGGCCCAACCATATGGCCTCCTTGCAAGCCTCAATGGCTACAACATACTTGGTCTCAGTGGTAGAGAGAGTCATACACTTCTGAACCCTGGACATCCAAGAGACAGCACCTCTAGCATAGGTTAATACATAGCCAAAAGTGGACTTCCTACTATTTGCATGTCCTGCATAATTAGAGTTTGTGTATCCCACAACTCCTATATCCTGGCTGCCATAGCAAATACACACATTTGCTGTGCCTTTTAGGTATCTCATAATACCCTTCACGGCATCCTAATGTTTCTTGCTATGTGTAGCCATATAGAATGCCACAACACCAAACTGAAAAGGCAATATTTGGATGAGTGGCTATCATGGCATACATCAAATTGCCCACGGCTGATGCATAAGGGATCTTGCCCATCTCGGCCTCTGCTTAGTCTGCAGGCAATCGACCTGTGAGACCATCACATAAGAAGTTAATGGACATCCAATAGGCTTTACGTCTTGCATGTGGAAATGCTCAAGGACTTTATGAATGTACTCCCTCTGTGAGAGGTAGAGTAGTCCTCGATGCTTATCGCACTTAATGTGCATACCAAGAATGTGAGACGTTTGTCCCAAATCCTTCATCTCAAAGATCTTCTTCAACTGAGGGTTTGAAGAGCATCCAACTCATCGTGAGCTTTCCCTGCTATCAGCATATCATCCACATAAAGTACCAAAATGAGCAATGAGCCATCACAGGCTTTCTTCGTGTAAAGACATTGATCCATAGTACTCTTGTTGTAGCCATGTGACTGCATAAAGGCATCAAACTTATGATACCACTCCCTAGGTGCCTACTTCAAGCCATAAAAACTTTTCTTCAACTTGCACATTAGGTGCTCCCTGCTAGGTTCTACAAAGCCCTTAGGCTACTCCATGTATATCTCATCATTCAAATCCCCATGCAATAATGCATTCTTGACATCCATCCAAGTCAAGTTTCGTGACTAAGGCCAAAACCAAGTGTAGGGTAGTCATCTTGACCACATGAGAAAAGACTTCATCAAAGTCAACTTGATACTCTTGTTTAAAACCTTTAGCAACAAGTCTTGCCTTATAAGCTGGCTTGGGGTTTCCAGGGGTACTTTTTAGCTTATACACCCAATTGCATGGCAAAGCCTTCATACCGTTAGGAATGCAATCAAATCCCAAGTCATATTCTTATGTAGGGAGTCCATCTCAGACTGCATAGCCCTCTCCCAAGAGTGAGTGTCACCCTTGCACATAGCCTCATCATAGGTGAGGGGCTCTCCTGTATCTGTAACCAAGACATAATGCATCAAGGACTCAAATCGATCAAGTGGCCATCTAGCTCTAGTAGACCATCTCACTACAGGCTCTGTTGCATGTCTCACTATAGGCTCTGTTGCATGTCTAACATCCTATCCAACACCCTAGCCATGTGTACCAATTGCTGCCTTACAAGCTATCCAACTGGATGTGCAAGAGCATGTGGCTCCTCCTAGAATATAATGATGTGTATCTCTACCACCTTCTCATGCTGCCTATGCATCTTGTCTTCATGGAAGACTACATCATGGCTGTGGGTGACTTTCCTTACATGTGGATCCTAGAGGTGGTAACCCATCTCGCTTGCATTTCCATAGCCAAGGAAAATGCATTTGACACTCTTAGGATCTAGCTTACTATGCTTGTCCTTTGGAACATGGAAGAATGCCTCACATCCAAAGACATAGAGTTGCGCATAAGACAGAGGTTTCCCAAACCATACCTCCTCTGCAACTTGGAAATCCAAACCACTCGAAGGTGATCTATTTATTGTTAGACTTCAAGCTCATCTTTCTATCTTTGGTATGACTGTACCCGAAACTTGAGTTGTCCAGCTGTACTACATGATGCGGACATCAAATAAGTCGGTGCTTAGGATTTAGTTGTTTGATGTGAATGGTCCTTGAGACCTTAGGTTGTAAACAGTCATTTGAGTTATAGGTAAAATATATAATGGAAGATACGTGAGAGAGCACTCTGCTTCTCACTGTGTTAGCTCCAACCTCTCTCTTTGACTTTTAACATGGTATTAGAGCCATGAATGGGCTCTTTGTAGGATGGCATTGGTGGAGCAGAACCTAAAGCTTGAAGTCAAGGTATGTCTCTTGAAGGAGCTGGCTATTATTGAGCTCCTGTGAAGGTATGTACCAAACTTGTGTGGCTTTCATTCATGTAACAGTTGATCAAAGCTTGTTGGGGGGCATTCCAAGGCTTGTTTGAGCACTATAGTGCTGCTCATGACCATCATCATCATCAAGAACAAGAAGAAGAAGTTGCTGGCCTAGACAACATGATTGCGCCTGTTGAGGCAACCCTCTTTCCTATCTGCAAATTAGAGATTAAGAGCTTGTTGGAGTGCTCTATTGCTTGTGCACACACCTTTAGAAGGTATTAAAGGCATCTAGTCTGCAAATGCTTTATGTTGAGCTCATCATTAGGTTGTATGAACAATTTTGCAGAGTTAGAATGAGGTATGAACTATTGTACATTGACTGGACAGCATGCACTCAGTCATGCTTGACATACTGAAGCTCTTTGACATGTACCTTGGCTACAATTGAAGCTTGGCCATACATTGGAAGCCATATGCATTGGTTTGAATGTCGTGGAGCTGAAGATTACTGATCAAATGCACTCAGATATGAAGCATTTTACTTGGCTGAAAACTGTCAAATTTGTGGGTTGCATGTATCTCTTGACTCTAGAAGAGAAATAGATGATTCTGGTTAGCTCCAGGTACGTGATGACTTGAGTTTTGTTTGTCAAATGCATTGAGCAATGAGAAGGGAGTTGATGCAAATGTCTGGAGCTGAAGCAAATGGTTTGACATGGTCATGAATGTCAATGAACAATGAATGAATAGTAAATGCTTTATATGTCATTACATCTTGGAACACAGGACAATCTTGGATACTGTCAGGTTCATGTATTAACTCCCATATATGGTGGCATATGCATGTGACATTATGAGGAGTCTTGTGGACTGAAATACATTGTGATTGGTTGGTCTTAGTTGACTGAAAACTTTAGGTAGAATATTCTGCACTTGTACTTGCAGTACATGATGCAGTCAATGTCAGATTGACATGTCTAGAACCCCATATGCAGAAATAGATCTCTGAACTGCTGTAAGTGTTCTTGGGGCATGTACCCTCTCTGTTTTGCACTCAAAGAGGAGCTGTTGTTTACTATTATTTTAGCCTAGATCCTACTTGTTTATACATGAACATGGTGCCCAAATACATGCTGGTTTTGCATTGAATGCAGTCCATACTACATGCAAGCTGCAATACTAGGTGTATATACCGTTGTTTTTTAGGCTGAAATACTAACTATCTGAGCACATAGAGTGCTGAAAACTATCATAAACAGTTGCAAGCTGAAACTAAATTGTTAGGAAGTTTTTTTGGCTTGTAGGTAGTCAGGCAAAACATACAACATGGCAAATGCTGACAGGACAGACAATAATACCCAGATTGTGGGGGAGAAATTGGATAGCCATAATTATGCAATATGAAAGTTCCGCATGGAGAACTTCTTAATCGGAAAAGGATATTGGGAGTTGGTGACTGGAGTAGAAGCCAAATTTGAGCTCCCAAAGAGACCTATAGCTGATCAAAGATGACTACACTGAGCTTGGACAGAAAGAGCTCGCAGCATGGTGTTGCATTGGCTGTCTCTATGTATATCAAATGCCATGGTAATGTTGATAATGAACTGTAGCTCTCCTAAGGATGCGAGGGACATTTCGATCAGGTACTATGGCACCGCTACAAGTGCCAGAAAGATACAGTAAAAGCAAAAATTTAACGATATGGAGAGAAAGAGTAGGTCTATACATGACTATGTGATAGAGATGAAGACCATTGCAGATCAATTGGCATCTGTTGGTACTCAGGTTGAAGATGAAGATATGGTTGATGTGACTTTGAATGTCTTGGGGCCTGAGTATAAGTTGTTTGATACTTCTGTGTCTGTGCGGGCTAAAGTACGTGATTTCAATGAACTGGTTGCATTGCTTATCCATGAGGAGGTTAAACTTGGCTTGGCTACAGGGTCAAGCAGTTCCAAAAGCAAGGATGCAATCTTTTATTCCAATCAAAGTGGTCATGGCAGCCGTGGTAGAGGCTATGGTTCTGGCATAGGAGGCCATCAAAATGCATCCTATGACAATAACAACCAGCAGGTATCGAATGTAAGAGGTGGTGGACACTTTAGAGGTAGGGGGAGATCTGGCCCTAGAGACAGAGGCTCCTAGCAATAGCAGCGTCTATCTGACAATTTGAATAAGGATAAGGATTGTCATTGGGAAGTATGGTCATATTGCCAAGGATTGCTGGAAGAAGCAGGGCAATCAAAAGGGAAAACAACAGGACATTTTGCTATGTCTATTCAGGCAGATGATGCTTCAAGAGATAGATTATTTGCCATGCAGTATGTGAAAGATAGGGCTGCTAAAAAATCCACTAATGATGCAATATGATACATTGATTCAGGGGCATCAAACCACATGACCCGTCACGGTGATTGGTTCACTGACATGGTAGCTGAAAGACATGGCTATGTATGCATAGGTGATGATACGTAGCATAGCATTGAGCATAAAGGCAAAGTGCCTCTTGTGGTTCATGATGGCAAAAAGAAAAATTTGCATAATGTACTGCATGTTCCATCGATAACGAAGAACTTACTGTCTGTCGGGAAGCAGAACTTGCAGGTTAGGTTCAATAAGCATGATTGCTTTATTGAAGAGTTTGGAAATGGATTCAAGTTGATTGCTCGCGGTCACAAGAATGGTAGAATGTTTACTCTTGATGCCACTTTGCCATGGCTGAATTCAGCTATGTTTGCCAATGATTCTGGCATTGTCAGAGATTTGGAAATTTGGCATAAGAGAGTCAGACATGTGAATTTGCAAAGGCTGCAAATTATGCAGAAAAATAGCTTGTTATAGGTTTACCCAAGTTCAAATACATAGACATTGGTCATGTATGCGATGCTTGCCAGTTTGGTAAGCAGTCGTCAAGGTTGCCATTTGTCAGGCATGTAAGGCAAAGTACATGTCCATTGCAGTTAGTACACTCTGATGTCTGGGGGCTAGCCCATAATGCATCTATGGGAGGCTCGAAGTATTATGTGACATTCATTGATGATTACAGTTGCTATACTTGGGTGTATATTCTACAGACAAAGGATGATGTGTTTGCTATTTTTCAGCAGTTTAAAAAGTTGGTTGAAAAGAAATTTAACTGCTATATCTCTTGCTTGAGATTAGGTAGCGGTGGGGAGTATGTGTCAAATGAGTTTGACAATTTTCTGGCTGAAAATGGCATACATAGGCAGCTTACCTACAGCTATACTCCACAACAGAATGGAGTGGCTGAGCGTAAGAACAGGGTATTGATGGAAGCTGCTCGTGCTATGATGAATGAGAAGAAGATGCCACTCTATTATTGGGCTGAGGCTGTTATGATAGCCATGTATATCTTGAATTGGGCTTTCACTGCAGGTATTCATGTGATGACACCTCACAGGAGAAAAAGGCATACAAATGCTATGATCCCTCTACTAGGGAGACTTTGGTGAGTAAGGATATTATATTTGATGAGATGGCCTCTTGGTATGTATCATCGGCTGCAGTGCCATCGGATACGCCTTCTACTCATGTATCTACAGCTGATTTGCAGTAGAGTACTGCTATGATAAGTCCTAGTGGTCAGACAGTATCTCCATGGACAGGGAGATTGTGGAGCTCTGGCTCACCGTCCATTGACACCACTATGTCAATGAGGGGGAGATATGATGTAATGGACAATAAAGGAAAAGGAAAAGCCATTGATGATATATCTGGTGTGAGGACTTCACGCTATGACTCAACTGACAGTCTAAACAATGAGCTTGTTATTCCAACTGTGTATACGCCTGGTATTAGGCAGAACAAGTACATTCCACCTCATGAGAGAGGGGAATCGAGCAGTGCACCATAGCCTAGACACTCGCAGAGGGTCATCAGATATCCTATTGACAGGTTGACGATAGCTACTCTACAAAGCACTATGCTTACATGACAAAAGTGATGGAGATCAAAGAACCAGGTACATATGCTAAAGCAATAAAATATGAGAACTGGTGTGCAGCTATGGATGAAGAAATGAATGCCTTGGCTGAAAATAAAACATGGGATCTTGTTCTACTGCTTGAATGGAAAAATACCATTGGCTATAAATGAGTCTACAAAATCAAATGCAAGTTGGATGGCAGTGTGGAAAGGTAAAAAGCTAGGCTGGTTGCTAAGGGGTATGCCCAACAATATGGTCTTGATTATGAGGAAACATTCAGCCATGTTGCCAAGATGGCAACTATACACACTATGATTGCTTTGGTTGGTGCTAGAGGCTGGAAATTGCAGCAGATGGACGTGAAGAATGTGTTTCTCAATGGTGACTTGGCAGAGGATGTCTATATGGATCAGCCGGAAGGGTATGTACACCCTGATTTTCAGCACTATCTATGCAAGCTAAAAAAAACATTGTACGGGCTGAAGCAGGCTCCAAGAGCCTGGCATGTAAGGATTAGTAAATACTTGTAGAGCTTGGGATTTGCTATTGGTAGGGCTAATCACAACCTATTTATGAAGAAGAATGATAGTGGCTTGGTAGGGCTAGTCATATATGTTGATGATTTGATAATCACTAGTGATGATGACTTGGGCATATAGCATGTGATGAAGATGCTAAAAACTGAATTTGACATGAAAGACTTAGGTGGTTTGAAGTATTTCTTGGGCATTAAGGTGGTTACAGCTGAAAATGGTTTATGGTTGATGCACAAGCACTATGCCATGGAAATGCTGAAAAAGTATGGCATGGCTAAATGCAAACCACTGGATACACCTCTTGATCATAATGTAAAGATAGACATAAGCACTAGGGCTGAAGTTGAGGATGTGACTATGTACAGGCAGATAGTTGGTAGTCTAATTTACTTGACCATCACTAGGTCTGATTTGAGCTATGCTATAGGGCTCATAAGCCAGTTTATGCAGAAGCCCCAAAAGCCGCACTTGGATGCAGTTAGATGCCTTATGAGATATGTTAAGTCCACTGTAGATTATGGGCTATTCTATGTGAGAGATAAGCCCTTGAAACTGGTTGGATACACGGACACAGATTGGGTAGGATGCTCATATGATCCTAGATCTACAAGTGGCTATGCTTTTGGGTTTGGAAGCGGAATGATCAGCTGGAGCAGCAAGAAGGAGCCTACGGTTGCTTTATCGAGTACTGAGGCGGCAAAGTACAGGGGTGCTACATTGGCAGCATGTGAGATTGCACGGCTGCTCAAGCTTATGGCTGATTTGGATATACAAGTAGATGCTCTAGTGACTTTGCTATGTGACACTCGCCATGAATCTAGTATACCATGCCAGGACAAAACACATTGAGGTACACTACCACTTCATCAGAGAGATGGCTCTTGCAGGAAGAGTTGATCTCATGCATGTGAAGACTGATGGATAGGTTGCAAATATCTTTGCCAAGTCTCTTCAGACAGTTTAGTGTTTTCAGACAGTTTCTTGGTGTACAGATGCTATCTTGAGCTTGAGGGGGAGTGTTAGAATTCAAGCTCATCTTTCTGTCTTTGGTATGACTATACCTGAAACTTGAGTTGTCCAGCTATATTACATGATGTAGACATTAAATAAGTCGGTGCTTAGGACTTAGTTGTTTGGTGTGAATGGTCCTTGAGACCTTAGGTTGTAAACAATCATTTGAGTTACGGGTAAAATATATAATGGAAGATACATGAGAGAGCACTCTGCTTCTCATTGTGTTAGCTCCAACCTCTCTCTCTAACTTTTAACATTTATGATATGTACAAATGTACTGATTGCCTTAGCTCAAAAGCTCTGTGGTAGGCGTGCATGTCTAAGCATACTATGTACATGCTCATGGATGGTTCTATTCATCCACTCAACCAAAGCATTCTAGGGGGGTTATAGGGGGTAGTCAACTAATGCTTAATACCCCTCTCGTCACATAGCTGCTCAAAGGAACATGACACATATTCTCCCCCATTGTTAATCCTAAGGCATTTCAATCTATGCCCAGTCTAGTTCTCAACCAATGCAAGCCATCTTTGAAACATAGCCAAGACATCTGACTTAAGCTTAATCAGGTAAGCCCAAACTTTATGGGAAAAATCATCAATGAACGTCACAAAATACTTTGCACCACCCACAGATTGATAGGTCATGGGCCCACATACATCCGAATAATGTACCAATGCCAAGGACTCACTCAGCATGTCCTACCAGACTTCTTATGTGTATTCCTAGTTTGTTTGCCATAAAGTCAATGTTCATATGAATCAAACCATGCATAGTCAAGGGGTGGTAAGTACTGCAAACCAGAAAAAAATTTCATTCCCTTCAAGGACATTGGCCCAAATGGGCATGCCAAAGAGATACATGTGGGATGGAATTGACTGAAAAAATATGGTCAATAGAGAACCCATCAACTACAAGAGGATAGAGGCTGCCAGCCTTGGCACCTCTAGGAAACACAAGTCTGCCACCACGGATGATCTTCCACGAAAAATCCCCAAATGAAACATGAAATCCAGCACATCAAGCTACCCTGCAAACATAAGATTGCATGTAAGCGCAAGTACATGATGTACATCCTGTAACAAAAAAGTACTACTAGTAGAGAATTGGAGCCATACATCCCCAATGCCAACAATAGCAAGTGACCTATCATCAATCAAGCGAACTGACCCAGAGACAATCTAGTAGGAATGGAACCACTCATGGCATGGTGTAATATGAAATGAAGCACCAGAATCCAAAAGTCAGCAATGCGTAGACATAGAATAAACCTCGGTCAATGGCGTAGCATCACAAGAACTAGCTGCAAGTATGTACTCCTCATCAGAGTTATCAGTCTGCATGACATTTATCTCCTTGATTTTCAAACTGGATTTCATAGGTATATGAGCGACTCACCACGCAACTTAGACCTAGACTTCTACGAGTCTTTGCCACATCCATACCCACAATCATTATTTTCATTACCATCTCTTCCTCTAATAGTCAAAGCATGCGACACACGAGAGGCATCCAAGTTCTTATGGTTGATCTCTTCCTGTAGAAGAGCACTCTCTACATCAGGCAAGTTCAAAATAGTGGCAGGAGCACATAAGGTAGTCCAAAATACATCCCATGACTCACTCAAAGTCCCAAGCAAAAAAAATGGAGTAACCTCATCATTAAAGGTAATGCCCTACGAAGTCAAGTTCTTAAGAATATCATGTAACTGGATCAAACAAGCAGACAGTGTCATATTCTCTTCATGCGCAGGTCCATAAGCTGCTTCAACCACCCAATACATGTGACTTGCTGGACTTTTATTGTCATAGAGGTTCTTAATCTTATCCCAAAGCTGCCAAGCACTCTATGCTTCCTCAACCACATTGTAATGCACCTGTTCAGTGAGAGACAAGATGAGGATGAACTTGCATAACTCATCAGCTCATCCCATTCATCATCAGTCATAGCTTTAGGCTGCTCGCCATGCATCCTTAGTGGCTTTATCTGCAATTTCTGCACTAATACATGCCAATCTTGGCTCTTCCAATAGGAATAATTCGTACCATCAAGCTTAGTGATGTTGAAGATAGCAATGTCAGTGGAAGAAGATGCCATACTGCAGTCCAAAGTGGTGCAGACAATTCAAAACTACTTGCTATTTTCTACTATAAATAGCCAAAACACCACCAAAATCAAGGCAAAATGACCACGAACTAATAGTTAATGATACTGCCCACCAAGTATCATCAAAAGTACATAAAATCAGGATGATTCAGCATGAAAATTTCACTTTAGTCCATGCTTAATTGCTTGCTATAATAAAGTATAGCTAGGTACAATGAGAGCAAACTATAGGCAAAATGAATGCACTAAGTCAACCACTAACTGTCAAAGCATAATCGGCATCAAGCGGACATAAATCAGCAAGTGATAGTCATACGAACATTGAGAAAATGCCCAAGCATGTCAAAAGAATCCGTCAATAAGTCGGTACACCCCCTGTGTAATAGGGCAAAGTGTACACAACACTAGCAAGACCTGACACGAAGAGGTGTATGCTCAAGGAGTGCAAATCCCAAATCAGCCCAAGTACATCTGTGAGGATGGTGGGCATATCAACCATGCAACATCCAAGTGAAGATCCCAATCCCAAGTATTCGAATGCTCAAGTAGCATAAGCCACCTACTCAATGTCTGTCAAGCGTATCAAGATGATCCCATTGGCACAAAAGCCATAAATATCAAGCAAAGAAGCTCAACAAGGGCATATGATAGCACTAGTGCCAAAAGATCCAAGATCAAGCATCAATAAGACCTCATGAGCATATAGGCCATGTAACATCCATACATAGCATCCATAGACATCAAGTACATCCAAACTGTAACTCTGGTAAGCCGAGAAATAGCCAAATTAAGCTCCAAAAAGTCAAATGTCAAGCCAAAGCAAGGCTCAGTAGCATCCAACTCCAAAAAATGTAATGGGCATATAGTAGTGGCATAGGCTAAGAATGTCAAGACTAGTCAGGCATAAGCAAAGTACATTCCATAAGTACATCAGAGATGAAGATCCCAATGCTATGCAAAGTGAGCTCAAGCTCAACCAATGATTCAAGAGCAAATCCAAGATCTATGTCGATCCTCGCGAGTCACTACATCAATGTATACATCGAAGACATAACCTTAATCCAACAGGCATATCCAAACATAAGCAAATAAACTTCAACCCTGAATATTCAAGTAGCAAATAAACATCCAAAATTGAGCAAAGAGTGGCTCAATCCAAGCTCAAAACCATAGACAAACCATAGACATACTTTTCCATATGTATAGGCACCGATTGGGTATAATCGAGCATCAAATGACTATGTAGCATGAGCATAAAGTGTAATGATAGAGGGCTGCCCTATTTTGGGCTACCTATGGACTATGTAAAATAGTCAATGACTGAGTAAATTCAGCTCCAAAAGCATCTCACATCATAGGCATACATTCCACTAGCATTCGCAACCAATTGAACAACCAATGCCAATGCACCAACCAAGCATAAACATAAAGTGCTAATGTAACATTGTTTATGGCTACTTGTCGATTGTGAACAATAGTCCTAAACTGAGGTAAATCAGTCCACAAATCAATGCCAATGATAGCCACCAATGTAGAGCATCAAGGGGGTGTTTCTAAGTGCCAAATGAAGTGCTTTCAAGCTACCAATGAGTGCCAAGGGAGGGGTGAAGTAAAAAACGAAATTTTTTTGCAGGTCTTCAAGCTAGCCCAAATAGATATGAGGCCTATGGAAGGGTTGGGTAAGGTCTGGGGGAGTAGTCGAGGACCCCGAGGAGCTCCCCCTTGAATGGAAAAGTCACTAGTAGAGAGTAGGCATCACAAGAAGCAAGAGGAAATGGATGCCTTGCTTCACAAAACCTGTGGACTGAAGTAAAATAACAAAAGAGAGCTCCAATACCTTTGAAGGAATGCCCTTAGGTGCTCGAGAAGTCGGGGAGGAGTGACGGGAGTTCGGGAGAGTTGGCTATGGCTGCCGCGAAGGAGACCCAATGCGTGTAGGTAATTGATAGGAAGCTGAAGGAGTCACGAACCAAGTCAAAATGCTCGAACAACCATGCTTTGATACTAGTTGAAAGGTGAGAAGGATCGAAGATTTCTTGGAAGAGCTATGGCGGGAGAGCAATAGCAAGAAAGAGAGAGAGAGAAAATGGGAATTGCAATAGTCACAATGTGTGATTGGGCCTTCTTTTATTCAAACTGTCACTAAAAGAATAAATAATAAAGTGATGGTGACGGGTGCCCGCCACCTGCAGTGTGCAGTGGCGGGTACTGTTAGTGTAGTAATACACGGGCGGCCAGGTAGAGGCACCTTTACCCCCAACACAATTGTTGTATGTTAGTAAATAGGAACAAAGGAAAAAAGGACCAGCTAATTTGTGTCTTCTACAAAAGGATTAGATATACTAAGAAGTTTTGTCATTCTAGGAAGAGGTCTCAGAAGGCCTATCTTGCAACTATGAAGGAAGAAGAAGATCATGGAGCAAAAGAAGAACAAGAAGAAGAAGAAGACCATCACGAGTAAAAGGACAAGCCTTACCAGTCCTTCTATTCCTTGTTTTTTTATAGATGTTTTTGAATCCTTGTATAACCTTTCTCTAATGCTCCTTTTTCATAAGCTTGTAAACTCCTCATGTAACATGGTACTATAGCCTCTGTATACTTTTGTGAATCCCTTGTTATAGCCTTTGGATGTCCACCACGTTTTTGGTACCGATACTTAGCTTTGTTTGCGATAGCCTCTGTGGTGTGCCCACACTTTGCAAGAGGTTGCTAACTAAATCCTCTACATACTTTATGCCTTTTTGGTTGTGATTTAGGAGGGGTGTTGAGAATTAGGAAATCACACCCAATGTAGCCCCTTTGTATGGAGCAGCTGGGCTAAGGATATGCAAGCTTGCTCAATTCCATAAGCACAGTGGTGGAAAGTGCTACCTATCCTAAATCTATAAAGCATTGTACTTGTCTATCATTTGATGGCAATGTCATAGTATTTTTTTCCTTTCACTCAAGTGTCTGTGTCATTGCCTACACACACAAGCTTATGTTTTTGAGTCTAAGCTTCCATCTTGGAACCTAATTCACTTATGTGATAGTCATTAACTACAGTTAATGTAATCATGAGTTTTCTATTTCTCTTTCATCCACCATAGCCATACTTGCCTTGCATTCTAACCAAAATGACAAGCTTTACATACTTTATGAAATTATGTAGCCAATCCTTTGCACTACATAAATTTCAATCTTTACACATTTGCATGTCCAATATATTTGTGCCATATTTCATTGTTTGTAACCACTCATCTACCTCATAGCAACATTCATAGTAGGAATTCCAGTATCTAAAGCAAACATGCGGCGAACTCTACTTCCTTTTGTAACCAATCTACACTTGCCATTAAAATCTTCTATGAAATAACATTTTTCATCAAATCGAACTTGCAATCCTTGCTCTACCATGTGAGCAATACATCCTACATTCTTTATGATGGATGGCACATGTAATATATCTGACAGACTCTTTGTCTAACCATCATGCAAGGACAAGGGTACTTTTTCAATATGTAAAATTGGGTGGCACGTATCATTAGTCGTATGTATAGAATCTAGATTTATAAAATCTTACATCTCTTCAAACCATTTAGCATAGCTGATCATATGATAAGATGCAGCTAAATTAACATATCATAAATCATCATGTGTGCCCCTTCGTGTAATACCATTCATCATATGCTACATAACAAATATATTCTCACTTTTATCTTTATTTTGTCATGAAGATGATGCATAGTCTCCTTGTCATAATTTATAACTGTGGATATCATCCTTCTTAGCGTAACAATGGATTAGAATATGACTTGTTTTACCATAGCAATGACAAACAATACTAGAATTGCTAGAACCTTTGTTTTGCCATCCACCTCTTCCTCTAGAGCTCCCCCTATCACCAAACTATTGATTTAACTTGTTTTTCTCATTATCACTAGTATGTTCCATATCATGATCTCTTGAAGAGGATCTACACAAAAGGATGCTTATTGAGAGCTGCAACAAGGTGCTAAAATTTGATGTGTCAGGACCAAAAATGGGGTTGACACTGGCTCTAGGGCTCTAGTTGGGAGCCTCCTACACTCATCAAAACAACCCCATGACCTTGCGGCTAGGGGCATGTAGACACTATGAACTAATTCAACCAAAGAATGCATTTGTAAATAAAATATCTAGATTTTTGTCCAACATGATGCCCTTCTCGACTTTAAGAAGTTGGAGAACCCAAATATATCTATGACAAGCACCTCATAATACACACAAAGGGATAAATACCCTAACTTATTACCATGGCCCCAGTACAACTCTCCTACACATTAGCCCAAGGATGTGTTGTCTCAATATATAACACATACACACAAAGTTCACTCATCATAATAAAACATTATAGGAGATAATTTAATCATGAGCACATCAGTCCCCCAAAGAAATGATAATACTGAATCAATAGCATAGGAAACCTTGCACTCATCACTAGAAAACAAATGCTATGCATCTTGGGGATAATTTTCTGATACCATGTATGAAAATTTGGATGCAAAGTGAATGCACATGTGCTCAAAGAATTAAACTTAGAAATCAATCAGCGTGGATGTGTACAAACAATTTCTTTTCATGAGTTCACTCTAACGCAGTGTGTCATTTTTGCAAAGGCAGCACGGGAATAATCCATGCTACTGTGTCCTTCCTTTGAAGAATTAGAATAATCAGATCCTATATGATAGAACATGCACAAAATCAAAATTCAAATCATGCTCAACTCGCACAATCCCTTTTCCCCTATCACTTAAGTTTTCACATTCATTGAGTAGATGTAAAGAGTATTTTTATGTGTTTTTCTTATCTAGTAGAAAGTAATAAATAAGTACTATAATATAAATAATGGATATAAGCTAAGGCTAAACCTCATGCCCTAGCCATACCATATGTTCATATATATATTCATAATTTTTAGTAAAATTTCCATGCATAATATCTATTTTTTCCCCTTTTTCTTTGGCAAAAACTATATTTTTGGAGTATTTTTCTTTATATAAATTGCTATATTTTTTATTTTTCTAAGTCATGACATTAAATCACACTCTAATCTCTTCACATTTAATTTTATTTCACATGAATAAGATTTGAATCCCCAAAACAAAGATAATATCATTTAGCCCCTAAAAACATACATTTCATAATTTTTTGAAATTAACAACTCATGATTATGAATGTAGGTTCTAAATTTTGTGACATAGAGTACTCAAACACATTGCAACCAATCCTCAAACAAAATTTTATTGCATATGAACAATATTTGCATCATGAATTATAAAAAAAGATTCGAATTTCTATTAAAAAGGGCCTTATCGCCATTTTTTGGGTTTCAAGTTTCAATAATTGAATTTTTGGGCAATTGTTGGATCTCCCATTGATATCCACACCATGATGGTCATCATTTCTTAGCGTTGGCACAATCTCATGTCAATCTGATTCAAACCAGACAATCGGTCTTCATTTCGATCTCTTCCCATTAATTTCCACATGAACAAACCATTGGAAGAGAGAAAGGGAGGAGAGACAAAGATTAATTTTGGTTCTTCCTCCTCAAGCCACCATTCTTGAATCAGAAATGAGCGATGTAGAGAAAAAAAAAACAAGCAAGAGGTTGAAATAATCAGATTGTAGGCTTGCTTTCAGGCCTCATAGCCCCCCCATCAAATCGACATGATGGTGCCTTCATTTTCTCTACGGGTTGCCTAAAACGGCCCCCTCCCCCCCACATCATGAAAAATTTGGGCACTTTAGGCCCCAAAGGACATGACCCTTGGTCATTAACGTCTCCTTCACACTCTTCATGCCCAACATTTGGTTCCGTGTTCAATGTTTGATTTGTGAACCAAAAAGTTATGTCTGTCCATCTTGAAGTCCTGAACTGCCTTACACTCATTTTGCTTCATTCGGCACCTGAAAAAATTATGAAAAATCCACAACCACTATGAAGTTTGTCTTCCAAAGTAATTTGAATTCCCATCTTCCATGGCCAATTAAAATGGTTGGATCCGCATCCACTACTTCCCTTTAGAACTTTAATTTATGCTTCAAATTGACAAAATTTGGTCCAATTCTAGCAGTCTCTGGGTCATAAAATCCGCTCTCATTGGCAATCGTAGTAGAATAGGGTGACTCAGCCCACCAAATCCACAAACTGATTTGCACATATAGAAACTATAAAGAGTATCAAGGTGCCACAAAGAAAATACACAACAAAACACAAATATAGCTCTCACCCTACCCCTTGACAACATCAAGGCATGAAGATCGACAAGGGATAGGCCAAGTATTATCTAATAGAGATCGAGAGCTAGTTGCTAACCAAGTGATCCAACATAGACAAGCTAAAAATAACTATCAAAGGAGTTATCGTAAGTGGTGATTTGACTTGTCTACCTAACCTAGGACAACTGGACTAGAAACTCCTACTAGAGGCGAGGACTCTTATAGCCTAGTCTTCTATTGCCATATACTTTTCAATCATTACTTTTTTATACTTCAGGACTTGCAACTCGAGCGGATAGTAAAAAGGAGGGATTTGAGCATATTGTGACCCAAGGAGAATAGGGGATTGGTCTCAAGTCATGTCTCAGTACCCAAGAACCTACCATGGTCTCACAAGGCAACACTAAATCCTTTTCTTTCGCTCAATTTTATTTTTTCTCCAATCATCCTTATTTATTTTTTTGGCTAAATGTCACTCCCAGAGATGACAAGGCATCGGCCAAGTTGTCCTAACTTATCCCTAGGAAGATAAGGCATTGGGATTCGTCCCTAGGAATCTACAAAGCCTTCGCAAAAAGCCTTTGCAGGGTCTTTATTTTATTTGGTAGGCTTCACTATCTACCTTACAACTAACAAAAACTCCTAGAAACAACTACCTACTCGGCTAGCAGAATAGGGTCACTAAGGACTACTTTTAAAATAGCTCATAGAGTGCCCAATAATGCCTTTTTACAGGAGGTGGCCAATTGCTTAAACCTCCCCAAACACACCTAACTTAATCCTATGACTTCATGCCTTGACTTGTGGTCCCCAAAAGAAGAAGATTCCTCACACATACATATACATAGATAACACAAAGAGAAAGAACCCATAAAGGAAGGACATTACCTAGACTTGACCACAAGAAGCTTTTATGCAACAAGAGACCCACTTCATGTACTCTATCGAATTTGTTTAGTACAACACCAAGATAAGAAACCATTAACCACACCCACATCAAACAAATACATGGCCCTCTTGGCCTTACGAAATCAAGCATTTTACTACAAAAGAAATGGCTCTCTTAGCCTTATAAAATATAATCATATAGCACACCATTCAACAGCTTACCGGCTAACAACAAACCCTTGGTTCCCACATAAGTCATCCTAAAATATAGCATTAGACCAAGGAATGGGCCACTTAGGCCCCACAATAGATGCATTAGATTAGTAGCGAACCTCCCCTGCATAAATGGCAAGGGGGGTGTCCTATGAATATGTCGTTTAATGATCCTATGCATCCATGAAAGAATAGAAATATGGTCAATCACTACCTAAATCATCACCCATACTAACCATTGGCGATTGTAACAAGACATGTTAGCAAGAAATCCATACACTAGACCTGGGCTAATAAGATTAGGAAATTCTAATAACCCCTCGTGATCATAGTTGACAAATACATCCTCAACAAAGGCATAATTTGCTAACAAATCTGCAAAGTGGTTCCATTGATGAGGAACCAACTAACAAGTCACTATCTCAAACATCTCAAGTATATACAAGGCTACAGGATGATACATTTGTAGAATTGGGCCCCTTATACTATAAGGGGTCCCATTCTGACAAGTCATTGTCTCAAACATCTAAAGTATATCCAAGGCTACATGATGATAAATCCGTACAATGGGTCCCCTTATACTATAAGTCCCATTGAATTTATTGATCACTAATTGTGAGTTTCTTTTTACCGATAAATAGTGGATACCACCACATTAAGCTATATTCGACCCCATGATTAAGGCCTTGTATTCTACCATGTTATTAGTAAAAGTGGTGCCTAAATAAACTTCAATTTTTATGATGACTCTACATCGAGGGTCTTTAATAACCATACCGATACTCCCATGCTTAGGGGATCCTCGTTAAGCTCTGTCAAAATGCAAAGTATAGACCCATGCTCCATTAATAGGCCACACCATACCAATTTTTCTACTCATACTCATAGTGGTCAAAGTCGAGCAGCTGAGAGAGAGGATGTAAGACATGTACAATCCCTCCTTCCTTACTAAACTCAATAGGAATGCTAATAAGAACCCTATGATAATGGTGGTAGTAGACCTTAATATCCCAAGTAAAAGATCCATTTTGCCACTTAGTAATATGATAACCCTGGTAACGCTACTCTAAATACAGATGTTCTAGATAAGGAATGATTTTTGCCATCCGATTGCCTTGGCATCCTATTGCAAGTTTAAGCTACATCTTGAAAGACCTACAAAGGTACCAAGTGTGATGTCAACCTCTACATATAATAGGGCTTCAACTTATTAAAATTTACTTTAGTTTTAGACTCTATCCCCTACAAATTTTCTAAAAGGGCTATAGAGCCATTCTCTCCTATACGAACAATCTTATAAGGGCCATCCCA
Source organism: Lygodium microphyllum (assembly GCF_053477565.2). Lineage (NCBI taxonomy): Eukaryota > Viridiplantae > Streptophyta > Polypodiopsida > Schizaeales > Lygodiaceae > Lygodium > Lygodium microphyllum. Next base: position 81,220,734 of record NC_141156.1, read on the forward strand.
TTTGGGTTTCAACTTGCCAGGAAATAACTTGTGGCATTCATCATAATATAGGACCAATTGATCCTTCAAAAATTTATATCTTTTGGCACTAAGATCATGAAGCGCTTTCATCCTCTTCTTATCTACCTTTGCAATGTTCCTTGCTCATGGGCCATAGGAACCCCCCCTAAATTTTCATTAAAAATAAATGAATTTTTTTAAACCTTTCCCCCCCTTGTCGTTGCCGACAAGTGGTGGGGGGAAAGATGAGAAAGCTGGCGATGAAATGGAGGAGAAGGAGACGTCAAAGAGGGAGAAGTAGGTGAAGTGGAAGATGACGGGGAGAAGATAGATGATGGTGTTAAGGGGGAGGCTACGAGCCTACCACCCCTCCCTAGGCCTTTGACCAGTCTAGCACCTTCCGCCATGCACACCCTAAGAGGTGGTGAACACCACCACCACAACCATTCCACCTCTTCCACACATTCCACCCCCCAACAATAACCCCCTTCACTATTATAAACTCCCCCTCCCCCAATCACAAAGTAGAGGGGCATGGAGGAACAGTATGCTGGATAAAGAGAGAGAGAGAGAGAGAGAGAGAGAGAGAGAGAGAGAGAGAGAGAGAGAGAGAGAGAGAGAGAGAGAGAGAGAGAGAGAGAGAGAGAGAGAGAGAGAGAGAGAGAGAGAGAGTCTCTCAAGAATCTCCTTCTCTTCCCCTCCTTAGAGGGTGATCTCACATGCTGTTTTTCTCCCCCTTGCTCCGCTTGGATTATTTGCAGTGTAATTTCTCTCCCCAATTGGCCCCAATGCTAATCGAGTACAAGACGCATAAGTCTTGTGTGATTCATGTCTACTAAGGGAGACGAAGAACAAGAATGACTCCCAAGCTAAAAATGTGACATGCGGATGGCAATCTTGCAATGAAAGCCTTGAGCGAGGACATCATTGCCCATCCAACTATGATACCAGTCATAAGTAACATATTTCCAAATTGATGAATGCTTGCTTTGATTCCTACATGAGATGCATTAGATCCATATTATGACACATGAGAATAGGACATTGAAAAGGATAAACTGAAGGATTGAATTCCCCAAATGCATGTATCAAGAGAAGTTAATTGTATCTAGATGCTATGGGATGAATTCATAAACAACATATAAGGCTTCAAGCATTGTCAACTTCCCGTCCTCGCAATAAAAGGTGTGTTTTCATCACTTCAAAGGTATATGTTACAACTTGCATGCCTGATGGATTGCATGTCAAGCAACTTAGTCTAGAAGAGAATCATTTTCAAAGCTCTAGACCTTTGCCCTTTGCCCAAGCTCTCATTAATAGCTCATGTTTGATAGATTGGGATCTTGAAGTTGTGTGTAGCTAGTGCAAATAACAATCATTAGGATTAAAAACTACAATGCCTTGAGATCCGCCTGATAGTGACTATGTTTATCAATCCTATTTGGGGTTGTGGGCTAGATGCAAACGAATCCATAGGCCTCAAAGGCAAGGGGAGGAACTCAAGGGATTAGGAAACCCTGGGATCAAGTACATGCCAATACTTCTAAACTTGTTGGGAAAAAAACTGGGTTGTCAATCAATGTAAGTGCTCAATAGAATTTACATTCTTGCATAGTTGTATGAGGCCTTGGCATGTGTCATAGCCTAAGTGTTAAGTAAATTTTGCATAGAATCGCTTAGATCCCAAGGGGGAGAGCAAATGTGTGATGGGAACATTATCAAAACTATTCTTGCAGTGTTTGGGAAAGAATAGCATTGTTTTCCTTGGTTGATCGAACAATACTCTAAATGCTTTTACAATCAACTGATCGTTGGATTGTGGTTTGGATGATTATTCCAAGTGCTTGTGATTGTTGGAAAATTCATGGCAGGGGCTTGTGATGACAAGTTGCCATGGGGGTAAAGGAATGCTTTCCTAGAAAAATGATGTTAGGGTTGATCCCCTTGATTGTGTTTGATTCTTAATTGGATTAATTAAGGAAATGTTAATTTTGCACGGGTAGATCATCTCCAAGGTCATGCCACGTTTCAACTCAAGAGGATACTGTTCGATTCATGGGACGAAGGTCAAGTGGTGAAAAGGCCAACCATGGAAATTGTGTTTCACTCCTAGGCTGCTTGGGGTCAGGTGGAGCTCTAGACACCTGTGACATTTCCCCTCCCTCCCTTCGCATGACCTCCCCCCTAATTAAACAATTTTTTTAATTGGAAAAAAAAAAGGAATAATTCCCACTTACTCATGCGCCAACTCGTGGACAGTGTGGGGGGGGGGGGGGGGGGGGGAGGTTGCCGTGTATCAACGGGGCGAGAGGGGGACTGTTGTGTGTCAATGGGGCGGGAGGGGGGCTGCCGCGTGTCAATGGGGCAGGAGAGGGATTGTTGTGTGTCAATGGGGTAGGAGGGGGGCTGCCGCATGTTGTAGAGGGAGCTTCGGGGAGGGGGGCCAACGTGGTCAGGAGGGGGCGGACCAGCTGGCCACCACCATGCAACTAATGGGGGGGAGAGAAAGAGGGAGTAGAGGGGGAGGGCCTCCATACCCTACCCAAGCTTCCCCCTCTATAAAAGGACCTTGGGCGTTGAGGAGAAAAAATAAAGGAAAAGGAGGTTCGTTGCTGTCCAGGAGGGAGAGTGAGGGAGAGAGTAAGAGAAAAGAGAAAGAAAGAAGAGAGAGAGAGAGGAGAGTAAGAGAAAAGAGGAAGAGTAAGAGAGAAGAGAGAGAGAGAGAGAGAGAGGGAAAGGGAGAGTAAGAGAAAAGATAAAGAAAGAGAGAGAGAGAGAGGAAATTTCTCTCTCTTTGAAGACTTCCAAGCTTGCCGTCTTTCTTTTCCCCCCTCTTCGAGAGGGTTCTCACGGACGAATTCCCTCCATGAGGAGTCGTCTCTCTCCTAACCTGGGTGTGTAGCCACGAAGGAAAAACCAAAATTATACGATGCCTCCCAAGCGAAGTAAAGTCCAATCGAACTCGAATCCCACTTCAACTGATGGAGTTGCGGGTCAAGGAACCATGTCACTTGGTAATCAAGTGCATCCCATAAATCTTACCCTAATGGCAGGCCTTAAGAACATAGGCCGATTTCATTGGGAAGGGAAAAGTATTTGGAGAAAGACTATGATAACTAACCACCATTTAGGTTGCATCATTCTATCATGTTGGAAATTGTGTTTATTTGCACTATGGCATGTTTTGAACAAATAAATTGCACGAAAGATTTTACATTCATGCACACTAAAAAAATCAAGGACCTTATTGATTATGCTCGTAATGCTTTAGATTGTGCACTAACATTGGCATGCTTGAAGATACTGAAAAATGGGTTGTTAGGATGCTTATGCATATTTGTCATTAAGCAAAAATCACACCTTTTTTTTGCATCGCCAAATTGGTTAAATTGAAAAGGTAGGGGTAAAAGCTTGAATCAAGTCCATGAGAATCGTGAGTACTACAATATTTGGGCTAAGAATGTTTAGGCCATTGCAACAATAAACAGGGTTTTGGGCTCCTATAATCCTTTAGAGAGATGTAGCTCGCACATGCATTAGGCCTGATGACTTCGTGTTCCTCGTACAAAAGAAAAATACAAGCCTTTAATGTAAAATTTGTGTAAGTGCATTGAAAAGAAATTTCCAAGAGTAGAGTTCCACATTGCATCATCATCCTAGGAAAGACTCGCAAGTTTCGCAGACAGTTTCAGCAGCACTGCTAGCAATTCATCTTAAAGATAGTAATAAGATACGCATATGAAGCGTTCACCTTAATTGCTCATGTAGTTTAATGAGATAAATCCTATATGAACACCATATTAGAGATTTTGGGAATTTCCCAAGTCCTACTTTTAATGAATGTCTTACTTTTGCAAATGAAAGAGAGCACTATGTTTATGTTTATCTTTAAAGGGCACTTTGTATGTTACAAATATGAGATCACACATCTTGAGAGCTTAAATGATAAATGTAAGGTATGTGGCTATTAGGAGATTTGGATTTCACCTCTATCTTTTCTAGCATACTAACAAAATATGATGTTGTATGGTGGTGGAAACATTAAGGAGGCTTAACTAGTATATGTCTAGGAAATTTCCAAGTTTAATGTAAGAATACAAATGTTTAGTGGAGTGGAGAGAGAATTTAGAATACAAGAGCCTTAAACATTGTATGAAAATATGTTATCATGTCCAAAATTTATAATGTTATGAATTTGAAGATATTATAATATGAGTTTTTTCTTTTAGATATAGCATCATTTAAAGTGACATGTATAAGTTTCATGAACTAGGACCTTAAAAGAGTCACCACTAACTAGGTGTGGTTTAATAACTTGATCTAATACCATATAGTAATAAGTTTGGATAACCTATGATGTGATGGTTCTTTTTTGTATGTAAACCAATAGACACAAGTATGTTAAATAATTGCTCATCCCATTTGCATTTTTTGTATGTATATTGATATATAAATATATTTTGTTCAAAATTTCTATCTATCTTGACAATATATGAACAAGATGGATATTGGCTTTGGCCAAAATCAACTAGCTTCCCACTTTAACTAGCTAAATGAACTTTCATATCATAAAATGAAGATTTATATTCCAAGCTAGAATTTTATGATTTTTCAAAGACTAAAGATTTAACCTTTGATCAATGGTTTGTGTTTCCAAAGAAATAGACATAAATTTTATTATTAATTAAGACTTATTTGTTAGCTAAGACATAAAGTACAAAATTGGACTCAAACCACTTTATAAGAAATTTCAACACAATTAATGAATGTTATTGAAAGAATAAAAAATATTAAGTAGATTCTCTCATTGATACTAGTGGCCTTTAAAAACACCAAGGTAACTATATAAAACACTTTAAATTTCTAACAAGCATATATTTCATAGCCATGCAAAAGGCCTTAATGTAAGGGATATATTTACTATGGAAGTCAAAATTAGTCCATATAGAGTCACTGTCTTGTTGCATCATGTATATTGGAAAAATACAACTTTTATAGATAGCTGCACTACCATTTATGAAATGTTTGTGATATCCTAACTCATGAGCAAGTTGCATTGCTTCCATATCTTTCAAAGTAGAGACTAAAGGAGTCTGCTTCAACTTGGATAATTGTGAGTTGTTCAATGTAAATGACAGACAACGTGAGGCATTTGTTGAGTATGTTTTTATAATAGGCAATTATAAAGTACAAAATAGGATTTAAACCACTTTATAAGAAATTTCAACACAATTAACTAATGTTATTGAAAGAATAAAAAACATCAAGTAGATTCTCTCATTGATATTGGTGGTGTTTAGAACCATGAAGGTAACTATATAAAACACTTTAAATTTCTAACAAGCATATATTTCATAGCCATGAAAAAGCCTTTAATGTAAGGGATATATTTATTATGAAAGTCAAAATTAGTCCATATAGAGTCACTACCTTCTTGTTACATCATGTATATTGGAAAATTACAAATTTTGTAGATGTTGTATAAAACATTTAGCTGCACTACCATTTATGAAATGCTTGTGATATCCTAACTCATGAGCAAGTTGCATTGCTTCCATATCTTCCAAAGTAGAGACTAAAGGAGTCTGCTTCAACATGGATAATTGTGAGCTGTTCAATGTAAGAGACAGATGACGTGAGGCATTTGTTGAGGATGTTTATATAATAGATGGTCTCTTGAAGCAAGAAGTAATTGAAGGTTGAAAATATATACCATCTTTATCAATCATAGTCTCGTGCGGTACTGATGATGAAGATGAAATACCATCATTCTCTACTCTAGTCTAATCATCAATGGCAACCTTGAATTGAGCATACAATTCATGTCCATATTGAACTGGATCCTATCCATATTGATCAAACTTGATGACTTCACGTGCATCATGGAATTTGCTTAAGCGAGTCAAGTATGGTAGAAGTTCTTTGATCAAGATAGAGTCTTCACGATCAATATCAAATGTTTTTGGATAAATGCAATTCTCAACAGGATTTGGACATCCTTTGGAAGGACTGTCATCTATGAGAATAGTCTTGGTATGATGACAAACATCCCCATATTGTTCCCATACATACTTCAAAGGCTTGAACATTGCTTCTACTCCCATCTTATCTGACCTATATATGATTTTGAGTCGATGTCTATGACATTGTTATTGGCCCCAAATTATGAAGAAATGATACTTCCTTTTTTCATGGATCTCCAAGCACTTAATAACTGCCATGACATTCTTATGTAAATCTGTTGACCAAACTCCCACTTGGAATCTTGCAAATAAGGCTTCAAGAAACTCCATACATCCCGGTCGAAGAACAAGCCATTCTTTCCCATTTGAAACCTTTGAAACCTTTTAGACTTAGCAAAGCCTCATTGTAAAAGAAGACCATTGAGATCAAGTATTACACATAATTCTGTTGCATTTCTTATTAAGGACACATCAATCACATCATTGTGTTCTACTGTTGTTGAATCTATTAGATATCCAACCATAGATGTCTTAGTTGAAGTTGCAAAGAAGAAAAAGAAGCACATTAGATTCATTTACTTCCTCATCATTCTACTTAATGTTTGAGCTATAAACTAGCATAGAACACTAAACCAATTTAACTTCACATTGACAAATACATATATAGGTAGTGCTTAATAAATGATGTCTAAGAAAAGAGACATTTGACCATGTGGTCAAATCTAACCAAGAGTCATATCATGATGTGAAAAAAATATATATATGATGATTTCTTTGAAGTAAAATCTAATCTAATAAAGTCATTTTTCATACATACTTTTTATCGTTAATTATAAGTATACTTGAGATACTAATAATAGATTATTGTAATTAGTTGCAAAAATTATATTATCATTATAATATTTAACATACTTAGTTTCTAAAAAGGCCTTCAAAATGGCATGTACAAAGAAGGTGTTTATTAGTTCTAATTATTAAAAGAAAATTTAAACATGATACTTTTGACCATGTGACCAAAACTATGTCACATATAAGTGACACATGACAATTTAATTGAGATAAGTTATACTCTATTTGGATAAGTTTTCAAAGTTTCTTCTTAAGGACTAATCATTCTATTTTTGAACTAGTTATATCCCATAGATATTTAAACTCATGAATTGTAACAAGGATTTTACCTTAATATTCCATATACACATCTCAAAAGATACATTGGAGTGAAATCTTTATTGCAATATTTGCTACTGAGATAAAAGTCCTTTGGAAGGTGCAATGAATATTTTTTGGGGTGTGCAATATATTGTTGGCTCTCTTATCCTAAGGTACATGCATAGACATATACTAGTGATGTAGTAAAAGAGGCTATAAGAGATAAGAGATTTGATCATGTTAACAAATCTAACCAAAACTAATGTGACAGATCATTACACAACACATATAAGAGTTTAATTGAAATAAAATCTAAAATAGACTTAAGTACATTTTGCATAGCTAGCTCAAACTTTTCATTATGATAAGTATTCTTACACACTAGATTACAATTAAACATTTACCCTTACAAAGGATGATAAAATTTAATGAGCTCTTTAATACTATATTGGCAATATATTTACTTAAGTAGATTTTTTAAACCAAACATGCTTGGTACATTTTGTAAAAAAGTAAAACACTAAAGACATATTTTCTTTAAGTAATATCACCAAAGAAAAAAAATATTGCAAATGCTAATGAAAGTAATTTCTCAAGAAAAAAATTGAAAATTACATCAATGTGTCTTCCTTGATGAAAGGAGAATGTACAGAGTTTAAACACGTGAAGTAGTATTTAATTTCTCTTTCATAATTAGATTATCTTGGCTTGATTCTTCTATGCCCTCGGGTGGTACTTCAAGAACTTGAACTTTAGTAGGAGGAACCTCTTGGAAGTTTGAATTTTGTTTGGCACTCTCATGGACCCTCCACAATTTTGCTTCAACCTCTCTTTGCTCTTGAGTGTTGCAAACCACTGCAATAGTCTTCATATGATTTACCAATGCCACCTTAGATGCAAGTCCACTTGCATATACATCAAATACAACCTCATGACCATCATTGAATGCTTTAATTGTAGTTTCCATAAATTTAATTTTCTTTCTTAAAGCTGCCTTTGCAACCCTTTGTTCTTCTTCAAGATCTTCATCATTACACTCCTTGTCCAAGCCTTCAAAGTCCAAAGTGAAAGTCTTGTTGACATTGTTTATATATCACTCAAAATTGATGAAGCTTTTCTCCATGGTCACTAATGTCAAAACCATAAAAGAATCTATAGATCCAAAAGCAAATGTTCTATCCATTGGTAGGAATTCAACACTACCAACTAGCATGCGATACTTGCAAGAAATGCTTTCAAGAGCATTTTCCAAAGTTGCCAATTGCTTTCAATCAAGAAATGATAACAACCTAAATTGTTTAGGTTCACATGTCATTTGTAGTAAAGTGGATACAACCTTTCCAAACTTAAGAGTCCCATTACATTCCCTCAATCCCATGTGCTACATCTAGAACAACAACCCCAATGATAATTGGATCTCTGTAAAATTATGTATAAGATCAAAGGCTTCTAGATTGCATCCGACAACATATACACGTCAAGGGGAAGTAGTAGAGGATTGGAGAGGATTTTGCTTTTTTCCAATTCAGAAGTTCGCAATATCTTTTGCTCCATTTGGTAGGGACCCTACATCATCTCCATGTGTGAGCTTCTTTTATGCCCAATCATTGCAAATGCCTAAAATCTTTGTGTAGACTTTATCATTGATATCATAATCATCAACAAGCTCTTCCCAAGTCTTCATCACAACACTACTTTCTGGAACTGAAGCATTGAAAGAGTGACTAATTCCTCCTTTAGGACCCTATCTTGCTTGATTTGCTTAGCCCTCGTTTCCATGTCAATCATATCTTCCTTATCCCATTTGTTTCTAAGAAAAATGATATGACCCTCATTGATCTCCTCTTGTAGTGCAAGGATGTCTCTATCCTTTAAACCCATAAGGCAACGAAATGCAGTAGGAGAAGGTTGCCTTCCCTTTTTTCTCGAACTCTCCTCTTGGGATATAAGTTCACCTCTAGAGTATCTCTTCATGATTTTGATCCAACTATCAAATATTTCTTGGGATCTAACAATCATATGGAAATCTCTAGATGCACAAATTTCTCCAATGTATGCCACAAATCTCTGCAAAAAAAGATCAAAATAGTGAGCATAGAACAAAAGAAAGAGCATCACACTAATCTTCACAAAAAGAGAAGGTAAGCTTATATGTGATTACCTGCCATGGTACTCTTCGAGAGCTTGTCTTAGAAAGCCCTTGTTGGGGTTTTGGTGGAGAACCAAATGCTAGCCACTCCTCTCTTAATTGTTAAATCTGCTCAACATAAGGGGCATTCTTCATAGCATTATGTGATTCCATATTTGTCATTCGTGAAAGCTCAATGCACATTTTCGCAAGACAATCAACTAATATTCTAGCATTTCTTGTGGTGTATAAATGCTTGGTTGCTAGACAATGTATAGTATTACTCTGAATATATACCTTTGTTGCATGAATTGAGTGAAGCCCCAATATAATCCAATAACTATAAGTTTCTAACTTATTAGCATCCACCTCATCACGATGCATGGGTCTCTTCTCATTGTTGTCTTGTACAAAAGGCATAAGATATACTGTTGTTGCTAGATTCATGGGATTCTTTATGAAATACATGGTTAGCTTCTCTACAAAATCCAAACATAGTGACCTATAAGCATACAAAGGAGGTGCATCATAACACCTATCAACAAGAATAGGAAATTATGATGTTGGACCAAATGGAAAGAAGCTTTCAAACATGTGAAATCTTGATTCTTCCTTCTTTCCCTTCTTCTTAACTATCTCAAGAAAATCAAAATGTTCTTTCTACTCCCTTGGCCTCATTATTAGCTTTGTAGGTGTAACATCATTCTTAGTAGTGTTAATAGCCATACTAACAAGAAGAGCTTGTGACAAGGAACTTTGCTGAGGTGATTTTGACTTTGAGCTTGTGGGATTAGGTGAATTATTTTCTTCTTGAGGATAAGGTGAAGATCTCAAGTCTATTTGTTTATCTTGGAGCTTCATTCTTTTGTTGGGGTGATCACCTTTTCTTGATAGGGATAGTAGCTCACTATTTTGAACATCTTGGAATGCTAATATAATGACTTATATACCCTTTACCTCCTCAAATAAGGTCCATCCCATTGTTTTCAAAGAGTATTCTTCGTCCTCTTTAGTACAGGCAAAGTGAAATGACAAAGGATCAAGTTTGTATACTACATTTTTCCCCTTGATCTTAACAAGATTACATGGTATTCCCTCTTTCCCAACACCTCCATCCGTTATTTTCTCTATGACACCATCTTGTTGAAAAAATGCAATATCACTCTTTAAAGTGAATAAGAGAACATTGTCAGCCCTTTTTCCTTGACTATCATAAACATCCACATACCATGCAATATCACTCTTTAAAGTGAATAAGAGAACATTGTCAGCCCTTTTTCCTTGACTATCATAAACATCCACATACCATGGATACACAAATTCACCACTAACTTCATCAATGGTTTGGGTCTCCTTTTTGGATGTGCTATCTTTCTTTGCCATTGAATAGTTCTACAAAGAGAAAAAGTTGTCAGACAAAAGTGGATTAAAAAATATTCAAAATTCACAAAATCCAAATAAATGTATAAGATATTTAGGTTGAAAATTGAAAACACAACAACACAAGATTTTACAAAATGTAAGATAAGTGCACTCCAAAGGGACTCTTTCATAAAATGAAATATTGAAATTTGAGATTAAGTGTGGTATGAGATCCAACCATAAATATATGTGCTTATGTATCAAATCTCATGGATTATTCTGGCCCTAAGTTAGCATTAATTATGTTTCTCTTGCAAGTATCAGATAGTAAAAACTTAGCCATGGACTTTGGTGAGAAGATGAAATTCTATTGATAGTGAGACTTGACCATGGGCTTAACCAAATGGTCAAGTGATAATGAAATGTTGAGTGTGAGTGTGGTATGAGATATAGTGAAAAATCCTTGTAGTTATGTAGAAAATGTCATGGATGATTTTGTCCCTAAGTTAACATTGGATTTCTTCTCCATGTAAGTTTCCTATGCAAGGATCATACTCTAAGAACTTTGCTAAGATTTTTGGCCATGTGGTCAAATCCTATTTAATCAAAGAATGAGATTTAGTCTAATATGAGATCCACCCATATATCAATGTGGTTATGTAGTAATATTACGATTCCATTTGGCCCAAAGTTAACATTTTAATTTGTGCACATGTAAATTTCCCTTAAAAGGAGCTATATTGTAGAAACATTGTCATTGGTTTTAGTCATGTGGTCAAATCCTATTTAGTCATAATACTTATCTATAAGATTAGAAATTTTGCCATGGTTTTTTACCATAGGGTTTTTAAAGGCTAGTTAAAGAGAGGATGCAGTTTATTGTGATATGAGATTCACATATAAACAAATATGGCTATGTAGCAAATCCCATAGATATCAATATAAGGTAAAGTGAAAAACGCTTGAAAGGTGGAGATTTGACCTCATGGTGAAACCTACAAGATAAGACATTGGTTTTAACCATAACCATATGAAGAAAGTGATTCATTTGCTGCAACATGCTATGAAATTGGATTTGACTATATAGCCAAATATTGTTTTATAGTGGAATGAAAAAGTGGTCTCCTGGTTTGCAATATGTATGAGATTAGATTTGATCATATGGCCGAACGAAACAAGAATGGGGGATTCTTGGATGCTAGCATTGATAACAAAATGAAAGATTTGACCATATGGCCACTTTTTATTTTATAGTGGAATGGAAAAAGTGACTAATTTATGGCAAAATGATATGATATTTATATATGAACATATAGGAAGTTATGAAAAATTGAAATGAAAGAAATGATTTATGGAAACAAAGTGGTTCGTTTGTTGCACGACAAGTTTTGACCACATGGTGAAACTTCCTATAAATATAGTAGGTAATCAAGGAGTTCCAAGTAGAACATGGTCTTTCTTTTTGGAGATAATATAGTAGATGTCTTTCTTAGAACATTTTGCCATACAACCAAATCTAGCATACCCAAAATTTGTGTGATCGAACCCACCATAGATTTAGTCTTAATTTTTTAGGATCAATTTTCAAAAAAGTGGTTTGTTTGTTGCAAGACAAGATTTGACCGCATGACCAAATTATAGAAAGTAAGGAATTTTATTAAGAAACTAGCCTTTTTCTTTTGGAAGTAAGGGTTGATAATATAAGAAAGCATTTGACCAAATGGCAAAATGTCATTCTTGTAGTAAAATGAATAAAGTGGTTGATTTGTTGCAAGATATTGTGATACTACAAGAGTCCTTATTTTTGTAATGGAGGGGAAATACTTAGGTCAAGTTGACCTAAGTATAAAAGGTGTAAGGGACACTGCATAGGCACCATTTGATGAATACACATTTTTCATTTCACCTTCTTCACATTCTTCCCTATCCTTCCATGGTTGCCAACCATTTCTCTCTCCTCTTCTTGCCTTTCTCTCTCTACTTCTAGTCTTTCTCTCTCCTCGTCACTCTCTTTCTCTCTCTTCCTGCAGTCTTTCTCTCTCTTCTGCACTCTCTCTCTCCTCTTCTTCTCTCTCTCCTGTCTCCTTCATTACAGTGGTATCAGAGCTTAGTTTTTAGATCCTTCCTTTCTCTCTCCTTTCCCTCAAATCTAGTCTCATTTTCCAACAATAAACCCTACTTTTCAGGTATACAGGTAGGAGCATTAATGGCATCTTTCATGAAGACCACATAGACCATGACAGCCTTTCTTGGAGTCTTAAATGGATCTTGGACCAAAAATGGAGACAGACAGACAAAGATGGCAGCTCGTTTTGCAAGCTCATGCCAATTTTGAAGATATTTTGGTAAAAGAGTGGTAACAGCAGTTAGGGAAGGCTTAAGTCAGGGTTACTTTTGAAGAGAGGCCTTTCCTTTCCTCTTCCCAAGCTCTCTTTCAAGCTTCCATAGCTCCTTAGCCCTCCCAAGCTCCTTGTCAAGGATCTTCAAAATGTTACGCCTTCCAAGTCTTGTGCCAAGCATCATTGGAAGCATTGCTATCTTCCTTGGCGAGGAGATTCTAGTGGATCCGAATGGCTCTGAGCAAGCAAGCGTAGCCTCGACAGGCACATTTGTGGTTCTATTAGCTGTGGTGTGTACATCTGTTTCTATTGTGACTTTGTGGACATTGCTATCTTCCTTGGCGAGGAGATTCCGGTGGATCCGAATGGCTCTGAGCAGGAGTTTGGAAGGAGCATGGTAATCTAACCACGAGAAGAGTATAGAGCCATTACTAGTCAAAAGCTTCATATCAGAAGCATTCTGGCATGAAGAGAGCACCTCCTCCATGGTGCCATCCTCTTTAACCTCTTTGATCAGCCATTCCAAAAGGGATCTACGCTCGCTTGGCTTCATGCTTGCCAGGAAAGTTGGCATCGAAATCAAGGCAGGTGTCGTCTTTCAGTATGCTGTGTCCATTCTTCCTTCGTCAGAGAAACAGAACAAGTTGATAAGGCAGGTGTCGTCTTTCAGCATGCTGTGTCCATTCTTCCTTCGTCAGAGAAATAGAACAAGCTGCTCCCTTTATCAATTGATCTTCTGTTCCCATAGATACCATTTCAATCCTTTTCCTACATAACAGCGGCACTCCAAAGAGCTTCGAAGTTGATGTTGTCTTAGAAGCTTCTAGAAAGGTCACTACAAAGTCTGCGCATAATCGTTTTCATATACACCTTCAGGCCCAAACCCAGTACGTTCAGTTGCTCCACCTCCAACTACTGCTGCTACTCCTGGTCTTTTTGCTAAGTGTCATCCATATATTTCTCCTAAACAACAGCTGTTTTGTAGTAGTCCCAATCCATGTCCTTGGCAACCAGCTTCATAAGCTCGTTTATGTTACCTTCAATTCCAGAAAAGACATAGCCATTGCATTTATCAATAAGCTTCACTATGTTTGCCACACTTTCCTTGTCCTGTATATTGAGTGTTGTAAAGTTCACCAGGGAGAAGTCCTCCACAAGCTCATAGAGATCCTTGGTAAGCTTCCTGTACTTGGCAGAACGTGGATCTTGGTTGAGGCCAAATTGCAGGTAGGAGAGATCTTGCACATCAGTGTAAAAGTCCAGATTGAAAGCTAGCTTGCCATAGCTTTCAATAAGATCAATTTTTAATAACACGTTAATATGAGGAAGCTCCAAATGTAGCATTGTTGATAAGGAAAGCAATAGTGCGCTAAGATACTTCCCAGGATCACTACAAAGGTGAGCATCCACCAAGTGCACTATAGCTAATTGATAATCCCACTTGTTGGTCATCTCAGATACAATATTCTTGGCATTGGAATGCAAGTTCCAGCTACAACTGCTGCCAAGATCAGCCTCCAGCCTCTGACCTTCATCAGGCTTTCATGCAAAGGCATGATGGATTCAAGCCTTCATCAAGGTTGATCAGACCTGCATTCAGGCCAATGGCAATACGTAATCAGAATCCTATTTTTGTCATCATCTCCACTGCTTCTCTGGCCTTCTGCTCTACAACATAAAGAGCCTTAGAGAGTTTGGCAAAATTGTCATTAATTTGGACATCCTGGAGCCCTCTACCATCTGCTGCAAGCCGTTTGTCAAGAGGAATAGTGTATCCCTTTTAATTGTTCCAAGTGGAGATACAGGGAGGTATCTTCCAGTCCTATTGATCCTTAACAGTCAAAGGATGAGGTGGAGAATGCATGACTGGAACAGGTGGAAGACCACTCCTTTTATGAAGGTGTAGATGGCAAGCCAATAGGATTGCAAGGATTGTATGGACTCGATGACTATATGGTGGGAGACAAGGCTTTTTGTTTCAAAGACCAGCGATTAGGAGCAGGGCAGTCAAGTTTTTTTTTTAAACATGCAAAATCTTGACAATTAATGCTACTCTGAAGAAAGTGTTCCAATGTGGTGCCCTACTGGATTATCAGATATTTTTCATTTGGTCTACATACAAATGAACTTGAGTTTACTTCAAACAATGAAGACCTTAATGTGTTGAATCTCAAGACAGGGTACAGTTGAATGTGTCTGCTGGTCCTGATTTGGGGACTGTGTATTTTGTGAGTATGCATGTCAGACATGTGAAACCAGAATTTTAAGGCGAGGATAGTGATATTATGGATGATCATTTGTAGAGGGAAACTGGCATCATCAAACTTTTGGCGTCAGGGCTAACATACTTTCTATAGTTAATGCAAAAAGTATGTTGTACTAAAGGCCCATGTCAGTACTACTGCTACAGATGTTTTATAGCCAATTTCTGGTGTCCCTAACTGCATTTAGGGACCTGTTCACTAATCAATGTTGTTTGCAAATGTATGCGAAGAATATGGAGGAGTAATGTATGCTTGTGATGGATATGAAGCCTTTGTAGTTGTCTGTTGGAAACAACCAATGCTTTGTGTGGAGTTGCAGCATTGATATGCATTGGTCTACTTGAATAGTACACACCTTCTCTGATTGTTCAGGGGTAGCAAATTACAGATTTTCCATTTCATTGGTTGCAAGTTACTTTGCAACTGAAGGCTTGGCTTTTTCTGGTTTTCTTGAGAGAGGTCAATTGTTGTGGTTGGTTCATGCATTGCAGGGTTACAGATTTGGAGCACATGTACAGACAAGGACAGGAACAACATATCTCTTATTTGTAAAGTTTAGTACAAGAACCATGAGATGTCTTTGCATTTTTGAGGATTTATGATTCATGATATGGCTGTAGCTGACTTTTGTCATGATTTGGAATATTTTCAAAGCAACTTGAGTACAATGGCAGCTGAGATCAATAGCTCCAGCTCTAGTGAACAAGGTTGGCTTCAAACACAGGCTCATATTGACAAACTTGGAGTTTTAGCTGATCGGTGTATTGCTCTTATGAAGGCGGTTATAGAAAAAAAAGAAAGACCTGAATCAAATGCTTATGCTTATGGCCAACATGTATATGCTGATGGTACACTTGAATCAAATGCTTATGCTTATGGACAACATGTATATGCTGATGGTATACACTATGATCAACATGCATCTTATGAATATGAACAGCAACAACATGCAAATGAATATGAGCAGTATGCAAGTACATCTGGACAGCATGTTAATGTTTATAAATATGATGTACCATATCATAATGCAGAGTATCATTCCATTGAACCTTGGTAGCAAAATGGCTATTATGGACAACATGCTTATGCTTATGAGCATCCACCTCTTCAGCAACATAGTTATGATTATACTTGTGAAGCTCTCTTAGTTGAGCAGCCCAGTTCTTATGGATGTGACAGTAATGGTTATGCTTATCAGTACCCTTCTAGCTTTGATCAACAGCAAGCAAGTGATTATGACCGACATCATGCCAATACCTATGCTCATGGACTTGCCAATCATCATACTTATGGTCAGCCTAGGATGCACGGTGGATTCTGTGAGGTTTTGCGGTGGACTCCGTAAAATTTTATTACCGGGGCTCATACACAAGGTGGATTCTTTGTGCGAAAAGTCGATGGGGACGCCTATCGTTTATGAGTTTAGAGTGTGCACTCGTAATAAATTAAGGTTAGATGGAGCCCCAAGAGAAACACCAAGAAAAAGGGAATTATCTTGCAAGAAAATATATCTTGTAACATCAACAAGCTTTTATTTCATTATTTTGATCATCAAAACAAAGAAAACAACAATTCTTCACACAGTATCATAGTAGATATCTCCCACGGATTCGATAGAATCAACCATAATCCTCAACATCTTCATCAAATCCATCAATAGAACAAAGAAATAAAAGGAATACACCATCTTTGAATGGAAATCAATCATATATTATTCATCTTCAATGTCTTCATAGTTCTCTCTCTCGATCTCTCATATACAGTCACACTGTTTTGATAGATTGACTATCTCTGACTCTCTCTCTCTCTCCATCAATAGTACATCTTCTGCTCACTACAATACTCTCATAATAACCCTCAATAATCCTTCTTAGGCTGTGGATGCACCTCCCAAGAGGTATGTCTAATATGAAAAGACACCAGAGCCACTACAGTGTCTTTTCATAGCTCACCACTGTCACTTCACTCCAGTCTTTACTTCAGTCTTTAGCAGCTACTTCTTTGACTTCTTTTAGCTCTTTTGCACTTGTATTCACCTCTTTCCAAGACTAGAAGACTTTCCCAAGCTACACTCTCATCCAACAGAACACATACAGAGGCATACAGAAGGTCTACAGAGGCTCACAGAAGCTCAACAGAGAGTTACAGAAGGTCAACAGAAAGCATCAGAACCACATAACTCATACCAAAACCATTCCAAACCATCAAAAATCACTCAATAAGCTTTCAAACAATCTCAAACCCTATCAATCAATACTCCATCCTTCCATACAGAGAGAAAACAGAACAAAACAAAAGCTCAACAGAAGCTATCAGGACCAAACAGAACATATCAGAACATCAACAAAACTTCACATCTCTACTAATAAACATCATGAGCTTAATAAAACCATTCCAACCTATCCAAAACACTCTCAAACCACTTCCAAAACAATCAATCATCTCATAAAATCAACCATTCAGCTCTCAAAAACAACAAAAATCAGCCAAAAAATAGGTCATTTCAGCACTCAACATATCCCCACACTTAATAAAGAAGCGTCCTCGCGACCCAGGAAAAAGAGAATACAAGTTCATTCAAAAGCTCAACTTTGATCTTCAATAAATCTTCAAAAACAGTCCAAAAAACCACAACCCCAACTTATAACCTGTATCTGATATAAAGAATACAACGAAAGGAAAACCCTTTATACATTAACTCTTCTTATCAAACTGGAAATCACAACAAACTTGTAAAGGATATAAGAGGTTTCTTCTTCTACATCAGCATCTTCAACTATCCAACCAGCAACATCATCACCGCAATTCTCCAAAAATGTAGCTCACATGAAAGCAAATCGAATAGGCAACCACCACGATCTTATTACATAAATTAACCCACAACACAAACACTACACACAACACAACCATTTGAATGACTCTCCAAAGAGAGAGATTTTATCATTAAAAATCATCCACAATACATTGCAAAGGTATCAATGAAGATAATCCCTTTTGAAGGCTTGGCGATTTCAAAAACGATCCATGGACAAGGATTCATCTACAAATGTCTTGGGAGGATTCTGAAAGAATTGAAGGCAGCACATCCTTTCCAATAAGATGAGGTATCTGCTAGGCAAACAGAGGGCATGAAAGTACAAGACATCCAGTTGCTGGGAATCAATGCTCACATTGACATTCATGCACAACTTTGGAATAGATTTTGAATCATTATGGGAATGCCTATGCATATACGCCAGGTACCAAGTAAAATAGCAACTAAGCACACAGAAGGATCTGCAGACTGAGAATATTGCTGAGCAAAATGCAGATAATTCTGATAAGCCTGACTAGCACTTATCCATTCTCCTGGGATCAATGGCCAATTGATTTGAGGTTGTGAGGTGTCCGCTAGTCCCAATCCACGGCACACCTTTTAGTAGTCCATCAGTAGGTTTTTCCATAAATGATGCCGCCCGCTGCTCCCTTGGAACATCACGGGATTGTCACTTAGGCCCTACCGAGTCTACTTCGCAACGGGAGAGTTCTGGCCGAACCCACTAGGATCGACCTGAAGACTTGGGTTTCTAAAATCGGATGGGTCTCCTAGCAGCCAGCTAGCGTCAGTAATTTCGAGTTCCACTTTTTAGAGGATTACTCAATCTGAAGCGGACTTGCCATTGCACTTGGTTCAAAGAGAATGGGAGACGGAGGGGAGTGTGGTACGTCAACCCTCCTGCCCATAAGGCAAAATCCCATTCCGGTCCCCTAAAACAATGCAAGTCGGTTCTACCTAATGACTACTTGGTCAATTTATCGTCTTCCTATTTCTATATTCGATGTAGAAAAGCTCCCAGCTAACCGGGACCACCCTACCATTGGACGGACCCGTCGGGGGTTACGCCCACCCGCTTTCCTCTGATGATGGGTCATCTTTAGTTTTTTTAATTACCTACAATACATTTATTGGAACATATACAACCAGCTTCCTTAATTAATCCATTTAGTCACACGTTCCTTCACATAATTTATCTCACTAACACGCATACAATTCGAACAGTAAAGCAAACTTCTTTATTGTATTGGAAGTCTTATTACAATTTTCATCATTCCGACCCAGCGGAGAGATACACAGAATTCCATAAGGACATTCTGTCCACCAAGATTCCACCCTCATAACTAGTATTTAGGGTTCCAGGATCCTATCCTGGGTCACGAAGGGGCTCGTCAGATTCTTGGAACAATGCAGGATTTACAGCCAGAGCCCCCTCTGGCACCTACAATTCCTACTGCCCGAGACTATCCCTACTGACAGACCTTTCGCCTACGGAGCCGGTCCAAGCCTCTCGTAGCGATAATCATGACCCCCTTGGAGTAGGGTCTCGCCACTAGCTTGGGGGTAGCCTAGCGCGATCCTTCCTTTTATTCTGTTGGCAATAATTTCAATCAAAATCTAGATTCTAGCAAACACAAACAGTCCTTTCAAATATGTATCAAATAGTGCAATGACAATCATCCCAACATGTAAATCACAGTTTCACATAGCCAAGGTAGACCTTATCCTAAGGCAACCTTTCATTCTAATGAGGATTCTTCTCCCCATAAAGAAGTGTTGAGTACACCTCTTAAAACACGTTAAGCAAGGCATGAGTTTTCCATTTGGATTCACTTATCTAACATAAGCAAAATCCCTTAAGGAAATATATTGTGTCAATAAACTCAACAATATGATCTTTAGGATTCCTAAATAGATAACCAATTTCTATAACCTTCACTAATCAGTTCTTAACCTTGTCGTATTTTGATCATAACTCTATTGAATACGCATAAAGACATATGTACAATAACCTTTGACAATTAATTCTGTCTTGATTCTATGCCTTAGTATCCCAACTATTCTAGCTAGAAATCATAGTGATTAATCGTTTTATGCTTGAACTAATATGTCCTTCTAGATGAGTTATCAGTTTAATGTGTAAGCGAAGAATATGAAAGCTAATATCCTATGTAATTTATCTTATATTGTAAAATTGATAATCTAGTAATGAATAACCTGGTTTGGCGGCATGATGACATTAGGAACTTCATCTTTACTCGCGCTCGCATTAGCCACACCCGATGTTCCAATTGTGGTGGCAATTCCCGCAACCTCGGGCACTCCCGTATCATTGGAAATACCCGTTGCTTGACCGGTTGCATTGATTTCCATGGTTTTTTCACTTCGTCGCTTTGGAGCCATCATCCACGAGGATTCTGAGAGATAGGGAAGGTGGGATAGATTTTAGATGAGAGAGGGTAGAGAATATGGCTTAGTTAAAGATCGAGACAAGGGATTTGAGCTAGCTCTCTTCCTCTCTCTCTCTCTCTCTCTCTCTCTCTCTCTCTCTCTCTCTCTCTAGCTTCTCGCAGCCTCTTGAAGGAGTATTCTTCCTTCTCTCTTCTTCTCTCTCACAGCCTCTCGGGGTCTCCTTATGTCCCTTATGCCTCTCCCATGCCTCGTATTTATAGTGAATTGGGGAAGAGGGCTTGTGGTTGAGAAGTGGAGCTCTTTGTGGAGGGGGATCTTGGAAAGATCAGTGATCTGATGCTCAGATCATAAATCTGATGGTTCCATTGGCTCCGAAAGGGGGGTAAAACCCCAAGACACTTGATTAGAAAGCTCTCAGTTCACTCTTTCTTCTTTTCTCTGTTCGAAGTGCTGTCTACTGCCTGTAAACTGCGATCGCGGCGCGCGCAATTTCGCCAGTCACTTTTCTTTATTTTTCTTTTTATAAAATCTTCAAACTAACTAACACATCACTTGTTTTTTTCTTTTAAATGACATCTAGTTCTAGAAATCTCCATATCTCTTTTTTTTGCTTTTTAAAATTAAGATAATCTCTAAAATATCTAAAATATTCTAGTCTTGTCCAAAGGTCTAATATTTTTAGACCATCCAAACTATACACATTATCCTAGTGATTAATATAACTCATAAGTTTCGTTCGCGTTGTAATTTACGTGAAGGATGGCCACGGTCCTTGCCAATTCGAAAAAAATATCGAATTTACGACTCTTGATTTTTCTAAATAAAATATTTTAAATTAAATAAAAATTATTAATAATTAATGTTAGTTAGTTTTTACCTTAGTTAGTCTTTAGTTAGTAATCTTACTAACTTAACTAACTTTTGAACTAACCAACTAACTTTTATTGTGTGGAAATATTACATCCTTCTCCCCTTAGAGAAATCGAGATGTCCTCATCTCGAGAGAAACTGTGGGTATTGTTGATGAAGAGCATCCTCATCTATCCATGAAGCATCTTCTTCAGGGTAATCCTTCCATTGGACAAGGTATTCTCTAAGGGTTCTACTCCTCAATTTTCTCTCCCTTACATCAATTACTCTGTCAGGTTGTAACTCAAGGACTCCTTGGCTAGGTATTACAACTTGTTCATCATCAAGGATATGGTTAGGGTTAGCTACGTATGCTTTCAATAAGCTAACATGAAATACATTGTGGATTTTTATATTCTCAGGGAGTTGTATCTTGTAAGCGCTTGGTCCTAGGCATTTGAGAATCTTATAGGGTCCACAATATCTTGGACTTAGCTTCTTAAACTCACCTAAAGACAAAGAACTCTTCTTTGGATGGACACGGATGAAGACCATGTCTCCCTCTTTGAAGATTCGTTCTTGCCTTTTTAGATCAGCATACGCCTTTTGTCGATCCTTGGCAGCTTGAATATCCTGTCTGATGATCTTGATTTGATCATCCATTTCTTCTAACATTTTTCTCGAGGCTTCTACCCTTAGAGTAGGATCGAAAAAATTAAGTGGCATACGACAATCTTGACCATACAGTGCCTGAAATGGAGTCATCTAAATACTTCGATGATAGGAGGCATTATAGGCAAATTCCACTAAGGATAGATACTGAATCCACCTTTTAGGTTCCTTGCTGCAATATGCACGTAGAATATCCTCAATTACTTGATTAACTCGTTCTGTCCGCCCATCAGTTTGTGGATGATAAGCAGTACTGAAACAAAGTTGGGTTCCAATGGCTTCAAATAAACTCTTCCAGAAGTGTGATGTGAAAAGAGAATCACGATCACTGATGATCCTTTTAGGTAACCCATGTAATCTAAAAATCTCTTTTACAAAAATTCTAGCAATATCTGAAGCCTTGTAATTGGTTTTTGTTGGTAGAAGATGAGCGACCTTTGTTAGCATGTCTACTATTACCATTATTGAGTTATATCCTCCTTGTACAGAAGGTAACCCAACTACAAAGTCCATGCTAATAAATTCCCATTTCATCTAGGGAATGTCAAGTGGCTGGAGTTTTCCTGGTAACTTGACACGTTCAGATTTTACCCTTTGGCAATTTAGACATTCAGTGACATACTTAAGTACATCACCCTTGAGTTTTTGCCAGTAATAACTTTTCCTGACAGCATTAAGAGTTTTTGCATATCCTGGGTGTCCTGAAAAAGGAGAGTCATGTGCTTCCCAAAGTATCCTTCTCTTGAGAGTCTGACTTGAAGGAATGCATAGTCTCATTCTGAAATAAACAAGTCCTTCATCTTCATCTATAGAGAATTCCTGATACTTAGTCTTGAGTTTGGGATCTTGCTCCTTATTCTGAACTTCCCAAAACAATTGTTGATAGTCTGGGTCCTTATTTGCTTCATCCTTGGTCAACTCGATGATAGGATTAGTCGGCATCGATACCATTGTAGCCAGAGTTTCTGACCTAGATGGTTCTTCAGTGATAAGAGCATTAAGGAAGGCTTTACGGCTAAGGGCATCTGCTACTACATTTTCTTTACCGGGTCTGAACTTAATTTCAAAGTCATATTCCTGTAGAACCTCGATCCAACGTCGTTGCCTCATATTAAGATCAGGTTGAGTAAAAATCCACTTAAGACTTTTATGATCTGTGACTAAGGAAAACTTATTTCCAAGCAAGTAATGTCTCCATAATTTGAGAGCATGAATCACAGCTAATAACTCCAGGTCATGAGTAGCATATTTCTGCTCATGGATTTTCAATTTTCTTGAAGAGTAAGCTATAGGATGTCCTTCCTGCATTAGTACACATCCCAATGCAAGAGAGCTGGCATCTGTGACAACTTCAAATTCCTTGCTTAATTCAGGTAGCCTTAAGATAGGAGCAGTTACCAGACTATGCTTTAGTTGCTCAAAGCTAGATTGTTCGATTGGCGTCCAATTAATGGCAACTTGCTTCTTAAGTAAATTTGTAAGAGGTGCTGCAATTTGAGCATAGTTTCTGATGAATACCCTATACCATCCTGTTAGGCCAAGGAAACTTCTCACTTCCTTGATAGTGGTTGGGGATGGCCAATCTTGAACATCCTTGACCTTGGCAGGATCTACTGATATACCCTCAATAGACACTATGAATCCCAAGTATTCAATCTTTCTTTTGAAGAATGCACACTTCTTCTTCTTGGCATACAACTTGTGTGTTCTCATTGTCTCTAGGACAATACGAAGATGTGGTTCATGATCCTCTTCCTCCTTAGAATAAGTTAGGACGTCATCGAAGAATACAAGGACAAAGTCATCAAGGTGGGGTCTAAAAATGTCCTGCATTAACCTGTTGAAGGTAGCTGGAGCATTTGTCAATCCAAATGACATCACAATGAATTCGAAATGGCCGTACCTTGTGTTGAAGGCGGTCTTTGGAATATCTTCATTCTTGACTCTAATCTGGTAATATCCTGACCGAAGATCAATCTTAGAAAAGATCTTTGCTCCTTGTAGACGATCAAGAAGCTCATCAATCCTTGGGATTGGGTACTTATTCTTTACTGTCACCTGGTTTAGCCCTCGGTAGTCGATACAAAGACGGAGAGTTCCATCTTTCTTCTTTTGGAATAATACTGGGGCTCCCCATGGTGAACTACTTGGCCGGATATACCCTTGTTCTAGCAGTTGCTTGAGTTGCTCTTTTAGTTTGATGGCTTCAGGAATAGACATTTTGTAAGGTCTTTTTGCCACTGGAGCGGCTCCTGGAACAAGTTTGATCTCATGATCAACTTCTCTTTCCGGAGGTAACTCAGTTAGCTCTTCAGGAAATATGTCAGCATACTCTTTTAACCAGGATGGTTCTTCTTCTGCATGATCATCTTGATTTGTCTTGTTAAGCTTGATCAAGTAAATAGGTAATCCTTTCTTCAAGCCTTTCACAATTCGAGAAGCTTTTGCCAATTGAACTGTAGGTTTCCCTGTTTCACCTTGTGTAGTTGCTATTTCACCATTCAAATCCTGAAATGTGACTTGACCTTTTCCACAATGGATATGAGCATCATTGGGAATCAGCCAATCCATTCCTAGTAAACATTCATAGGCTCCTAGGTTCATTACTCTGAACCTCATACTTGAAAGGTTTTCCCCTAGGTTAAACTCTACCTTGGCAGTTTGCTGTGTAGAAAGTACTTCCTTTCCATTTGCTAATTCCACAAGCAGCTTTGATGCATTTACAGTATCTATACCTATCTTCTTAGCACACTTGGGTGAAATAAATGAGTGTGTACTTCCACAGTCAATCAAAACTTTAAATGATTTACCTTGGTGACTAGCCGGTGTCTATATTACCGAATATTGACGATTTGGTCCTTTCCTGTGGAATGCAGCATGAACAGTTGCTCTTTCAATATCTTCTTCCATAGTAGGGTCTTCCTCCTTATTAGTCTCTTTTAGGGTAATATTTGACGTTCTTCCTCTTGCCATAGCTACATGACCACGACCTTGGGCAGCTCTACCTTGACCTCGAAATTGGCCTTGGTGATGGTTTCTACCAAGCTTTGGACAATCTCTCCTGAAATGTCCTGTCTCATTACAATGGAAGCACCTAAGACCATCCCTGTTTCCTTGGGTAGGAATAAAATTTCCAACTGCATTGGATTTTGCCTTCTTCTTTTGTCCTTGGAAAATTTGTCCTTGGGTTCTTTTTGCTTGACCTTTGAATCCTCCTTTGTTCTGGTTATTGTAGCTCCAGAACTTATTGTTATTAGGCTTTGATTGTACTTCCCGCACAATAGGAGCAGCTCGAATCAAAGCATCCTGGAGGTCTATGGGGCACATTGATTCTAAACGAGTGTTCAGAGGATAATTTAGCCCATTGCAAAACTTGGACACTTGTTGAACAGTATCCATGGGGGGTGCATATTTAAGAAGAGAAACAAACTTGGAGTAGTATGCTTCCAAGGTCAGTCCCATTTGCTTCAAATTGAAGAACTCGTTCATCTTTTGGGTGCGATAAGCTGGAGGTAAATACCTCCCTCTTACAGCTTCTTTCAGCAAGTCCCAAGTAATGGTATTTTCAGGGACACCTTGATCTCGGCACCACTGCTTCCACCAAAGTCGAGCTTCACCAATTAATTTTAGCTTAGCTATCATGGCTTGGTTGGCTGGGATAGTTCCAGCAGCAGTAAAATAATCTTCCATCGATTTGATCCAAATTTCTGCATCAGCTTCCACATTTTCGCCTTTCCCATTAAACTCTGGATGTTTGACTTGCTTCAATAAATTCCTTTTCTCTTGAGCTTCGTTGGGAATTATTGTGGGTGCAAGATTCTGGGAAATTTTTAGAAATTCGTAAGTTAAATTTTACAACTCTATGTAGCGTCAATAATAGAGTTCAGTACTTCAAAATATCTCTTGCTTAGTTTACTGAAACAACTCTCAAATCAACTTTCTTCCCATAAAATTAAATTGCAATTTCAGAGGTTTCAAGACAAAAATAATAAAAATAGGATTGCATTATTTCTTTGATTGATGAAGTATCAATCAATCTTTTATTACAACGGATATACAAGGTAATCAGATGGAAGGAAATACATTATTCAGATGGCTCGCAGGCTCATCTTATTTTCTCTCAGGAAAGGATTCCCTACTACAATCTACATATGACACTCTGATATATCCTTTATGAAGTAACTTGGATTCGGAGAGTGAATATCTAGGAATCTATATTTTTGAGGGAGTTCAGGAAATCCCTCTTTTTTGTAGTTGCGACGGCTAGAGCGACCTATGACTTTTATTCTGTCAGTCGGAAGGATCTTCGTAACTTCCCCATAGATATATTGGTTTAGTTTGATCTTCTTGCCTCTAGTATACAGGGTTGAGTTTACAGTGGCCTCATGAAATAGATAGATCTTAACAACTTTAAGATCTTCCATCCATTTTACCCTTTTCAGATTATTTTGAAGATAAGCTAGACGGCTTGCATCAATATAGCAATATCCTCCACTAATCATCCACCGTCTTTCACGATATAGAGGCGACGGGTTGTACAACTGATCTAGTACTCGCATCATCTGAATTCTCCAGGAAAAACTGGATGAATGCATAGCTAACATAAACATTACTTGAAAGATCAAGAATCGCTTCCAAGATTCATTACTCTGCCATAATTCAAAAAACATACGTTAATAAAAGGAAGAAAACATGTCCTAGGCTATGCTTAGAAAAAAAAATAATATTTTTCTTAAGCTTACATCGTAATCTATACTAACGTGCGCTCTGATACCAACTGTGAGGTGTCCGCTAGTCCCAATCCATGGCACACCTTTTAGTAGTCCATCAGTAGGTTTTTCCATAAATGATGCCGCCCGCTGCTCCCTTGGAACATCACGGGATTGTCACTTAGGCCCTACCGAGTCTACTTCGCAACGGGAGAGTTCTGGCCGAACCCACTAGGATCGACCTGACGACTTGGGTTCCTAAAATCGGATGGGTCTCCTAGCAGCCAGCTAGCGTCAGTAATTTCGAGTTCCACTTTTTAGAGGATTACTCAATCTGAAGCGGACTTGCCATTGCACTTGGTTCAAAGAGAATGGGAGACGGAGGGGAGTGTGGTACGTCAACCCTCCTGCCCATAAGGCAAAATCCCATTCCGGTCCCCTAAAACAATGCAAGTCGGTTCTACCTAATGACTACTTGGTCAATTTATCGTCTTCCTATTTCTATATTCGATGTAGAAAAGCTCCCAGCTAACCGGGACCACCCTACCATTGGACGGACCCGTCGGGGGTTATGCCCACCCGCTTTCCTCTGATGATGGGTCATCTTTAGTTTTTTTAATTACGTACAACACATTTATTGGAACATATACAACCAGCTTCCTTAATTAATCCATTTAGTCACACGTTCCTTCACATAATTTATCTCACTAACACGCATACAATTCGAACAGTAAAGCAAACTTCTTTATTGTATTGGAAGTCTTATTACAATTCTCATCATTCCAACCCAGCGGAGAGATACACAGAATTCCATAAGGACATTCTGTCCACCAAGATTCCACCCTCGTAACTAGTATTTAGGGTTCCAGGATCCCATCCTGGGTCACGAAGGGGCTCGTCAGATTCTTGGAACAATGCAGGATTTACAGCCAGAGCCCCCTCTGGCACCTACAATTCCTACTGCCCGAGACTATCCCTACTGACAGACCTTTCGCCTACAGAGCCGGTCCAAGCCTCTCGTAGCGATAATCATGACCCCCTTGGAGTAGGGTCTCGCCGCTAGCTTGGGGGTAGCCTAGCGCGATCCTTCCTTTTATTCTATTGGCAATAATTTCAATCAAAATCTAGATTCTAGCAAACACAAACAGTCCTTTCAAATATGTATCAAATAGTGCAATGACAATCATCCCAACATGTAAATCACAGTTTCACATAGCCAAGGTAGACCTTATCCTAAGGCAACCTTTCATTCTAATGAGGATTCTTCTCCCCATAAAGAAGTGTTGAGTACACCTCTTAAAACACGTTAAGCAAGGCATGAGTTTTCCATTTGGATTCACTTATCTAACATAAGCAAAATCCCTTAAGGAAATATATTGTGTCAATAAACTCAACAATATGATCTTTAGGATTCCTAAATAGATAACCAGTTTCTATAACCTTCACTAATCAGTTCTTAACCTTGTCGTATTTTGATCATAACTCTATTGAATACGCATAAAGACATATGTACAATAACCTTTGACAATTAATTCTGTCTTGATTCTATGCCTTAGTATCCCAACTATTCTAGCTAGAAATCATAGTGATTAATCGTTTTATGCTTGAACTAATATGTCCTTCTAGATGAGTTATCAGTTTAATGTGTAAGCGAAGAATATGAAAGCTAATATCCTATGTAATTTATCTTATATTGTAAAATTGATAATCTAGTAATGAATAACCTGGTTTGGCGGCATGATGACATTAGGAACTTCATCTTTACTCGCGCTCGCATTAGCCACACCCGATGTTCCAATTGTGGTGGCAATTCCCGCAACCTCGAGCACTCCCGTATCATTGGCAATACCCGTTGCTTGACCGGTTGCATTGATTTCCATGGTTTTTTCACTTCGTCGCTTTGGAGCCATCGTCCACGAGGATTCTGAGAGATAGGGAAGGTGGGATAGATTTTAGATGAGAGAGGGTAGAGAATATGGCTTAGTTAAAGATCGAGACAAGGGATTTCAGCTAGCTCTCTTCCTCTCTCTCTCTCTCTCTCTCACTCTCTCTCTCTCTCTCTCTCTCTCTCTAGCTTCTCGCAGCCTCTTGAAGGAGTATTCTTCCTTCTCTCTTCTTCTCTCTCGCAGCCTCTCGGGGTCTCCTTATGTCCCTTATGCCTCTCCCATGCCTCGTATTTATAGTGAATTGGGGAAGAGGGCTTGTGGTTGAGAAGTGGAGCTCTTTGTGGAGGGGGATCTTGGAAAGATCAGTGATCTGATGCTCAGATCATAAATCTGATGGTTCCATTGGCTCCGAAAGGGGGGTAAAACCCCAAGACACTTGATTAGAAAGCTCTCAGTTCACTCTTTCTTCTTTTCTCTGTTCGAAGTGCTGTCTACTGCCTGTAAACTGCGATCGCGGCGCGCGCGATTTCGCCAGTCACTTTTCTTTATTTTTCTTTTTATAAAATCTTCAAACTAACTAACACATCACTTGTTTTTTTCTTTTAAATGACATCTAGTTCTAGAAATCTCCATATCTCTTTTTTTTGCTTTTTAAAATTAAGATAATCTCTAAAATATCTAAAATATTCTAGTCTTGTCCAAAGGTCTAATATTTTTAGACCATCCAAACTATACACATTATCCTAGTGATTAATATAACTCATAAGTTTCGTTCGCGTTGTAATTTACGTGAAGGATGGCCACGGTCCTTGCCAATTCGAAAAAAATATCGAATTTACGACTCTTGATTTTTCTAAATAAAATATTTTAAATTAAATAAAAATTATTAATAATTAATGTTAGTTAGTTTTTACCTTAGTTAGTCTTTAGTTAGTAATCTTACTAACTTAACTAACTTTTGAACTAACCAACTAACTTTTATTGTGTGGAAATATTACAGAGGTCCAGTAAGGGAATCATTTGAACTCCAGCCTCTTCTTCGAAGAATTTTCTGATCGAAACCTTGATCCCCAGTGAGGAGGATTAGGAATAGAAGTGTTAGGAGACGGAAGATGGACTAATGAAAGAGGATGAAGCGATGGATAGGCAAAATCATAAAATAAAGAATGGATTAAAGATGGATTTGCTGAAAATTGAGAAGATTTGGTTAAGAAAGGCGTTAAAAGATAAGTAGAAAAAGTTGATAGAATGTCAGGGGATGGGGAAGGACAAGGATCAGGAGGTAGAAAAACTCGATCTTCAATAAAAGAACAATGGGTAAATATAGGAATTTGAGGAGATCCTTGAGGCTGGAAAAGAAGGGGTAAAATGACCTTTGGGGTAGATTGAAAAAGGGAAATATAAGCATCATACCTATGAGCCATTTGTTGATAATGAGTTAGGCATGGTAAGAACGGACCTAAAGCTGATCTACGATGATAGGCTTCAAAGAAAGAAGTATCAAATGGGGGTTGGTTGGAAAGATAGGCTAAAAGATCCACCCTCAGTTGGTTAATGTTCTGGGCATGAGCTGAAGCTTTGACCTGACAGTGATTCAAAATGACAGCATCAACCATAGTGTGCCATGAAAACTCAGGACACTCAGCCACCTTTGAAGAATATCCCTGGAACATCTCATCAATCTTCTACTCCAAATGTCGGATATACAAACAAGCTTGCAATACCACATCTCCGATATACCAAGCCAGATCTTCATCATCTGGAATCAGTAAATCACCCCTCAAATACATATAGGACAGAAGCATTGTATCTAGAGTGACAGAGTCATCAAAAACCATCCTCACTACTTCTATTAGCAAATCAGATGACCAGGCCCCACTCCATCCATCCTTTGGAATAGGTAAATCCATCGTGGAAAGTTTTATATAGAAGGCCAACTTCTGTTGTTGATAATGGACAAAAAAGGAATGATCTGGTGGAACATATTCTTGATACTGCTCAAAAAAAGACCATAGTAAATCCATGCGAGATTGCAATCTTTCCACCTTGGCCTAAAATAAGGGACATAATGTAGCCTGTCTCTGAAGAGCTGCCAAGTCTGCAGGGGATAAAAGAGAAACTGGTTACACAAGAATCTGTGTATTAGACCGAGACTGAGCCAACTGATCTTTGAGTTGCTGGATTTGAGCATTGCTCTAGTCTAAGATAGCTGTGGTGGATTTAAACTTCTCTACTTGGGCAACTATCACCTCCTTCATCTCTTGGCTCTCCTTCTATAACTTATCCCTATCCTCTGTTACAGCAACCACTTGAGACCTAGCTTCTGCCAACTCAGCTTTCAACTTAGAGATTTCAGCTTTCTAAGTATCCATGAGCTTACTCTGCTGCTCCATTTGCGTACAAAGGTCAGAGAATTTCTCCTGAGCAGAGGCTAACTCAGTATTGGTCTTATTCAGTTCCTCCTTAGACTGCTAAACTTCATCATAAAATGAAGAATATAATTGTTGGATACAGGCAGTCATCGAAAGTTCAATAGAACTCTGGATATCCTTGCACAGGAACGGAATAGCATCTCCTGTTACCAGGCGGTCAATAGAAGGAATAGTAAGTTCTAGCATCCCATCTCTATGGGCTTTGAAAAGATTTAGTGTCTGAAGGAATGCAGGCAAGGTGCTGCAAGACTGGGCAGGAACTGTCACTGGAACTGGAGGAGGAGGAATAGGCACTGACTCAGCCACCCTCTTGAGGCGTTTTCTCTAAATGACAAGGGGAGGAGGAGAATCATCATCCTCAATTATCACATCATCATCTTCATTATGAGGCGGAGGAGGAACTTCTGGAGGATCAATTGGAGGCAAAGGAACTTCCTTTGCAGGTGCAGCATGTAGCAAGAAGACATAGAGGAAGGACCCAAATGTAACATTAGTCACATTTCCTCGAGTAGCTCGGATAAAGTGGTGATCCATCTTGGAGAGGAGGTAGGTACTCCAATCAATAGTTATGCCTTTCAAAATCATTCGTGAAGGTGTAAACAACTCCTTGGAAAGATAATGAGATGGAGATTTTGCAGGCATTAACCTGTCTTGAAGGAATTGGCATAGCTGTTTCCATAGGGGATTGGAAATCATGGAGACACCGACTCCTGACGTGGTAATGACCTTCTTCGGATCAAGAACATCTTGAGTATGCTTCTGCAACAGCTTCAAAATATCGTCATTGGCGAACAACTGTCTGGCAGCAGGGACAGACTCCCCACGATATGGCGGACCAAGAGCCTTGCCTAGACTCTTCGGTGTCAGAAGAACATTAGTGCCACGGACTGGACCAGACCTCTTACTGTAAGAGGTTAAAAACTCGTCACAAATGGTAGAATCATCTGGAACCAGTGGGAAAGAAAGGCTCATGAACTTGGACAAACCCGCTTTAGCGACAACGTCCGAATCCAGTAACAAAGAATAATCATGTAAAGCCAAAGGAACATACTAGATCGGGGGAGGAGTACGAGAGGGCGCCATTCAAATGGTTACACACACACACACCACAAACACAGACAAACAAAGAGAATGCCTGCAAAACAACAGACGAAAACCAAGGATAAGATATCAACCAATGTGGTAAAACGTGACTCGACCAACTATCCCCGAGCAAACCACAGCCTAGAAAGAATTCGACATGACCTCTACACATATGCGACCGAAAGCTTCATGCGATACAACATGCAAACACCCAAATCCCCGTATCAGGAAATAAAGAAAAAACTACACATCGTACTCGTAATCGTAACACATGGACAAATCAGACTACAAAAAAAAACGAACATCAAGACTAGACCATAACTTGACCCATCAGTGGTGGCAACTAATAGATTTGTACGCGCCCATCCCACGAAGCGAGTTCATTAAAAAGGGGAAATAAGTGCAGTGAGGGGAAGTAGTTTAATGAATGGTTCATTTTATAAATTATAAAGAAATGGGTGTATTTTTAATTAAGTGTTAAACCTTAACAAGAAAACGGCGGTTCCTTCTTAAAATTTTAATTACAAATTATTAGGTTTGAGTGGTGCTTTAACGCAATCCGGACTTCGATACCAGACTGAGGTCTCTAAATGCAAATTCATTTATTAAAAATTAAGGTGATGTGGAGCACTTTTTTGCCAGTGCATGGTTTTGTGATGGCTGGTTCATTGTTATTAAAAATATTAAGGTGCCTTTGAAGCGCACGTAGCGCGTGCTAAGTGAACGACGGATTGATTTTAATTAGAAAAATGTGTGTTTGGCGCGAGCGTGCATGCCATAGTGGTGTTTAGGATTCATGTTAAAAATTAAGCATGAATTTTGGGGTAGTGGAAAAAATAAAAAATACCTGGAAGTGGGTGTATGTGTATGCAATGAATGTGCACGTCTCAATCCCCAAAATGTAGGTCAGCAATCCAAAAAGAAAAACCACGAACTGAAAATAATTGGACACACGACATAGCAAGATTAGTGTATATGAATTTGTTTGGATGACTAATGGCTTATATGTTATTATTGTTATTTTTTTTTAAATGTTGTGTATTATTGATTGTATATTTTGGTTTTTATGTGTTTTTGTTTGTTGTAATGTTTTTTTTGTGTTTTTGTTGATCTTTGTGGCAAAATTTTGACAATGAAACACATAAAAAAATGTTGAAGATTTTCAACATCAATCCACCACGTGTGACCAAGGTATCTGGATTTTTCCAGATTTTTCAGCTTGTGTTTGGAATTAAAGAGGATTTTTCATGAATTTAGGCATTTAATGAAGCATTTTTGCCATAAAATAATAATGGAATAAATTGGCACAGCATTTTCAACTTAGGAAATATTCCAAAAATAAGCAAAGAAGTTGATGAATTTTTTTTAAAAAAAAATTGCAATTAAATTGGTATTTTTACCAATTTAAATGAATATTTGCTCATTTTGTGTGTATTTTTGAAAGAATTTTTACTTTTAGAATTTTTTGAAAGTTTTTTCTAAGATTTTCAGTTTGGAAAAATATTTCAATTTACTGCAAATTTAAGAATTTTTTGTAATTTTTTTTATTTTAATTGATTTTTAATGATTTTTTGAATTTTTAAATGTAATTTTAAGGTTTTTCGGGTTTGGAAATTAAAAATTCGGGAATATATACCCAGGAATGGATTGCGTGTCAGCTGCGTGTGAACAGCTGGCTGGTGCACATCATCGCATGGACAAGCTAACACGCGTCCCCGCGCGTGAACAGTCGCAAACGGACTCCCGCACACGAACCCGCAATCACATACGCGCACGAACTTTGCGGATGCACACATACCCATTCGTGGGATAGGGGACTGAGAAAGGTTTCTGCGGGTTTCATCTTTGTGTGGTGTGGAGGTCTTCGGCGGGTACGGGGCATAAGAGGGACTGGGGGGAACGAGGGCCTGTGGGGGGTGGGAATGTGTGTTTGTGTGCCTGGGGGGGTGGGTAGTGGGGTGGGTGGGGATTGGGGGGAACGGGGGCCTGGAAGGGGGTTGTGTGTGGGGGTGGTTGGTGGGAGGTGAATTGGTGGGAATTGGGGCTTGTGGGGGTGGGAATGTGTGAGTTGGGGGGGGGGGGGGGGGGGGGGGGGGGGGGGGGGGGGGGGGTGGGGGGGGGGTTTGGGAGTGGGGGGGGAATGGGGGGTAAGAATGAAGGAGGAGGGGGAGGGAGGCACCCGTGAAGCAGATGGCGGGCGGCAGACAGGGGAGGCGTGGTGTGGCAAGGGGTGGCAGGCGGCTGCAGGTGAGGTGGCGACCAGGGATGGCGGGTGGCTGCAGGGCGGGGAGACCAGGGAGCAGATGGCTCGAGGGCGTGGCGTGAAGGAGGACGGCGGCAGCAACTAGACAAGCGGGCGAAATGGCGGCTGGCGGCGACCGCTGAGGGGGGGACGGGTGTGGCGCAACCAGCGGGCGGGGGATGTCAGCAGCAGCAACGTCCGGGGCGGGGGGCATCCACGAGAAGGCGGCAGGAGAGGAGGGAGGGAGGAGAAGAGGAGGAGGAGGGAGGTGAGGAGGAAGGGAGAGGGAGAGGAGATGAGGAGGAGGAGGGAGAATGGAGAAGAGGAGGATGGAGGGGAGACGCAAGTGGGGATGGGGGAAAAGGGTGATTGGGGGGAAAGGTGTCGGGGAGAGAGAAAGGGGGGGTGGGGGGGATAGGGGAGGGTGCCCGTGGGGGGAGGGAGATAATAAAATGGTTTTTTTTAATAATAAATAAAATGTGTGTTTGGTTAAAATAATAAAGAAATTATATAAAGGAAGGGCGTGCCCCCGTCCCGCGTGCGTGCACGGTTTGCCGTGACGGGATCGGAAGGGTGCCGGGATGTCTGTACGGGGCACGCGGACGCGACCGGGGCGTGTGGAAACGCGTGAAATCGAAAACATGTGCGTTCACGCGCAGGACGAGTCGCGCGAAACACGTATAAACAAGGAAACATTAATATCTCACAATCCGAGCATCGAAACGAAATGTCGTAAAAACAAAAATTGTGCAAGACGGCAAGGGGAAGACAAAGGAAACGTGCAATGGGGGTTCGGGGGGGTAAAGGGCATTCACATGCAAAAAACGCAAAAAACGGGTGCAAAAACGCAAACGAAAATTAAGATCGGAAGATCCGTGCATCGGAACGAGGTACAGGAAGAAGGAAAAATGTGCAGAAGCACGTGCCCAACAATCCTATCACGTCAAAACATGGTTCCGACTGAGATAAGATGCGTTCACATGGGAAAAACCCAAAAAACAGATCCGAAAATAGAATCGGAAAATAATATTGGACGAACCGCTGGCCGGAATGACATGCAGTAAAAAGGAAAAATGTCCGCAAGAAGGGGTGGCACAGGGTTGTCATGTTAGAACGCAGTTCCGGCAGAAGTAGGAGGGGTTCACATGCGAAAAACACCAAAAATACACAGGGTTGTCATGTCAGGGAGAAAGTGGTTGGCAGGGGTATGATGTCAGATCACCGTTCCGAAACAAGAAAAGTGCGTTCACATGGAAAACTGACCAATTTACGCAAAATCCTTCAAAAATTAATAACTCAAAAACCGTGCATCGGAACAGGGGTAGGTAAAGAGGAAAATTGGTCAGTTGAAAGGGATGAACAGGGCTATAAGATTGGATGTGGATTTCGGTGAACGTAGGGTACGTTCACAAAGAAACACAGCAAAATAAGGGAAAAAGAGAAATGGAGGAGGAACAACCCCAAGGGAGGGGTGACAAGAGATGGGTGGGTGGGGAAGGGACCCCAAGAGTATAACAGAAAGTCATGGCGTACATGCATTAGCAAGTTGAGGCATATGCAGAGGGGTATGCAATGTAGACGCGCAGGGACGCGTCCCCACACTTAAAACCTTAACGGGTAGGGTTGACCGAGCAACAGGGACCTAGGACCACTCAACAAACCAACCACGAATGTCCCCACACTTAAAACATGACCGTCACTGAGAAACAGAAGGGGTAGGGTTAGAAAAACTTGGCCCATATTGTAGAGAATCAAGGTTGATTGTCGATGGCACGTCTTGTGTTGTTGTCGGCTACTGCGGGAGGTACCAAGGCATCTTCACAGCACACATCCATCATGGCAGGGACCATGCGGCAGCACCCAGGGAGGTAGCTGTTTGAAGGAATCGCAGGAAATTCGTCGATGATGAGGAATGTTGCACTCAACGCACAATCACTCATATGGAATGAAAGAGCAGTCACGCACCCCATGACTAATATCACTCATGATGAAACCCATAGTGCACACTCGGTTTAGGAATCGACAAGGGGGATAGTACAGAGGGAGTATGCTAGGGTGCACAGTTGATGGTGCATTAGTGCGTCCAACCCGTCTGGCATAAGTGCAAGGAGGAAGGCAAGGGAGCCTTACAGTGCAGTGTACAGAACAGGGTGGCGTGTCCTGTGATGATGGCAGAAACCCACCCCGTGGGTGCATAGGGAAACGAGAATGTACCTGACTCCAAGTGTCATAACGTTCCTCAAATCTCGCCTCTCAATGAGTGATTGAGGAAACACCAGTCATACTCAGTCCACCCTCTGTCTCATGCTCTGTTGATAGATACAGAGGGGCAGCCCTTTCCTCAAATCCATTGATGTAATCCTCATGGTCACTTATGCAAAGGTTGTATGCCTTGTGCGCATTTGATGGTGCAACTGTGCATCCCGCCCTATGCCGGCATACAATGCAAAAAGGAAAGCCAGGGATCCTTATGGTGCAATGCACAGAAACAGATCATGCTTTGTGCATTGAGAGGCCCGTCCCGTGCGTGCAACACTGCATTCACACAGCGTACCTCTCATTTGATTTAAAGGAAAAAGACTGGTCTCTCGCCCCATCCTCTATCTCACACTCGTTTGATAGTTACAAAGGGAAACCCATACTCACTTCCCCATCCGGTTAGGATGAAAGCTTGCATCACTCAAGGGGTTGTCGATGAAGATCGCGTCGTTCAGTGTTGAAGAGGCGTACCCAGGGAGGTAGCCAACAGATCGAACGTTGTGTTGGATAGGACATGTCGTCTGCTAGAGGACTATCAAACGCTCTACAAAAAAGGCACAGGACACAGCGTACCAAGGGAGGCAGCTTCGGAACTGGATCCTGGGGATGTCAATTGATGAATTCACTTTCTAGACTGCTGGGTGTTGCCACCTTTTCCACAGCCAGCTTCCCGCCCAAGGGTGTTTGCCACCTTTTCTTGGAGCGAGGCCTGCTATGACAGGGAATTTCTTCCTTTTCTCCCATAACAGACTTTTTTCTTTCTTTAATTTTTTTTTCTTCTTTTTCTCCTACTCCCGAGGGTGTTTCCACCTTTTCTCGAAGAATAGGTCGGCATGACAGGGACGGAAGTCCTTTTCTCCCATGACTGATATGTATGTATGTATGTATGTATGTATATATATATATATATATATATATATATATATATATATATATATATATATATATATATATATATATATATATATATCGAATTAGAAATACCATTTCTCAGAACCAACCTTGCCACCACTGCTAGATCAGACAGGAAGAGAACAAAATAAGGGTGGGAGGTGGCTGTGAGGGGCTAACAAAATGAGGCCGCCTCATCAGAATAAACATGATGGCGATCACAAGCACCAAAAGAAGTACTGCTCGACAGTCAAAAGAAAAAGAGTCGGCCGACTGTGATTGTCAGGATCCCCAGGGAGGGAAGTACTTCTTGCGGCAATATCCATTGATCAGGAAGGGATCATCAGAGGCATCAACGGTTTGCACTTGGACAGAGCCATTAGGGTTGACAGCACGTACCTTGTAGGGACCCATCCAACATTGTTGAAGCTTGCCAGGAAACTTGCCAAATCGTGAATCATAGGCTAGGACCAAATCACCTTCCTTGAACTCCTTGTGCTTGATGAAGCTGTCATGGTAAGCCTTACGTCGAGCTTACGTGGCTTCCATGCACTGTAGAGCCATCCTGCTAGTTTCGTCCAAACATTCCAAGTGCAGGAGACGGCGTTGCAGTGAATCATCATCCCCCAAACGCTCTTCGATAGCCACTCGCAAAGAGGGAAATTCCATTCAATAGGGAAAACAGCTTCTGTACCATACACCAGCTGGAAGGGTGTCTATCATGTTGCTGCTTTATGGGAGGTTCTATACGCCCAGAGGGCCTCTGTAAGTCGATTATCCCAATCATGACGATGTGCGGCAATCGTTATTGTCAGGATCGAGCAGAGGATGCGATTGGTAACTTCAACTTGGCCATTGGCTCTGGGGTAATAAGGAGTGGACTTGCGATGGCGGATCTTATACAACTCTGTCAACTCTTCCATGACTTTATTAATGAAATGAGTGCCTCTGTCACTTACCAGCTCTAGGGGACTGCCAAAATGGGTGATGATATTCTCGTACATGAACAGGGCCACGCTGTTACCATCGTCCCGCTTTAGGGCTTTAGCTTCACACCACTTTGTGACATAATCCGTACATACCAAGATGTATCTATTATGTTTCCTTCTAGTGGGTGGATCGATTGGGCCAACAAAGTCGATGCCCCACTTCTCGAACGGCTTCAAGGGAAGGATAGGTTGCAATGGCATGGCACTTGTTTTGGTGGGTTTCCCCATTCACTGACAAGCATCACATCACTTGCAGTAATCATAGGCATCCTTGTGGAGGGTTGGCCACCAGTATCCTACTAACAGAGCCTTCCTGGTTGTGGCTTCTCCTGCAAAGTGGCCTCCACATAGCTCGTCATGGCAAGCCTTCAAAACAATCCCAATCTCATCTCCTGCAACACATCTTCTGAGCACTTTGTCTTTGCCTTTCTTGTATAGTACATTGCCTAACAAGGTGTAGGGGGCTGATTCTAACATAAGCTTCTTCCTTTCCCGACTAGAAATGCCAGGAGGATACTGTTGGGTTGCCAGCAGATTGGCAATGTCTGCATACCAGGGGGTTACAGTTTCTACCAGGAATAGGGAAGCATCAGGGAGGTCTGGATCATCCTGCTCCTCGTCTGCAATCTGTGGGATATGCGACAGATGATTAGCCAGAACATGGGAACGACCAAGTTTGCTAATCACCTCAAAGTCGAACTCCTGGAATAGAAGGAGCCATCTCATCATTCGTCCTTTCACGTCTGCTTTGTTCATCAGGAAGGACAAGGCCTCATGATCCACATAAAATTTAAAGTGGGTGGACAGCAGATAGTGGCGAAACTTCTCTAGGGCAAACACCATTGCCAAGCACTCAAGCTCTGTCATTATGTAGTTCCGCTCTCTATCAGTGACTTTTCGGCTTGCGTAATAGATCGGTTGATCTAATTTCGAGGGGCCCTTTTGACATAGGACAGCACGTAGCCCTTCAATTGATGCATCAGTGTGTACATAAAACTCCTTCCTCCAATCAGGAGGTTGCAGAATGGGTGCCTCAATCAGACACTGCTTCAGAGTGTTGAAGGATGTGTCACAATCTTCTGTCCAAATAAACTCTGCATATTTCCTCAAAAGCTTGTGCAAGGAGGTTGTCTTTATTGCAAAATGGGCTATGAACCTTTTGTAGTAACCCACATGGCCTAGGAATCCCCTCAACTATTTGAGGTTGGTGGGTGCTGTCAGAGCTGCAATCTTTTCGATCTTTGCAGGGTCTATTGATATCCCTTGTGCAGAGACAATGTGGCCCAACAGAACTCCAGAAGAGACCGCAAAGATGCATTTGTCGGGGTTGAGGGAAATCCCATACTCCCAGCATCCGTCAAAGCATTGTTCCAAATGTCCCCAGTGTTCATGGATCAAACTATAGACACAGAAGTCATCCAAATATACCTCAATAAAGTCGTGCAGATGATTTTGGAATGCGGCCATCATGACTCACTGGAAAGTAGCAGGGGCATTTCAGAGTCCAAACGGCATCACTCGATAAGCGTAGGTCCCCCATTCTGTGGTCAAGGTTGTTTTGGATTGGTCTTCTTCTGCTATCTGCACTTGGTTATATCCACTGAATCCATCCAGAAGGGAATAAAGCTCATGTCCTGCCACTGTGTCCAACAGTTGGTCTATGAAAGGGATAGGAAAGTGATCCTTCTTCGTCTTGGAATTCAACTTGCGGAAATCCGCACATATACGAAGCTTGCCATTCTTCTTGGGTGCAACCACGATGGGTGAAACCCATTCTCTATTTGCAACTGGATAGATGAACTCGGCTTCCAGAAGCTTCAGCAGCTCTGCTTTCACCAATGTGGAATAATTCGGGTTCATTCGCCTCTGTCGCTCTACCGTACTGGCTTGGCATCAGGCTCCAAGTCAATATGATGCTGAGATATTGTGGGATCAATCCCCTTTAGGTCTTTGTAGGACCACGCAAAGACGTCCAAATTCTCTTTCAACAAGTTGTACAAAGTTGACAACTCCTCTTCTAGTAGGCTACTACCCATCTTCAAATGGCGTTCAGTGCCATCTACATCCACAAAGGTTAACTGCCTTTCACCTTCTACTTCACGGATGAAGGTCCCCGGACTGCTTCTGGGTACAGATCCGACTCCTTCAAGGGGGTGGTGTCCTCTTCTGATGTCCCACTAAACCCAACTTCTTCTTTTAGTGGAGACCTAGGTTGCTCCTTGAGATGTTGAAATGGGATTAGAGCCGTTTCGGGTTTGGTTTCAAGATTAGTTACCTCTTGGCTTGAAGACTCATCTTCTGATGACGCGTCCAGGAATGTCACATAACAGGGACCCTCTGATGCCTATTGGAATCGTGAGACTGGTGCTTGTCGACATGGTGTATCATCATCATCTTTTCTTGGCAAAGGTGGGTGAGGGCGGCATGAGCCACTGCTGAAAGACGGCTTGGTCTTCTTTAACCATTTCTTATAAAGATTTTGCATATGAAAAAATCCATTTACCAGACCAAATGGTACCATTGCCATTCTGTCCCACAGCATGACCTCGTCTGCTTCCGATGCTTCTGGAACTTCTTCTTCATATATATCCTCTTCGGGTGGGATAGATTCTTCCATCTCACTTTCATAACCTTCTTCTTCAATATCGTCTCCGTCCTCTCCGGTCTCTGTCTCTATCTCTGTCTCTGTAGGAGCTCTGTAAGAGAAGAACAGGTTCTCTATTTCATCTTCTGCCTCTGTCTCTAGCTCTGTTATGGCCATGTAACAGGGAGAGCAGTACATCCATGCTTCTATCTCACGGTCAGAAGTGATTTCGGAAATCATTCCCGGTTTAGGAAAGAAGTATTCACCCATTGACAGGGACTTTGCATCTTTTGGGAGTTGGCTTACAGTATCCACTGTTAAGGAACATGCCACTGTTTTCTTGGGAAGGATCTGTTTGACAGCATCTTTGTCTGCTGATGTTCCATCTGTAGCCTCATTGGGTTCCATCAATAATTGGGTAGCATCTTCATCTGCTGATGTTCCATCAATAATTGTTGGAATGTGAGGTTTGGTTTAAAGGTATCTAGATCTCTAACCAGATCGTATTCCTTAATAGGATCCATTGGCTTCTCTAACCGGTTAGGGAATGGGAAAACACCCATTTTCATTTCCCCTTTTCCTTCTAACAGGGGCATCATGGGGCCTTCTTCTACCACTTGTGGCACTTCCTCCTCTTCTATCTCCTGGACCTCTGGTCCTGTCTCTGGAATTGTCTCTATGACTCTCTGTGGCACTATGGTGCTCTGTACGGCATTGTCAGGCTCTGTTCTGTTCTGTTCTTCTATTGGAAGATTGAACTTTACTGTTTTGGCAAGAGGATTATTTTCTTTCTGGATAGGTGGTTCCTTCTTCTTTGCACGCGTGATGGCAGCAACTTCCAATTCCACTAAATTGGAGGTAGGATCTTGGGCCTTGGCTGGATTATTAGTAGCACTGTTTTTCACTGGGGCTAGGCTTGGACAGTCTTTTGCAGTGTGGCCTTCTCCTTTGCATTGACTGCGTAAGGGCTTGTAATCCACTGACCTTCTGGGATTTGGACAATTTGGTGAAATGTGTCCCTTTTCTTCGCATCTGTAACACTCCACTTCTGATCTCTGACCACTGCCAAACTGTCTTCCTCTGTAACTTTGAGATGGAAATCTTCTGGGTCCGAAATTAGGACCAAACTCTCTAGGCTTGGGTCCAATATCTTGTGTTGTCATTTTGGATTCCATCAAGTTGAATCTTGCATGTTCTTCCTCCCTTCTCCTATCATACATCTCCTTCAGAGAGCAAATATCCTCTGTATGGTTCTTCCCCAAACAGTAGGAACAGAAAGCTCCACGGGTTGTTGGCTTTCGTGTACATTCGGTGGCTAAATGGCCTGCTTGATGACACTTACCACACCAAGTATTTGACCGCATCACATCTCTTCCTGCTCCTGCAACGTTGGATATGCTGGCGGTATTCACTTTCAGTATCTGTAGCTACTCTGTAATCACATCCATCAACTCCCTTTTTATATTTGCAACTGAGTTGGATAAATAATCCTTCAAGCTTTCTCCTCATGAGGTACTGGAAGCAGGGTTTTAAGGAGTCTCTGTAATCACTGCATAAACAAGTTGGGATGGTGCAGAGGGGTCTCTGTTCTGATTCTGATTCAGAGCTCCTGTTTGAGTTGTTGGTGGCTGTTGGCTCCAGTTGGTAGGGTACCACTGTTGCTGCTGATTTGGCATTGGGAAAATTGGTTGGGACCATTGTTGTTGTGGTTGAACCATCGTTTAAGGCATTGATTGTGGCCACTGTGGATTTGGTGCACTGTACTATGATACTGGGGGCATCTGTTGGTAGGGGTAGGGGACTGTCCCTGGGATTGCATTTGGTGGGTACATCATTCCTGGCATCAGAGGAGGTAGGACTCCTCTTCCTGGATTCATCGCCAATCTAGCTTCCACTTCATCATACAGTCTTGCACCTTCTGTTGTTGCAGCTTGCAGTGTGGCTGGTCTTTGCAGCTCCACAAACTTACGGACTTCTGGTTGTAATCCTCTGAGAAACGCCCCCTTTTAAATGCCATCATCTAGATTATGGTTAGTCCATCTCTTCAGGATGGATTCCATTCGTGAGACATAAGCTTCTACTCTTTCTCCAGAGGACTGACTTAAATTCATAAATTCCTCTCGCATCCGCTCTTCAAAACCTTCACGCCTGAATTTAGTGAGAAAGGTCAACTTCAGGTCGTCCCATGTGCTAAAAGTTCCTGCTGCTTGTCTCTCATACCACTGAAATGCCGCGCCCTTGAAAGTGGCGAGGAATATTGCCAACCAATGCTCAGGGGTTCTGGCATTGTTAGCCACACATGCTACCATAAACTCTGCTACATGAAGATCGGGGTCTTCATTGTACTCTCCCTTAAAAACTGGCAATGGGACTACATTCACTGGCTTATCATCAATATTTCCACGACGGATCTAGATTGGAAGTGGACCTCCAACAGGAGGAGGAAGGGCTTGATGTGCCATTGGGACTTCTGTAAAGAGTTCTGCAAGGGCGTCAAAGGTGGCTTCTGCTGCGAGCTCGTTCTTGGCTTTGATTTTTGCTTTCTCTCTTCTCACGTACCTCTGGACTCGTTCTAATGCTTGCCTCTTTATTGCGTCATTCATCAAGGGTTTGGCTCCACTATGTTGTTAGTGCTCCACAAAGGGATAACAGAAGGCTTCAGTCTCTGGAGGACTCTCTTGCCAACATTTCTTCTACTTCTTCCTTTTCAACGTCCCTGAATTCTGCTTTCATGCCACTGCACAGAGGAAGGTATTCGATTCTGAAGGTGTCAAAATGCATACGTCTAAGCATTGTGGTGGTGCCATCATCATAGTAATGCCAGCTTCTGATGGTTTCAACAGTGTATGTTGTAAAGAACACTCTATCTACCAACTTCCAGTGGGTTGCTAATTGAACAAAAAGAAGATTATCAAAACACCAAACATCCCATGTATCTTGCTGTTGAGCATCCATGAACAAATTCCAGCTTTTTTCCTTCTTGTCTTCGTAAACCTCTACAGACCAAGACTCCTGAAGCTTCTTCACAATCTCCCACTTGATGATGTTTGAAAACTTCTCAATGAATGTCAAATCTTTCGTGGATGGTCATTCTCTCCGTTTCTGCTCTTCAGTTTGTTCCCAAATAGTTTGCCACTAAGATATAAGTTTCTACTGCTTCAACAGGAAGAGGAAACAGTCCACCACATAGAGCATGCATCATGATGGTGATATGTTTCCGCCATTGTGGGATGAACTTCTTGTGGAAAGTGGCTTTGATTATGAGAAATTCCAACACTTCAGTGGAAGAAGGAACTTTACAAACATCCATTGAATTCTTCTCTTCTTGGCAATGCCACTTCCCTCATTTTCAGCCTCTTCTGGTGCTTGTTGATGGCAAGTATTCCCCGGCTGCGCACCAAAAACATGGCGCCCCAAGAGGAACACCAATAAAAATGGAATTCTCTTGCAAGAAAATCTATCTTTAACATCAACAAGCTTTTATTTCATTCTTTTGATCATCAAAACAAAGAAAACAACAATTCTTCACGCAGCATCATAGTAGATATCTCCCACAGATTTGACAGAATCATCCATAATCTTCAACATCTTCATCAAATCCATCAATAGAACAAAGAAATAAAAGGAATACACCATCTTTGAACGGAAATCAATCACATATTATTCATCTTCAATATCTTCATAGTTCTCTCTCTCAATCTCTCATATACAGTCACACTGTTTTGATAGATTTGACTATCTCTGACTCTCTCTCTCTCTCTCCATCAATAGTACATCTTCTCCTCACTACAATACTCTCATAATAACCCTCAATAATCCTTCTTAGGTCGTGGATGCATCTCCCAAGAGGTATGTCT
This sequence comes from Lygodium microphyllum, assembly GCF_053477565.2. Lineage (NCBI taxonomy): Eukaryota > Viridiplantae > Streptophyta > Polypodiopsida > Schizaeales > Lygodiaceae > Lygodium > Lygodium microphyllum. The sequence continues at coordinate 81,265,619 of NC_141156.1, forward strand.
AATATGAAAAGGCACCAGAGCCACTACAGTGTCTTTTCATAGCTCACCACTGTCACTTCACTCGTCTTTACTTCAGTCTTCAGCAGCTACTTCTTTGACTTCTTTTAGCTCTTTTGCACTTGTATTCACCTCTTTCCAAGACTATAAAACTTTCCCAAGCTACACTCTCATCCAACAGAACACATACAGAGGCATACAGAAGGTCTACAAAGGCTCACAGAAGCTCAACAGAGAGTTACAGAAGGTCAACAGAAAGCATCAGAACCACATAACTCATACCAAAACCATCAAAAATCACTCAATAAGCTTTCAAACAATCTCAAACCCTATCAATCAACACTCCATCCTTCCATACAGAGAGAAAACAGAACAAAACAAAAGCTCAACAGAAGCTATCAGGACCAAACAAAACATATCAGAACATCAATAGAACTTCACGTCTCTACTAATAAACATCATGAGCTTAATAAAACCATTCCAACCTATCCAAAACACTCTCAAACCACTTCCAAACCAATCAATCATCTCATAAAATCAACCATTCAGCTCTCAAAAACAACAAAAATCAACCAAAAAATAGGTCATTTCAACACTCAACATTAGGATTGAGTTCTAACCAATTTATTTTTGTAGCTGAAGACTGCTAGGTATTCACTTTTGTCAGTTTAATTGTATTATTTTTCTAACAATTGTGAATGTTTCAGTTGATGTGTAGAGCAAGCAGCAGTGGTAGTGGAAAGCATTGGAGAATAGCGTGTATTCAAATTATCATCATTTTTTTATGGGTGCGTATCTTAGGCATAGCATCCATATTTTGATGCGTTTATTTATTAAAACGTCTGATATTTATTTGTTATTTTTGTATGCGTATGGGCGCACAATTTAAATATTTGTATTGGACATTGTATTTGGGTACTACCTGACTCCTTGGGCGCCCAATAGCTTTAATTCTTTAGTGGCACAAAAGCAAACACAAAAGCTAAAGCGTGCTAATTGTAAATTGGGCTATTTTTTTAGCTTGAAGATGAATAATATATAAAATACATGCTTTGTGGAGCGCTCACACAAGGCATGGGGGGAGATTACACCTAATTAGTGTTAGATATGATCAATGCCCCACCCTCATTAGGTGCTACCAATGATCCATGGTGCTCAAAGTTGTAAGGCCCCCATTATGAGGAGAAGCCAAATGTGAGCCCGGACATTGGTTGAGTCCTGACTTGTATATCAGATGAGTTCTATGTGACCGGATGGCAAAAAGGTGACTGTTGTGGGTCTAATCTTTGGGTTAGACGGAGTGGTTAAGTTGGTAGCAACTCGAGGCACATTGCATTGAGTTGCGGCGTAAGGGAGTTAAAAGGGGCCCCTATTGTGGGGTCCGGGGGCCGCGAAAGCGGCCCTGGCTGGGGGGTCCTAGGGGGGCCAGCGGCCCCCCTGGTGAGGGTCCGGGGGCAGCGCTCCCGGCCCGATGGTAAAGGGAATATTCCCTGGCCGACTAGTGGAGGCTCATATGGTAGGTCGGACCTAACGACCTTCACGAGCTATAAAAGCTAAACCCCTTCGCAACCATCTGACACTCATCTTTCACCCAGTCAGAGTTGTTATTCCAGCTAGCCTTAAGCTCTTCACCTATCTTCTGTCTAGATCGCCATCTTAGCTTCACACAGTGGAAGCGCACGGGTGAACAGAGCCAACTTTGTATCAGTTGTTTGGAGTTAAAGAATTTACTGATTCTCCTCTTATCTATTGTGTACTCTCTATCTCTTTCTCAGATTCTGTTCGCTGCACCGTGTAATATTTTACATGGTATCAGAGCCCAGGGGGCTCTAAAGATCGGAGAGCGTACAAGAGGCAAAGGCTTCAACAGCAAAGAGAAACTATGTCGACTTCTAGAAGCGGTGCAGGAGGTGGTGTTGCTGTACCGGCTATTCAAACACTGAGAATTCGTCCACCAACCTTCAGTGAAGGCAAGTTAGATGGTACAAACTACACCTTGTGAAAGTTCAAAATTACAACTAACCTTGATTCTTATGAGCTTCTGGAGACTGTGCTGGGGACTGACGCAGAACCATAGCCTACCCCCGACCCATCAAATCCTAGTGTGATGATTCCTCCGAATGCAGATCTTCTACGAGCTTGGAAATGAAGGAATGCAGATGCATTGTGTGCCTTAGTTACAAGCTGTTCTGACAGTGTTTTGACTCTGATTCAGCATACAAAAAAAGCGTCAGAGGCTTGGAATGTACTAAGGAGTCAGTATGAAACATGAAACCAAACAAGGATTCAAAACTTGGAGAATCAACTAGCAGTGGAGAAGTTTGCTGAAGGAGAGACGGTTGAAGCATTCATCACTCGGATTAAGAATCTACGCGACCAGATGGCTGGTGCTGGGATACAAAAGACTAGCAAAGAGCTAGCTCAGAGGTGTATTCGGATCTGTCCACAAAAGTTTGATGGACTAGTAACTGCCCTTAATACTCAGGTGAGACCTCAAGCTTTGACTTTTAAGGAGTTTTGTGCATTATTAATGGAGGAGGAGTTGAGGCTGAAAGCCTGAGAAGGAAGCAACAATGGAGATGCTACATTCTCTGCCAATGCAAAAGGCAAAGGTGTTTCCTCCACCAAAAATGATGGTGACAAAAAGAAGAAGGGCGGCAAGAAGAAGTTTCAAGGAGAGTGCTTCTACTGTAAGAAGAAAGGACATCCAATTGCAGATTGTCGTGTCAAGAAGGCAGATGAAAAGAATGGTACCCTTAAAAGTAAAGGGAAAGAGACAGCCAATACGGCTGAAGCAGAGTTGGAATTATTCATGGCGACCATTGAGGAAGTGTGCTCCTCAGCGCAAGAAGAATCTACCACTGACTCATGGGTGTTGGATAGTGGGGCCTCCCGTCACATGACCAACAAGAAAGGTCTATACAGTTCTATGCAGCCTCTACAAGAATCCATCACTGTGACGGTTGGAAATGATGCTAAATGCCCTGCTGCAGGCACAGGTACTATTTCTTTTGTTGCTGCAAATGGTGAAGTCAAAAAGCTTTCAAATGTGTTGTATGTTCCCAAAATCAGGAGAAATCTCTTATCAGTTGCTGCCATAACTGATCTTGGTCCATGAAGTGAGGTTCAAGAAGACAGGTGCAGAAATTATTGATAGTGCTGGCACAATTGTTGGCAAAGGAGAAAGAAGGAACAACCTGTATGAGCTAAGTGCTCTTACAGCCACCGCTGGAGTGGGCACAAGTAAGCTTTGGCATGAAAGGCTTGGACACATCGAATTTGCAGTATTGAAGGAGATGCAAAAGCAAGGTATGGTTGCTCACCTACCTACAATAACTGAATTGAAGGAACCATGTGAAGCTTGTATGATGGGCAAGCAACAGAGAAAGGCATTTCCACAAGAAAGCAAGAATAGAGCACAAGCTCCTCTAGAGTTAGTGCATGCTGACTTGTGTGGTAAGATGCCTACACATGCCTTGGGGGGATCTTCTTATTTTATGTTGATTGTCGACGACTACAGTAGGAAGTTGTGGGTGTACTTCCTTCATGATAAGGCTCAAGCTTTTGGTAAGTTTAAAGAATGGCTAATACTTGTTGAGAATGAAACAGGGAAAAGCGTGAAGAAATTTAGAACAGATGGTGGTGGTGAGTTCAACTCAAAGGAGTTTGAGGGCTTTTGCAAGAGCAAAGGGATCAAGCGTCAATTCACGACGCCTCACACACCTCAGCAGAACGGTGTTGTGGAACGCAGGAATTGCACCATTGTGGAGATGGCAAGATGCATGCTAAAGGGCAAGGGATTGCCTAACCATTTTTGGGCTGAAGCTGTTAATACTGTAGTCTACATTCTAAATCGGAGCTATACAAAGGCTCTCAAGGGAAAAACACCTCATGAGGCTTACACTCGTAAGAAACCATCTGTCTCACATTTCAGAATTTTTGGATGTGAATGTTATGCACATGTTCCAGATGAGAAGAGAAACAAGTTACAACCAAAAAGCAGAAAATGTATCTTCTTGGGTTATAGTGATGAGCAGAAGGCTTACAAATTATATGACCAAGAGGCAAAGAAGATCATCGTGAGCCGTGATGTTGTGTTCAAGGAGGAGCCGCATATAGTGGAGGAGGAGAAGGCAAGTTCTTCCACTTTATCATCAAGCGAAGAAGTAGTCCACTATGAACCTGTCCCGAGAGCTATCCCTATCCTTAAGGAGGAGGAAGCATCATCTTCAGATGATGAGGAAAAAGTTCACCAACCTGAAATCACCCCACTGGAAAAGCCATTGCCGCGTTGGGTGAAGCAGCTCTATGACCACAATAATCCTATGCCGGCATCTGTTGAGGAGAAGGCAGACAGACCAAGGAGGTCTCAGAGAATAGAGAAGCAAAGGTGGGCTTCTGCTCACATAGTCAATATGGCCTTGATGGTTGAGATTATGAGAGAAGTAAAGGAGCCAACTGACTTAAGAAGCACTTGCAAATCCATCATGGAAGGCTGCTATGCAGGCAGAGTATGACAGCATAATGAAGAATGACACTTGGGAGCTAGTGGATCGACCAGCAAAGCGGAAGGTTATTGGCACCAAGTGGATCTGGAAGGTAAAGTACAAGGCTGATGGTACCTTAGAAAAGTACAAAGCTAGACTGGTTGCCCAAGGATTTTCACAAGTTGAAGGGTTTGATTTTCAAGAGTCATTTGCCCCAACTTCCAGAATGACCACTATTCGCACGGTGCTTGCAGTGGCTGCCCACAAGAAGTGGCCAGTGTACCAAATGGATGTTAAGTCAACGTTCTTAAATAGTGACCTCAAGGAGGAGGTGTACGTGGCTCAGCTACCTGGGTTTGAGGCCCCCCATTCTGAGAACAAAGTGTGTAAACTGAAGAAAGCATTGTATGGGCTGAAACAAGTCCCCCAGAGCATGGTACCAGCGGATAGATAGGTTCTTTTTAAACCTAAACTTCAAAAGATGTGCCTCAGATGCTAACTTGTATGTTTACAGGGATGGTAAAAAGTCTGTAGTGATTGTCCTATATGTGGACGACCTTCTTATTACAGGTGACTATGAAGATATGATCAACCAAACTCGAAAGGCTTTGAGTTCTGAGTTTGAAATGACAGATTTGGGCTTGCTGCACTATTTTTTAGGGATTGAAGTCTGGCAAGAGCCAGGAAAGATCATCTCTCAGAAGAAGTATGCATGGGAGATCTTGAAGGCATTTGGCATGACCGAGTGCAAGGAGATAGCTACACCTATGGAGGTGAATGCAAAGTTATCCGTTGAGGATACATCAGCACTAGCATACATTGGGAGGTATAGGAGGTTGGTCGACTACTTGTGTAACACCAGACCAAATATCAGTTTTGCTGTTGGTGTTTTGAGCAGGTTCTCAAACAAACCTCATGAGAGTCATTGGAAGGTTGGGATGCGGGTGCTCAGATACTTGAAGAAAACTCTTGACTATGGTATCACATACAGTTTCGAAACCTCTCTTGTGGGGAACTGTGACTCAGATTGGGCAGGAGACATTGATTCCAGGAAGTCAGTTTCTGGTTATTGTTTCACTTTGGGTTTAGGAATTTTCTCTTGGATTAGTAAGAAGCAACCAACAGTGGCATTGTCTTCTACCGAAGCAGAGTACAAGGCAGCTTGTTTTGCTGCATGTGAGGCAGTATGGCTGAGAAGGATTCTATGGCATATGGGAGTGCAGGATGAAGAACCAACTGCGCTGAGATGTGACAATCAGAGTTGCATCGCCATTGCCAAAAATCCAGTGTTTCATGTACGCACCAAACATATAGAGATCCAGTATCACTATGTGCATGATTTGATGGAGGATGGGATAGTGGAATTGGTCTACTGTCCAATAGAGGAGAATGGAGCAAATATCTTCACTAAAGCACTTACGAAGGATCTGTTTCAAGTTCATCTTCAGAGACTCGGCATTGGGACGAGGAGATAGTTCACCTATGGGTGGACATTGAGGGGGGGTGTTAGATATGATCAATGCCCCACCCTCATTAGGTGCTACCAATGATCCATGGTGCTCAAAGTTGTAAGGCCCCCATATGAGGAGAAGCCAAATGTGAGCCCGGACATTGGTTGAGTCCTGACTTATATATCAGATGAGGTCTATGTGACCGGATGGCAAAAAGGTGACTATTGTGGGTCTAATCTTTGGGTTAGACAGAGTGGTTAAGTTGGTAGCAACTCGAGGCACATTGCATTGAGTTGCGGTGTAAGGGAGTTAAAAGGGGCCCCTATTGTGGGGTCCGGGGGCCGCGGAAGCGGCCCCTAGCTGGGGGGTCCTAGGGGGGCCAGCGGCCCCCCTGGCGGGGGTCCGGGGGCAACGCCCTCAGCCCGATGGTAAAGGGAATATTCCCTGGCCGACTAGTGGAGGCTCATATGGTAGGTCGAGGGACCTAACGACCTTCGCGAGCTATAAAAGCTAAACCCCTTCGCAGCCATCTGACACTCATCTTTCACCCAGTCAGAGTTGTTATTCCATCTAGCCTTAAGCTCTTCACCTATCTTTTGTCTAGATCGCCATCTAAGCTTCACACAGTGGAAGCGCACGGGTGGACAGAGCCATCTTTGTATCAGTTGTTTGGAGTTAAAGAATTTACTGATTCTCCTCTTATCTGTTGTGTACTCTCTATCTCTTTCTCAGATTCTGTTTGCTGCGCCGTGTAATATTTTACATAATTAGTCTCTTGTTTCATGTCGTGCAAGCTTTCTTTTGTGCAAAAAGTAGAGTTCTTTTGTTCTTGGGGACCTTCTAACGCTCACTATGCGCGCATACGGTGTCCAATCTGTGCACCATCAAGAGAGCTTCAAATTGAGTTATTGATAAGGATAAGTTATCACAGCCAAGAAATAAGAAAAAAAACTCCTCTTAATTCAACTCAAAGCATCTATGAATTATCTACAAACATTGCCCTGCCATAGAGGCACATAATACTTGCATATTTTGACAAGATGTCTTCTATAGAGTAAGAAATGAATTAAAAGAACAATGATGTAGCTAATTCTCTGAATATGGTTGAAGATATCAGCCCAAATCAGCCCAAATATCTTCCGGAATTCACCTCTAATGATAGCATAAACTTCCCCTAACACGGTGTCGATGCATTTGGTGTCGAGAGTCCACCATGGGGGTAAGAGACAGCAGGGTGAAGGTAGATTCAGGGAGAGGAGTAGACAGAAGAGAAGGGGTTCGAAGAAATAGAAGATGTAGAAGAATACTCATAGAAAGAAATAGAAAATGTATAAGAATACTAACAGAGATGAAGCCTGTCAGTTTATTCCTGCATTATGAGAATATAAAACTCTTGTAGACCAAAACTTGTATAAAATAATACCTTCCTCCATGCTGCTCAAATTGCCAATATGATGCTTCCATTGGCTTCAAAAGGGGGGTAAAATACCAGGACACCTAGCCATATTTCAACCAGATCACTCCATCTCCCACTTTGGAGTGCTATTCATTGCCTGAAAAGAGCAATCGCACATCTCACGATTTTTCTAATCTCTCTTTTTACATAAAATCCTCTCAAATTAGCTAAAAGCTACGTGCTTTCTTTTACATGGTATCATAATCTAGAATTTTTCTACAATTTTATGGATTTTTACAAGAGATAATATCTAAAATATCAAAAATTGGCTAAAACTTATCCAAAAATCTAATATTTTTGAACCATGGACACTAACACTAATGTCCAAAATGGCATTGGCTCTCTAAATCAATAAGAAAGCCACACTCTAGATTTTTTTACACGGTGTGCGCATAGTGGTATGACACCACATCCTACTTATGGCATCAATCTTTATTGGTGAGGGCTTGCTCCCATATGGTCAACACATGTGCCCAACAACTAATACTTCCTCCACTCCAAAAACTGACTTTTCTCCTGACAGAGTCAAATGCACTTCTTCAAGATGGCTCAAAATCCTGTCACAATTAGCAATATGATCAGCCATGTAATGAGAAGTAGTTTGAGTTTCCTACTACTACTCCTTATGAAGGCATAATGGAGGATGGGGCAAGTCCTAGTGCAAACTAGACCAGATGCAAAGGATACACAAGCACACACATTGGTAGCTCTATGGGTTAAAACAACAATCATACCTCATATTTGCACATGTATAATTGCTAAGATCACTTGGGATGCACTTGCATTAGGTGTCTGATAATGCAAGTGTTATTACTATGCATAAAAATTTGGATTTTAAGCATATTAATGGTGGTGAAGCCATGGATATATTTCTCACAAAAGTCAAGGATCTCAAGGAGTAACTTGTTGAAGTTGATAAAGTTGTGCCAAATAGCACCTTAGTTATTGGTGATTATGATTGGAATGCATTATCTCTTGTTGTCAAGGCCTTTTAACCATAGTTTAGCCCATGGTGAAGGGTAGTCCTAATGTTTTTACATTTGATGTTTTGACTTTAATGCTACTGTAAGAAGAACAATCTAGGCAAAATCATTTTGTGGTGCATATAGGTGATTAAATATTTGTTATAGGTCATCATGAAGGCAAGGGAAAGGTCTCTTTTGCTCATGGGCTGAAGCTTAAGCTTAATTGAGCACATGATTTTGGCTAAAATAGTGACCATGGTGATAAGAAGAATAAGTTTTTCTATCTTTTTCCAACCATGAAGGTTGGAGTATTAAATACTATCAAAAGTTGCATGCCAATGAGGTTAAAAGAAAATCCAGGTTTGGGAGTTGTTAATGTATCAAATCTTAATTATGAGAATAAGGATATTGCACATCATGTTTAAGAGGATTAATAGTTTACCATTCATTACAATTACGATTCTTTTGTGAATGACACATCCATGGCAATAAAAGCATGACTCCTAGGTAGATGGCATAATGCATGGTAAAAGCACATCCTTTACCTCATAGTTTTTTGTTAGGAGCTATTTGGTGTGCTAATTACATATTGAATAGGTGTCCAACCAAGGATTTGCAAACAATCATGCCTTATGAGACTTGGCATGGCAAAAAGCCTTCTATTGTGCATTTGGGCACTATTGGATGATTTCTTTATGTTCTTATGCCAGAAAAATGATACACAAATTTTGATAAAAAGGAGAGATGCATTTTTATGGGTTACAAAAATGAAAGTAAATAATGTAAGCTTTATAATCTTGTGAAAACAATGAAATTAAACATTATAGACATTATAATCTTTTTATCAAGAAAGAAATTATTAGTAGTGATGTGTTATTTGCCAAAAGTGTGGTTCGACCCATTCTCTCATGTAAATGACTAATGTATCTACAAAAGATATCTTTGCTACTCTCCTTTTGTTGATTGGTACTAGATATATTGATAGATATCAAGAATTTTTACCATCTATGCAATCTCATGTGCACCTAGAGATATTGCATTTTAGTTTGTTGATTGAATGGATTTGGATGACACATTTCTTAAAGAGAGAGCATTAATTGATGATACCTAAATGGGCTTATCACAAATAGTAAATTGGCTACTTATTTTCCTAAAAGGATACATGTTGGTGCTTCTTTTCATGGTTTATTTGTGGATAAGCATGCTTGTGTTTCTTTTATCTATGATGGAGAGAAGCTAGTCTTGAAGCAAAAGGTAGTGTTTATTGGATGTTTGCCATGCAAGATGAGTATGATTTGATCCTTGAATGATACATAGGATTTGGTTGAGTTTCTTGAGGTAAAAATGACCATTTTTATTAGATGGTTATACAATGAAGAAGATAGTATTAATCACTACACGGTGTCTATGAAGGGTTATCCTCAATGGAGGGGATTGAGTATGATGAGACATGTGCACTTGCTTCACATATGACTATTGCTGGATCTTTTACTATATTGGCTTCACATTATGGATGGAATTTGTGTCAATTGCACACTAAGAAACTCTTCTCAATGGTGACTTGCATGGGGAGGTATGTGTTTCATACCTTCCAGTTCTAGTCTTAAAGGACATGAGGCAAAAGTATGTTGATTGACAAAGGCTCTTTATAGTATTAAATAGGCACCTCAAGATCGGTAAGAAGATAGATGCATATTTATCAGGCTATGGTTTTGGAATATAACCTTTATCTTGGTCATCAATCCTTATATGGATGATTTGCTTGCTAAATAGTCTAGACAAGGCTTTCTTAGCATTCATTGCTAATGTACACTTCACTTTTGAGATGTAAAACTTAGGATTACAGCTGATGCAGTAGATTCACTATTTTCTAAAAAGTTCAGATCTTGATGCATGTAAATTTCTGGCTATTCTAGTAGAACCTTGGTTATATCTTAATCTTCAAGATCCAAGTGGTATAGTTAGATCTACCCTTATATTAATAGGTTGTTGGGCATACTTTTTATGTCTGCTAAACTAGCCCAAATGTGAAATTTGTAGTATCACATATGAGCAGGTCAAGATCAAAGCATTGGCAAGCCATAAAGTAGATCTTTCACTTCTTGAGTGGCACACATAGTTTATGCTTTGTACTTTCCATGTGGCGATGATCAACAATTGCATGCTCTTTGTGATAATAATTGGGTAGGTTGTCATAACATTATAGTGTGACACTAATTAGGCAAGTTGTTATGACATGAGTGTGTCCACTCATAAGTCATATTGGCACTTCATGTATTTCATGGTTGAGCAAAAAGGTAACCTAGGGTCCACTTCTCCTTGTGAAGTTGAATACAAGGCACTGACTATAAATAGCCTTCATAGCCATAATAGAATGTTTGTGGCTCACATGACTTGTTACTGACTCAAGTGTTGATCAACCATTGCTTTGGTAATTACAAAGAATCTAGTATTCCATGCTTGCATAAGCACATTGAAGTGCATTGTCATTATGTACAAGAGTGACTCTCAATAGGAAAACTTGGTCTACATGTCTACAAAAGATGATTTGGTAGATCTATTCACAAATGTTATCACTTGTAAGATGTTTTAAAGTTTTCACAAAACTTTCAACATCTCATCAATCCAAAATTGATGTTGTATTCATGTACTTAATTACAACATCACTCCTAGTAATGATTTGTAGCACATTCTATGTAGTGATGTGGACACCTTTAGGACCACTAGGGTTTTCTCCTCCTTAAGAGGTTTTTTTCCTCATGCTTGTACACACCTTACCCCAGACAATTTTTAATCCCTGAAATAATAGAATCATGAGTTTTTTCTTGCTTCTTAATTAGTCCATCACTACTTGCATTCTACTTTGATCTCTTTCCATTTTTTCCAACATTCATAATGTGCTTCTAACTAGAGGATTTTGCACTTACTATCATCTATTTCTCCCAATTTGTTTTTTAAACCTCCCACCAACTAAGAAAAATGCCTATCATAGGGATATCACAAGGTCTAATATGTTTTTTTAAGAAACAAATTGTGTAAGTGATATGTATTAATATTCTTAGAAAACATGTACAACTCCACATCACTTTTAAGAGCATGTTAGCAACTGCCTTAAAGGTACTTCCATGAATATTTTTCAAAAATGTTGTAGACTCTTTAAGAACTTGATTATGCACTAAATCCAAAGTCCCATAACTGGCTTTCATTTTGTCAAAAAGGTCTACATTGTAGATATTCCAAATGTCATGCAAGACAAAGGCCCTAATCTCCTAGCAATGCCTCCTTAGGGAGAGAAAGATGAGTAATACCAATTGCATTCAAGACTTTGGCAACCTCTATCCACACTCTTCTGGTCTTAGGGCATGCCTAGAGAACATGAAACACTTCTTAAGATCTCCTACAAAAGACATAATGGAGAGATCTTCTTCTAGTTGAGTTTCCTTTTGGTAGATAGCTTGCACATTAGGACTCTCCATAAAAGGAGGTTGAGATGTGCTAATGGGGGAGCTATCCAAATGTTGTTCATAAGTCATTGCAACCCCTTCTAGGAAGGTGCAACAAAGAAAGCATGCAAAATAAGGGCAAAAATTTTTTTAAAATGTAGAAGAATAAGAGAAGTGGAAAATAGAGCAACTATCTAGTGCATGCAAATCTTGGACAAGATAGTTATTTGGCATTATTTATGTAAAAGAGAGTTATAGGAAATTGTAAATCCAAGTGAGGCTTGATCTCAAGGGATCTTGCTACACAAGCCAAAAAGCAGTTGTAAAATGTAAACTAGCGTGTTCAAGGTGAGAAAAGGTCAGTCTAAGCTAATGCAATGGGAGGGTGCCCAAGTATCACAATCAGTTTGAAAGAAAATGGCCAAATTGACTAGGTCATTAGGCCATAGGGTGAAGGCCAAATGGTTGATTGACTAGGCCATAAGGCCATAGGGCAAAGGCCAAATGGTTGAATTGACTAGGCCATAGGGCCATCTCCTAAGGCCATGATTTTCCATTCAACTGAATTAGGTTGACTTGCCTCTTCATGAGGCAAATTAGACTAATTCAGCAAAATAGCTAAAGTGACTAGGCCATATGGCGAAGGCCAAATGGTTCAATTGACTAGGCCATAAGGCCACTGGGCCCCTATTATAGCCATGATTTTCCATTCAATCGAATTAGGCTATCTTGCCTCTTATGAGGCTTTTGGACACATGAGACAAGTAAAGCGACCAAATTTGCTTGACACTCCCAACATAAGCCTCAAGTAGCCAATTTTGGCTCAAAGAATATGTTTCATGCCTTAAATGGGGCTAAATGTGATCTAAGTAGTGGCCAAATCGGCCTTAAATGGCCCAATAGGATATGTCGAATAGGCCCTTCAATAAGGTTTTGGGTTTAATCTATTGACTCATTTTTTAAAATAATAATAATAACATCGCCTACTTTTTGGCACTAAAGGCCACTTAGGCCATTATAAAAGCCTCGACCAAGACCATGTGGATTAACTCAGCTATTTAGTGGGCTAAGGCAAAACATAATTTAGCTTTGACTAAGGCCACTAGGCCATTCGGCCAATTTGGCTAAATGTGCTAGGCTCATGGGCTATTAAGCCTTAGCCACTAAATCAACATGGATTTGGTTGTCAAGCTTTTAGGCTTGTTTCACATTGAACTTTGCTGCCTTTGTTTTTGCCATTTGGCCATTAAGCCTTTAGGCTTGCCCACATGTCAATTGACCTTGAATTTGCACTAGAAAGCTTCAAGTTTTAGATACATTAGTGGTAAGCCAACCCTTGAATTTGAGTGTAGGAGTAACTTTAGGGACCAAGAGATTACCTTGTAATAAGTCATCCCTTGTTGGTGGACCTTCTAAGATACAATTGTTAAAAGCACGAGGTCATGTAGCCAATGTCACTTGCTCGAAGTGTTTTGTACTCTTAACCATCCTTGGGCTCCAAGAGTGCCATTGACATCACAAGGAAGAAGTAAACCATTTCCCTCAAATGAAACCCAAGAATGATGGGGGACCCTTGTGGTGCTAAAAATGGTAGGCCTAGTTCGTGGTGGTTTCAAGTAACTTGATACCCTAGGAACCAAGAAATGTGCATGGTTGGAAACAGAATAACAACCAATGTAGCTATGAATAGTGCCAAGAAAATACTACAACCACATGAAACTTTGGAACTCTTAGTTGCATGAAAGTCACCATCCTATAACACCATTAGAGCCAATTGATTGCTCTCTTGAGACTAAAACCTAGCTAGACCATGCTAAATGACTAATTGATATCACCAATAGCTTGGGATGCCAATGATAAGACTAGGGGCATCGATATGTTAATCTAGAAAGGAAGATTTACTTGAAGTAGCTTGAATAGCTTGGGATGTCATACTTAGGCAAATTGACTCTGCTAGTAAGCCTAGAGGACATGCTGAGCTTGTCAATAAGAGGAATGGACACCCTAACCTACATTTGAGAATGGACTCAACAAGCCCAAAGGAGGAATAATCTATTGCACGATAACAAGCTCAAATTGTTACAAGACAAGGGAGTGGCATATCAACATTGTTGCCACATTTCTTGCCTAGTTAAGCCCTGAAAAGAAGTTGGAAGGAACTAGGTCAAGTATCATGGGGGCACAAAATAGCATAGCAAGAATTCACCCTTGCATCTACCCTTTTTAGGTAGCATAAAAAACAAGCATGACTGATACGTTGAGGACAATGCTCATGAAACCTCATTTATGACCACTCACACATGAAACCTCATTTATGACCACTCGCACATGAAATCTTGATACCTCAGACAAGGGCTAGCCTTGTAGCTAGAAGTTAACCTCAATTGCAAACTTCAATGAAGCTCCTTCTTGGGCATGAAATAGCATAACAAGAATTCATTCATGCATCTACCCTTTTGAGGTACCATAAAAATACAAGCACAACTAATACCTTGAGGACAACACTTCTAAAACCACATTCATGATTGACCACTCACACATGAAATATTGATGCCTTGGACAAGGGCTAGCCTTGTAGCTAGAAGTTACACTCACTTGCAAACTTCAAGGAAGCTCCTTCTTTGTTGTGAGTGTCCAAAAGTGTGAGAAATGCAGGATCTAGAGTATGGCAAAGGCGGAAGCTATGGAGGATGGAAGATGAAGATACTATTCATGTTGACATTGACAAAGAAGACAACTGTTACACAAGTGAATTAGGTTTCAAGAATGAGACTTGAACTCATAAACACAATCTTGTGTAGGACTGACAATGACACAGAGACTTGACAGAAAGAGACAAGTACTATTGCATTATCATCATATCAAAGTGATAGTCAAGTACATCATTATATAGGAATGCTTGGTAGCACATTTCATCACTGTGCCTATGGGATCTATCTCTCTTCCTAGAATGAACTGTGTCTTCCTAGCCTAGTTGTTCCATACAAAGGGGCATACATAGGGTGTGATTGGCAGATTCTCAACACCCCTCCTCAATCACAACCTGAAAGTACAAAGTGTGTAGAGGCTTTAGTGAGAGCAGCACCTGCAAAGTGTGGGCATACCACAAACATGGCAAAACACCAGAGGCTGTTGCAGAAAAGGCTAAGTGTGGGTACCATAAACATGGTGGACATCCAGAGGTTATAACAGGGGCCTCACAAAGTGTACAGAGGCTATAGTACAAGGCTACATGAGAAGTTTTTTTCAAGCTTATGAAAGGAACATTAAGGCAGGTACAATGCTTTTAAAACAGAAAATGAGAGACAAGGACCGATAGGCCCTTGTGGTCTTTTTCAGCATATGATTTCTCTTTGTCAGCATGGAAAATCTTCTTGTCTTTCATCTTTTCTTCATTATCTGTTTGGTCTTCTTCTTCTTTGTCTTTGCTTGCAGCTTTAATCTTCATGTCCATGTCTTTAGTCTTCATGTCCATGTCTTTGTCCCCCTCAAGCAAAGACATCTCATTCTTCATGATGGCCAAGGTAACTGGAGTGTCTTCAAAAACTTTAGATGGAATCATTGATTGCATTGTAGTATGAACAACTCCATGTCTTTCTACAAGTAGATCACAAAAAACTTCTATGTAGTGTAGATAAGTCATCCTACTTTTCATAAAGTGTATCCACATATAAATCTTCTTGGTTATCATAGATATGACCAAGAATCTGCGTCAAATCTATGAGTAAGTGGCAACCAAATTGATCTTCAATGTGTCAAAAAACACAAGTGAAGATAGCGTTAAATCAACACTCTTAAGTATCAAGGGATACTAGAGTTGAAGATGGTGATTCTTGATGAACCCGTTGTTTGAGTCCCCTCCTTGCTGGTAAAATCTTGTTGAACACTAAGTAAATACTCAGATCAGATTAGCAAAACCTTCAGTTGAGTGAGAAGGATGAGTTGGAAGAGGAGCTTGAAGTGAAGTTGAAGCTTTGGAGCTCAAGTCTATGAGAGGTCTTCAAATCTTCAATGGGTCTTTAAGTGCTTCAGAGATCTCCCCTCCTTGATTTGATGGAAAAATGTTGTTGGAGACTAATCAAATCAATGAATCAAAGTGGCAGGATTTAGCTTGACTCAAGCCAATGAGGAAAAATCAAGTGAAATGAAAGCTTGAAACAAAATAGCTATGGAGTCCCATAGCTAGGGTTTTTAGCCTGACTGGTTTTCGACCTGGCATAGCTCGTAGACGCAATGATCATGCATGATATTCAGGGAGAAGTAGGTTCATGGGTCAACCTTTAAATGCCCTATGGTTGCAGGACAAGGTGCAGTACAGACGGGCTCCTTGGCCTGTACGACTGGGCAGAGGCACAGATCTAACAGAGATCTCGAATTCACGCAATGCTGGGCTCGATGATGAGCAATGTTGGATTGTGATGTATCAGGAGGCTGTGCCCTGACCTAGGCAAGATATCTCCAGAAGAAGGCAGGTCAAAATATTGACTGTGGAAGGAGATCAAGAAGCTCCAAGGAGGCAGGGTGCAATCCTGGCTATGGCAGACAACAGTTCAAGATGAAGGTCAAGAAAAAAATGGAGTCATGAGCTGACATTGAGCTAGATTGAGGTTGAGAGGAATCAAGAGAGGCTAGAGAAGCAATGCCATGCCCAACTGGGCTCTGATACCATGTGCGAAATGTGAGATCTAGAGCATGGCAAAGGCGGAAGCTATGGAGGATGGAAGATGAAGATACTATTCATGTTGACATTGACAAAGAAGACAACTGTTACACAAGTGAATTAGGTTTCAAGATTGAGACTTGAACTCATAAACACAATCTTATGTAGGACTGACAATGACAAAGAGACTTGACAGAAAGAGACAAGTACTATTGCATTATCATCATATCAAAGTGATAGTCAAGTACATCATTATATAGGAATGCTTGGTAGCACATCTCATCACTGTGCCTATGGATCTGTCTCTCTTCCTAGAATGAACTGCATCTTCCTAGCCTAGTTCTTCCATACAAAGGGACATACATAGGATGTGATTGGCAGATTCTCAACAAAAAGAAACCTCCTAGTAGGAATCTATTCAAATTTCAAATTTTAGAACCTTCAACCATTGTATGATACACAAATGCAACCAGGAAGTACCCATGACATGAGGGCATTTGCCAATGTGCCTATGCATTTTATTGGTCAACCACAAAGTTCCAAGAGCTCACAACCATTGCTCCATTGACCTTCAAGGTAGCATGTCCTTAGAGAATCTTCACTTTTTATCCCATCAAAGCTAGTGGATCATTCATAATGGTACTTATAACCCTAGAGAACTCCTAGCAAGGCACAATGGTGGATATATATCCTCAGAAGGGCCTAGAACTACCCTAATCAATGCAACTAGTACTTTTGATATAAAAAGATAACAAGAGATGGAAAGGGACTTTTACTCTCATAGCTTAGCACTCTTGTAGTTATCTTGTTAACTCACTCAAGCCCCTTGAATTCTCAACTTGATCTCAAGGTTGCATACTTTAACTTGAGCATAAACCATAACTCACTTTAGATGAGCAATAGGCATCTTGATACTTGAGGGAGGACTCAAGGAGAAGAGGTAGATGTATTGAAACATGGTCAAGACCTTGAGAGCAATAATTGGAGAGATACATGTACCACCACTATATGACTAGAGACTCAAGTAACTACATTGGTAAGGGCATCACTAACATGGCTTGAGAGGACTCTAGGATTCCAATGGGAACTAATTGATGTATGACAAAAGAAAACAACTAAAAAATAGTTTGGAAAAATATTGCTAAAGGGCAACATTTCACCAAACCAAAACTTGTGCCTATCATTAGACCTTTTGCAAGGAACTCAAGCAGAGAGAGGAGAATGATGGAACTTGTGCAAGAGCATGCAATGAACTTTTGAGCAATCACCCAACATGCGGATTTGACCAATTAAGTTCATGGGGGAGTTGAAAGTTTAAATCAAGTGATAGTTATGAGTGTGTGTAAATCATAAGGAGTTGAGTCATATGTGTGAAGAATGCATATATCTCTAAATTTTAACAATTGCATGTGCTCATTAAATCCTTACCCCGCACGCGATAATAAACCCCAACCCCATTGTGCAAATAAAGCCGAGGCTAAAACCCACAAGCCGCATGAGAACACCCTTTACGGGAAGGGCAACCGGATAATGGTTAAGATTAAGGCAAAATTTTTCATTATTTACCCCCTACCCTCAGCCGATGCATGGCAGGGGAGAGGAGTGTGAGAGGGAGTGTGAGAACTCTTTGAGATGTGGAGGGCATGGGGAGTGGCATGCAGCCCGACTCATGGAGGCTATTCTCCCCCCCCCCCCCCCCCCCCCAGCCTATATAAACTCCCCCTGGAGATTGGGAGGGAGGCACGAAGAGAGAGAAAGGAGGACGATTGATGTTGCTATCGTGCTGTGCTGCCCAGGCCATCGCCATTCCGCCATGCAGTCTGCCTGCAGCCGCGCTGCTGCCACCACTCCATCGCCATCATCATCGCCTTCATGATCAGCATCTTTGTCGTCAATCTCCTCTCCTCCAATCATTACCCCCCCCTCCACGTCATTATGTTAAGAGCAGAAGCTTCTTGGAATCTTCCTTAGAAGCTTCTAAGGACAAACCTTCCATAAGCCTTGTTCCCCAATTTCTTAAAACCCACACCCTGTAAAAGGGAATTCCTACGCGAGGGGGAAGTAGGCAGGTTTTTGAGGCTGAGTTGCCAAAGCTTGGAGGGAATTCGAAGATCGCACAAGTTGAGGACAAATCGCGGAGTTCAAGTCCACTACATCAATGATGGCTCCAAAGCCAAAGACGCAAGGTGCTCATGAGGGAGTTTCTACCCCGCGCATACGCATGGACATCCCTATGAGTCCTCATGCCCAAGTTCTTAAAATTTTAATTCCGCATAAACGGAATGCATTGGGCACGTTTAATTTTCATGGGAAAGTTATGAATGCAAACTACTCATTCATCTTACGAGTTTCAGTTGCATTTTGCACTTTGCTTGCATTTCCAAAGTGACAATCCTAAATGCATATTGCATAGGTTAAAAGGATGAAAATTTGTATAAATTCACCCTTGTCTTCCTTGCAAGAAAGAAACAATCACATATTACATTTAGGCAATAACTTCCTTGTTGTGATTCACATGAGAAAAACATTAACATCCATTAAATAATGTCCAAAGAATTGCATGGTATGAAAAGGAAACCATGAATTTGCCTATTACATGCGAAGATGCTTGCATTTTAAGACGAATTAAGTGCCGAAGAACGGATTAAGTCAACATTAGTCTTATGACATTCGTCATGCATGAACTTCAATTATCGAAGTTGTATCTAGAAAAGGTTGCATGCCATATTAAAGCCTAAAATTCAATTGCATTAAATGAAAGGTTGTAGGCATAGCTCTTGATGTAAATCCATGTAGGTTTTATGCAAGTTATCCCCCAAATTGTCAAACATTATGATTTTTGCAAGGAAAATAAATGGTCTTTGCAAACCTTATAGTTGCATAGAAGTAAAAGTCTATGATTCGCATACTTGCATGGAATGTTGCATCTTGAATTTATTTATTTGCATCTCTTAGGAAAAGTATTTGCATAACTTCTAAGCAAGGATCACTCTTGACGCAAGACAATTAGATCGTTCACTTGTAATGGTATAACCCTCAAGGGATTCGTAAAAGCATAACTAGTTGGTACAACGAACACTTCAAAGTGCTAGGTAGGGTTTAGCACATTAAAAATTATGCCTAGTATCGCACTTGGGATGCCAAGTCAAGACTTTCAAACCCAAAGGTCCTACCCCCATTCACGGAATGTTGGGTTAATTGGACGCCCATACAATAACAATCTAGGGTTTTACCCTAAGGATCAATCAACCTAATACTAAACTTTCGATTAAGTTTAGAATCCCTAGGGCCAAACGTTATTGGCCTAGTAAGGTTAGGGATTGGGTTGGGTCAAGAGGACTCCCAAACCCTACATCTTGACCAAACGTATTTCTTGACCAAGGTACGCCGATTGATGGGAAAAATGATCTTGCAAGTCAGATGCGACACCTATGCAACAAGTTGCAACGTCGCATGGTTTTGTGTTAAACCACAAAGTAGAGTTGCCACTCCTTAGAATAAGGTTGGCAGGTTCTAGTGCAAGACTAAATTGCAAGAGGATGTGTAGTCATCCTGCTACATCACCCTTCTTGGGATGATTTGCCAAGCTAGGGGAAGTTATATATTGCCTAACAAACAAAGGATCAATCAAGATGGGGCGACGAAGTTGCCCAGGATTTACTATCTTAACTTAAGGAACCTAAGGTGTTGGTTAATTTGGGTTAATAGGGTATAAACCCTAACCCAAGGATTAAAGGATAAACAAACAAACCTTTGGGGATCTTGCCAAGTCGCAATTGATCCCGAATCGAATGCTGGATGCATTCGAAGAGAAGGATTCACTCCTTAGCAGTTGGCCAAATAAATGACCAGTGGATTGATTGTGTTTGTACAGTTTAGAAGCATTGTTTGTATTGCTTTGCTCAATAAACTAAAAGATGGAAAAATAATTAATAATTTAGGTTGAAGGCCTAGAAGGAGAGGCAGCATCAGTTACCCCCGACTGTGTGCCTGACCCTAACCAAGGGGGTTGTTAGCCATGCCAGGAACGTGGACCGAGCCCACCGTGAGAGGTCTCTACGTTGGGCACTACTTAGAGCAAGAGGATGCTTGGGTGCCAGGGGGGCCTCTGGCCGTAAATCCCTTGCCTTTCGAGTCCTGTATAAGAGGCCGACATGACTCGGGATTGGATCTCGAGGCCCGCATACTAGTCTACGGGCAAAAACTTGGATTAGTAATCCCTAAGGATTGCTGGATTGCCTTCGGGCAGATTATGGATTGCCTTCGGGCGAATTATGGATAATCTTCGGGCTGGATTATATTATGTATTCCAAAGATAAATAATATCAATTGTTGAAAAGGAACTTGTTTGACATTGTTTTTCTATGTCAATGCTGAGATTACGTAAAGGAACCAGTGACTAATTGGCTAATTAAGGAAGTTGTTTTATGCAAGTCCAACTAAATGTGGTAGGTAATTAGACAACTAAAGCAACCCCGAGGAAAGTGCGGTGGATGTGGCCATGGGTCCGTCCTATGGATGGGTGGTCCTGGTTGGCCGAGAACTTTTCTCAAAGGAATGGGACTATGCTTTATGGGAAGAGAGCTCTAACTTCACATCCCTCTCGTTTCCCATTCTCCTTGAACCAAGTGCAGCATGGATCCACTTCGACCCTGACGTTTCTGCGTAAAGTAGTTTGCGTGGGGCTCGACGCTAGTTACTCTCTAGGAACTTGACCATTAGGGAAACCCTGATTCAGGTTGATCCTAAGTGGGAATGGCCGGAATGCTTCTGCTTCATGGTAGACTCGGAAAGACCTAGATCGCAAACCCCGTGTCATTCCGTGGGAGTGCTAAGCGGCACTTTTTGGAATCTCATCTCGATGGACTACTAAAACGTGTCCTACAAGTGAACAGGTGGACACGTTACAGTTGGTATCAGAGCGAACCAACAAGGAACTAATTTACAAGAAAACTTAATGAGGAGAAGTAGAGCAAATGTTGCCATTAAGAACGTTTCCTTACTTACTTATCGATGTTGACTTGCAAAGTCGTGAAGCATGGAACAGATTCTTGGTGTTCCAGGTTATGTTTATGACCGTGATGCGTGCTTCAGATTATCGACGAAGGCTCAATATGATGAATATCCTAGAGTACATCTACAATCCTTCACCCTTGTACATGGAACGGAGATGGATGGGTGATTCAAGAATCTATTACATAGCTGCCCACTGATTTGTGTACCTTCGAACCAACCTAAGGAAAATCAAGTGGTTGGAGGACCTAAAGATCGTGAAGCTGTTCATCTTTGTTGAGGCTCACACAAACGCAACCCTACATGTTGGAGGTCCGAAGGTCAAGTAGAACACGTATGTGTACGAGGAAGTGACCCGAATAATCCCTGCCAACAGAATCAAGGTGTTGGGATGTTACGAGAAGAATGGGTATCAAAGGAAAGGATACCCTAATCTTCCAATGACCTATCGATTCTTGAAAATCCATGAACCCAATCCATACTATTACTCAGTTCTCGTAGCTGAATGTAACACAATCTTATTTTCCCAAAAGTAATGTATCATCTTGTTCCATCTTCCCAAGAATAATTGTAGTCGAAAAGGGCTATGCCCATATGAATGAAATAGACTTTTTTTTATCAATGATTGTCTTGACTGTGAGTATTGATAAAGAAGTTATGTGATTAGGTCAGCTAAAAGCTGGATTGGGCATAAAATGTAATATGAGAAATGCTTAGCAAGTTTTTAACGTTAAGAATCTCAATGTCCAGGCACAACCTCAAGTACAGATTCCTAGTCCGACCCCTATGCCAAGTACGGCCATAATCCAAGAGAAGATGTTTCTTCTCAAGCAAATCAAGCCACCAGAATTTGATGGCAAGGGAAGGACCATCCAAACTGATGCCGAGATCTGGATCGAGTCCATGGAAGATTATTTTGAAGCGGCAGGTACTGCACCCGCCAACCAAGAAATGCTCGCCAAGCTGAAGCTTACCGGCGAAGCAAGACTTTGGTGGAAGCAATGGTGCAGAGGCCAAGGGATCTTGGAAGGGTCCGTTACTTGGGAGAAGCTGAAAAGAGCTGTGCAAGGAAGATACTTACCACTTGCCTACCGCACGCAGAAGATGAACGACTTCTATGAGCTGAAACAACTTGGTCTATCTCTTCATGCATACTATTCAAAGTTCGTCTCTCTTTTAAAGTATGCGCCACAAATGTGTAACGTGTCCCCTAGTATCATCCAGGACACGTCTTACCAGTCCATCGGAAAGGATGTCTAGAAAACTCCGCCCGGCACTCCCATGGAATGTTACGGGTTTTGCGATCTAGTTCTTCCCGTGTCTGCCACGTAGCGAAAGTATCCTGGCCGTTCCCACTTAGGATCGATCGGAATTAGGGTTTCCCTAAAGCGGTCATTAGCTAACAGCAACTAGCGTCAGACCCGAGCGAACTACTTTATGCAAAAACGCCAAGTCCGAAGCGGATTCACGCTGCACTTGGTTCAAGGAGAATGGGAAACGAGAGGGATGCAAAGCTCAACCTCTCTGCCATAAGGCATAGTCCCATTCCGTTCCCCTAAAATAGCATAAATCGGGTAAGACGTAACTCTAGGTCATCGTTCTCGTTATTCTTTTTGATGATGATGATCATTCCGCTGTTCTTCGAGATTTTTAAGAAAAGTTCTCGGCTAACCGGGACCACCCAACCATAGGACAGACCCATGGCATCCTCCGCACTTTCCTCGGTTTGTTTTAGTTATGTAATTATCTAACACGTTAATTTGACATATAACAATCAGCTTCTTTAATTAACCTTGTTAAGCACTGGTTCCTTCACGTAATCTTATCACGAGACATAGAAAAACAACATCAAGCAAGTTCTTTTAACATTTCATCATTTTATCTTTGAAATACAATGAGTTCCGCCCGTAGGTTTTTCCATAATCTTCCCGAAGGCTAATCAATAATCTCCAAGGATCACTATTCCAAGCTTCCGCCCGTCAACTAGTATGCGGGCCTCGAGATCCAATCCCGAGTCACGTTAGCCTCTTGTGCAAGACCCAGAAGGCGAGGGATCTACGGCCAGAGCCCCCCTGGCACCCATGCCTCCTCCTACTCCAAGTAGAGCTTAACGGAAAGACCTCTCGCGGCGGGTTTGGTCCACGTTCCTGGCGCGGTCAACAACCCCCTTGGTTAGGGTCAGGCAGGCAGTCGGGGGTAACTAAAGCTGCCTCTCCCTTCAGGCCTTTAACCTGAAGTATAGGTACTCATTTAATTTGTAATTCATAATTCAAACAAATCTCTAAAATCTCTAGCAAGCACAAACATTTCCGTTAATCAACCGAGTTGTTTGGCAAACTGCTAAGGAAGTGTTCTTTCCTTTTTGAGTGTATCAGCACTCGTTCGCAAGGTATCTTGTAACTTGGCAAGATCTCTTACATTCCGATGTAGGGCATACCCAATTTGGTTAATCCCTAAAGTGCCTTAGATACGCTAGTTTCTGGTTCACAACTTTCCTTATTTAGAAGGATATCCAAAAATATGTCTTTTTGCAAGATAACTTGCGTAGGGTTCTGTCGTCCTTGATGAGGATTTTTACCCTTTTCCCTTGTGAATCAATCACAAGACTAAATGATTTCATACATATTGCACAAGTCCTACGATGGAATAATCTGTTTAGATTCTTTAAGCTGACGTATGTCAGGCCTAGGGTTTCTTCATTTAAGAAGCTTAGGGACAAACCCTAGTTTCTATCTTTATGAATTTATTGTCCCTACGGTAAGGAAAGTAGTCAAGTGTTTAGGGTATGAATGTTTCTATGTTTAGATTGGTTCAGTTATCTTTTGGAAGGTAATCTTACTCGTCTTGTCACGGTTTTACTATCCTTGTGACAATTAACTTTCCCAATCAATACAGTTTAATTTGGCATATAGCATAATGCCAAGATGATACAAAGAGCGAAAATACTCCTTGGGACAAAAAGGCCTAGCTGAGAAATTGGTGTATACACACATTATTAGTCCCAAGTCCTCAAATAGCAGGGGGGAAAAAAAATGTTAATAGAGTGTCATCCAGCAGTCCCCTTTTACATTTTCTTTCCAAATGAATTCGTATATCTAATTTTTATACTTGTTAATTCCTAACATTTAACTTCCGTTTTCTTTAAAGATGAACTCATGCCAAATAACAACAATTTCCTTGCTAAGATGTGCAACTAGCAAAGATAACTCCCTAGTAATTTGTGTCAAGATTGTGGGAGAGAAGGAAGGAGTCTCACTTGTAGCTTTCTTCCTTGCACAATGGGGGAATACACACAAGGGTGGAGGCTGAAAACAGTTTTCCTCTTCTTAGTTGTGTAAGCCAAAAAGAACTCAAGTACAAAGAAATAGAAGAACCCTATATATGGGTCTCAAACCAAACTCAACTAACTAAGGTGGCATACTAACTGAGCCACGAACTGGAGTAGATAAGGATAGCTATCATGTAGCTATTATTCATGGGCAGTGTACCAACCACGTCTGCAACTGACAAGTCGGTGACATAAATACACAACGATCACCCTAGCGTATCACGAGTGGAGCTCGATATCTCAACACTCCCTCTCGAGCTCAATCCCAATTCCTGCACACCAAGCAGGTCTCTGAACTTGCGCAGCTTCTCTGCGCCCAATGCCTTCGTGAATATGTCAGCTAACTGATCCTATGTGCTGACATAAACTAGATCAATAAGACCTAGTAAAACCCTCTCTCGCACATAGTGATAATGCACCTCAATGTGCTTTGTTCTAGCATGATAGACTGGGTTATTTGCCAAGTGTATACTACTCATGTTGTCACAATAAATGACAACTGGCCCATCTGTAGACTGATGCATATCATAAAGTAGCTTATGCAACCAAGCTACCTCACATGCAGCCATTGCTGCACCCCTGTACTCAACCTCTGTGCTCGACAAGGCAACTATAGGCTATTTCTTGCTGCTCCAAGTGACTGCAGCACTCCCAAAAGAGAATACATATCCACTGGTAGATTGTCTATCAGAAATACTACCAGCCCAATCAGCATCAGTGTATCCATGCAACTGTATCTGAAACCCAGTCTCATAAAATAGTCCATACTGCAATGTGGACTTCACATACCTGAGTATGCGTCTAGCCGCATCCAAATGTGGTTTCCTTGGAGCCTGCATAAACTGACTTACCAATCCAACATCATAGCTCAAATCTGGCCTGGTAATAGTCATATAAATCAAACTTCCTACTATGCGTCTGTACATAGTAGGGTCTTCTAGAAGCTCACCTACATCTGTGCTCAGCTTCACATTCTGCTCCAAAGGAACTGAAATAGGCTTCCAGCCTGTCATCCCATATTTGGACAGCATGTCCAATCCATACTGCCTCTGTAAGAGCTGTATCCCACTTGGTGATCTAATCACCTCAATGCCCAAGAAATAACGCAGCTCTCCCAAATCCTTCATCTCAAACTTCTGCTTCAATAGCATTTTCACATGAAGGATATCTTCATCACTGTCACATAATTAAATCATCAACATAAATGACAAGTAGCATAATACCTTTCTCTGTTTTTCTCACATAAAGTGAGAAATCTGCCTTGGAAATCTGAAAGCCAATAGTGACAAGATACTGTCCTATCTTGTCAGACCATGCTCTATGTGCTTGCTTCAAGCCATACAAGGCTTTCTTCAACCTGCAAACAAACTCAGGATGAACAACATGCACATAACCCAGTGGCTGCTCCATATAAACCTCTTCTTGCAAATCACCATGCAAGAAGGCATTCTTTACATCCATCTGATGTAAAGACCATCCCTTTGATGCAGCCATAGCAATGACTGCTCTTACAGTTGCCATCCTTGCAACCGGACTGAATGTTTCTTCATAGTCAATGCCATATGTTTGTGCATACCCCTTGACTACTAATCTTGCCTTGTATCTGTTCACAGAACCATCTGCATTGTGCTTCACTTTATAAACCCACTTACAACCAATTGCATTTTTACCTTTAGGCAAAGGTATCAATTCCCATGTAGCATTTGCTTCCAAGGCATCCATTTCTTCATCCATGGCTTTCTCCCATTTTTTATTTTTCCATGGCTTGCTCAAAAGAAGTGGGTTCTGGTTCCTGTATCACTTTGACCATATATGCATAGTGAATGGCTGTAAATCCATCATATTTCAGCCTATCCACAGGATACCTAGCTCTCGTAGACCTGCGCAAAGTAGGTTCACTCCCAGGTGCTCTAGAAACATCCCTGGTCTTCCTTACTCTAGGTGTAACAATAGAAGGAATACCCAACTCATCATCAATGCTCTATTCTGAGCCACTGGATTCACCATCCACATAAGAGTGACCTGCATTCATATCAAACATGGGCTGATCAACCTTCTCTTTTCCTTTTCGTGATACTTGCATACCACTATCTGCATTACTTTGAGAAGATTCTCTTGATCTCAATCTGCCTGTCCATGGCGAAGAATGTGAACCACTGCTAGAGGACGCTCCAGGTCCACTAATATTTTGTGACTGCTGTTGTGAATTCTGTGCAGCATTACCATTTTGTGCATCTACATCATCAATCACATTTACTGGTTTATACCAGCTACTCATCTCATCAAAAACAACATCTCTGCTCACTATAAACTTACGAGTAGAAGGGTTATAGCATCTATACCCTTTTTGCTGCAGAGAGTAACCAATAAAGATGCGCTTCTCAGCTTTTGGATCCAACTTGGATCTCAACTCATCTGGCACATGTACATAGGCAATGCAACCAAAAATTTTCAAATGAGAAATATCTGGTTTCCTACCAGTATACCTCTCCTCTGGAGTCATTCCATGTATTGCTGCAGTGGGAGTCATGTTCATTATGTAGACTGCTGTAGCAACTGCTTCAGCCCAATAAAAATCTGGCAAGTCTTTTTCATTGAGCATGGCACGAGATACCTCTCCAATATGCCTGTTTTTTCTTTCTACAATTCCATTTTGTTGTGGGGTATGACTGCATGAATATTGCTGCTTTATGCCATGCTCCTGCAGGAACCTTGCAAACTCATTTGAGAGATACTCTCCCCCTCCATCTGACCTTAGGCATTTTATCTGCAGGCCTGTTTCTTTTTCAACCATAGCTTTAAGAGTTTTGAAATGCCCAAAAACTTCACTTTTCTTTTTCATAAAACACACCCAAATTTTTCTGCTATAGTCATCAATAAAAGTGACAAAATAATGACAGCCTCCAAGAGATGCAACTTTAGTAGTCCACACATCAGAGTGGATTAATTCCAATGGCTTCTCACTCTCTTGAACATGTCTAGGAAATGGTTTCCTTGCCTATTTTCCAAACTGACAGGCTTCACATACCTTATGCATTTCTGCAACCTTGAATTTAGGCAAACCTAAAACAATATTTTGGGCCTGCATTGATTTAAGTCGATGTACATTAACATGACCAATGCGTTTATGCCAGATACCAATATCTGCAACTACACCGGTCCTATGTGCAAACATTGCTGCACTCAATTCAGACATGTCTGCATCCAATGTAAACATTCTGCCCTTCTTCTTTCCTTTTGCTATCAAGTGACCTTTATTTTTCATATCCTCAACAAAGCATCCATGAGGATTAAATCTGACCTGCAAGCCCTGCTCAACCATTTGACTAACAGAAACCAGATTCTTAGTGATATTCGGGACATGAAATACATCGGACAGGTATTTCTTTTTCCCATCCTGCATAGACAAAGGAATTTTTCCAATCTGCACAATAGGATGTGCAGTATCATCACCAGTCTCCACAAATCCTGGTTTTTCCATTTTCCTTGCATCCTCCATCCATTCTGCATGACCTGTCATGTGGTTTGATGCACCTGAGTCAACATACCATACATCATTGCTTTCTTCTGCACTTGTCACAGAATTGTTCATGTGCTGCACCATAAACAGATGCTCATTTCTATCATCACCCTGTCTACTAGAGGATGCATAATTTCCTTGTTGTAGTTTTCCATTCATGATGTCATTCTGCTTTTTATAGCAATCTTTAGCCATATGACCCATTTTACCACAATAGTAGCATTCAACATTACTGTTTGCATTTTGGCCTCATTGCCATCCACCACGACCTCTTTGGCTCCCCCTGCCTCTAGAGTTACCAGGTCCTCCTCCATAGGACTGGTTTTCTTGAGTTTGCTGCATATTCTGATTTCTACCACGGCCTCCAAATCAGCCTCCTCTACCTCTGCCTCTACCTCTTCCAGCATTTGAGTAGAAGACAGCTTCTTTTGAAGTTCCTTCTGAAGAAGATGCACCACCATTTCTTTGCTCCTCAGAAATTAGAAGAGCAATCAGCTCCTCAAAATCAGGAAATCTTTCACGAACTGAAATGGATGTCCAAAACTGTGCATAATCCTTTCCTAGACCATTCAAGGTCACAGAAACTAAATCATCATCTTCCACTGGCGACCCAATGGAAGCAAGTGCATCTGCAATCTTCTTCACCTTCATGTGGTAGTCATTGATGCTCATATTTTTTCTTTGCACATTATGCAACTCTTGCTTGAGCTGCATTTTCCTGGCTTGCGTATTTGTGCTATACATTTTTGACAGTATCCCATGCCTCCTTTGGCGTACTTGCATCCTGAATATGCACAATCATAGAGTTTGAAATGCTGATAGACAGCCAATACATAACTTTCTTGGCTCTCTCATGCCATGCTTTAAATGCCTGCATTTGTTGTTGATTGGGAACATCAGGAAGAACTGGTTCTTCTTCATTTCCTGCAACAAATTCCCAATATCCTTTTCCCATAAGGAAATTCGTCATTCTAAACTTCCATGCTTGGAAGTTGTTCTTATCAAGCTTTTCAGTGACAATCTGTGAAAGAGAATCAGATGCCATTACAGAACACTGCAAAAAAATTTGTCACTGCAAAAAACACAACTTCACCCTCACAAGGGAAAATCTGCAAAACTGGCGAAAGTGGTATTTGACCACACAGTCACTTCCTAGTGACGATTATTCATCAACAGGCAACAGGGATGATTCTGTAACTCCCAATGTCTCTGCGCACAAGCATACGATGCAATTTCTACAGTAACTTTTCACTGACCTGTAGAACAGTGGCTGCACAGCATAAAACTGGGCCTTTTTCTGAGTGCGTGCAGAAAACTTCCGCCTCCAAACTAGGCCCCGAAATAGCCTCAAATCAAAAAAACAAGGTCGCCTAAGGGCTAAATCCCTTTCCCGCAGCATATACTGCCCTCTTGCTTCACCGCGAAGGGCGTCTCAACCTGAGACAATGCACTCCTGCACTTTCCGGCTGTGCTACATGCAGAGATCTGCTCCCAAAATAGAAAATGAAAGCAACACTGCTCCTCTTATCAAAACACCGCGAGCTTGGCTTGCTTTCTTGAGCTCCTTATCACGAACAAGGCTCTGATACCATGTCAAGATTGTGGGAGAGAAGGAAGGAGTCTCACTTGTAGCTTTCTTGCTTGCACAATGGGGGAATACACACAAGGGTGGAGGCTGAAAACAGTTTTCCTCTTCTTAGTTGTGTAAGCCAAAAAGAACTCAAGTACAAAGAAATAGAAGAACCCTATATATGGGTCTCAAACCAGACTCAACTAACTAAGGTGGCATACTAACTGAGCCACGAACTAGAGTAGATAATGATAGCTATCATGTAGCTATTATTCATGGGAGGTGTATCAACCGTGTCTGCAAAACTGACAAGTCGGTGATATAAATACGCAACGGTCACCCTGGTGTATCACGAGTGGAGCTCGATATCTCAACAATTTGAGCATCGAAAGAAACCTTCCTTGAATTTAGCTATTTACCATGAATTGTTGCAAAAGGAATAAGACTAATGGTGCAAGATATAATTTCTACGCTTTGGGAATATATTACTATAGTAAATGGTTAATCTTGCTTGTAATTTTATAATGCTTGATGCAATTTGAAGAAAGCTAAGTTGTATGCATTGTCATTCATAAGCTAACTCCTTCGTTAAAAATAACTCGAACAAATATATATCCTATCCTTAACAATTTTTCTTTGCATGATCGACTTAAAACCGAATTAACACCAAGAAGAAAAAACCTGGCTTTGAGGTGAGATATCCACATGGATACCGGGAGACGACCCTCCCGCAGCTACACCTTAGACTTTCTTTGGTGGCATCGTAGTTCGAATGTGAGATAGCCTTTTTCTTTTTCTTCTTGGAATTCCACCATCTTCTCCTTCCTTTTCTTTTAGCTTTTTCCCACTCTTCCTCCTTCACTCCCTCTTTTCACTCCCTCTACTTCCCTCCCTATCTTCTATCTCACGGCTATTTCTTCCTTACGGGATACCATACGAGGCCATGATGATGAATTGGATTTTTAGGACATGGGAGTGTGTGGACACCGGCTTGTTTGATAAAACTAAGAACACAAAGCTCAACTAAGAGAGCACTTGCACAAAAAGAAAAGTGAGTGAAGGAATTAATGCAAGAGAATGGAAGTCCGCAAGGTAGCCTAAGGACAAAGTAGGCCTATGGGTATGACTTGAATAGTCTAAAGAGCCAAGAGGGGGAAAAAAAGAACAAGGGCTTAGGGGGGAAATTAAAACTCGGGAGGGGGGGGATTTAAAACCCCGGGAGGGGGGAGAACAAGGGGCTTAGGGGGGGGGGGGGGGGGGGGGGGGGGGGATTTAAAACCCCGGGAGGGGGGAGAGGGAAACAAGGGCTTAAGAAGCCCACCTTGGAACCTTCCAAGGAGCTTCCTAGAAGGGCCACGTGGGGGGGAAAAATTTACTCCCCTAGGCGATGAAGGCTAGAAGGTGGATTAATATGGCGTGTGGCCTTCAGGCGGCGGAAGGGTTGGTGCAGACGGCAGCATCCAACGGTAGATGGCGGCGATCCCTGGTCTGACATCGTCTCCTCTCTTCTCACACGGCTCAACTCCCCTTTTTTTCAACGGCCCCCTCCCCTCGTTTAAATAGTGGAGGGAGGGGGATCTTCTCTTCTTGCGTGTCGACACGCATGTCCTCCCTCCCTCCAAAGGCTCCACCAAGGAGCTTAGTAGCTCCTTCTATTCCCCTCCCCCTCCAGCTCGTCAGTCGGCTGGAGGGATAAGGGGGGAATAATTTTATTAAAAAAATCCATAAGTCCCATTTATTTTCATAACGCGGAATATTACATTCTCTCCCCCTTGGAGGAATCGAGATGTCCTCATCTCGAGATAAACTGGGGATATTGATGGTTGAGAGTGCCTTCATCTACCCAGGTGGCATCCTCTTCGGAATAATCTTTCCACTGGACGAGGCATTCTCTTAAGGTTCTAGATCTTAACTGTCTTTCCCTAACATCTAAGATCCTTTCTGGCCTTAGTTCAAGGACTCCTTGACTAGGCATTACAATTTGTTGGTCATCAAGTACATGATTAGGATTGGGTACATATCTTTTCAATAGGCTGATATGGAATACATTGTGAACCTTTAGGTTCTTAGGGAGTTGCAATCTATAAGCATTGGGTCCTAGGCATTTGAGGATTTTATACGGCCCACAATACCTTGGACTTAGCTTCTTGCATTCTCCTAGGGATAGAGAACTCTTTTTAGGGCGTACCCGAATGAAGACCATGTCTCCTTCTTTGAAGACTCTTTCTTGATGTTTCAAATCTGCATATGCCTTTTGTCTATCCTTGGCTACTTGTATGTCTTGTCTTATTGACCTTATTTGATCATCCATGTCCTCCAACATTTTTCTTGAAGCTTCAACTCTTAGGGTTGGATCATAAAAGTTTAGGGGACTTCGACAATCATGACATACAATGCCTGGAAAGGGGTTATTTGAATGCTCTGCTGGTAAGAAGCATTGTAGGAAAATTCAACTAATGGCAAATATTGAATCCACCTCTTCGGCTCTCGACAGCAGTATGCCCTAAGCATATCCTCAATGATTTGATTTACTCGCTCTGTTTGGCCATCTGTTTGGGGATGGTAGGCAGTGCTAAAACAGAGTTGAGTCCCAATAGCTTCAAAGATAGCTCTCCAGAAGTGTGATGTGAAGAGAGAATCTCGATCACTAATGATTCTTCTAGGTAACCCATGTAGCTTGAATATCTCCTTGATAAACAATCTTGCAATGTCGGAGGCTTTATAGTTTGTCTTTACTGGAATCAGGTGTGTAACCTTGGTAAGCATGTCAACCACAACCATAATGGAATTGTATCCTCCTTGGACTTGGGGTAAGCCCACAACAAAATCCATACTGATGAATTCCCATTTCATTCGGGGAATGTCAAGCGGTTGCAGTTTCCCTGGCATCATGACATGTTCAGCCTTGATACGTTGGTAATACAAACATTCAGTGACATACTTGAGAACGTCACCTTTGAGCCTCTCCCAATGGTAGCTCTTCCTAACTGCATTAAGAGTTTTTGCATAGCCAAGATGTCCTGCGAAAGGAGAATCATGAGCTTCCCATAATATCTTCTGCTTAAGTGACTGGCTTGTTGGTATACACAGCCTTGTTCTATAGTAGACAAGCCCATTATCAATGGAAAGTTCCTGATACTTAGCTTGCAACTTCTGATTCTGCTCCTTGGTAGATATTTCCTTTATCATTGTTTGGTAGGTCAAATCATGGCATGCTTCCTCTCTAGCTAGTTCAAGTATAGGGTTGTTTGGCATAGATACCTTTGTAGCCAGAGATCTAGCCGTTGATGGATTCTACAAGATTAGGGAATTTAGGAATGCCTTGCGACTGAGTGCATCGGCAACTACATTCTCTTTCCCTGGTCGGTACTTGATTTCAAAATCATATTCCTCCAATACTTCAATCCACCGACGTTGCCTCATGTTGAGCTCGTTCTGGGTAAAAATCCATTTGAGACTCTTATGATTGGTTACTAGAGTAAACTTGTTACCCAACAGGTAGTGTCTCCAAATCTTTAGAGCATGGATGACAGCTAATAATTCCAGATCATGCGTGGCATAATTCTTTTCATGACTCTTCAATTTCCTTGAAGAGTATGCTACTGGATGACCATCCTGCATAAGTATACGCCCCAAGGCAAGAATGCTAGCATCAGTTACTACCTCAAACTCCTTATTGAGGTCAGGGTGTTTTAGAATAGGTACTGATACCAAAATTTGCTTCAATTTGTCGAAGCTATTTTGTTCAGAAGTTGACCATGTAATAGAAGTCTGCTTCTTTAGTAAGTCTGTAAGAGGTGCTGCAATCAAAGCATAGTTTTTGATAAAGACCCTATACCATCCTGTCAAACCAAGAAAGCTACGTATTTCTTTGACGGATACTAGTATTGGCCATTCAAGCACATCTCTGACTTTGGCTGGGTCTACTGATATTCCTTCTAATGATACTATGAATCCCAGATATTCAATCTGACGCTTGAAGAATGCACACTTCTTCATTTTTGCATACAGCTTATGGGCCCTCATTGTCTCAAGGACAATCCGAAGTTGAGGTTCATGATCTTCTTCTTGTTTAGAATAGACTAAAGTGTCATCGAAGAAGACAAGCACGAAATCATCAAGATATGGTCTAAAAATATCGTGCATTAATCTATTAAAGGTGGCAGGTGCATTTGTAAGCCCGAATGACATAACCAAGAACTCAAAGTGCCCATATCTTGTATTGAAGGCCGTTTTTGGAATATCTTCTTCCTTGATCCTTATTTGATAGTAACCTGACCTGAGATCAATCTTGGAGAAGATCTTTGCACCTTGAAGACGATCAAGAAGCTCATCTATTCTAGGAATAGGATACTTGTTCTTAACTATTGATTGATTCAACCCTCGGTAATCAATACATAGTCGAAGTGTCCCATCTTTCTTTTTCTGGAATAGTACTGGAGCTCCCCACGGTGAGTTGCTAGGCCAGATGTAACCCTGATCCAACAGTTGCTTGAGATGTTCCTTCAACTCAATTGCTTCTGGTATGGACATTCTATAAGGTCTCTTTGCAATTGGTGCAACTCCAAGCACTAGCCTAATTTCATGATCTACTTCTCTTGGAGGCGGAAGTTCAATCAATTCCTCAGGGAATACGTCAGCGTATTCCTTTAGCCAAGAAGGTCCTTCATGAGACTCTTGCTTTTGATCTAACTTGTTGAGTTTGATCAAGTAAACGGGTAATCCTTTTCTGACTCCTTTTATGATCCAAGAGACTTTGGCTAATTGGATTCTTGGCACTCCTGCCTCACCTTGAGTTGTGACAAATTCCCTTTCATAGTTTTGAAAGGAAACTTGGCCCTTTCCACAATGAATGTGGGCGTCATTAGGCTTAAGCCAATCCATCCCGAGTAGACACTCATGGATACCTAAATTCATGACTCTGAATTTGACTAAAGTCTTATTTCCTCCCAGAAAGAATTCCACCTTAGCAGTTTGCCTAGTACAAGTTACCTCACGACCGTTTGCCAATTCCACAAGCAGGGTAGGTGCTTCTACTATGGCTATTCCTAATATTTTTGCACATGCTGGTGAGATAAAGGAATGTGTACTGCCACAATCAATCAAGGTTTTGAAACCTTTACCTTGATAGTCCGACAGTGTTTGAATCACCGAGAACTGGCGATTCGGCCCTTTCTTGTGTAAAGCGGCATGAACTGTCGCTCTTTCGAATTCTGCTTCCATAGTCGGATCTTCCTCTTCTTCTTCTTCGCATCTTTGCCTATTGGCAATGTAGATAGTTCTTCCTCTTCCATGAGTGGCGGCTCCTTGACCGCGGCCTGCACCTTGGAAAGGTGTTTGATGATGTCCCCCGCTGAGCTTGGGACATTGCCTCTTGAAGTGACCGAGTTCGTTGCAGTGGAAACAACGAAGGTTTCGGCCATTATTTTGAGTAGGAACAAAGTTGTTGACGTTATTTGTCCTTGCTTTCTTCCTTTGTCCCTGATTGTGACCTTGAACTCTCTTCACTTGAGGTCTGAATGCTCCTCTGTTCGGGTCACTATAGGACCAAGTTTTATTACCCCTTGGTCTAGCTTGCACCTCCTGAATTATAGGTGCCGCTCGAATGAGTGCATCCTGAAGATCTGATGGACGCATAGATTCAAGACGGGTATTTACGGGTAGATTTAAGCCTGCGCAAAATTTGGACACCTGCTGCGTCATGTCCATCTGTGGCGCATACTTTAAAAGTGAGACGAATTTAGAGTAGTATGCGTCCAGAGTGAGTCCTAGCTATTTTAGCTCGTAGAACTCATTCATTTTCTGTGTACGATATGCAGGTGGCAAATATCTCCCCTGCACGGCTTTCTTTAACTTCTCCCAGGTAACGGACCCCTCTGAAATCCCTTGATCCCTGCACCATTGTTTCCACCATAGTCTAGCTTCGCCGGTGAGTTTTAACTTGGCGAGCATGGCCTGATTGGTAGGTGCAGTACCAGCTGCTTCAAAGTAAACCTCCATAGATTCAATCCAAATTTCAACATCAGACTGGACGAATTTGCCTCTCCCGTCAAACTCGGGTGGCTTTATCTGCTTCAGGAGGAACTTCTTCTCCTGGGTCACAGCAGTACTTGATGTAGGGGGCGAATTTAGAACCTGTACCTGGGGTTGTGCCTGGATAAAAGTTTTCTTAACGTTATTATATGATAATTGACGTTAGCTTATCTTTAGTTCAACTATCTCGTAAATAATGAAGCTAATTAACTTTTTAACAACTCTGATGCACAGCCAGATATTGATAAAAGAAGTCTTTATTTATATTTACATGGGCGTAGCCTTATACAACGTCTCGTGTGATGATATTCCAATCATTACATTCAGTTTGGGGAGAACAACGTTGTATTGCATTTGTCTACAAGAACTATGTAATAGTAGGATTTTGGGTCATGGATCTTTAGGAATCGATAATTCATTGGAAGTTCGGGATACCCTTTTCGTTGGAATCCATACTTCTCATGGCGGCCCAACACTTTAATCTTGTCGGCTGGGATTACACGGGTTACTTCCTCATATACATATGAGTTCATTTCAACCCTCCGACCTTGAATATGTAAAGTCAAATTTACGTGAGCTTCCACAAAAATGAACAACTTCACGACTTTCAAGTCTTCCAACCACTTGATCCTCTTTAGGTTGGTGTGTAGATAAGCGAACCGGTGGGCAGCTATGTAGTAGATTCCTGAAGACCCCGTCCATCTTCGTTCAATGTATAAAGGTGATGGATTATAAATCTGCTCTAAGATGTTCATCATCCCAATTCTTTGTCTATAAAGCATAGAATGCATTGCAGTCATAAAGATGACCTTAAACACCAAAAACTTGTTCCACGCTTCATAGTTCTGCAACACAGCA
Source organism: Lygodium microphyllum (assembly GCF_053477565.2). NCBI lineage: Eukaryota > Viridiplantae > Streptophyta > Polypodiopsida > Schizaeales > Lygodiaceae > Lygodium > Lygodium microphyllum. Next base: position 81,302,400 of record NC_141156.1, read on the forward strand.
TTGAAGATGAGGAAATGTTTGGACAGCAACAATTTCTTTATTTCATTCTATTGAGATCTCATAAAAACAATTTCGTTGTTGGTCAGCTCTGATACCAACTGTAACGTGTCCCCTAGTATCATCCAGGACATGTCTTAGCAGTCCATCGGAACGGATGTCTAGAAAACTCCACCCGGCACTCCCACGGAATGTTATGGGTTTTGCGATCTAGTTCTTCCCACGTCTGCCACGTAGCGAAAGTATCCTGGCTGTTCCCACTTAGGATCGACCGGAATTAGGGTTTCCCTAAAGGAGTCATTAGCTAATAGCAACTAGCGTCAGACCCGAGCAAACTACTTTACGCAGAAACGCCAGGTCTGAAGCGGATTCACGCTGCACTTGGTTCAAGGAGAATGGGAAACGAGAGGGATGCAAAGCTCAACCTCTCTGCCATAAGGCATAGTCCCATTCCGTTCCCCTAAAACAGCGTAAATCAGGTAAGACGTAACTCTAGGTCATCGTTCTCATTATTCTTTTTGATGATGATGATCATTCCGCTGTTCTTCGAGATCAAAAAAAGTGAGTGAAGGAATTAATGCAAGAGAATGGAAGTCCGCAAGGTAGCCTAAGGACAAAATAGGCCTATGGGTATGACTTGAATAGTCTAAAGAGCCAAGAGGGGGAAAAAAAGAACAAGGGCTTAGGGGGGAAATTAAAACTCGGGGGGGGGGGGGGGGGGGGAAACAAGGGGGCTTAGGGGGGGACTTAAAACCCCGAGAGGGGGGAGAGGGAAACAAGGGCTTAAGAAGCCCACCTTGGAACCTTCCAAGGAGCTTCCTGGAAGGGCCACGTGGGGGGGAAAAATTTACTCCCCTAGGCGATGAAGGCTAGAAGGTGGATTAATATGGCGTGTGGCCTTCAGGCGGCGGAAGGGTTGGTGCAGACGGCAGCATCCAACGGTAGATGGCGGCGATCCCTGGTCTGACATCGTCTCCTCTCTTCTCACACGGCTCAACTCCCCTTTTTTTCAACGGCCCCCTCCCCTCATTTAAATAGTGGAGGGAGGGGGATCTTCTCTTCTTGCGTGTCGACACGCATGTCCTCCCTCCCTCCAAAGGCTCCACCAAGGAGCTTAGTAGCTCCTTCTATTCCCCTCCCCCTCCAGCTCGTCAGTCGGCTGGAGGGATAAGGGGGGAATAATAATAATAAAATTCCATAAGTCCCATTTATTTTCATAACGCGGAATATTGCAAAATGGATATGACACAACAGGTATCAAAGTTTTGTGCCAGATTAAACCCGCCCGTAAACACCTGCCTCGAATCAATGTGCCCAACAGACCTTCAGGACGCGCTCATTCGAGCTGCACCCATAATTTAGGAGGTGCAAACCAGGTTAAGAAATAACAAGACTTGGTCTTACAAGGATCAGAACAAAGGAGTGTATAGGTCCTAGGCAAAGAGAGTTTAAGGTCAAAACCAGGGACAAAAGAAGAAAGCTAGGACCAACAATGTCAATAATTTTTTTCCTACCTAAGGTAATGGCCGCAACCTCCATTTCTTCCATTGCAACGAGCCCGGTCACTTCAAAAGGCAATGTCCCAAGCTTGGTGGAGGACAACGTCAAGGACCATTCCAAGGAATCGCCCGTGGCCAAGGAACCGCCACCTGGGGCAGAGGAAGAACCGCTTGTGTTGCCAACAGGGAAATGTGCAAAGAAGAAGACCCGACCATGGAAGCAGACTTTGAGAGGGCAACAGTCCATGCCGCCCTTCACAAGAAAGGCCCGAATCGCTAGTTTTCGGTGATTCAGACACCATCAGATTATCAAGGTAAAGGCTTTAAAACCTTGATTGATTGTGGCGGTACACATTCCTTTATCTCACCAATTTGTGCAAGAAGATTAGGAATATCCACAAAAGATGCACCTACCTTATTAGTGGAATTAGTAAATGGTCGTGAGGTCACTTGTACCAAGCAAACTGCTAAGGTGGAATTCCTACTGGGAGGAAAGTCGACTTCAGTCAGATTCAGGGTTATGAACCTAGGTATCCATGAATGTTTGCTCAGAATGGATTGGCTTAAACCTAATGATGCCCACATTCACTGTGGATAGGGCCAAGTTTCCTTTTGAAATTCTGAAGGGGAATTGATCACAACTCAAGGAGAGGCTAGGAAGCCTAAAATTCAATTGGCCAAAGCATCTTGAATAATAAAGGGAGTTAGAAAGGGGCTACCTGTCTATTTGATTAAGCTTAATAAGCTAGATCAAAATCAAGATTCTAGTGAAGAACCTTCTTGGCTAAAGGAGTATGCAGATGTATTTCCCAAAGAGTTGACGGAACTTCTGCCTCAAAGGGAAGTTGATCATGAAATCAAGATAAGTGCCAAGAGCTGCGCCAATTGCAAAGAGACCATATAGAATGTCCATTCCGGAAGCGATTAAGCTAAAGAAGCAACTCAAGCAACTATTAGATCAAGGCTAGAGTCCGTCCTAGCAGTTCACCATGGGGAGCTCCAGTGCTGTTCCAGAAGAAGAAAGATGGAACACTTCGGCTGTGTATTGATTACAGAGGGTTGAATCAATCAACCATTGAGAACAAATATCCCATTCCAAGAATAGATGAACTTCTTGACTGTCTTCAAGGTGCGAAGATCTTCTCCAAGATTGATCTTAGGTCTGGATACTATCAGATAAGGATCAAGGAAGAAGATATCCCAAAGATGGCATTCAGCACAAGATATGGGCATTTTGAGCTCCTGGTCATGTCATTCGGGCTGATGAATGCACGTGCCACCTTCAATAGGTTAATGCAGGATATCTTTAGACCATATCTTGATGACTTTGTACTCGTCTTCTTTGATGATATCTTAGTCTACTCCAAACAGGAAGAAGATCATGAACCCCAACTTCGCATTGTCCTTGAGACAATGAGGGCACACAAGCTTTATGCCAAGAAGAAGAAGTGTGCATTCTTCAAACGACAGATTGAATATCTGGGATTCATTGTATTAGCAAAAGGAATTTCAGTAGATCCGGCCAAAGTCAGAGACATTCTAGAATGGCCAATACCAACAAATGTCAAAGAAATACATAGTTTTCTTGGATTGATAAGATGGTACAGGGTCTTTATCAAAAACTATGCTTTGATTGTAGTGCCTCTGATGGATCTACTGAAGAAGTAAACTTCAATTGTGTGGTCAACTGCTGAACAATCCAGATTTGACAAATTAAAGCAAAGATTGGTATCAGCACCTATCCTGAAACTTCCAAACCTTAGTGAGAAGATTGAAGTAATAACTGATGCTAGCACACTTGCCTTAGGGTGTGTGCTTATGCAAGAAGGTCATCCTGTAGCATACTCTTCAAGGAAACTGAAGAGCCATGAGAGGAATTATGCTACCCACGATCTGGAGTTGTTAGCTGTCATCCATACTCTCAAGCTTTAGAGACACTACTTGCTAGGTAACAAGTTTACCCTAGTGACGGATCATAAAAGTCTCAAATGGATCTTTACCCAAAATGAGCTCAACATGAGGCAATGTTGATGGATTGAAGTGCTAGAGGAATATGATTTGAAATCAAATATCGGCCTGGAAAGGAGAATATAACTATTGATGCACTCAATCCAAGGCATTTCTAAATTCTCTAATCTTGCAAGATCCATCAACAGCTAGATCTCTAGCCACAAAGGTATCCATGCCAAACAACCCAATACTTGAGCTAGCTAAAGAAGAGGCATGCCATGACCCAAATTATCAGAAGTTGCTAAGGGAGATCCCTATCAAGGATCAAGACCCGAAGCTACAGGAAAACTATAGAACGAGATTATGTATACCGGCAAGCCAGTCACTCAAGAAAAAGATACTTTGGGAAGCTCATGACTCCCCTTTTTCAGGACATCCTGGCTATGCCAAGACCCTCAATGCAGTCAGAAAGAGCTATTATTGGGAAAGGCTTAAAGGTGACGTTCTCAAATATGTCACTGAATGTTTGTCTTGTCAACGCATTAAGGTTGAACATGTCAAAATGCCAGGAAAATTGCAACCACTCGACATTCCCCAAATGAAATGGGAATTCATTAGTATGGATTTTGTTGTTGGCCTACCCCAAGTTCAGGGAGGATACAACTCCATTATGGTTGTGGTGGATATGCTTACCAAAGTTGTACATCTTATTCCTGTTAAGACAAACTATAAAGCCTCAGACATTGCAAGGTTATTTATCAAGGAGATATTCAAATTGCATGGGTTGCCTAGAAGAATCATTAGTGATCGTGACTCTCTCTTCACATCACACTTCTGGAGAGCTATCTTCGAAGCCATTAGGACTCAACTCTGTTTTAGTACAACTTACCATCCCTAAACCGATGGTCAAATGGAGTGAGTCAACCAAGTCATTGAGGATATGGTAAGGGCACACTACTGCCGCAAACCCAAAAAGTGGATTCAATACTTGCCACTGGTTGAGTTTACCTACAATGCTTCTTATCAACAAAGCATTCAGATGACCCCTTTTCAAACATTGTATGGGCACGAGTGTCAAAGTCCTTTAAACTTCTCGGATCCAACCTTGAGGGTTGAAGCTTCAAAGAAAATGCTGGAAGATATGGATGACCAAATGAAGTCAATAAGACAGGACATCCAAGCCACCAAGGATAGACAGAAGGCATACGCAGATTTGAAACGTTAAGATAGATCCTTCGCTAAAGGAGATATGGTCTTCATTCGCGTACGCCCAAAGAAGAGTTCCCTATCCTTGGGTGAATGCAAAAAGCTAAGTCCAAGGTATTGTGGGCCCTACAAGATCCTCAAGTGCCTAGGACCTAATGCTTATAGACTTCAACAAGTTGTAATGCCTAGCCAAGGAGTCCTTGAGCTACGGCCTGATAGGATCTTAGATGTTAGGGAGAGACATTTGAGATCCAGAACCTTGAGAGAATGCCTCGTCTAGTGGAAAGATTATCCTGAAGAGGATGCCACTTGGATGGATGAAAGTACTCTCACCAACAATACCACTAGTTCTTCTCGAGATGAGGACATCTCGATTCCTCTAAGGGGGAGAGAATGTAATATTTCTGCACAAAATATTAAAGAACCTTGATCACTACACGCCCGCGCAAAAACTGTGCTAAGTCATCTCCCGCAACAAAATAATGTCAGTGGCTAAATCCTTACCCCACGCGTGCGATAATAAACCCCAACCCTGTTGTGCAAATAAAGCCAAGGCTAAAACCTGCAAGCTGCATGAGAACACCCTTTACGGGAAGGCCAAATGGATAATGTTAAGATTAAGGCAAATTTTCTTATTATTTACCCCCTCCCCTCAGCCGATGCATGGCAGGGGAGAGGAGTGTGAGAGGGAAAGAGAACTCTTTGAGATGTGGAGGGCATGGGGAGTGGCATGCAGCCCAACTCATGGAGGCTATTCTCCCCCCCCCAGCCTATATAAACTCCCCCCTGGAGCTTGGGAGGGAGGCATGAAGAGAGAGAAAGGAGAACGATTACTATTGCTGTCGTGCCATGCTGCCCAGGTCGTCGCCATTCCACCACGTAGTCCACCTGTAGCCGCGCTGCTACCGCCACTCCATCGTTGTTACGCGAGTGGTGATCGAGAACAAGCCTCACTCACAACCCGATAACGAGACGTTAAGGAGTGTTGGTTGGGGTAATTGACTTTGTCGAATGCACAACACAACTTGAAAATTTCAAATATTCGATAATATACCACAAGCCACACATAAAAACAACACCTCTTATAGCTCAAAAAAATTTAAAACCCGTATGCAGGTAGAGCATCACACAACCACAACACAACAAAAATACCAAAAATTCAAAAATAAACCAAGTAAAATATATTCTTGTACCTTAACAACCTTGAGCGGACACTCGGCGCTTCGACATCCAAAAGCTCCAACTTTCAAATTGGCATGACAAGAGCTCACTCTAACATGCGACCCTCCACTCTCCTCTCTCACAAAATACAATATGTATAAGAGGGGGAAGGCCCTTAACTCTCCATTCTCATCTCCTTATATAGTTTTCTATCCACACTTACACACATTAGGTTTTTTGCTTTTAGCTTTTGGCTTTTGCTTTTCTACTGCTTTTCATTATTTTCGTTTTTTCTGCCCTATGCATGTTTGCAACTTGTTTGGATCATAAATTCGTCATTTGAACTCCGAATATAGTTATTGGGATACTCAAAACGATCGGAACACATCTAGTCGATAAGCTAGCGTAGACAAAATTACAAAAATCTATCAAAAATGGACAAAAATACTGATTCGTAAATCGCTTCATTTTTCTCCATCTTTTATCTTGGACGACTTATATCCTTCCTTGGCCTATTGTTATTGTAATTGCACACACTTTCACCACACATGTCCTCTTTTTCTTCAAGAAATACTCGCTGACGATGTAAAATGTACAACCTTTTTCCTTTGATCCTTGAGTCTTCAAAATAAACATTCTCTATATATGAACCTGTTTTTTATGCAGTGTGCCCTAGCAGGAGTATGGTCTTTTGAAATGAACTCCGTGTCCAATCATTCATGATTTGGAGAAAATATACAAAGTTGGATCCATGAAATGCAATCAATCAATCCATGGTCACACAAAAATAATGTATGCATTTGAAGAATTGTGCCTAGCCTATCTAGATGTGATCGTGCGTCATGCAAGATGCAAAAAAATTTCCTTAATTAATTAAATCTTAATTCTCGCCTCTCAACTCTCTTCAAAAAGATATGATATACTCCGCTTCACCCATCCAAAATCTCATAATCACTCTAGAAAATTATTATCCTCAAGATGTTGACCAAATATGAACAACCCTTCTCACAATTGATGGCGTCCTTCATGACCCTCTAAACTCACCCAACCTCCTTACACACTCAACCAGAGGTTCCTAACTTTGTGATGAGCATCCCAAATATCGTGGTGCAAGAAATGTGCGTGCTCAATGACAGGTGCTCTCTCATGTGTGCGTGTATCTAAGATTTACTGCATATAGTTGCAGCGGACCTCATGCCATGCTAGTGCTCAATGATGGTGCAAAACATGCATAATCCCAACCCATGGCATGGAAATATTTGATAAGTACAGGAGATGACCCCCAAGTGCAGTGCATCAACAAGTGCAACATGAAGTGCTCGTGAACCCATTATCCTCGTGATGTGCAAAAGTCTCGACAAGAAAGCATACCTAGCTCCTCAATGTTCAATAGCTATTGACAAACACAAGCTTCATCCTATTCAAAAAAATACCAAGCTCGACCAAGGCTATCAAGTTTCACACTCAACAGATCAAACAAATTGATAGAAACAAATCCTATGCTAGACAAACACAAGAAATCCAACTACAAAATAACAAAACAAATTGTCATGCAAACAACTAAGCTGGCAAAAATCAATCCTAACTATAGTTAGACTAGGGGTTTTCAGTTTCAAAAAAATGCTTGACATTGCCATCATCATCGCCTTCATAATCAGCATCTTCGTCATCAATCTCCTCTCCTCCAATCATTACCCCCCCTCCACGTCATTATGTTAAGAGCAGAAGCTTCTTGGAAGCTTCCTTAGAAGCTTCTAAGGACAAAGCTTCCATAAGCCTTGTGCACACGGCCTTTTCCCCAATTTCTTAAAACCAACACCCTGTAAAAGGGAATTCCTGCGCGAGGGGGAAGTAGGCAAGCTTTGAGGCTGAGCTGCAAAAGCTTGGAGGGAATTCAGAGATTGCACAAGGCGAGGACAAATCACGGAGTTCAAGTCCACTACATCAACAATGGCTCCAAAGCCAAAGACACAAGGTGCTCACGCGGGAGTTTCTACCCTGAGCATACGCATGCACATCCCTACGAGTCCTCATCCCTGGGTTCTTAAAAGTTTAATTCCGCATAAACGGAATGCATTGGGCACGTTTAATTTTCATGGGAAAGTTATGAATGCAAACTACTCATTCGTCTTACGAGTTTTAGTTGCATATTGCACGTTTCTTGCATTTCCAAAGTGACAATCCTAAATGCATATTGCATAGGTTAAAAGGATGAAAATTTGTATAAATTCACCCTTGTCTTCCTTGCAAGAAAGAAACAAGTGCATATTACATTTAGGCAATAACTTCCTTGCTGTGATTCGCATGAGAAAATTGTTAACATCCATTAAATGTTGTCCAAAGAATTGCATGGTATGAAAAGGAAACCATGAACTTACCTATTACATACGAAGATGCTTGCATTTTAAGATAGATTAAGTGCCGAAGAATGGATTAAGTCAACATTAGTCTTATGACATTCGTCATGCATGAACTTCAATTATCGAAGTTGTATCTAGAAAAGGTTGCATGCCATATTAAAGCCTGAAATTCAATTGCATTAAACGAAAGGTTATAGGCATAGCTCTTGATGTAAATCCATGTAGGTTTTATGCAAGTTATCCCCAAATTGTCAAACATTATGATTTTTGCAAGGAAAATAAATGGTCTTTGCAAACCTTATAGTTGCATAGAAGTAAAAGTCTATGATTCGCATACTTGCATGGAATGTTGCATCTTGAATTTATTTATTTGCATCTCTTACGAAAATTATTTGCATATCTTCTAAGCAAGGATCACTCTTGATGCAAGACAATTAGATCGTTCACTTGTAATGGTATAACCCTCAAGGGACTCGTAAAAGCATAACTAGTTGGTACGACGAACACTTCTAAGTGCTAGGTAGGGTTTAGCACGTTAAAAATTCTGCCTAGTATCGCACTTGGGATGCCAAGTCAAGACTTTCAAACCCAAAGGTCCTACCCACATTCACAGAATATTGGGTTAATACAATAACGATCTAGGGTTTTACCCTAAGGATCGATCGACCTAATACTAAACTTTCGATTAAGTTTAGAATCCTTAGGGCCAAACGTTATTGGCCTAGTAAGGTTAGGGATTGGGTTGGGTCAAGAGGACTCCCAAACCCTACATCTTCACCAAATGTATTTCATGACCAAGGTACGTCGATTGATGGGAAAAATGATCCCGCAAGTCAGATGCGACCCCTATGCAACAAGTTGCAACGTTGCATGGTTTTGTGTTAAATCACAAAGTAGAGTTGCCACTCCTTAGAACAAGGTGGGCAGGTTCTAATGCAAGACTAAATTGCAAGAGGATGAGTAGTTATCCTAGTACATCACCCTTCTTGGGCTGATTTGCCAAGTTAGGGAAAGTTATATATTGCCTAATAAACAAAGGATCAATCAAGATGGGGCGACAAAGTTGCCTAGGATTTATTGTCTTAACTTAAGGAACCTAAGGTGTTGATTAATTTGGGTTAATAGGGTATAAACCCTAACCCAAGGATTAAAGGGTAAACAAACAAACCCTTGGGGATCTTGTCAAGTTGCAATTGATCCCAGATTGAATGCTGGATGTATTCAGAGAGAAGGATTCACTCCTTAGCAGTTGGCCAAATAAAGGACCACTGGATTGATTGTGTTTGTACAGTTTAGAAGCACTGTTTGTATTGCTTTGCTCAAGGAACTAAAAGATGGAAAAATAATTAATGCTTCAGGTTGAATACCTAGAAGGAGAGGCAGCATCAGTTACCCCCGATTGTCTGCCTGACCCTAACCAAGGGGGTTGTTAGCCATGCCAGGAACATGGACCGAGCCCGCCGTGAGAGGTCTCTCCGTTGGGCGCTACTTGGAGCAGGAGGACGCTTGGGTGCCAGGGGGCTCTGTCCATAAATCCCTTGCCTTCTGGGTCCTGCACAAGAGGCCGATGTGACTCAGGATTGGATCTCGAGGCCCGCATACTAGTCTACAGGCGAAAACTTGGATTAGTAATCTCTGAGGATTGATGGATTGCCTTCGGGCAGATTGCTGGATTGCCTTCAGGCTTGCCTTTGGGTGGATTATGGATTGCCTTCAGGTGGATTATGGATTGCCTTCGGGTAGATTATGGATAGCCTTCGGACTGGATTATATGATGTATTCCAAAGATAAATAAGATCAATTGTTGAAAAGGAACTTGTTTGACATTGTTTTTCTATGTCAGTGCTAAGATTACGTGAAGGAACCGGTGACTAATTGGCTAATTAAGGAAGCTGTTTTATGCGTGTCCAACTAAATGTGGTGGGTAATTAGACAACTAAAGCAACCCCAAGGAAAGTGCGGTGGATGTGGCCATGGGTCCGTCCTACGGATGGGTGGTCCCGGTTGGCTGAGAACTTTTCTCAAAGGAAATGAACAGCAAGGAACATTGACCCAGAGTCTAGGATACTAGAATCCCGATTTATGATGTTTTAGGGGAATGGAATGGAATTATGCCTTATGGGCAAAGAGGTTGAGCTTCGCATTCCTCTCATTTCCCATTCTCCTTGAGCCAAGTGCAGCATGGATCCGCTTCGACTCTGATGTTTCTGTGTAAAGTAGTTCGCCTGGGGCTCGACGCTAGTTACTCTCTAAGAACTTGACCATTAGGGAAACCCTGATTCAGGTTGATCCTAAGTGGGAATGGACGGAATGCTTCCGCTTTGTGGCAGGCTCGAGAAGACCTAGATCGCAAACCCCGTGTCATTCTATGGGAGTGCCAAGCGGTGCTTTCTAGACTCTCTTCCCGATGGACTGCTAAGACGTGTCCTACAAGTGAACAGGTGGACACGTTACATTGTGCACCATGCACTAACACTTGCACCTAGTGGAAAATATTATTTATGTTGAAAAGCAATGTATGAGTAAACTGGAATGGGATATCAAAAGCACCTAGAAACAATTGAAAAAGACCAAGTAAGAAAAACAAGACCGCAAAACTATACAATTAATCCTGCGAATTATCTTGATAGAAAACACACAAAGAGTAAAGCAGATTGTTGACACAATCCAAGATAGATGAGTGAAAGTGATATTAATGTCAATGTACCATACCATCCAATGAGGGCTACCTAGGTGGCAAACATCTCAACCTTGAGTGGCCAACATGCTGATCACTTGTGGTAAATCCTAGAAACAAAAAAAGTTATCTTCAACAAGGGCACATGCCACCCTACTTGATCTCATTAGCATCATTGATACCTTAGTTACACAAGAAGAGAAAGTGACCATGTCAGTCTCAAGCTCAAATATCAATGATGTAGTGATTGATCTTATAGAATTCGTAGATGAAATCTAGCAATTGCTAGTACAATATGAGTAGAAAGCATGAATCTTGCATATGGATAGGCCAGCATATGAGATCATAACCGAAGTAGCAAAAGAAAGAAGACTAGAAAATGACCTATTGCAATATGTTGCTAGGTTTACACAAGTGCAAAGGGTCGATAAGTAGAGAAAAAAGGCTGAAGTTAACTAGGTTTAGTGCATCTCGGCATCCACTGAGTGTATTGGATCAAGAGCCAATGTAGACATAGAAAGAGTGCTTGAAAATGATCTCATTCTAGCTGAATTCTTGACCAAAAAAATTTGGACGATGAGCAAAGTAGCATGGCATTAGCTGGCTCAATCCTAGTCATATTAGGAATTGTGCCCCCAACACTAGAAACCAAACAAAAATCTTGATAGTTACAAAAAAAATTGAAAAGCACAAGGAAAGAGAAGGCCCTTAAAACTTTGTAGAGAAATTTAAGAAGTTTTGTGAGGCCAACAACCTCTAGGACACTACACAGTGCAAATAAGCTTTTGATTGTGCCTAGGAAAAAAAGGATGCACTTGATTTACTAGCCTTGATGATGTTGAATGCAATAATTTTGATGCAATTAAGAATCTCTTTATTAAGAGACTCTCCGAAGTAGATATGTGGACAATTTGATTGTCAAGCTGATGAATGTTAGTCAAAAAGAAAGAGGAGGTCTATGACTACATTACCATGTCTAGAGTCTCTATATGAGGGTCATAACAACTCAACAACCTATTTATCAAAAGGTGGTCTCCACTATATTCATTAACTAGATCAAGAACGAGGAACTCTATAAAGTGCTAGCAAGCAATTCAAGCTTGCAAAGAGACGTGCTAGCAAGGTTCTTTGAAGAAGCAATTCGTGTGCATGACCTATTAAAAGAGAAAAATACCAAAGCTATTTAGCCCTCAAGTAGCCTTACCATCCATAGTGAGAGTGCTAGCAAGGTTCTTTGAAGAAGCAATTCATGTGCATGACCTATTAAAAGAGAAAAACACCAAAGCTATTTAGCCCTCAGGAAGCCTTACCATCCATAGTGAGAGAGCTACAATCTATAGCAATCAACCTCATAGATATCTAGGAAAAGGGAAAAAGTATAGATATAACACCAGAAATGGCAAGGCTTAAGTTGGAGCTTACAAAAATTCAGGAAGTACTACGATGAGGGTCCATGTTTGATGTGTCCATTGTGGTAGCAACCATCTTTTGTTAGAACCTTCAATTCCATGACCACACACTAAGACAAACTACAAAAGAGTTGGCACAAGGTGGTGCATTGTCCATTACAGGAGGTTGCCATATACACAACCTTGACCACAACTATACCATCCCATGAATAGGCAGTTTAATTATGAACGAGGAAATTTGCTTGCTCTTCTAGCACCTAATGAATATTAACCTATAGCTCTTAGGACATCAATATGAAAAGAATACTTGAACTCCATGGACCTATAGTCACCCACCCATTGAGTGATTCCCTTGTGCACTTCATGGAAGAACCACTCCAAGAAAAACCGTATGTGAATCCTTATTCACTTATGACAAAGAGGGATACCCAATCTTAATGGATTTCTAATTGATTCCAACCATGACTTTGGGTAGGGGACAATATTGAGGCATGGGGGGCAACCTACCACAATAACCTCTAACCTGTTGGACATGCAATCACCTAGAACACATATCGTCTAGATATCCAAAAAAGAATAAGCAAATAAAGACAAAGTAGATTTGAGATGTCTAGAACATGGTGTCACACACATCTGTATGTTGATTTCCCTAGGCTATCAAGAATCGCGTGGTGGGGAGACTTGCTTGAGCTGCTGCGCCAAACACACACTGTATACAAAAGAGGAAGCTCGCTCAAGAACACAAGAAGAAAGATGGAGGCCAAAACGTTTTCTTGCTGATTTTTTCTTCTTCTTCCACACATTATACAATGTACACAAAGTATAGATAAGATACAACATAAAGGAAAGTGGCCTACTAAGTCAAACAGTGCATAACCGACTACACTAATCGACTGGCACTATGTCTTTGCCAGCTGTAGGTAGGTGTAACAAACTAAATATAATAAGTGATAAGTCAGTGGCCATGTGAGTATCATAATGATCACCAACGTGTTAAGTGTAGACGTGCGTACCCATCTAGCTAGGGGGTCCATCATCAATGTCTGCACGTATTGAGCTTGCCATCTCAACATAGGCAAAAACCCTCCACAAGCTTGGTGATCATACCATCAATGCCACTCAGACTCTTTAACATCAAAACACCCAATGAGAATGTCACACTGATTTCTTTAAATGTCATGACTACGGCTCAAGTGAAACATGCTAGTATTTCAATGGCTAGACCTAGTAATTTGGACTCCTCTTCCATAGGAAACAAGAACTAGAAGAAAAGAAAGAAGAGAGTTAAAGAAAAATTAATGCTCAAGCTCAATAGTACTACAACATTAACAAAAGGAAAACAAGTTCTTGACATAGAAGCAGAAACATCTATCCCAATAATGAACAAAAAGTGAAGCACCAAGGTTTGAGAGTATCCCAATTTGTAGCTCTAGAACGTTGAACCCGTAGTGGAAGATGAGCTGCAAGACTTGTCGATAGTGAGTTTGCCAGCCAGAAAAACCATATGCCTAATGGACCTCCTCTAGAGGTAAGTGGTGCTACAACTAAACATCAACCATGGCATAACCACTAGAAATAGAACATCAATATATACAAGCAAGAGTAGCCAAATGCTATCTTGCTAGTTACTTTGACAACACTGGTCTCCCTGCTATTAGTATAGTTATTGAAATAGAGCCCTTCACTTTGGAATGCATCAAAAAAGCGGATTGAAGGACCAATACAATCGTGATGCCAACCCTACATGACCACACCACTGACACACACATGCCTAGTCTAACCCTATACCCCATGATTAGAAACCTATAAGTATACGCCTTTTGGGAGGGAATAGAGATACACGCAGTCCTTCCTATCATTGCATTAGAGGATTCCACTAGAAAGGGGATTGTGGACATAGGAGCAGGGGTTAATGTCATCATCCATATAGTTTTGCATGCTTTGGGAAATCCACCTATGGAAACTACATGATTTAACATGGAGAGAAGTTTCAACTATAGGCTTGAAACAATCGACTATGATACTGACAAGCATGTGATTGAACAAATCATTATCGCCTCCAAACCTAAGGAAACACATATGTTGCATGTCAACAAAGTAATTAGGATGGATTGTGATAGAACTTGGCTAGAGTACTTGGAATTTCTAGATTATGAGCAAGTGGGACTCAATCAAGTGAATCCAATAACCTTATATGAAACTGGGACTACTTTTGAGCTATGATCATTAGGAGAAGCACCCTTATCTAGTAAAGGTTGTGATTCTAACTTTGAATGAGAAGTCAGCTCAGAAGTAACCAAGAAATCCCTTCAGTACCTAAGATCAATGCACTAAGAGGGGTCTTCCAATCCACCTATGGTGCAAAAGGCTAAAGGAGGAGTAGAAAAGATTGTAAAAAGTGTCAATATTGAGAAACAATATAGTTGCAAACCTTGTGTGTAAGTTGCATCTTTCTCCTAAGGAGATTCCTTTAAAAATCTTTTTTAAAAATCTTATATTAAAAAAGATCCAAAAATTAGTAGGTCATTTAAAAAAAACAACAAAATTAAGGTGTTATGGAAATATTAGTACTAACACACTAAACATCAATTAACAAGACTTACTTTTCTAACACTTGGTTTCTTTATATGTGAGCATATCTCACTATCAAAAAATTCATAGTCCAAAATATCTGCTAACTTTAATATACATGTGAAAAGGATGAAACATCAAGGATTTTATATTAGTTAAATCTATAGTGGTTTCATTGTGTCTTCGTGCTTGGATTTCTACACAACTTAATCTTTTTGAAAACTCTAGATTTCTTATCGTGCATGCACTTATTATATTAGACATGATACAATCAGTTCAAGATTGCCATGAAGTTCACAACATTTTATAGCTATGATATACATGATGCTATATTTACAAACTTCTTGCACATGAATAAGTTATTCACAAAGCTTATATAAGAGACAAACAAACTCATGCATTGCCACATACATGAACTCTATAAGAATGCCCAAAAATTACAAGTACCTTTATTAAACAACATTAGGTTTGTGATAACTAAAAGAGACTTAGCTCATTTGCAAGTAAAGAATTAGATCTTAATGACTAAAGAATCACTCACTTCACAAGAAAGCACACTTATCTATGTGCAACAATTATCAATATAAGAAAGAGTATAAATTGATCCACATGGATAATGTAGTACAATTAGAGATACAAAGCTAACACATGAAATATTTGGTCAAATATATATTATTTCTTCTATGTTTCCTTGCTATTATTGTTTTTCTATTATTTTCTAGAGGTTCCTCAATGAATACATACATCTCTCAATATGCTAGGTCAACTAGACCCTCTACCTCATCAAACAATGGTATAAACTCTTTGGATGCTACCATAATATTTTCAACTCTCTTTAATCACCTTGGCTACCTGTAAGGTGCCCGCCCATTGGCTATCTAGGCATGCTTTTAGCGATCTATCGAGAAATGAATCTAAGCGTCATTGCCCGGCACTCCCATGGAATGTTTCGAGTTTTGTCGCCTAGGGTTTCCCGAATCCGCCTCTGCAATGGAACGTTCACGGTCGACCCACTAGGATCAACCTAAAATTTGGGCTCCTAGTGGCCAAGGTCTCCTAATAGCATTCTAGCGTCGAATCCTAGGCATCCTTCTTTATGCAAAGATACCCAAGCCGAAGTAGACCCATGTTGCACTTGGTTCAAAGAGAATGGGAAACGAGAGGGATGCACTGCTCAACCTCTCTGCCCGTAGGGCATAGTCCCATTCCAGTCCCCTAAAACGACATGAATCAGGATTCTAATCTAACAATTCCTAAGCGTCGTCGGACGTTGGTAAAACCTTGTGAGAAGCCTCCCAGTTCTCTGGGACCACCCTGTCGTAGGACAGACCCGCCAAGGGCCTGCCCACCCACTTTCCTTGATAGCTTTAGTTTTCTAATTAGTTCCTACCACATTTATGTGTGACATTTAAAATTGGCTTCATTAATTAAGCATTTTAGGAACGGGGTTTATTCCTGTAACTTATAGCACATACACGAAAATAGAGCAAGCAATCCTTTGGCAAACAAGTTCCTTAACTTATCTTCAAGTTAATATTTCCTTAATCTTTGGAAATGCAAGTTCTAGGCTTTGCTTGTAATATTAAAGAATACTTCCAAGCTTCAACATTCTGGTAAGACCCAATCTATATTAGTTGAGAAGGAATGACAAAGATTAACTTGAAGATAAGTTAAGGAACTTGTTTGAACTTGTTTGCCAAAGGATTGCTTGCTCTGTTTTCGTGTATGTGCTATAAGTTACACGAATAAATCCTATTCCTAAAAGGCTTAATTAATGAAGCCGATTTTAAATGTCGCACATAAATGTGGTAGGACCTAATTAGAAAACTAAAGCTATCAAGGGAAGCGGGTGGGCAAAGCCCCAATGGGTCTGTCCTACAGAAGGGTGGTCCCAGAGAACTAGGAGGCTTCTCACAAGGTTTTACCGACGTCCGACGACCCTTAGGAATTGTTAGATTAGAACCCTAATTCATGTCGTTTTAGGGGACCGGAATGGGACTATGCCCTACGGGTAGAGAGGTTGAGCAGTGCATCCCTCTCGTTTCCCATTCTCTTTGAAACAAGTGCGACATGGGTCTGCTTTGGCTTGGGTATCTCTGCGTAAAGTAGGATGCCTAGGATTCGATGCTAGAATGCTGTTAGGAGACCTTGGCCCACTAGGAGCCCAAATTTCAGGTTGATCCTAGTGGGTTCGACCGTGAACGTTCCATTGCGAGGCGAATTCAAAAAAACCTAGGTGACAAAACTCGAAACATTCCATGGGAGTGCCGAGCAAAGACGCTTAGATTCATTTCTCGATAGACTATGGGCAGGCACCTTACACTACCCCAACTTCTTGGTCACTTACTAGTAATTCCAAAAAGACTTAGAGGTACATCTCACCAAAAATAGTGGGAGATAATATTTTTCTACATCAATTTTATTGCTTCATTTCTTAAGTGCACAATAGATTTAGTGTATTGATTGTAGTAGACTTACCTATGTCTAAGAAAAGTCCAAATTGCACTCATTTGGTCCTAAACATGAGTGAAGAAACTTCTTGATTAACCAGTGTACTATCTCTAATGCCTTCCATCTACTAGAGATAAACACGTTCTCTTTATATGATTTGGTGAATATTTCTTTTAATGTGATCTTATCTACATCTCCTACATAAGCCATCATTGCCATCTTAAACTAAATGTCATGTCCTTTATACTTGGGGAGGTTACTCACAAGTATGTAAGCATATCAAGTGGGTTCAAAAGAAGGGATTTCAAAAATAGAATTTGTAGACATTTCTTATAATACAAAAGGGTGCCATATAAAGGGGTCATTTACAAATCAAACATAAAAAGAGATGTAGTTATTTTTGAGAAATATGCAAATAAGAGTATTTTCAAATAGGCCTTAAATGCAAGCGATATAAAGGGTTTATATATATTGAACCCCTTGAAGGTCTATCTTAGCAATGTGCATACATGCATATAAAATTTTAAAAATATAAGGATATAAAATTACTTATACATACATACATACATACATACATGTATGTTAGTAGTCACTCTAATAGGTAAAGCAAATGATCATGCCAAGTATGTGATCTATATTAATCTCATATTTACATGAACAAGATGTAAAACATAAGGATAGAAAATTTTATAAAATATACATATATATTAGTAGCCCCTCTAACAAGTAGAACAAATAACCATGCCTCATAAAAGACTCAGTGAATGTCATTCTTGAATGCATATGCTACAATACCATGTTTGCTTGTGGTATGGATCATAGTAGATGAAATGGCTTATCATCTTCTTGAATAACATGTTGATGCATTGCGCCAACTTGATTTGCAAGAAGAACCAAATTTACTTTGCAATTGAATGAATTGCTTCTAGTTATTGCACCAACTTTCTTTGCAATATGAACCAATTTTTTACTTTGTAATTGAATGAATTGCTTCTAGTTATTGAAAATCTAGTCCATAATGTACACATTGAACTATTTTATTGCATTACCTTTGTTTATATATTGGAAACCATGCACAACATACATGACAACTTGATGCACTAAGTAGTAAATTAAAACATATTGAGCACTTTGTACGCAACTTGATAATGAGTATAACATCAATGCAAAAACCTTTATGGTTTACAAGGAAACTTGATGCATTGCATCAAGTTAATGCAACAAATATACACTATTCTAAATAGCTTCATGTAATGCACCATCTTGGTTCCAAGACTTGATTTACAAGGCAACTTCATACATTGCATCAAGTGAATATAGAAATTATAAATTTTTCTATTTACCATCCATTTGATGCAAAAAATTCTATGATTTACAAGGCAACTTGATGCATTGCATCAATATAGTATAGAAAACACAAAACTATATGTAGCTTTATGCATTACATCAAGCTAGTGTGGAAAACATACAAAAGTTTGTGTAACTTGATGCAATGCATCATGTTGATGCAAAAATTTGTGTAATTTACATGGTAACTTGATGCACTTCATCAACTTATCATAAGAAAGATTCAATTTTCTATCTAGCTTGATGTAATGCATCAAGTTTTGTAATGTGGTATTATATTAAGCCTAATATTTACATCACTACATAGGCCAAAACCAGCATGGTTTTCAAGCACGCTTTTCAACAATTTACATATCGGCTTATAAGCCTTCTCCCTTTTGGCTAGCTTACTCAAAATACTTTGGGCAGTGCTGAAAAACACTATTGTTGTGAGATACCAAAACACCTTTAGGAGATCTTATTCTTTCGAACACAGCCTCATTCCTGACTAACCATGTGGTTAGGAAAGGCAATCCTCTTAGAATGGACCAACCCTTTTCTGATATCTCATTTAGGTTCCCACAATCTCCAAAGAGCATCCATCTCTAATGCACTACAAAGTGTAGATTACCTTTATCCATTCCACTACTGAGCTTCCTCCACAATGTCTGTGATTCAATACATCTCCAAAAAATATGTTTAATGTTTTCAACTTCCTTGCCACAAAGAGGACACAATCGCGAAAGACTCCTAAACTTGGATAATCTATCCCTTGTTGGAAGTTTGTTTGCAACAATCCTCCAAAAGCATAATATTGATCTTGAATGATGGAGTTGCATGAAAGGACTTCTTGAGACATTTCTTCCAAGTCCTTAAAGTGGCCCATGAGTCTTTTATTTTCCAGGTTTCTTCCATCTTCAACAACCATCTCACATTGGGTTCCCTAAAGTCTTGTCTTTTCTTCAATTGTTGATAGGGGCTTTCCCCTCTCATTAACCCAAAATTTGTATTTAGGGCTTGGGTTGATAAAGGGGGAAGTAGGACATTTTTCCTTGTGTCTAGAGTACACTAGCTACTATAGCCACTCCGATTCTCCATTGGAAAGGTTGAACTATCAAGAGATCTGTTCTATTGGATAGAAATTAACCTTAGCAACATCCCACATATCAGCCCAACACTTTAAGCCTTTGGAGCTAATGTTGTGACTTAATGCAGTGTTCTCCTCAGTTGGCATAAAATCTTCTTGGTAAGCATATTTAGTAAGCTAAATGTTGAAATACAATGAGAAATCTGGTTTGGCACTTTTCCATACCAAGTGAGGTGCAATCTCTTTCCATGAGTTGACAAGCTGTTGTGCAACTTTAGAGTCTTTGATTTTGATCCGATCTTGCCAACCAAATATGATGTCCTCCCATCTGCACTTATGCCACACTCTTCCAAACACCTTGGTAGTTGCAATCCAATGCAAGAGTATCACCATACATGGCTATCCTTCATCCATTCTTTTCAGCTTAATGATAGACAATATGACTGCTTTCTCCCTTAGTGGTTCCAATCCAAGTCCCCCTTCTAAAATTGGGGAAGACATCTTCACCACAAACTCCACAAACAATGCTTAAAGAGGCTTTCAACCTTTCTCCATTGATGGTAACAGAAGAGGAGAACCATGTTAGTAAAAACAATTACAAGGGTGAAAAAGGACTTGAGCAGAATTATTCTACTAGGCAGCCCCAAGTGTAGATTCATCCTACTTTTGATCTTACTGCTCACTTTTTCATAGAGTCACTCAAAACATTGTTTGAGTGAGATGACAACCCCAATAGGCATTCTGAGGTACAATATAATCTTCCCTTTTGGGATTATCTTGAAACCCAACTTAGCAATCCAGCCTTCATTATCATTCTAGGAGAGAGGTAATAGCTCTTTTGTTGATTTTTGAACCAAATAGGAAGGCAAATTCATCATATATCTTGAGTAAATTTCTATAGCCGATTCTTCATCAGATAAGATGACATTAGAATTGTTGTCCTCAAATATTTTGACGGCCCTTTAGAAAGCCCCCTGATATGTACACAAAATGACTGTGTAAAGCCATTGTATTAATTAAGGTTTAAGGTGGATATTGATATATTCTTCATCTTTAAATTATAATCATAAAATTCATATTATCCTCTTTCTTAGTAATCCAACTAATAACCTTCTTTGTATACTTATAATTCACTAAACATTAATATTTAACTTTCATTATATGAACTACGACCTATAATATATTCATTTCATTATCTTCAATATTTTTACCAGAGAAACAACTTACTTAAAAACTCTTAATCCATACTTAATTCTACCTCAATACTATAACTAATATTTACTAATTATTGTTTCGACCTAGAACTATATTTAACGAAGGAAGTACATGCAAATGAAGTCCATTCTTAATAAAATTTTATGAGCATATTTTAAATAAAAAATAAACTATAGCCTTTTTTCAATATTTATTTAAAATCACTCATTATAAAAAATTATTGATTTTTATTACTACAACCGAGAGAAATTAAAATATTTATAATAATTACAATTGATCATAATACATCAAACGATATTAACTAGACATTCCTTATATGGAATGTAGTTTTAAAACCAATTTTCAACCATAAAATTTTCCATTTACTCTTAATATTTACTAATTACTATCCAAAAACACCCAAAAAGTGCTACTTTTACCATTAAAATTCAATAACTTTAATTTCAAAAGTCTTTTTAGATTAAGATTTAGTAGATGAATCCGTCATGACCTAATTTAACTCTATTTTGGATCCTCATGATGCCAGGAGGCATATTTCACGGTGGATTCCGTGCCACGGTGGATTCCGTGAGGTTTTACGGTGGATTCCGTAAACTTTGATGACCGGGGCTCATACACAAAGTGGATTCTTTGTGTGAGAAGTTGATGGGGACGCCTATCCTTTTTAGGCGTTTCATTAATTTAGTGTGTACATGGGTGATTTCATAGCGGGTGATTCCGCAAAATGCATATTAAATTAATAAACATTTATGAGTTTAGAGTGCGCACTCGTAATAAATTAACGTTAGGATTGATTTCTAACCAGTTGATTTATTTATGTAGCTGAAGACTGCTAGGTATTCACTTTTGTCGGTTTAATTGTATTATTTTACTAACGATTGTGAATGCTTCAGTTGATGTGTAGAGATAGCAGCAGTGGCGGAGGAAAGCATTGGAGGATAGCGAGTATTCGATTTATCATTTATATTTTGATGGGCACATACCTTAGGCATGGTGCCTATATTTTGTCGCGCCTATTTATTGAGGCGTTGGATATTTATTTATTATTTTGTATGCGCATGGGCGCACGATTATGTTATTTGTACTTGGACATTGTATTGGGTATGCCAGACTCTTTGGGCACTGCCCATTAGCTTTATTCCTATTTTGTGCTAAAGCAAACTCAAAAGCTAAAAGCTTGCTATTTTGTAATTTGGGCTATTATTTGAGCTTGAAGATGATTAATACATAAAATACATGCTTTGTGGAGCGCTCACACAAGGCATGGGGGGAGATTGCACCCAATTGGTCTCTTGTTCATGTCATGCATGCTTTTTACCTTGAGTTTTGTGCAAAAAGTAGAGTTCTTTTGTTCTTGGGGACCTTGTGGCATTCACTACGCAAGCGTACAGCATCCGATCTACACACCAGTGGTATCAGAGCGAAGCTAAGATCAAGAGCTTCCAATCGCTACCCATCTTGTGCAAAGGCGGAGCTCCTGGAATGATTGAGCTCTCTACGGTCAATCTCGTCACGAACGGTCGATACAAGTGGATTCTTGGCGATCAAGAACCTCTGAATCCATCATCAGATCGCGAAGGACCAGCTTGCAGAGGCGGAGGACCACGTGGATATCTCCTACATCAAGTCATCAAGAAACAGAGATAAGCCATATTTCTTCCCAAGCTTAAAAGCTTAAATCTTAAAGTTTCAAAGCTTAGATTAATTAGAAGCTTTATTAAAGCTTCAAAACGACTGATCAACAAGGACGAGAGGATGTTCTGAGCGCCGAAATTTGCGCCGAGGACATATTCATATCCTTAAAAACGACGACTGACTAAGAAGCATAAAGCTTCTTAATCCTCTAAGTCATCTAAGGTCACTCAACTATTCAAGTCTTCAAAGTTCTCCAAGTTCAAGTTCTGCAAGTCAGATAAATCAATCAAGTTCTGCAAGTCTTGGTACTCTGCAAGTCACATAAGTCTGCAACTCTGCAAGTCAAACAAGTCACCTGAAGTCAAAACTGACTTGTGTTCAAAACTCATAGAAGGGTTGTTCCTACGCAGAAACTCCGAACTGCAAATTTGTTCATTGGAAGGTACTCTTCGCATACGCAGGTTTGCTGAAGCATTTTCAGCATACGCAGAAGGATAAAACGTAGATTTTTCAAAGATTACAAATCCTGCAATAGTCAAAGACGAAGATTGTGAAAGCCACACCCAAAAAATATATAAGCCTTGTACACCCGATCTTGAGCTACGCTCATCCCGCTAACTTGATTTTGAGAGTGAGAGGTCTTTTGAGTTTTGCAGGATGACAGAACCACATATGGATGATTTAATGGCTGAAGGCGACCTACCTGAACCTACGATGGAGCAAAAGCTGGACTTAATTATGATGCAGTTGGATGAAGAACGACGAGCTAGGCAAGCATTGCAAGTTCAATTGGCTAATTTACAAAGATTGACTACTTGACAAAGACGAACCTCAATCTGAAGATCTTATTCGACGTACCATCGACGCGACTCTCGAAGCTCAATCCATCCGCAAGGAAACAAAGATAAGTAAAATAAATTTCAAATTCCGTACTTTCAATGGCACTCAAGAGGGAAAAACTGTTCTTGCATTCATTAGTCAGTTTGATGACTACTTTCATGAGGAAACATATGCAGAAAACGATAAAATCAAGTGTGTCACTAATCATTTAGTGGATAGAGCATCTCTTTAGTGGACCATGGTTCGTAAATGTATAGATTGTCCCACTACCTGGGAGAATTTCAAGAAGAAGTTTATGCAGAATTTCCTTCCTCCACAATTTCATGAAAAAGCCATAAAGCAATGGGACCTTCTTCAGCAACGGGATCGTGAGCCTATTCCTCAGTACACCGAATGCTTTTGGAATGCATTACTCCAGTTACGCATGCTTGAAGACGTACCTGAAGTAACACACAAGCGTAAGTATATGTCTGGACTACTTGGGCATTACTACGCTGAAGTTAATATGTTCAAGCCTGCAACTCTTGAAGACGCAATTTCATTAGCTTACGACACTGAAGACAAGCTGCGAGGAAGAGACAAGCATCCACAACAATTCCAAGCCAATGTAACTATGGATCTAAGCAATTCAACTCAAATTTTAGAAGATTTAATCAAGGTCATTTTCCTTCATCATATTTCCGTAAGAATTGGGCAATCCACCTGTTTTACCATCCAATACCAACCAAAACCCCAAGTCTATTCCACAACCAAATCCTAATATCCCTAAACTTCCTGTCATTGCAAACAATGTAACCAAAGCCAAATCTATAGTCTGTTATAAATGCCACCAGCCTGGACATCTAGCAGCAAATTGCCATTTGAAGAAGCCACCTGTCCATATCAACTACCTTAGAGCAATGGAAGATGACGAACATGAAGAAATGCCTGATTTCACGGAAGATGAAAACGACATTACTACTCCTTCGGATACTTTACCAGGTATGCCAACTCCACATTCTTTATTAACAATGAAATGTTTAGTGCATGGAAAGGAAAAGATTATTTTGCATGATGATGGTAGTACTCACAATTTTATTTCTGCAAAGCTAGTAAAAGAATTGAAATTACAGACTGTACCTACGCATTATCGCATCAAAGCAGCATTCTTAGGCACTAGGTATAATGGTACACAAGAAGTGCATGACTTAGAAATTCAAATTGGTCAATACACTGAAAGAAGAAATTTTCTAGTTGTGCCATTACAGTCCAGTGACATTATTTTAGGTATGCCTTGGCGTCATCAGCATAATCCAGATATAGATTATTCCACACATTCAATTAATATTAAATTTCAAGGAAAACATATTACATTGTATGGTATGCATGCAGCTAATGCTTTTCCACAGCTTTCGCATACTCAAGCTAAACGTGCATTACGCAAAAGTAGTAAATCTTATCTCATTTGGGTGAATGAACTGCAAGTTAAAGAAAATCAAATGCAGCTTAGGCATAAAGAATTTCTTGCACACTTTAAAGACTGTTTTGCGGAAGATCTACCACCTGGTTTACCTCCTTCACGTCCAGAAGACCATAAAATAGATTTGATTCCTGGCACACAACCACCTTGTAAAGCACCATATAGGCATAACCAGATAGAGCAAAAAGAAATTCAAAGTCAAGTTGAGGAATTACTAAATAGAGGATTGATTAGACCTATTAGTTCTCCATTTGGTGCACCTGTTCTGTTAGTAAAGAAGAAAAACAATACCTATCATATGTGCATTGATTATCGAGCTTTAAATAAGATCACTGTAAAGAATAGGTATCCAATTCCTAGAGTCGATGACCTTATGGATAAACTGCAAGGTTCTGCCATATTTAGTAAAATAGACCTTAAATCTGGTTATCATCAGGTGAGATTATATAAGTCTGACATATTCAAGACTGCATTTAGGACACAGTTTGGTCATTATGAATTTTTAGTGATGCCTTTCGGTTTGACTAATGCACCTGCTACATTTAGTAGAATGATGAACCGTATATTTTTGAAATATCAGTATTGTGTAATTGTCTTCTTTGATGATATTTTGGTGTTTAGTCAAAATGAGAAAGAACATTATGAACATTTGTCATTGGTTTTCCAGTTATTAAAAGATAATCAACTGTATGCAAATCCGAAAAAGAGTGAGTTCTTTAAAATAGAAATTGAATATTTAGGTCATATTGTATCATCTGATGGAATTAAAGTTGACCCTAGGAAAATAGAAGCAATATTGAACTGGCATGTGCCTAAAAATGTGCATGAGTTATGATCATTCCTAGGTCTTGCTAGTTTCTATAGGAAGTTTGTGCGTAATTTTTCATTACTTGCTTTACCATTGACCAAACTTCTAAAGAAAGGTATTGTTTATCATTGGTCCGATAATCAACAGAAATCCTTTGACTTATTGAAACATGCATTAACCCATGCTCCTGTACTACAGTTGCCTGATTTTAATAGACCATTCTTTTTAGTAGTGACTGATGCTAGCGGATCAGGAATAGGAGCCGTACTTATGTAGGACAATCATCCCATAGCCTATTCTAGTTGTAAACTGAAACCCTCCGAACTGAAATATTCCACATATGATAAAGAATTATTAGCTGTGGTACAAGCCTTAAGATAGTGGAAACACTACTTAATGGGCTCTGAATTTATGATTAAGACCGATCAACAAAGTATTAGACATTTACTTAGCCAACCCCAAATATCTGACTGACATATCAAATGGGCAGCCTTTATTCAGAGTTTTCATCCTATCATTCAATATCAACCCAGTAAAGAAAATGTAGTGGCCGATGCATTAAGTAGAAGACCTGCCATTCATAATATTTATGTTATATCTTTTGATTCTTTGATTGCTATGAAAGATACTTATCATTAGGATATTACTTTTCATACTGATTGGAATAAATTAGTTCAAAATAACTTGATTCCTATTGATTCACTCTCTTATAATGATGGATTCATGTTTTATGAAAAGAGATTATGTGTTACAGTTCCATTCAGATCTTTTGTTTTGAATGAGATTCATTATCCTCCATATCAAGGTCATAGAGCTATCATATCTACTTTACGTACATTAACTGAAGATTTTTATTGGCCGCATATGGACACTAATGTATCTAACTTTGTTTCTGAATGTTTGATTTGTCAAAGAGTTAAGATACATCATGGTAAACAATATGGATTACTTATGCCTTTGTCTATTCCATCAAGACCATGGGAACAAATTTCTCTGGATTTTATTACTGGTTTACCTAATACTAAATCTAACCATGATATGATTTGGACAGTAGTAGATAGGTTTAGTAAACAAACATATTTCATTCCATGTAAGAAAACTTTAATAGCATCACAGGCAGCACAATTGTTTTTGAAAATTGTTTTCACTAACCATGGATTACCAAACGTTATTATTTCTGATCGTGATTCTAGATTTTGTAACAACTTTTGGATTACTTTGTTTGCTAATCTAGGCACAAAAATTGATTTCTCATCTGCATTTCATCTTGAAACTAATGGACAAACAGAAGCTACTAACAGTACTATACTAGATCTTTTACGTGCTTACACTTTTTCTAAACCACAGACATGGGACACACATTTGCATTTATTACAGTTTGCATATAACAATACACCACACACATCTACAAAGAAAGCACCGTTTGAAGTGATTTATGGTTATAGATTGTCTACACCAATTGCATCTTTATCAAATAGAATTCAGAGTGCTGATGATATTGCTAGTATGCACAATACTATTTTTGATGAAGTTAAATACATGATTTCCAAAGCCCAGCAATCATATACTAAACAAGCCAATAAGAAAAGACAAGCAATGAATTTTAAAGTTGATGACTATGTTTGGCTGAGAATAGAAAAACGTAGATTACAAAGTGTAGATAGACACCCAGTTGTGAAATTAGCACCTAGATTCTATGGACCATTTAGGATTATTCACAAAATTAATGACAATGCATTCAAGTTAGAATTACCACCTCACTGGAAAATTCACAACACATTTCACATTAGTTTATTAAGACCCTTTAAAGGCCAATTACCTGTACACCCTATTTATGAAAACCCACCTTTGTTAGAGGAAGAGACTAAACTACTTGAACCTGAAGCTATCATAGACACTGACTTTATGACTACTAGAACTGGCCGAAGATATTCTAGATATCTAGTCAAATTTAAGAACCATCCTGTAGAAGAAGCACAATGGATGCACGCTAGAGACTTAAATGCTTTCCCCACTCTGCTAGCTCCACATTGAGCTAATAGCAATTGAGGTCAATTGCTATCCCACCCCGGGGGTATGATGCCAGGAGGCATATTTCACAGTAGATTCCATGCCACGGTGGATTCCGTGAGGTTTTACGGTGGATTCCGTAAACTTTGATGACCGGGGCTCATACACAAAGTGGATTCTTTGTGCGAGAAGTTGATGGGGATGCCTATCCTTTTTAGGCGTTTCATTAATTTAGTGTGTACATGGGTGATTCCATAGCGGGTGATTCCGCAAAATGCATATTAAATTAATAAATGTTTATGAGTTTAGAGTGCGTACTCGTAATAAATTAAGGTTAGTATTGATTTCTAACCAGTTGATTTATTTATGTAGCTGAAGACTGCTAGGTATTCACTTTTGTTGGTTTAATTGTATTATTTTACTAACGATTGTGAATGCTTCAGTTGATGTGTAGAGATAGCAGCAATGGCGGAGGAAAGCATTGGAGGATAGCGAGTATTCAATTTATCATTTATATTTTGATGGGCGCATACCTTAGGCATGGTGCCTATATTTTGTCGCGCTTATTTATTGAGGTGTTGGATATTTATTTATTATTTTGTATGCGCATGGACGCACGATTATGTTATTTGTACTTGGACATTGTATTGGGTATGCCAGACTCTTTGGGCACCGCCCATTAGCTTTATTCCTATTTTGTGCTAAAGCAAACTCAAAAGCTAAAAGCTTGCTATTTTGTAATTTGGGCTATTATTTGAGCTTGAAGATGATTAATACATAAAATACATGCTTTGTGGAGCGCTCACACAAGGCATGGGGGGAGATTGCACCCAATTGGTCTCTTGTTCATGTCGTGCATGCTTTTTACCTTGAGTTTTGTGCAAAAAGTAGAGTTCTTTTGTTCTTGGGGACCTTCCGGCATTCACTACGCAAGCATACAGCATCCGATCTGCGCACCACCTCATCCTTAATCTTTCACTAACACTCTTAATTATCACTAATTATAGCTAAAATTTACCATTTTTGATACTAAAATGCATATATCTTTTAGTAGATTCATCTCCAGCATATATTTCAATGCATTCTAACTCTTTTTTAGTTCATTTCTTATCTGCATTATACACAACTCTTAATTTTTCTTAATTATGGCCTAAAAATGCAGTTTTTACCCTATTTTCAGCCATTTCTCTACCATTTCAATCATTCTAATTTGCAAGAACTTTATTTTTTATCTTCTGTTTTACCTTCAGATATCGTAAAATGAATGTATACAATCATAAATCATACATTCTATTCATTTCTTGTTCACTTTTCAATGAAAACATTTATACCTAATTAAGAATATAATTAAGGATGATCCACCATATTTGAGAGTATTGGTGCTTGCTCCTCTTCTCCCTTCACTTTCAAAAATCTTCAGAATCGTTAATCTTTCACTTTTTCCTCTAATATGCACTAATCTCTCCTTAATCTTGTTGAAAATTTCTCTCTCTACACTCAAGAATCATTATCAAGAATGGTATGAGACTGAAGGACATGTAAGAGAGGATCAAATCACCCAATCCATGCTATAAATGAGGCAAAATATACAGCAAATCAGCAAGAAACCCCGAAATGATGGTGCCCATTTTTCTTGTCTTCTTTCTCTCTTCAACTCCCTTCTTCACTTGACAACCCCCCCCCCCCCCCAACTTCTTGAATAAACTCTTTTCAAAAATGATTGTTTTCCCACCTGAATCGATTTCTTTGACATCTCTTCACATCTTTGACCTAATTTGTCCCTACCCACAACTTCTTGACCCAAACTCCATGTATACATGCTAAATTATATCTATATTTGTACCTGTCTCCAGAATATCTATGCTTTTCACTAAAATTTTCCCACATCCGCCTTTTCTATCACTTATTATTTTTTGACTCCCTAAATTCTTCATCTAAAAATACCCCAACTCTCAACTTCTAATTCCATCTTAGCACATCCCAAATATGGATTTATAACCTTATTTTTAATTAAATTTTATGAAAAATAATGCATAATACAAAGCCAAAGCCCTTCAATTTTGCCAAAAAATAGTGTAAAAATGGCACAAAATAAGCAATTATCACATTTGGGCACATAATTATTGGCCATCAGGAAACAACAAGGGTTTGATACTCCCACATCTAATAGTGTGATCAATACTGCAAAGTAATGGGTATGTGACAAGAGCATAGAGTAATGACGAGAGTAGACAACCCTACCTTATACTTCTCCTAAGATTGAACTTCCTAGAATTGTAACCATTGATGATATTGTGCTTGAAGCATTCACAGACAATGCATGAACCATCCTACAAAACATCAATCCTAATCCAAACTTCTCAATTACAACCATCACAAAATCCTAGCACACCTGATCATAAGCCTTTTTAAAATCCATATTGAGGAGTAGATAGTCCTCATTTCTAGATAGTACCCAATCCATACCAAATATAATATTAAGAATGGCATCATGAATGTTCGTGCTGCTAGAGGGACAAACCCACATTGTCTCCTGTGTACCAACTTAGCTATCACTTGCTTAATTCTGATAGCCATGGCTTTGGCCATGATTTTGTATGGGGCATTTAGCACCGTGAGGGGACACCATTAGCTCGGTAGCTTCCTTATAACAGCCTTAGGCACCAGTTTGACAAGCCCTTCATTGGCTTTTTGTGATAAGGCACCAGTACATTTGAAGTGGTTTAAAAGCCCACATAGATATGATGAACAAACCTCCCAAATTGCCAAGTAAAATTTGACAAGGAATCCATGACGCCTTGGGGGTTTCCCTTTTTTCATGATTTTCATCACCTCAAACAACTCCTCAACAGTAAAGGGACAACCAAGCATTAAAGCTATATCTTCATTTACTCTCTCATGCATGTGAGAAAGAAAGTCATCAATCCTGCTGTGGTAATCATCTCCTCCATCGAATGGCATACTACCATAGCTGCCAAGTGTTTTTGAAACACTTTTGAAATGGCATCATCGTTAGTGATAATTTTACCCTCTTCATTTTCAATCTGGACCATTGATTCACGCTCATGCTTCATCTTGAGAGAAGAGAGAAAGATTGAAGAGGGTGCTTCACCTAAAATTAATGCTTCATCCCTCAAGTGTGTCTTGATCCTTGCTATTCTATAGGATTCCCTCTCTTGAATAAAATATTCCGTATTTTCTAAGGGGCATGGGAGTATAGGATCGTAAGGAGAAGTAAGAAGAGCAAAGAACACATAACTTCTAAAGCATTGAGTTGTAGATAGCTGCCTTCTTCCCCATTCAGCTCTATTTCTCCCAAATCTCTTATTGTACCTAATAACACATTGCATGCAAATATTCCAATTCCGCACTAGATCCTCCTTAGCATTAAGAGAGAGTCAAGCCCTCTTAACTCCCTCCAAAAACTTTGCATCCTTAAGAAAGCTCATATTTAGTTTGAAGGGAGGTGGACACTTGGATCTTGGAGTTGCATATATCATCCTTACTAACATCATTACTGATACATGGTCAAATGCAAGCACATGAGAAAACAAGTGATACCTTATATATCAAGGGAAATCCAAGCTACATCATGCAAGAAAAATTACTTATCCAGCCTTGCACCTCTCCATGTTTGATCAGCATGCTTGTTATGTCATGTTATTTCCTTTCAAGTCTCCCTGTGGTAATCAAAGTTGCAGTGTCAACAAACTTAAATTGATGCATAAGCAACTGCCAAGCTTCTATCTTTGCTTTGATTCTATTCCCAGAACCATGAGATCTATCACAAGTATTCTTTGTCATATTCCAATCCTCGAATAGGACAGCAACTTCTGAAACAAGGTTATCATTCATCCATCCCCATTTCTCTACTTGCTTATGTGAAGCATTTGGCCAATACATTGAGATACAATTCAAGGTCTCTCCATTGACTTCAATCCTTAGCCCTAAAACTATCCCCTCACCACCACTAATTATCAGAGTGGGATTAAAGTTCTCTTTAACTGCAATCATTATTCTTCCCTTTCCTCTCCTTGAGGAGTTGAAGAAAAGATGATACCCAGGAAAGTCAATCTCCAACCTATCAATTGGACCTAGCTTTGTCTCTTGTATGCCAAACACATTTGGCTTACATTTTCTAATCAAGGCATAAGCCTCAAACTGATTTCCACAAGCACTAATCCCTATACATTCCAAGTAAAGATAATTTGTGTGTGGTCTGGTTCATTATACCCAGTGAGTTAAGACTCGCCCACATTAGCCAAGGGAGCATAAATATTAGTAAATATTGGAAGTACCATTGGCATATATTTGATGGAGATCTTATTGCTTTTCTACTTATCAATCTTCCCATTCCCCTCTTTTGGCATTGGATTTTCCTTCCCTTCAACATTTTCATTAACCCTATTGTTCCTGGCCTTATTTGCATCAAGTGACTGCAATGATTTGGTTTCACCACCTCGTGGCTTCTTCCCTTTGTCTTCTCCATCTTGATCCCATGGGGATTTAGGCATACCAGCTGCTACTCTATTAACACTACTAGACTTGATCTTGAAGCTACCTTCTTCTTGCTCCACTTGAGCCTTTTGGGCTTGTTCACTAACCTTAGCATCCTTGGAAGCACTCTAATCATTATTAGCCACTTCTCCTTTAGTCCTATGAGGATAGGAACTTGCAAAGAGGCTAAACTATTTGCATAAGTAGCACAAGTCTAGAAAGCTAGAAAATTTGTCCTCACACACTAAAGTAAGACCTCTCTCATCACATATTTGCAAGACCTCTAGTGGTTCCATTTGCCTATCCCATAGGATACATGCTTGCCTCTCCCCTTTAGGATTAGAGGCAAGAGGAGGTACATACAATACCTTGCCCAAGGTTGATGCAATATCTCAAAGCTTCAATTCAAAAATAGTGTGAAGATTAGGGAAGGCTACCCAAACTAGACACTCAAACAACAGTACTTCATTGGGAGAAAAGATAGCTAACCAAGGCATGTTGTGAACCAAATTACATTTACATCCCACAGCACAAGATAGAATCCAATTCATCTCTGCATGCAATCCTTCTAGTACAAGGTAGAAACCTTTAGCAATAAAGCAAAAGCTAAAGCGAAAGTAGTCGAGGCTGCAGTGAGCTTGATAGGTGTTAAGGAACCACCTAGAGAACTCTTCATCTAAAGGCACCTTACCCATAAAATAAAAATAGATTCATGTACCAAGCAAAAAAATCATAATATTTCTAACAAATGGCTTCCATAGAAAGCTCCATCTCCCACTGAGTGTACTTGCTTGTTGGAAGAGGCTGGCAAGGGTTGCTTCCTTTCATCACTTATCTTGCAAATATAACAAGTAAATGCATTAACAACGGACTATAGATTTTGGGTCTTTCCCTTCACCTAATTGATGCAAAACTCCACTTCCATCTTGCCATCTGACCCTACCTTTTGCAACTTGGGCCGTGCAAGATCCTCTTGTAGCTTGCCCTCACATGCTTGCTTGGCCTACATATAGGTTGCAACCCTCTATAGATGGATGACTGGTTAGAGCGCACACAACAAGACATCAAAGCTTCTAAGACCAAAC
This sequence comes from Lygodium microphyllum, assembly GCF_053477565.2. NCBI lineage: Eukaryota > Viridiplantae > Streptophyta > Polypodiopsida > Schizaeales > Lygodiaceae > Lygodium > Lygodium microphyllum. The sequence goes on from NC_141156.1 coordinate 81,335,643, forward strand.
AAGTATATTCCACTCACATGAATTCCATTAGATATGCACATGGTGTAATGCATAAAGTTGGTATAAGAAACTTGTGTAATTTACAAGGCACCTTGATGCAATGCATCAAGTTAGTACAAAACACATAGAATATTCTATCTAGCCTTATATAGTGGATCAAGATGGTATAAAAAGTATGATGTACATGGCAAATAGATGTGCTACATCATGTAAATACAAAAAATTACATAATATTATATGTATTTTCATGGAGTATGCCAAGATAGTATGAAGAACAATGTAAATGTTGTAAGACAAGTGGATGTACTACATCAAGCTAGTGAGAAAAGAATAAAGAAATGCTTCTAGATGTAATGCATCAAGTTACCAAGAAAAGATACATATGTTTAAAGGACACTTGGTATACAAGCTCACATTAGTATGATAAAGATAATACTCTCTATTAAACTTGATACCCTAGAGTTAGAATATGTAAAAACTACATAGAAATGTGATGCACTACATACATCAAGGGGTATTGTAAAATTGTGTAAATTTTGAGATAAATTTTAGCAAAATTACAAAAATTTTGGCTTTAAAGACAAAGTACAAAAGATAAGAAACCATGTAAATCTACATAGAATATGAAAATTTGTCTTAGGAAAGACCAACATAGATTCAAATCAAAACATCGCCCCTTGCATGTGTGCTAGATTAGAACAACCATGGTTATAGTAGGAATGGGAAGCCAATACAAGTCAACGTCCTTATAAAAAAAGTCTTCTGTAAGGTGGATGATCCCAAAGTCTAGTAGGGATGGGGAGCCAATACAAGTTAAGGCCCTTATTTAAAAAAAAGTATTTTTTCAAATGGATGATCCCCAAGTTTTTGTAAGGAGACAAAGGTGTATACTTGAGACAATGAAGGCAAGGCAAGGTGATGGGGAAGGTGAGGCTAGGGCAAAAAACCTTCTTGTTCCAGCCCCCATCACCCTCTCCTTAAGAAGGATGTCGTCCTCTCTCTCTCTCTCTCTCTCTCTCTCTCTCTCTCTCTCTCTCTCTCTCTCTCTCTCTCTCTCTCTCTCTCTCTCTCTCTCTCTCTCTCTCTCTCTCTCTCTCTCTCTCTCTCTCTCTCTCTCTCTCTCTCTCTCTCTCTCTCTCTCTCTCTCTCTCTCTCTCTCTCATGTATTGTATAAGGCAAGCATCCATTATCATCACACACCATGGCCCAAAAGGCTTGCCATGTCAGGCCATGGTGCATGACTTAAATAGCATTTGTTGACAAACTCCCTCCCATCTATCACGGATAGGCTCCTGATTCTCACCATTCATTTTGTCAAGCCTTTTGCTTCATGTTTTCTCACTCTTGGTTCATTTGTGCATTCCCAGATGGTATTCAATCTTCCAAAGTAAAACATCAAAGCTTCGCACAATAAATGTATAATTCATATAATAAGAATAAGGTATATCACCAACCCAACCAAGTCTTACTCGTTTAGGTTAAACATTTGTGTCTATATGTGTATATCGAACAATGTGGGGCTAGTCATTGATGACCCAACTATACAAATATATAAGGTAAAAAAGCCGTTGAAATTACCCCTTAAGACTAAAGGAACCATCTACACACTAGAGCATAGTGTTGTAGCGAAGGCTGGCGGGCTACTACCACATGGAGTTTGCCATAGCATTCAACCCCTTCCTAGTTGTGGCATGTAGTATTAGGATAATATTGTCTTATTATAAACATTATCTTTTACAATGCAATAAGAGTTTCATGAGCACGGTGTCACCTCTCCTTCCTCATTAGAACCCGAGCTGTAGCGAGTCTACTCAATGTGACATTGTCATAATATTCAATAGTGCACCTATCATTATTGCATAAATACTAACCATTTATACTCTATAACTCCTCGTGGTGGCAAGCAATGCACTGAGAAGGAGCTCATCCTCTTTCTCTCCCATGGTGGCAACTAGAACACATCTTGCAAGAGGAGCGACATCCTCCTTGGCCTCTTGTGCCCCTCCAAGAAAAACTTCCACTAGCCATCATGCAAGCTACGTTGTATTTTGACTAATTACTCTTTAAATGAATAATAATTAGATCTATTGAGTCACGAAGCATTGTTATATGGGTGGCAATTAATGCCATAGTCCTCCATATTTACAATTCACTAAAACATTCCCTCACCAAGTATGTACTAATATGGGCATTATGTCAAAATTATCATATTTTATGAGTTCTACCTTAGTCTAATGCCACTTCAACTCATGCTTTATGACTTAATCTAACCAACTATGATCCATACGATTAGTATACCATGAGAAATGCTTGCTCTATGATGGAATGTAAGCTCAAACCATCACATGTTGTACAATCAATTATCTACGCATGTAGAGAAATCATGCATGTTTGATCCAAGTGTTACGTCTCTATATAGCTCATGAAAATGTGTAATCCATTCTTTCATCAAAAACACATGTAAGCTTTAGATGTATAGCATTGTTAAGCATACTATAGGCATTTGAGATCGTGGACATGGTATTTTACCCTTCATGTGATAAAGAATCATAATTTGTGGTATAGGAAATCAATGCCCTAAACATTAGGATCAACCATAGCTATTAGGAAAATCAAAAAATCATGAAACTCACTTGCATGTATTTTGGCAATCCCAAGTATAACCCTCCTATTGGGAAAAAACATAGAATGCTCTAGTAGAATGTATCAAGTTCCCTTGCTAGAATGACAAGTTTTCTTAGAAAGTTCATCTAGTGCATTCAACTGCCTTGAATAAATCATGTTTGCATTAAATTTATGAAATTTATTAATTTTCCTTTACTTCCATGATTTTGTAATCCCAAGTATAATCCTTCTAGCCATGGGAAAAGTCCTAGAATGCTCTATTAGAATGTATTAAGTTCCCTTATTAAAATGGCAGGTTTTCTTAAAAAGTTCATCTAGTGCATCCAACTGCCTTGAATAGATCATGTTGCATTAAATTTATGCAATGTATTAATTTTCCTTTACTTTTTCTCAATTGAAAACCTTTATGTATTGTATCAAATTTTCATGAAATCAAATATATAACGATTGCACATTATTTGATATCATGCATCAAGTTTCTTTGAGAGTTTTAGTAATTGCACTACAACTTGCACCAGTGTATCAAGTCGATGGATATTTTCAAATTTTTTTAATGGCACAAGGCAATGAAACACTACAACACATAGTGCACAAGGGTAGATTGCAATATTTGGTTATATGGATTGAGAAACTAGTATGCTTAACTATTAAATTTTATCAGTTTCTTGGTCAAAATGAATATAGTCTACATCATTGCTAGTTAATAATTTTAGTAGAAATGACGTAATAACTAATACCAAATCTTCAATAAACCTAACCAAAGGAAAAGCGCTAGATGTAAGGTCAAGTCTTACAAAATCATAATCTACATTTAGATTAATGCAATTCTATTGTGGAGAATATTAGGGAGGATGTAGCATTGGTGACTAGAGAAGCATTTTATAGTTAGACGAAACTAAAGAGGAAGACAATGCAAAGTGTATAGTAGTTGTTATAGTAAGTATTGATTATATTTCTAAGTTTTCATATGTAAAAAATCCATGTATTTTTCAAATACTAACCACCTGTCAACCATTAGAGAATTACATTACAATGCTTGGTTAGAATTTCACAATATTTTGTAAATTTTGTATCCTTTTAAAATATTAATTTATTTTATCATAGTTTATTATCTATCTATAAAAATTAGGGCCATTATTTAAGAATGAAAATTTTCTTATAATTTGAAATTTATGGATTTTCATGTCGCTTTTCCAGAACATTGACTCAAAAATGTGCTTTTGCAAAATCACATGAGAAAGAATCAAAATTTTAGGAAATATTTTCAAAGATTCCAAATGTTTCTCCTAAGATGAAATATTACTCAAAAGGTTCACAATCGTGTTAAGAAAAAAGGAACCTCAAGATCTCCTTAAACACTTTATTAAATTCAAAAAAGGAGATTGGATAGTGGTGTTACTAGGTGCTAAATGAGAAGGACAAACTAGCAAGTCAATAGAAGGTCTAGCCAAAGTCAAAGAAATCAATTTAGCCACTAAGGGTGAAAAGCCTAGACTTGTTCTCATTATTAACGAGCTTATTGAGGACGAGGAGACTAATCTTGTGCATCTCTTGCAAGAGTTCAAAGAGGTGTTCACCTAGTCACTCAAGGAGCTTAATGAATAGACCCTAGCATTGTCACTCATAATATCCCCATGCTACCACTGTTAGCAGTCATGTGTATCTTGTGTGGTCGTCTCCTGCCTATGTGCCTCAGTCTGAGTCAAATGACAACATTAGAAGCTCTCACGTTGTATTTTTCAGTCATTTTATGTATTTTAGATGCTTTAGATGGAGAGCACATTAGTGCATTTCTTTTCGTGCATTTTTTGTTATTTTTTAGCGGTTTAATCACATTTAGGATTTTGCCTCTTTTTTGCATATATATATAGACAACATGACCTTCCACTTTTATTATCCATGATCCATCATTGATCCTTCGTGATCAGCCAACCCTCGTCATTCTCTCATCTTCCAACCACCATTTGGTGCCCACACTAACGCATAGAGCTATGTGTTGGGACTGATTGTTATAGCATGGTACCTTTAGCCATTGTAGTTACCTTTTTCTTTCTCTCTCATGCGTTTTCTTTGCCTTCTTCTTCTCTCCATGTTCACTTTCCTCTTTTTGTTGCACACTCTCACATGGTATCAGAGCCACGCATGGGAGTTGGAGATCTGGAAGAGGAGCATGTTGTTCGTTGACAAAACTTGCCAGGTTGTCATCTTCATGTGTTGTAAACCTTGCGCTTGGAGTCAAAGAGGGCAAGGAGGCTTGTTTCTAGCCCTTTCTTTTAGGATGCATTTACCAAGTTAGATTTGCATTTTACTCTTGGGCGGCCTCTATGAGGCTGGGCGGCACCATTACTGTACACGGGCAACATCAAATAGGATGAGTGGTCATTCAATTGGTTGGGTGATACCAAAATAGACATGAATTTTTTGCAGGTAGCCCTTGGCACATGTGCTATAGAACTAGGTATGTATTACCTATGTTTTGTGTAGGTAGCCCTTGTATCTTTGCATTTTGTGCAGGCACGTCATTGGTCCTCCTAGGTGGCACATTTGCAAACTTGATGGCACCTGTTCTCTACTAAGCGGCTTGTTTACAAGTGGACTGATTTCTTTCTTTGCTATGTTCACATACTAGTTGGTCTTTGCTAACTAGGGTGACCTCTTTTTGGTGCTGGGGGCGGCCTCCATAATAGGCCAACATTAGGGCAGATTTGCATTTATTGTAGGGACTTGCTTTTCTAACACTCTTGGATCTTGATTGGCTATGTTTACAAGTTGAAGTCCTATTTTCCTCTGCATTTACTGCTTTCTTTTCTCTACTCAGCATTGGGTGTTTCCTTTGGCATTGGATACTCCCCATCTACCTTACCTAATTCAATTTTATGTTGTATTATGGCCAGAGGTATTGGTTGCCTTTATTCCAGTGGCAACATCTTCTTTTGTTTTCTTGTAGGTACTTCATTGAAGAACATCTATGATCGACATGTATGCTATGTGGGATTATATGGTTCGGTAGATCGACTACCATCTTATTACTCTTTCCCATTATATTCTTTCGAGGCTTCTAGTCCTCCCTGATTGGCATTAATGGCATCTCTTGAGCATGTGCTAGTACTACCTAGTCCTACCCTCTCTTTTTGCATCTAACAAGCTGGAAGGGACAAACTACCCTCTATGGTCATGCCACATGGAGTATCTCCTCAATGATTAAGACCTTTGAGATTTTGTTGTGGTCCCTATACCTTGACCTATTGTGGATCCTCATGATGGTGTGATTGCAAATTTGACAACTTTATAGGATTGGTCGAATGCTAGAGCCCGCTCTTCTCTCTTGTTGAGTTGTACATATTTTGTGCTCATGCATGTTAGACATATCCACATAGCTGCATATATTTAAAGGAGATTAGCATCTATCTTTTGAATCTAGACATTTGGGCATAGCTTATCTCTTGAGTTGAAGCTTTGACAGCTTTCTATCGTGCAAATTCTCCTATGATGAGGGATCACATCCACAAGATGGAGGAGATTCAGAATGAGATTTCATTCCTCGGTACAAACATTTCTTCAGAGGACCTAGTTGTGACACTTCTCTCACACCTTCTGTCATTGACATAATGATGTGTTCTACACTTGAGGACCTAGTCAATGCTAGGGGAGATATGGTGCAAAGCTTAGATGATAGGCCTACTAATGCTCTTGGGATGTCCTTACCTTGAGCTACCTTGAGTTTGTGAGATGGGGAAAGGCTAAGGGGTTAATGAAACCTAGATGATGTGATTGTGAGTGTTACTTTTGTTTATTTTTATGAATATTTTCTTCTTACGATAAAAACTTCATTGTGGCTCTCTTTGGTTCCTTGGTGTTGGCCAAGATAGTGGTCATGGTGATCTTTCCAAGCATGATTTTCTCATCACATATGTCTTCAGTGTGATGCCCTTACAACTAATTGAAAGGAAGGGGTGGCTGTAGTTCATAAAGTTGTTGGAATTCATATCCAATGATAACTTAAAATAATATGCCAATAATAATGTAGCTCTATGAAGTAGTCTTACCATGGCATATCTATCTATCTTGCATATATGTCAAAGAAGAGTGGATGTAGACCCTCTTCTTGTGCCACCTTCTTCTAATTGAGTAGTTGAGAAGTGACCATTGGTTTTTGTACGTGTTGATGAAGGTAGGGTCTAGACAAGCTAAGAAGTCCTTCGCAAACAATTTGAAAGAAGAAATCAAGTCCCTTCTCACAAAACTTGGGGCTATCTTCTAGCTTATCAGTGTTAATGTTGAAGATTAGAGAGAAATTATGCCTACCATGCTTTTGAGGGTTTTATTCAACTTTGTGTCTCCTAAAATAAGGCATGTAGTCAGCATACCCCCCTTTTGAAGGGTAGTGCACTATAGAATACTATCCATGCTTCCATATTGTCACCCAAAATATTCATTCTACATGTGATTAAGAGTTATAGCCCTTCATATTCTTTGATGCCTTGAATATTTTGTCCCACTAATGGTTAGGTGGCTCTCACCACCACATTTCAGGATCCTGAGTTTTTTGCTATAGCCATTTCTTTCCCAGTCATAAGGATACCAAAATTATCTTTTACATTACAATAAGCAATAGCATCTTCCTAAGTCCAGGAGGGAAGTTGAAAGAGAACTACATGGGGAATTCTTTAGTCTCTCATGGGTTAATCTCCAAATCCCAATTAATTGAGATGTACTCCCCTCTCTATGGGAACATCATGTCTAGTACTAGCTAAGGTGTGGTAGTGATTATTCTTCTACTTCTCTTCACCCTCTCCCTTCTTCTTTGCATAGCCTCTATGATTCCTTCTGAAGAAGTGAGTTTCCTTTCAACTTCTATGGCAATTTTTGGTTGTTGTGATAGTAGTCCCTTAGATTCTTCTAGTTCCCAATCTAACTCAAGTGTAGGAGGTGATAGTGGTGACTCTTCCATGGGTAGTGTAATAAAGCCAGTTTCTCACCAACAAAGAAATACATGAAATATTCAAGAAATGTGGAAAGCCATGATCAAGATATCCATAGCTAGAGTTTAGATTAATATGCCAAAGTTCTACATTAAATGAGAATAGGTATGGTAGTAAGATATCCAACTCTTGCAATGATGAAGCAAGGTACTCACCCCTAAGCTATGGTGGGTGGTCCAAAACACATAAATCTCAAGAGCAAAATTTGATTAATTGGCAAAAAGATTCCCACATTTGGCACACATTTTCCTTTTATAGAAAACCCTAAAGGATAATTATAATTTTAGACTAAGACTAATTATCCCTACATTACGAGATATCCCCTCCTATAGAAACTTTGTCCTCAAAACTTAAGAGGTGGAAGAGCACAAGAATGAATCATGTGGGGAAAACCCGAACCCCATCATGAAGTATTATGTCAGAATATGTTCCACAAAGTCATGAAGAATCTAGCTCAAGAAATAAATTGCATCAAAAGCTTTAAACTGTGAAAAGCCTACACGCTATCTTGAATAGGGATGTTGAAGGAAAAAGGCCATACCTTGAGAAGTATGTGCCCAAATTCAGCAAATGAGGTATCATTAGAAAGTAGAATTTAGATAGAAGCTCCTCCATCCATAAAAATGACATGTTGAGTAAGACACACATGCACTACTTCATCCTCGTGATGATTATTTTGAGCATTTAATGCACTCATGACTTCATCTTCACGACATGGTGCATTGTATGCATGTTTCTTGAAAGAAATAGCATGTCTACATGGCTAGCCATATTCACTAGAATAGGCACTTTAAGGGGTTCATTGTACTACTTGCAATATTCAAAGACAACTCAAAGATTTTCTAGGTATTCTATCAATTCGTGTATACAAAGATTTTCCTCCAACCATTTTCAAAGCATATCCTCAAAGATGCTGCACATGAGTCATTGAAATGTGGTAGGAGCATTGGTTAGACCAATGGGAATCACTATGTATGCAAACACTCCCATTCACTTGCAAAAGCCATGTTGTGTCTATCATTAAGATGAACTTATACTTGGTTATAACCTAGCAATCCATCAAGGAAACTATAGCCTTATTTTCTTGCAACCCTTTTCAACATGTGGTTAGTATAGGGTAGTAGATAATTGTCTATTTTCATTATAGCATTGACTTTTTTATAGTTTATGCACACTTTGATTTTTTTGTTCTTCATCATTATGATGATAGGGGAAACCCAATCCATATGCTCAATTTCATAAATGAATCTGACATTCAGGAGTTTGTCAATCTCCTCTTTCAATGTGAGCATGCTTAGGATTCATTGTGTAAGTGTTGTTTAATTGGCACATCATCTAGCACCATGGGATGTTGTGGGCGACTATGCTAGGATCTATCCCTTTGAGATCATTGAGTGACTAGGCAAACACATTCTTGGACCTTGCGTAAGAGACTTACAAGATTAGTCTCCTCGAAGATCTTGTGATTTTATCTATTTCTTAATATCAAAGTTTTTACTAGTGTTTTCTCTCTCGTTCTTTAACCTTTTGTACCACATGTGAACTAGAAAATCCCCTTTAGTGCATTGGGTCTTAGGTAGTGAAGAAATTTCAAGGTTACTATCATATTAATATCTGATTAAGAGTTAAAGTTGTAGCCTTCATAGGATGAGGATGTCTTTCCAAGCAACTCTAGCTCAAAGGAGGTCCCAATTTCATATAATATTATTGAATTGGCTTGGTCAATTTTGGCTTGCTCATAACCTATCACTTCTAGATACTCTAGCCACATCTAGTCACCATCCATTTTAATTCTTCCATTGGTGAGCAATACTTGCATCTCCCTAGGCTTGGAGTCAACAATAATTTGTTCAATTGCTTTCTCATTGGTGTCATAGTCTATCATTTCAAGGTCTATGGTTGAGGCTTCTCCCTCCGATTCACAACCAGTGTAGGCACTTTCCATATCTTCTGTATTTGAAAACTCATCATCAATTGTTGCTTCATTGTTTGACTTGACACTCCTTTCAAGAAGTGCTCAAGAGCTCATTGAGTGGTTTTAGAATTGCACATGGGTTGTTTTGCAATTTACTTTTCAAAAATTCCAAAATGTTGATAAACTCTATTCTATTTGTAAGCACATGTTATGTCACACCAAGAGTTGTGCATATGATTCTTTGCCATCAGGAAAATCAAAATTGATGGCACGTTTTTGTTTTGTGTTTTTATTACTTCTTTGTCCTTCTACATTGTTTATTCTGTTAGATATGCTCAATAGCCCACCCTCGTAAGGTGCCACCAATGATCCATGATGCTCTAAGTTGTAAGGCCCCCATTATGAGAAGAAGCATGTGTGAGCATGGACGGTCCAAACTTGTATGTTAGATGAGATCTATGTGATCAAATGGCAAAAAGGTGACCTTTGTGGATCTAGCCTTTGTACTAGATAAAGTAGTTATGTTGATAGCAACTCTATGCACAATGCATCGAGTTTCAGGGTGTGGGAGTTATCACAGACCCCTATTTTGGCATCTACTGAGGGCAGCCGGCCTAATGGGTAAAGGGATTATTCCTTAGAATATTCCATGGCCGACTAGGGAAGGTTCATAATATGGTCGGGGATGCTGACCAGACTACCTTCTCGAGGGTCATCAATCTATCTTTCACTCTGTTAGAGTTCTTCCAGCTACCCTTAAGCTCTTCACCTATCATTTGCCTAGATCGCCATCTAAGCTTCATAGTGGAAGCACACGGGTGGATAGAGCCATCTTTGTGTTACTTCATTTTAAATTAAAGCACTCTCTATTCTTTTCATATTTGCTATGTGTTTTGTACTCCTTGCTCAAATTCTATCCATTGTGCCATGTAATTTCTACACATTCTATTAGCTACCCTTATATAATCATCAAGGGACATATTTCATGAGTGAGTTGTAGCTTGGTGCAATTTTAGCACTGTCCTTTAGCAAGGCAGAGATGGCATTCATGTCAAATGGTGAGGTATTCCATGTGTCCATCTCAATCCTAATTTCTTTTGTGCAATTTCTGAAGAACCTTAAGCCATTACCCCAATCCTCAATGACTTATGCATTTTACATCCAAGGTCAACCAAGTAGAATATCATAGTCAATTCCCTTCATGATAATGAAGTTCATTAAGAACTTGATACCTTTGATTTTAATAGTCCAATTGTTCAACATACCAAATGGTCTAAACTTTGTTCCATTGGCCAATGTAACCTTAAAATGTGCTTTCCACCAATGGATTATCCCAATTCTACAAAGCTCTATGTGTAATATTTCCACACAATAAAAGTTAGTTGGTTAGTTCAAAAGTTAGTTAGTTAATTAATAAGTTAGTAAGATTACTAACTAAAGACTAACTAAGGTAAAAACTAACTAACATTAAGTATTAATAATTTTTATTTAAAATAAAATATTTTATTTAGAAAAACCAAGAGTCATAAATTCGATATTTTTTTTCAAATTGGCAAGGAGCGTGGCCACCCTTCACGTAAATTACAACGTGAACGAAACTTATGAGTTATATTAATCACTAGGATAATGTGTATAGTTTGGATGGTCTAAAAATATTAGATTTTTGGACAAGACTAGAATATTTTAGATATTTTAGAGATTATCTTTTTTAAAAAAGAGAGATATGGAGATTTCTAGAACTAGATGTCATTTAAAAGAAAAAAACAAGTGATGTGTTAGTTAGTTTGAAGATTTTATAAAAAGAAAAATAAAGAAAAGTGACTAGCGAAATCGCACGCGCCACGATCGCAGTTTACAGGTAGTAGACAGCACTTCGAACAGAGAAAAGAAGAAGGAGTGAACTGAGAGCTTTCTAACTAAGTATCTTGAGGTTTTACCCCCCTTTTGGAGCCAATGGAATCATCAGATTTATGATCTGAGCATCAGATCACTGATCTTTCCAAGATCCCCCTCCACAAAGACCTCCACTTCTCAACCACAAGCCCTCTTCTCTAATTCACTATAAATATGAGGCATGGGAGAGGCATAAGGGAATGAAGGAGACCCCGAGAGGCTGCGAGAGAGAGGTAGAGAGGAGGATACTCCTCCAAGAGATTGTGAGGAAGAGCTTGAAAGAGAGCTTGAGAGAGAGAGAGAGAGAGAGAGAGAGAGAGAGAGAGAGAGAAGAGTCACCTCGAGAAGCTGCAAGGAAGAGAATTAGCTCAATTCCCTCTATCTCGATCCTCGACTTAACCATCTTCTCTTACGCTCTTCAATCTTGAATCTATTCTATCTTCTTAATCTCTTGAGTCTACCCACAGTCGATGGCCTCCAAGCGAAGAATGTCGCGTGCGGATGACAATCCTGCAACCAACCAGCAACAAGGCTTTGAGCAAAGGCATCATCGTCAATCCAACTGCGGTTCCGGTCGTAAGTAATGTATTTTCAAATTGATAGATACTTGCTTTGATTCTCGTATGAGATACGTTAGGCCCCATACTATTGCACGAGTATAGGTCATGGGAAAGGATAAATTTCATCTCACCTACTCGGAAGATGGAGTTTGTGAAGTGCATATATCAAGGGAAGATAATTGCGCCTAGTTACATATGATTTATTTGGTAGTAGAGCAATTACAAGGAAGAATTAGTCAAGCGTTATGAATGGCATAGTCGTCAAAAGAACGACATTAAAAGATTGTGCATACAAGTGCTAGATTAAAGTATAGTCAAGGGTTACAAATAGCATAATTACTAAAAGAATACGACATTGAGAATCATGAATAGAAAGTACTAGTTTTAAAGTTTAGATACTTCAAAAGTACTTTGCCTAAGAACCCAAATATTAAGAAAAACTATATTCTAGCTCAATGCACGCCCTACCCAAAGGAAGGAAGTGTTAAGAACATTTTTGCATAATATTGCTCTTAGATCCCAAGGGGGAGAGCAAATATGCAATGGAAAATATTATATCATCTACTCTTGCATTGTTTTGGAAAGAATGCAATTGGTTTTGTTGGTTGATCAAACAACATCTTAAATGCTTTTACATTCAACTGGTTGTTAGTTATTGTTTGGATGATTATTCCAAGTGCTTGTGATTTATGGTAAATGCATGGCAAGGGTCTGTGATGACAAGTCGCCATGGAAATAAAGGAATGTTTTCTTGGAAAATGATATTAGGCTGAATGCCTTGTTTGTGCTTGATTCTTAAAGGATCTAATTAAGGAAGGATATATTGTACGGGTGGATCACCTCCATGGTCGCACCGCGTATTAACCCGAGAGGGCACTACTCGATTCATGGGCCAAAGGTCGAGTGGTGAAAAGGCCAACCACGGGAATGATGTTTCGCTCCTAGACAGCTTGCGGGTCAGTTGGAGCTCTGGACACCCCTTGCTAGGTCTAGAATGGAGTTGAAGACCTCCGTGACCCCCAACATCTGGGCATGTTGGGAGATCCTATTCTAGATAAAGGATTGAGTTTTGGTGCCATGTGAATTGGACCAGTTACTTCTGCAGGGTAGAAGGGATACTTCTATTGGACAGAAGCAAAACATAATTTCTCCTATATGGGCGGGAGACAAAGATTAACTTGAAGATAAGTTAAGGAACTTGTTTGAACTTGTTTGTCAATAGATTGCTTTGCTCTGTTTTCGTGTCTGTGCTATAAGTTATGCGAATGAACCCTGTTCCCTAAAAGGCTTAATTAATGAAGCTGATTTTAAGTGACACATAAATGTGGTAGAACCTAATTAGAAAACTAAAGCTATTAAGGGAAGCGGGTGGGCGAAACCCCCGACGGGTCCGTCCTACGGCAAGGTGGTCCTAGAGAACTGGGAGGCTTCTCATAAGTTTTTATTGTCATTCGACCTTTAGGTATTGTTAGGTTAGAACCCGATTCATGCCGTTTTAGGGGACCGGAATGGGACTGTGCCCTATGGGTAGATAGGTTGAGCAGCACATCCCTCTCGTTTCCCATTCTCTTTGAACCAAGTGCGGCATGGGTCTGCTTCGGATTGGGTATCTCTGCGTAAAGTAGGATTTCCAAAACCCGACGCTAGAATGCTAATAGAAGACCTTGACAACTAGGAACCCGAATTTCAGGTCGATCCTAGTGGGTTCGGCCAGAACTCTCCCGTTGCAAAGTAGACTCGATAGGGCCTAAGTGACAACCCCGTGATGTTCCAAGGGATCACTGGGTGGCATCATTTATGGAAAAACCTACTGATGGACTACTAAAAGGTGTGCCATGGATTGGGACTAGCGAACACCTTACACTATGGCTAGGGACACTAACTCCTACCCCCATGTCAACAATCCCCTTTTGGGTGGAGTCCCCTAATACAACAATGGGAAGGATTGCATGTATCTCCATCCCCTCCCAAAATGCATCTACTTGTAGAGTTCCAAACATAGGGTTTAGGGTTAGTCTAGGTATATGCATGTTAGCATTGTGGTCTTGTAGAATTGTTACTTATTCTAATGAAAGATGATTGTTGCTGCAGTGGACATATTGAATGTACAATATGGTAGGACATCCTAATGTAGTTAAACTTTTGTGAGGTCTAGCTTGAGTCTTATGCCATTTCCTATGTAATGTCTACACTCTTTTCCTTATCTTGTGTGTCATGATAAGATGATCATTGCAGATCATGGATCTCCCTATGGATGGTCATGATGCTTGCATGCTAAATAGCTTTTGTGCTTCTCTCCTTTAGCAAATCATCCACATGGATGGCTTCTTCAAAAAATTTGGTTAGCATGTCCCTTTGTATATTCTAATTGCTTGATAGCACTTTACAAAGCTTCTCGTTTATTATCCCATTACTAGACATGGTGGATATCACTTTTTGATAGATTGTTTAGTTGTTGAAATCCTCTAGTAGGGACTTTAGATATGGGTAATGTAATCAAAATTTTCCTTCCTATTTTTTTGACTTATATTCAATAGTTTGACAATCAATTTGTCGCTCTGCCTTGGTTCAAATGATCTCTTGATGAAGAGGTCCTTAAGCTTGTCAAAGTTCTTGTGTTTAGCACCATCAAGGCTTGTAAAACAAGTGCATCCTCTTTCTTCCAAGCACAAGTTGAAAGTTTGTGCACATGGACCAATACTTTGGAGGTTGTTGCCTCATAGACCTATTCAAACTGCTCCATGAAGATGTAAGGGTTGTTTGTTGCCTTGTACTTTTTGACTTGTTTTGTGACAATAGGAATTTTTGTTTGGCCTATAGTGTTGGGTATGGTATTCTTAATCCATCTAGGATCCAGGTAGCTAATGTTGCACTACTCTGCTCATTGGCTAAATTATCCCCAATAGCAACTGCTTGGTCCAGATTTCAATTGGAGTGAGCTCTACCTTGAACACTCTTTCTCTATCTACGTTAGCTCGGTTTAGTTTGTCCAACAAACCCCAAGATACATTGGACCTAATTAATACTGACATTTTTTCTTTATCAACCCTTTTGTGCTTACATGAACCTAGTGACTTGTTGTAGTATGTTCTTTCCTCACCTCTTTTCTTCTTCCAAGTGTGATATATAATCTTATGCATTGATATACCCATGTGTTAGTATTCTTGTGTTTTGACCGTATTGTGCTAGTAGCTGCTAGATTTGTCTTAGGAATTCCCTAGGATTGAACCTTAGGTTATCTATTTTGAACTTGAGGCTGACATGGCTCTTGTTTCTTTCTATAGATAAAGGTTTCAATGATGTGGATGAGAATCAATAGAGTGGCAGGTGCCCTTGATGAATACAATTTTCCTTGCTATGATGCGTTTTTCAATGGATGAGTGGTCACTTAGGATGTAGATGGTCATTGCTGATTCTCCCTTCTTGATTGATGTGACACATTAATGACTAGGATCTCTCTCGCTTGTTCCCCTAAATGTTTCTAAGGGTTGGCTTGTTTTTCTTTATGTTATCCTTTTTCCTTCTACAAAGTGCTTCTTGGGTCAATCTTTTAGTTTTAGGGTTTTATTTTTTCGTTACTTGGCCTCTCACATATGATCTCGTTTTTGTTTTGTGGTTCATTTAAAATTATCTCATGATGTATTTTGTACTTGTTTTCATGGCAAAATAGTATCTTTAATACTTTGTGCAGTTGATAGTGCAAGATGCACAATTAGGCATTCATTTTTCCATAAGCAATGTGATTGAATGCAATGCACTTTTTGTGACAATGGTTCTCAATCGGACTTTTTGATCAATTTTCATGTAATTATTATACAAACCTTAAAGCTCAAAACATATGATGATAGTACCAAGATACTTAACATCAACCTTGAATGATTTATGCACTCAAAACTATTGCTTGACCCAAAGTCTTAAACCCCTTTGGATTTAGATGTTGCCTTCATATGTTATGTGATTGTCGTGAGGCTTGTTTGCCCCTACTCTTAGCTCAAGTTTCTCACAAATGATCTAATAGTGCTCACAAAGTTTGGTTGAGTGAAATGTAGTATATATTGAAGACTTTTAACAAGTAATGTTTGGTCATCCCCTTTTGTCATATGTCAGTCGGTTCCAACCAAAACTCTAGGGCCTTCTCAAACTATATAAGTGATACCTTTGTCAATGTAGTTGCTTGCATGACTTGGTCATGTAGTGGTGGCACATGCTTCTCTCAAAGTGTTTCTCTCAAGGTCATTGTCCATACTTCAAAGGGACTACCCCTTCTCCTCGAATCCTCCCTGAATTCAAGATTGTTACCACTCTTCCAAGGTAAAGAATAATGACTAGACTTTCTCTCTCCTCTATAGAATTGCTCTCTACTTTGTGTCTTCTTCTTTACATGAAGTCCTTACAACGTATGCATGAGATTGAGTTTTCGGCCTTAAGATCTAGTTAAGAATTCAAAGGAGGTCAATTGAGTTAACAAGATCACCATGAGAGCACTCATACCTTTTCACCTTGTTACCTTATTGTACTGAGGGTACTAGGTACACCGTTTATGTTTGCTCTTGGGCCCATCAAGGATATATCTCCACTCTCCCTTTTTAGGAATCCTCTAGGATTGTAGTCACTATTATGAAGGATCCATCGGCTTTGATGGGACCTAAGGTTAAGGTGCTCAAGGGTGTGCCACCTGTGGAAGGCTAACGGAGTATGCCGCTTTTATCAAGAACCTGCTAATGCATGTGAACTATTACATGTACTGAACTCAATATATACTTGCAATGTCTAATATTCTAAAAATACTTTTCACCACACCCAACACCTATTTGCAAAATGGCAAGGTTTACAAAGTTCTCGAACCTTATCGGATTCACACATGAAAAACCTTTAACTTTTGAATGGAGGCTAAAACATGCTCGAAACGTGAATCTGACTACACAAGCTCGCATCAAAGCTATTACACTTCATTGAGCACTCCAAGATCACATCAAAGCTAAAACATGCTTGAAATCTGAGTTTGACTACAAAAGCTCACATCAAAGCTATCACTCCATTGAGCACTCCAAGCTCATGAAGATGGCTTATCAATTGGAGATCGTATGAGAGAGATCTCCACAAGTGTACTTCACAACAAGGCTTCCTTGTAGGCTCTTGTGCTTGTGGCTCATAACTCCTTGCCTAGATGCTACTTTGATACCATGGAGAGAGAGAGAGAGAGAGAGAGAGAGAGAGAGAGAGAGAGAGAGAGAGAGAGAGAGAGAGAGAGAGAGAGAGAGAGAGAGAGAGAGAGAGAGAGAGAGAGAGAGAGAGAGAGAGAGAGAGCTCTTGTAAGCCACACAACACATAGAGAATGTACACAATATAAAAAGATGAAAACCATAGTCTTTCTTCTTTTTCTCCACATAGTTGATCAAGGACAAAGAGAGACTACAACATACATGATATACAAGGGTCCATAGTGTGAACATGCTAACTAGAAAGATGAGTAGATAGATATCCCATAACTCAGGTAGGTGCACTAAGCTATAAAGTATCACTGGAAGTATATGCTCATACAATACCAATCATGTCAGTGATATGAATGCGGAAATGATCCCCCATGTATGCGAGTCTTAGCTTGTCATCTCAACATATATTGAAGAGGCTTATATGCATGTAGCCAAGATGAGCTCCATCAAGTTTTATCTCTCTTTAGCTGCTCTTCAAAAATGGAAGATATAGTAGATGGATGTAAATAATATATTTTTCAATGCACAGCTTGAGGAAGAAATCTACATGGATCATTTGATATGAAAGTTTAAAAAGAGCTTGTATGGATTGAAGAAAGAGGTCTACATGAAACAACTACAAGGATATGTTGTACAGTAGATAAAGAGAATTTGGTATGCAAGCTAAAAAAGAGCTTGTATGGATTAAAGCAAGCTCCAAGAGTTTGGTAAGGAAGAATAGATGACCCCCTAAAATGTCAAGGATTATAAAAGAGTAATGTTGACCATACTCTCTATTACAAGATTAAAGGGAACAATATCATACTTTTTTTGCTTTATGTGGATGATCTAATTTTCACATGAAGCAATGATGCTTTGGTGGAGGATGCAAAGTCCAAACTCTCCCATGAGTTTGCAATGAAAGACCTTGGATACTTGCATTATGTCCACAATATTGAAATTTGCAAGATGAATTCAAGGGACATTTTCATTTCTCAATAGAAATATCTTTAGTACAATCTTGAAAGATTTGGTATGGCTAGCTCCAAAGCTATTTCTACACCCATGGCATCAACCCTCAAGCTAACTAACAATGAAAATAGTGCTTTATGTGATCTTAGTGCATGTGGGCAACTCATTGGTTCCCAAATCTATAGACTATTACAAGGCCCAATATTTATGATGTATTCAATTCACTTGCTCAATCTATGGAGAGCCCAAGAATGTCTCATTGGGTGGTATTAAAAAGGGCAGTATGATCATTGAAAGGTACTCGGCATTGGGGTATTTTATATGTAGGTGAAAATCTAAATATACATGGATTTAGTGATTTTGATTATGCATCTCATTTTGGTTTGATAGAAAAAGTATCATTTTGGCTATGCTTTCTTCCTTGGAAGTTGAGCGATATGGTGGTGCTCCAAGAAGAAAAATATAATCAATCTCTCATCTAAAAGGTTGAATACAAGTTGTGATAGCATTTCAGTTGAATCTCTAGCAAAGAATACAATCATGTTTAAAAGGACCAAGAATATTGAAGTTAGAGAGTACTTTATCCAGGAAAAGTGTGTAATGGTGATAACACAAAACTATAGTTGCATGGAAATGTAAGGAGAGAGACAAATGGATCTCCACATATGGAAGTGATAGAAAATCCAACAATGGGAAAGACATCCACGTGCACTCTAGACAAGGAGAGGAAGACAGGTAGGAATTTTGCCACTCATGACTAACGCTGCCCCTTCTTTTCGACAAGACTAGAGTTTAAAATTGAAATTCATGGAAAAAATTAAAATTTTATTTCCCTCATTTTCTCATTTTCACCTTTTCTTTGGACCATGCACAACACTTTCCCTAAACCACCAAAATAGCAAAATTTTGATACCACCTAACCATGCTTTCACCTAGCAAGAGTGACATTGGGCTCAATCTAACTCAAGAAATCCTAGCTACCTTCAAATAGTAGTAGCTTGAGCTCTCGAATCTCATGAAAACCATAAGCCAACCAAGGGTTTACCAATATAATATATAGTGAGTACAATGTGGTAGGGACTACAGAACATGAGAGTGTCTTAGACATAGTTGAATATGTAAGAACTATAGACACCTTGGCCATGATACAACTCATTATTGAGCACCAAGTAGTTTCTCTTATATTTTTCAATACGCATGTGTTGAGTTTCAACAATAGATTTGAGGTGCTTTCTACCAAAGGGTCCAACAATTGGCCTTTTCACCATTTGAGCAAGAGTGTAAATTAACCCCTCCATGATATCTAAACCTCTAGGTACAATCATCACTCACTTTCCTAGTAATGCTTCTATGCATTTCACAAATGAGGAATCATTGGAAGAAGAGAAGTACACAATTTTTTATCTCACGTTCAATAATGAGGGTAGTATAGTCCTCTAGACTACCATTCAATTCTAGTCATGATATTTAGATATGATGAAGCTTTGGTCGAATAAGTGGAAGTAGAAATAGCCAAAGAAGCTCATCAAGAGCCTTAACAAGGATTAGATATGATGAAGCTTGGGTCAAATGAGTGGAGGTAGAAACAACCAAAAAATCTCATCAAGAGCCTTGACAAGGATTAATCCCTAGACTAATTTCACATTTGACACTAGGAGCAATAGGCATCACATGTTTTAAGGAGCCTAGCATCGTCCTCATGGAAGCCTAGCTGACTCTTTGAGAAGAGGAATCATCGATACTAGAGATGGAGTTATTGTTGTGCATCCACATATTGTTGAAGCTTGGAAAAACTCTCTTATAGAGAACATTAATTTCACTCTATCCATGGTCGATGGATTCAAAGTCCCCATTGGTAGGATTGAAGGATTTCCCAATAAAGATTATTGATGTTATCTATAAACTTTGTGGCAATGAAATGACTTGCTTAGAATTTGTTGCTTGAATATCCTTGGATGTGGAATGCACAACTATTCAAGAATTAGATATCAGTTTTACCTTCTTAGACAATACAAAGGACATAGTGGGGATGAAAAGATGGAAGACCACTCTAATAGAGTTGAATGCCATTTCTAGCATGCCAAGGAAGGACTCAAACTACCCCCTTGCATCAAGACCACATAACAAGTATATCATTTTCCTTGAAGATAAGTAAGATCGGATGCATATGCTTGCAACCCTAAAACTACCACTCATGGAAGAGAGAGAGTATTGTATGAGGCTCACAAGAGAATGAATCAAAAGGAAATAGAAGAGGATGAACCCTAAGCCATTTGGAGCTACTAAGGATGAAAGAGATTTACACTCCCTCTAACAAACCTAAGATTTGGAAGATATTGGTGTAATGGTAATGGTATCTTAAGGTTAACCCCAAAGCTAATTCACTAATATTTAAAGAGTTTTTAGGGAGCCCTAAGCAATAATAGGCTAGGTTATACTAAGTTCTATACCTTAAAGACCTAGTAGCGATCTTTATGGGGAGGACTTAGGACTCTAATGAGATTATGATAGTGAATAATAGGAGGAAGAAGCATCAGCGTATCGTAATGCTAATGACTTGGACAATGAGCTTTGTGTCTATGACTTAGATGGACAGGCAATTAAACAAATTTTTGTAGACCCTAAATCCTTGAAAGTTAAAGGTTTGCTAGTCAATGCTAGCATAGTCAGAATAAAATCCAAAATTGAGTGGCTAGAACGCTTAGAGGTCTTAGATAAAGACTTTTAGGGTACAAGCTTGTATATCTCATCCAAAGTCATTATGACTAAAAGAGGAGAGAACTTGGACCTCGACTCCCTAATGAAGTCAAAGGAATCAAGATTAGAGTCAAAGCATAATACATATAGTGACCATGAGATTCCACAACTTATTGATGTGAGAAGAACAAAGAGATATATTACTATTACTTGTGAAGGAGATAGTTAAAGAATGATAAGATGGATGTAGGCTCTAATACAATGTGAAAAGAAACCCCAAGATCTCCTAAAGCATTTTATGAAGTTTAAGAAGGAGGATCACGTCATTATAATGCTTGGTGCAAAGAGACAAATAATCCATGAAAGTGAAGGAAGTGAACCTTGCAAGAGAGAGAGATACCATTTCCCATGTATATTATTGAGAACCTAACTACAAAGAATTAGTTGGGATAGGGAGCTCAACACTTGGGAGGAGTGGGAAGCTCAAGATTTTTCCATGCAATTTGCCTTCAACTTCCCTCGTGGACTCAAAAAGGTGTTACCAATAACAACAATGAGAAAATAAATTCAAATGTCATCAATACTAGGAAAAAGTATATAGAGTAGAAGACTCAAAACCTTGGATTGTGGTTGCAAGAACCAACAAATTGTTGGTAGGACAAAATATTTGAGGCACCGAAGATCGTTAAGGGCTATGAATCTCAATGAGCTAGGGGAAGGAATATCTTGGATGACAACACAGACGCATGGGTTACTTTCTATAGTTCACTATATTTTGAATGAGGGAATCCCACCTATATGCAAGAAGGACTTGATTC
This sequence comes from Lygodium microphyllum, assembly GCF_053477565.2. NCBI lineage: Eukaryota > Viridiplantae > Streptophyta > Polypodiopsida > Schizaeales > Lygodiaceae > Lygodium > Lygodium microphyllum. The sequence goes on from NC_141156.1 coordinate 81,357,297, forward strand.
CTTCTTTTAAATAGTTCATGGAGGATTTCTTAGCTTGCCGAAACACCGCTTTCATTACCACATGTAATTATTCAAGGTTACCTCTCCAATTGCTCAACCAAAGAAGGCAAATAGAAGGAGATGGTCTACATCCACTCATCTCTAATGTGAATGTAGGGATAGATAGGTTGCCATGGTAAGGTTACTCCTTTGCACTACACTATTATCGACATACTTATTTGAATTGCTGAGGATATGAATGCCAGTTAACTCACCGGCTGTAGCCACCCTTTCTCCAATGACCAATATCATCGAGAAACCAAAGAGTGCCATAATAAATCTCTCATGGTTTATTTTGTACCTTATTTTTTTCACAAAAAATTTATAAAAAGTCAAAAGAAAGAAGAGCCCTTGCACACAATCACAACACCTAGCCCCCCCCAACCCCTAGCCCTTCCATACCTCGTAGACTTAGGGCACCTCAAGGGCACAACATCTTGAGAGCATTAGTAGACCTATCACCTTGAGATTTACACCACACCTCCCCTAGTACCAATTGGGTCCTCAAGTGTAGGATAGCACTCTAGGATTCTTTGGGGTTCAGACCCATCTCCTAGTTGCACTCGTATGTGCACAGTAGTCATAATATGATAAGGTAGACACCCCCTTAAAAGTACACACATTTTTCTATGATGAGAACTTTGCTTGAAGATTCGCCTTGTTCTATCTCTCATCTGTCTCAACAACAAGTTGATCCATGAAGATTAAATAAGAGCTAATCCTATTCCCACCAATAGTGGCCTAAAAGTGCAACATTACTAGTGGTCACCCTCTACACCATTAACCATCACCGACTACACATAGACCCTGCTATACTAGAGAGTGCCATGCACAACTCTAGGAGAGAGGTAATTTTAAACCCTTCTAGGAAGGTGCAAGAAAGAAAGCATGTAAAAGAAGGGTAGAAATCTTTAAAAAAAATGTAAAAGGACGATAAGAGAAATGAAAAATAGAGCAACTATCAAATGCACACAATTTTTAGATAAGAAAATTATTTAAAAGTATTTTGTAAAAGAGATTATGGCTTGCTCCCATACAAATGGTAAAATTTGAGTGAGGCATGAGCTCAAGGTATCCTGGTCCACAAGATAAAAAACAACTATAAAATGTAAAATAGTGTGTGCAAGGTGAGAAAAGGCTAGTCTAAGCTAATGCAATGGGAGGGCGCCCAATAAAACTAAGGCCATGTATAAAAACTGCAAAGTGAATGGATAAGTGTATTCTTGTGATGTACAATCTTGAGAACTCTCTTCTTGCTTCTTGTATACTTCTTGCAAACTTATTTTGAGAGAGAGAGAGAGAGAGAGAGAGAGAGAGAGAGAGAGAGAGAGAGAGAGAGGTACAATGAGGGACCGGTGTGGAGAAGCTCTCGCTTCCTCTTTTTCTTCTTCTTCTTCGTGGAGCTTGTGCGGTGATTGAGGCAAAGGAGGTGGAGCTTGCTTGAGGTGCATTAAAATAGGTGGCCCCTTTCAAATATTGGCTATTCTAAACACCTTGTCATCATGAAGAGACCTTACAAGAATGCTCCCTTACTTTTGGTGATGGTGAAAGTTGCTTTTCCTGTGATTTGGGTGATATGAAAGTGCACATACACACATGCACCTGCCCACAACTGTAGCACATGCACAAAAATCAATCTCTATGTAGACTTATAAGCTTGCATGGAAGGTGTAGTTTAGTCAATCCAATACCAATAATTATATAGGATATTGATCCCATATATTGAAAATAGTGGCATGTTTTATATCAATACGACATTTTTCAACAACAATATATTGAAAACAATGGCATGTTCTCTATCAATACTCCATCTTTCAACACTAGCTGCAAAGAGCACCATGTGAAAGAGAAGCTTGCCCTTGAGAAGTAAAAGCTTCTCACCAAGTTCTCTATCAATACATACCATTACATATTGTGAAAGAGTAGGGTCTCTTGGAGAAAATATTTAAAGAAAAGCTCAATAGCTTTGTGAATATTAATTAGTTCCTACATCAACCTTTACATATATGGGTGACTCTTGTGCCTTTTCATGACCTAAACCTAATTCTCTCTCTCTCTCTCTCTCGCTCTCGTCCGTTTGTGTGTGTCTGCCTGCCTGCCTCAAGATTGACTCAGTCTGTGCTCTGCGTGAGACTGGGTTTCATTAGAGGCAAAGACTGAGTGACGGTTACAGATCCTTGGTGATGTCTGTTGCATCACCATCTACACGATAACCCTACATCTCTCTCTCTCTCTCTCTCTCTCCCTCTCTCTCTCTCGCTTTGTGTTTGTGTCTCGCTAGGTTCTGTGTATTCCTAATTCGACCTGAGAAGGTGCAGTGGCCACTCGTATTCGGTGATTATATGAATGAATTTGGTCCTAAAATGCCATGCGTTGATGAGTGTGCTTACCTGAGTGTACTTACGTTCATTCAGTATACCTGTTTGCATTTTTCCTGCCATAAGTCGTGGATGTTCGTAAGGCCATCGCCATGTCCAGGTGCAAGCCTGTTGATATGAAAGAGCAATATGTCCCCAAGTTTTGAGAACTACATTAAGAGAAAGGTGGAGAACGTCTCCATCTCAAATTTACACACTGTGAGTGTTCATGATCATTACTAACTCATTAATTAAATGAGTTTTTCAAAAATAATGCCGTAGAGTTATATTTCAAGCAAAAGGATAAAGAGAATACAGCATCTAATCGATGCAGCAGGCTTCAAGTCAATATGCTTACACTTGCTCCAATAGAGCTTATGTATCCATCTAATCGATGAAGCAGACTTCAAGCCAATATGCTTAACTTCCTGCAACAAAGCTTATGTATCCAAGACTTCTTTATGCAGCTACCTACAGCTGTAAGGACCTTAATTCCAAGCTGGTTAAGGTTGTTATTGGGAAGCTCAGCTTCTCTTCTTCTAAATATCATATTATTTCGCTTATGCCAAATAAATTTCAGCGCTACTCCAGTTACTAGACTAATCAGATTTCCAAGATTCATCATTCAAATTAGAGGCCTTCTTCAGCTACTTTTTGATGATCACCCACACTGGTCTTATATGCAGGTAGTCCTAGAAGACATGCTTTTTTGTTACCCCATCTTTCTTACAGCAAGGGCAGAGCGGGGAAACTTTGATCCTCTTTGATAGCTTGGTCCTCAATGGTATCTTTTTTTATGAGAATTCTCCATCTTAATACATTAATCGTGAAGGATGGTATGTCTTTTCACACATTGTTAGCTCTTCTCTTCCAAGTACTCGTTGTTGTTGTGGGGCAATCCTTTTTCCATTTGTGCTTTAGTTTCATCAGAATAGTAGGTGAAGGAGTCTTGTAATCATTCATACTCTCACATAAGGCCAATGCTTTTCCAAGACTCACAATATCAGGTAATTTTTGCACAACAAACCTTGGTCAATCAAATTTGCAAGAAAGCATCATGAGTTGTAGATAGTCACACTCTCGCTTGTTTAGTCTATATTTATTCTCTAAGGCTTGCAAGCTCAACATGCACATATTGTTTTCATCCCAAACGTCCCTTTAATTTTTCAAACCCTTGCAATGCATAGCTCTTGATAAAGAGATGCGAATAAGCGATGACATCTTGCTATTGGATGTCTTTTTAATTTTGACCATAGATTTTAATATTTGCAATCCAATGCTTTATAAGTATCATCCACAATTGAGAGGTATTTATTATTTTAAAGAGGGTAAAGGAGAGACTTTGGGCTTTGAGGCTTAATGTTTCGATTCATGGCTCTTTTAGTTTCATATGAAGGGTTGAAAAAATGAAGGGGTTGTTTCTTATCCGCTCAACCTCTAATCTTTACTAGGAGAATGAAAGAGAGGTCTTACCTAGCTAAAGAGAGAATGGGTTAGAGCATTCTTTTTTTCAAAGAAAATGGAAAGAACTAAGACATAACTTTACAAGAGAATATATATGCTAGACACTATATTAAAACATGAAAGAGAGAGAGAGAGAGATGAGAAGAGAGTGATATAAGAGGAGAAAAGATAGAGGATGCTTGTCATTATGTTTTTCATGGAATGAGAAGATGAGAATAAATGGAGACAAGAGAAGAGATAGAGAAAGCTTGTCATTATGCTACATAATAAAATAACTCACTTATAACTTACCTTAAAGAGATTGACTAATATGAGGATATTTTAGAGTGCTTTTATGTGCTTGTTATTTTTTCTTTATATTTTCATAGGCTTTTTATATAGTCTCCATGAGAGATTAGATTAATTTAAAAAATTTGATTAATATAATCTTAGGTGATGTATAGCATTTTTGAAAATATGAAAAATAGTGGATGGGATAAGTCTTTATCTTGGTTATAATGCATGTGATAGAAGAGATCCAGACTTGTAGGCTTATATATAAGACTTTAGTTTCTTATATATATATATAAATACATATAAGCATGTGACAGAAGAGATTCAGACTTGTAAGCTTTTGTGCAAGATTTAAATGATATTATGATGTGGATATTAATTTGTATTAGAGTGAGGTATCTTTTAATAATGGTGATAGATTTCAAATCTTAATGATACAAGTAGGATTTACATATAGTTAGAGGTTAGTTTTTTGAAAAATCTATGTATTTACTCAATTCTTAGGTGTAATTTATTTTCATCTTCACTAAGATAACCATTCCTTTTACCCTTTATATTGACATACCTCTTAAGAACTTATTTCCATTTACTAGAGTTATCATAATTGACAAGTAATGTAGCATATCTAGTGCTTGAAGAGTAAACCTAAAGTGATATGGTGAGGTTCTTGATAAGGAGGTTTTGATCAAAGTTTGTAGTAGAAATCTGGTTTGTAAAAAATCCGGATCATTAGTTATCTCCTTAGGCTAGAGACATTTATACCTCTAGCTTGTTAATGATGATTCAATAGAGCAGGAAGTATTGTATCCCCTTATTGGTTGCTCTTTATTAAATGATTGCATCACAGTGTCTATATTTCTTTGAAGATAAGGCTTGAGTTGCCATCCATTTACCCTTGACTTGTGAACCTTTTCATCCATGTCACTTAGCTTATAGCTGCCATTTGGATATCTCCTTCTAACCATGAATAGTCCTTCCCACTTAAACACAATTTTAATTATCCTTTTTGTTATCAAAGAGGTTATCATAGCGTAGCACAAGTGATCATTTTCTTCTCTGTCTAACTCCAGTCTCTCTAGATCCAAGATCATTTCCTTTAACTTTTTATCTTGATTCTTCTCTTGATTGGCTATTAAAACACGTAAGCTAGTCAGTTCCATCTCTATACGAAATAAAGCCTCTTGATCATAGACAAGACAAAATGGAGTATAGCTAAGTAAGGTTTTGAATGAAGTTCTATAGGCCTAAAGAGCTGCACTTAATTTTTTATTCTAGTGCTTGAGGTGTATATATACTTACTCTGTAATTATCATACAAATCAGCCCATTCACTTTTTTGACCAAACCACTATACTGTGGGTAGTAGAAAATAGAATGTATATGCTTAATTTTTAGCCTTTCCATTACCTTCTCCACTAGTTGGTCCTAAAACTAGAACCTTGGTCAAAGATAATTTTCAAAGGTGTGTCAAACTTGCAACAAATGTTTTTAGACAATTTTTTTCACTTCTTGGACTGTGATCTTACTAGTTGGTGAAGCCTCTGTCCACCTCGTAATGTAGTTCACACCCATTATGATGTATTTCTTATCAGACTGAGTTCATGGAAGTGGCCCTATTGTATTAATTTCCCATTTCTTAAATGGATCATATGTAGTTATGTGATTTTGTTTCTCATACACTAGCTTTCTTGGTTCGGTCTTTTAGCAATCATCATAAGTGTGACACCAATGTTGTACATCTCGATGCAGACAAGACCACACAAAATCGGCTTGGAGAATCTTTCTATTGGTTATTTCTTGAGCTAAATGTCTGCCACAAATCCCCTCATGGTAGCTCTTAATCACATTCATAATTTCATTTGCGGTTGTCACCCTTTTAAGCATTTCATCTTTTCCTTTGCAATATAACACATTATTTATCAAGCGGTATTTAGTGGCCTTAGTAGCTAGCCACCTTTTCTTACTCTTACTCATACGTGTAGGTGCCTCACCATGCTCAAGAAAATAAAGCACATCTTATAGTTGAAACTTATATTGAAACAAGGGAAGCTTTACTATAATGATGCTCACTATTATCTCTTTTAATTTTTCAATTGCTAGAGCATCTGTGTCATCGTTTGTGTGTCTTGGCACAAAATAGATTTGAGCTTTGTGTAGTTTTCTCATGAGAGTTTTAACTTATCTCATTTTCATTGCTAAGTTATCATTTTTACAAGCCCAGATTTCTTTTATTTTCTTAACAATTAGCATAGAATTTTCAAAAACATTAAGTCGAGTGACACCATGTGAGAGACACCACCTCAAACCTAAAAGCAAGGCTTAATATTCTGCCTCATTGTTAGAACGGCCAGACATTCTCCAAGGTGATACATTCTCGATAAAGTTTGTCACCATGGGACTGAACACCAATATTTCTGATGCCGCTCTGTCTTTGATATGCTTGTAGGCCCCATTGAAGTAGAGAGCATGGGCATTCTCCACCCTCGGCGGATCCTCAAGAGGAGATGTCTCCTCTTTTACCTTTTCCTTCTATTTTTTATTCTTTTGATGGTATCTATGGATCAACAAATTAGCTAGACAAGCTCGAGTAGAGTCCTCCACCTTGAAGGTGTCGTCAAACTCTTGGAGTTATATCACCCACTTAGCAATTCTGGCTAAAATATTCATGTGCTATAAGACATGAAAAATGCTCTTTTGTCGTGATCACTAAGAACGGCCTAGGGAGAAGATAATGACGAAACTTTCTTACAGTGAATATTACAGATAAAACCATCACCTCCACCATCTTGTATCCTTGTTCGGATGCTGTCACTACTTTGCTAGAAAAGTAAACTGACCTCATCAGGCCAGTTTTAGCATCCTTTTGTATTAGTGCTGTCCCTAGAGTATCTTCCCTAAAACTCGGGTTGACAAAAAACTCTTGATTTTAGCTAGGTTGTAAAATTATAAGGGTACTGAGAGCCTTCTTCACCTCATGAAAGCATCTTTCACTTTTATCACTCCACAAGAGCTTCTCAGAGTGGGTCAACTGTTGTAGTGGAAATACTAATTGGGAGAGGAGATGAATGGACCACCCCATATATCGCACCTTCTAAATGAAAGATGTTAGTTGCTTCACAAAAGATGGTGATGACATCGCCAATAGGGCTTTAATTTTGTTTGGATCTGCTTCAATGCCCCTCTCACTTATATGCCTTAACAAAGTTATACCACTTTCGCAAATGCGACACTTCTCATGGTTTAACTGTCTCCCATTTGTGCGAGGCAGTTGAAAGCTTCATCCACCTTTCGTAGATGTAGAGCCTTAGAACTATAAATACAAAAATCATCAATAAAGACCCTAATGGACTTTCCAAAATATGATTGAAAGATATAATTCATGAATCGCTGGAAGGTAGCTGGGGCATTTGTTAATCCAAATGGCATTACTTAGTAAGCAAAACACCCCCAAGGCGTGATGAAGGTGATCTTTTGTTGATCCTTCTCAGCTATTCAGATCTGAAAATAAGTAAGCAAAACACCCCCAAGGCGTGATGAAGGTGATCTTTGGTTGATCCTCCTCAGCTATTCGGATCTGAAAATAACCTGAATATCCATCACAAACAGTGTATTTGTCATGCTCGGCCACCTCGTTCAGTATTTCATCCTGAAATGGAAGAGAAAAGTGATCTCTCTTTGTTGCAGCATTTAGCGGCTTATAGCACACACAAATCTTCCATTTGCTATTCTTCATGGGTGTCATCACTACAGGTGAAACACACTCTGATTCCCCCACTGGATAGATGAAACGTGCTTTCAAAAGTTGCTGCACCTCAGTGAGTAGAGCGTTTTATTGAACTACTCTCAATCGTCGTAGTCACTACACCACTGGCTTTGCTCCATCTTTTAGATTAATGTGATGTTGTACTGCTATTACACCTGTGATGTGTTCATAATCAGAAATAAAAAGTGCAGAGTATTTTATTACCACTTCAATGTAGGCTACCTTCTCCTCAACTGATAGAGCTTTAGTCAACATTTTTTCTAACCTCTCCTTCTCAACCTTTTGAAGTTGTTGCGGAATTTCACTACTAGAAGGTCCTTTTAATGTAATCCCATCACTTTTAGAGAGCTTTCTTCCTTCTCATTAGAAGACTTTTCCTTTGTCATAGATGACCAATCCTCACTGGAACTCCATTCATCAGCAGTGGTCTCTAACACAAGATCCTCTTGTCTGCCCTCCTTCATGTTGTAGATAGTGCTCTTTCATTTTTTCTGTAGCCCATTTTGTGGCCTTAGCTCTAAAGCATCTGTCTCCCAATCTTGTTTGGCTTTCATTTCCATTAGCCATGGTCATCCAAGAATGAGTGGATAGCCATCTCCCTTCACTGGCATCACATGCATGTCAAGCTTCAATCGCACTCCACACACCTTTACCTTGACTTTCTTTATAACTTCCAAACAATTTACTACTACATTGTTAGCCATTTTGGTTCCAAATTGAGTAGTTTTATTTATCTCTGATCCCAAATGATGCATCAACTTTTTTGTCATGATACAAATCTCTGCACCTCCATCCACATATATATTTGATACTCTCTGTCCATTGATTTTGGCTTTTCCTAGAGACAATATCTTTCGTCTTTCTAGTATGGATTGTATTCACGTGTCTATTCTATAAAAATTACATGGCTTAGTGAACAAAATCTGAGAAAGAGATAGAGATAAAGAGTACACAACAGATAAAAGGAGAATTAGAAAACTTCTTTAGCTCCAAACAATTGATACAAAGATGGCTTTGTCCACTCGTGCGCCTCCATAGTGAAGCTCAGATGGCGAACTAGACAGAAGATATGTGAAGAGCTTAAGACTAGTTGAAACAACTCTAACTCGGTGAAAGATATATGATCGATGGCTGTGAAGGGATTTAGCTTTTATAGCACGTGAAGGTGGTTAGGTCGGCATGACCTGTCAAGATTGTGGGAGAGAAGGAAGGAGTCTCACTTGTAGCTTTCTTGCTTGCACAATGGGGGAATATACACACAGGTGGAGGCTGAAAACAGTTTTCCTCTTCTTAGTTGTGTAAGCCAAAAGAACTCTAGTACAAGGAAATAAAAGAACCCTATATATGGGTCTCAAACCAAACTCAACTAACTAAGGTGGCACACTAACTGAGCCACGAACTAGAGTAGATAAGGATAGCTATCATGTAGCTATTATTCATGGGCGGTGTACCAACCGCATCTGCAATTGACAAGTCGGTGACATAAATGCACAACGGTCACCTTGGCATATCACGAGTGAAGCTCGATATCTCAACACTTCCTCTTGAGCTCAATCCCAATTCCTACACACCAAGCAGGTCTCTGAACTTGCGCAGCTTCTCTGCGCCCAATGCCTTCGTAAATATGTCAGCTACCTGATCCTCTGTGCTGATATAAACTAGATTAATAAGACCTAGTAAAACCTCTTCCGCACATAGTGATAATGCACCTCAATTTGCTTTGTTCTAGCATGATAGACTGGGTTATTTGCCAAGTGTATACTACTCATGTTGTCACAATAAATGACAACTGGTCCATCTGTAGACTGATGCATATCATAAAGTAGCTTATGCAACCAAGTTACCTCACATGCAGCCATTGCTGCACCCCTGTACTCAGCCTCTGTGCTGGACAAGGCAACTGTACGCTATTTCTTGCCGCTCTAAGTGACTGCAACACTCCCAAAAGATAATACATATCCACTGGTAGATCGTTTATCAGAAATGCTACCAGCCCAATCAGCATCAGTGTATCCATGCAACTGTATCTGAACCCACTCTCATAAAATAGTCCATACTGCAATGTGGACTTCACATACCTGAGTATGCGTCTAGCCATATCCAAATGCGGTTTCCTTGGAGCTTGCATAAACTGACTTACCAATCCAACAACATAGCTTAAATCTGGCTTGGTAATAGTCATATAAATCAAGCTTCCTACTATGCGTCTGTATATAGTAGGGTCTTCCAGAAGCTCACCTACATCTGCGCTCAGCTTCACATTCTGCTCCAAAGGAACTGAAATAGGCTTACAGCTTGTCATCCCATATTTAGACAGCATGTCCAATCCATACTGCCTCTGCAAGAGCTGTATCCCACTTGGTGATCTAATCACCTCAATGCCCAAGAAATAACGCAGCTCTCCCAAATCCTTCATCTCAAACTTCTGCTTCAATAGCATTTTCATATGAAGGATATCTTCATCACTGTCACCTGTCATAATCAAATCATCAACATAAATGACAAGTAGCATAATATCTTTCTTTGTTTTTCTCACATAAAGTGAGAAATTTGCCTTGGAAATCTGAAAGCCAATAGTGACAAGATACTGTCCTATCTTGTCAGACCATGCTCTAGGTGCTTGCTTCAAGCCATACAAGGCTTTCTTCAACCTGCAAACAAACTCATGATGAACAACATGCACATAACCTGGTGGCTGCCTCATATAGACCTCTTCTTGCAAATCACCATGCAAGAAGGCATTCTTTACATCCATCTGATGTAAAGACCATCCCTTTGATGCAGCCATAGCAATGACTGCTCTTACGGTTGCCATCCTTGCAACCGGACTGAATGTTTCTTCATAGTCAATGCCATATGTTTGTGCATACCCCTTGACTACTAATCTTGCCTTGTATCTGTTCACAGAACTATCTGCATTGTGCTTCACCTTATAAACCCACTTACAGTCAATTGCATACTTACCTTTAGGCAAAGGTACCAATTCCCATGTAGCATTTGCTTCCAAGGCATCCATTTCTTCATCCATGACTTTCTCCCATTTTTCTTTTCGCATGGCTTGCTCAAAAGAAGTGGGTTCTGGTTCTTGTATCACTTTGACCATATATGCATAGTGAATGGCTGTAAATCCATCATATTTCAGCCTATCCACAGGATACCTAGCTCTCGTAGACCTGCGCAAAATAGGTTCACTCCGAGGTGCTCTCAAAACATCCCTAGTCTTCCTTACTCCAGGTGTAATAATAGAAGGAATACCCAACTCATCATCAATGCTCTGTTCTGAGCCACTGGATTCACCATCCACATAAGAGTGACCTGCATTCACATCAAACATGGGTTGATCAACCTTCTCTTTTCCTTTTCGTGATACCTGTATACCACTATCTGCATTGCTTTGAGAAGATTCTCCTGATCTCAATCTGCCTGTCCATGGCAAAGAATGTGAACCACTGCTAGAGGACGCTCCAGGTCCACTAATATTTTGTGACTGCTGATGTGAATTTTGTGCAGCATTACCATTTTGTGCATCTACATCATCAATCACATTTACTGGTTTATACCAGCTACTCATCTAATAAAAAACAACATCTCTGCTCACTGTAAACTTACGAGTAGAAGGGTTATGTAATATCTCCGCACAATAAAAGTTAGTTGGTTGGTTCGTAAGTTAGTTAGTCAATTAATAAGATAGTAAGATTACTAACTAAAGACTAACTAAGGTAAAAACTAACTAACATTAATTATTGATAATTTTTATTTAATTTAAAATATTTAGAAAAATCAAGAGTCGTAAATTCGATATTTTTCTTGAATTGGCAAGGATCATAGTCACCCTTCACGTAAATTACAACGTGAACGAAACTTATGAGTTATATTAATCACTAGGTTAATGCGTATAGTTTGGAAGGTCCAAAAATATTAGATTTTGGGTAAAACTAGTATATTTTAGATACTTTATATATTATCCTTAAAAAAAAAAGATATGGAGATTTTTAGAAACTGGATGTCATTTAAAAAAAAAGACAAGAGATATTTTAGTTAGTTTGAAGATTTTATAAAAAGAAAAATAAAGAAAAGTGACTGGTGAAATCGCACGCGCCGTGATCGCCATTTACAGGTAGTAGACAACACTTTGAACAGAGAAAAGAAGGAGTGAACTGAGAGCTTTCTAAACAAGTGTCTTGAAGTTTTACCCCCCTTTCGGAGCCAATGGAACCATCAGATTTATGATCTGAGCATCAGATCACTGATCTTTCCAAGATCCCCCTCCACAAAGAGCTCCACTCCTCAACCACAAGCCCTCTTCTCTAATTCACTATAAATATGAGGCATGGGAGAGGCATAGAAAGCAGGAGATCCCGAGAGGCTGCAAGAGAGAGGTAGAGAGTAGGATACTCCTCCAAGAGATTGTGAGGAAGAGCTTGAGAGAGAGAGAGAGAGAGAGAGAGAGAGAGAGAGAGAGAGAGAGAGAGAGAGAGAGAGAGAGAGAGAAAAGAGTCACGTCGAGAGGCTGCAAGGAAGAGAATTAGCTCAATTCCTTCTATCTCCATCCTCGACTTAACCATCTTCTCTTACGCTCTCCCATCTTGAATCTACTCCATCTTCTTAATCTCTTGAGTCTATTTGTAGATGATGTCCTCCAAGCGAAGAATGTCGCGTGCGGATGACAATCCCGTAACCAACAGCAAGGCTTCGAGCAAAGGCATGACTGTCAATCCAACTATAGTTCCGGTTGTAAGTAATGTATTTTCAAGTTGATAGATGCTTGCTTTGATTCTCATATGAGATACGTTAAGTCCATACTATTGCACGAGTATAGGTCATGGGAAATGATAAATTTCATCTCGCTTACTAGGAAGATGGAGTTTGTGAAGTGCATATATCAAGGGAAGATAATTGCACCTAGTTACATATGACTTATTTGCTAGTAGAGCAATTACAAGGAAGAATTAGTCAAGCGTTATGAATGGCATAGTCGTCAAAAGAACGACATTAAAAGATTGGGCATATAAGTGCTAGATTAAAGTATAGTCAAGGGTTATAGATAGTATAATTGCTAAAAGAATATGACATTAAGAATCATGAATGGAGAAGTACTAGTTTAAAGTTTAGATACTTCAAAAGTACTTAGTCTAACAGGCCAAATATTAAGAAAAACTAGATTGTAGGTAAATGCAAGGCCTATTGGAGTCTAATTACTTGAGATCATCTCACACTTATCTTATCAAGTATTTATATGTTATGCCTATAACATGTTTGATATATGAGGATAAATTTCTATTTGCCTCATGACTTGACTAAGAGCTAGTACAAGAAATTGATCATAAGGGTTAAAACTAGGATGTCTTGAGATCCGTTGGATAAGGATGACTTTTGCCAATCCAAATCCAGGGTTGGGATTACCAATCAAGGTAAGTGACCTATAGAACTTACATCATGAATAGTGTTTGAACCCTTAACATATGTGCCATAGCCGAAGGAAGGAAGTGTTAACAACATTTTTGCATGGTATTGCTCTTAAGTCCCAAGGGGAAGAGCAAATATACGATGGAAATGTTATATCATCTATTCTGGCATTGGAATGAAAGAATGCAATTGGTTTTGATGATTGATCGAACAACATCTTAAATGCTTTTATATTCAACTGATTGTTAGTTGTTGTTTGGATGATTATTCCAAGTGCTTGTGATTTATGGTAAATGCATGGCAGGGGTCTGTGATGACAAGTCGCCATGGGATTAAAGGAATGTTTTCTTGGAAAATGATATTAGGCTGAATGCCTTGTTTGTACTTGATTCCTAAAGGATTTAATTAAGGAAGGATATATTGTACGGGTGGATCACCTCCATGGTCGCACCGCGTATTAACCCGAAAAGGGCACTGCTCGATTCATGGGCCGAAGGTCGAGTGGTGAAAAGGCCAACCATGGGAATGATGTTTCGCTCCTAGACAGCTTGCGGGTCAGTTGGAGCTCTGGACAACCCTTGCTAGGTCTAGAATGGAGTTGAAGACCTCTGTGGCTCCCAACATCTGGGCATGTTGGGAGATCCTATTCTAGATAAAGGATTGAGTTTTGGTGCCATGTGAATTGGACCAGTTACTTCTGCATGGCAGAAGCGATACTTTTGTTGGACAGAAGCGAAACATAATTTCTCATGTATGGGCGGGAGACAAAGATTAACTTGAAGATAAGTTAAGGAACTTGTTTGAACTTGTTTGTCAATAGACTGCTTTGCTCTGTTTTCGCGTCTGTGCTATAATTTACGCGAACGAACCTTGTTCCCTAAAAGGCTTAATTAATGAAGTTGATTTTAAGTGTCACACATAAATGTGGTAGGACCTAATTAGAAAACTGTCAAAGAGAGAACCAGGGAGAGAGAAAGAGGAGAGAGAAAGATTGCAGAGGAGAGAGAAAGACTGCAGGGAGAGAGAGAATAAGAGTGACGAGGAGAGAGAAAGACTAGAATTGGAGAGAGAAAGACATGAAAGATGAAGAAGCCATGGAAGCTTAGAGCAAGAAGGGAGAGAAAGATTGTAAAATGTATTGATTTGCCAAAAGATGTGAAAAATTACAACTTCTCTCCTTATATATGAGTGTCTATGTGGCATGGCATATTATTAGCATTTTAACTATTCCCAGCTTCTTACAATCCATCCCTTCCCAAAAGTTTTTGTCCTAAAAAACAAACCTAGAAAGAACTAAAGAAGAGATGGATAGAACAGAGTACTACTCTGTTTTACAGCTTACAAATGGGAGATGAGTGAAGAATTATCATTACAAGGGCTGAATTTGAAGAACGGAAAGAGGACCTTGCTATATACATGATTTGAAGAACTTCAGAAGCAATTGGAGCCATAAAATCTTCAACAAATAGTTCTAGAAGAAAGTAGACAGCTTGCTGAAATAACAGTCCCTGTTGGACCAAATCTGCCATAACTTTTGATAGAAGTGCCCAAATGAGATGTACCACATATCAAAATGAAGCTCTTGAAGAGTACTTTAAGCTCATGTAGATAGCTCAATTCTGAAAATGAAGTATGACAAAAACTGTTCTAAAACAACGTGCTGTCCTGAACTAGTTTGCACCAATACTAGCTCCATAAGTAATAGGCTTCAGCCACCAATGTATCCCTCAAGTATGGATACTCATCCAATATTGAATCAGGTCTCCAAGAAGCCTCTTCAGAGGGTAAACCTCTCCATTTAATCAAATATTCCACAATAGAACGTGATCGAAGCTTCTTTTCACGCTGACCTATAACAGCCTCTGGGATGTACTGAACAATACCATCTTCATCAATAGGTGGCAGCTCATCAACTAAATCCACTGGATCACCATAATAGGGCTTGAGCTGACTAACATGGAAGACGTTATGAATCTTTGTAGAAGAGAGAAGCTCTAGTCTGTATGTCAAATCTCCAATCTGCTTAAGGATCCTGTAAGGGCCATAGAATCTGTGGGCAAGCTTATTACTGGATCCATCTTTCAATGTAGAGTACTTGGATTTGGGCACCTTCAACAAAACCAGCTCTCCTTCCTGGACCTCTAAAGGCCTCCTCTTCTCATCAGCATACATCTTCATCTGATCTTGAGCCTTCCTTAGATTCACCTTGCATTGCTGAAGAAGGGTCTGCATTCTTTCCAACTCTTCCTTCCCATGAGGGTTGATCTTTTCATTAAAAATGACTGTGGGTAAGGGCACCTTATACTCCTATGCTCGCATGAGTGGAATTATTATAAGCAAACTCAGCCAGGTGTAACCAAGAATCCCATGAGGTTTGGACATCATAGCAAAAATGGCGAAGATAAGTCTCCAACCATTTATTAACTCTCTCTGTCTGTCCATCAGTTTGGGGATGATAAGCCGTAGATGGAGCCAACTTAGTACCCATAGATGTAAATACCGCTTGCTAAAAGTTACTCATAAACTTTGAGTCCCTATCATGGACAATCACCTGCGGTAATCCATGTAATTTGAAAATATGCTCCATAAACTGGTTGGCCACTTGAGAAGCAGTAAACTGAATTTTTGTTGGGATAAAATGAGCTGCTTTGGTGAGTCTGTCAACCACCACATAAATACTATTCCACCCCTTCTTGGTAGTAGGTAAACCAGTGATAAAGTCCATAGTAATATGAGTCCATTTACCCGTAGGAATAGGCAATGGCTGCAACAAACCTCTTGGCTTATGGGTGCTATCCTTATTTTGCTGACAAGGCATACACTTCATAACGAAGTCATTGACATCTTTCCACAGTCCTTTCCAATAAAAGCTCTTGCTGATCCTGTCATAAGTCTTGAAAACTCCCAAGTGTCCAGCTAAAGGCGAAGAATGCAACTTCTCCATAATTTTTTGCTTGAAAGAAGAAGTAGAGGGAATAACAATCTTGTCCTTCCACCAAATAAGACCATTTTTAAGCTGGTAATGTGAGTTTTCTTCCATAAGACCTTGCTGTAATTTCTGAAAGATTTGGCTGAATTCCTCATCTAAGAGGTATGCCTCTTGTAGCTCTTCAATCCAATCACTATGTAATTCTGTCATGGCTGATACTTTGCAGGCCCACATACGAGAGAGAGAATCAGCCACTATGTTATCTTTGCCCCTTGTATGAGTGATGTCAAAGTCATAATTTTGTAATGTTGCTACCCATCCTCGTTGCTTTGGAGTAAGATTTGACTGAGTAAGGAAATACTTGAGTACCCGATGATCACTATGTACTTTGAATCGGCTGCCATATAAGTAATGGTGCCATTTCTTGATTGCATGTAGAATAGCCAACATTTCCTGGTCATAAACATTCATGGCCATCTCCTTATCAGTAAGCTTACGGCTTTCAAATGCAATTACTCCATGCTCTTGAAGCAAAACAGCCCCAATGCCACGACCACTAGCATCACACTGTATAGTAAACTCTTTAGAGAAATCCGGGCATACAAGAATAGGAGCAGAGGTAAGTAATTCCTTTAACTGGTTAAAGCTGCTATTTGCAAGAGCATCCCAAAAGAAAGCCTCTTTCTTCAACCTGTCAGTTAAAGGGGCTGCAATTGCCGCATAATGCTTTATAAATCTGCGATAGAATGAAGATAGACCAAGAAATCCTCTAAGAGAGGTAGTAGTAGTAGGCGCTGGCCAATCTTTTATGCATTGCACCTTCTTGGGATCAGTCTGTATTCCTTTTTCACTGACTATATGTCCCAAGTATTCCACTTCAATCTGCATGAAAGAACACTTTATCTCCTTAGCAAAAAGCCTATGATGTCTCAACACATCAAAAACGCTCCTCATATGCGACAAATGATCCTGAAAAGTCTTGCTGTAGATCAAAATGTCGTCAAAGAACACCAAGACAAACTGAAAGAGGAAAGGTTGTTAAATCTTATTCATCAGGCTTTGAAAGGTAGCTGGAGCGTTTGTAAGGCCAAATGGCATTACCAAGAAATGGTAGAGCCCACGATCAGTCCTAAAAGCAGTCTTGACCTCATCACCCTCTCTCATGCGAATTTGATGATACCCTGATCTCAAATCAATCTTCATGAAGAATCGAGCCCCCTTAAGCTCATCAAGCAAATAATCTATCATGGGTATAGGATACCTGTTCTTCACTGTTATCTTATTGAGATCCCTGTAGTCAATGCACATTCTAAAAGATCCATCTTTCTTTTTGACTAACAGGACTGGGGACGCATAAGGTGAAGAACTTGGTTCAATGAATCCCATTTTAAGAAGCTCTTTGATTTGCTTGGCTACTTCCTCTCGTTCACATTTTGATAGTCTGTAAGGTGGCTTATTGATTGTCTTTGAGTTGGGTTCCAAATCAATGGGGTGATCCACCGCTCTCTTAGGAGGCAATGAAGTAGGTACTTCAAATAAATCTCTATACTCCTCAAGAAGAGCTGTCAAGGCTGGATGGTTTGCTGAATTATTGGGTTGATCCTGTGTTTCTTTGTTCAAATGCAATACAAATATCTGTGAGCACTTTTTGTACTCTTTCTTGAGTTGTTGAATGGTGATAAGCTGAAAATCAGATCTACTAGGGATCCCTTGTAAACGGATGAGCTGTCCATTGGAGAAAAACTCCATATATAACTGTGAGAAATCCATAGTAATCCTGCCTAAGGTCATCAACCAATCACAACCAAGTACAATATCTATGGGCCCCATTTCCAAAGTGATCAGGTTTACTTTGACTTCAAAATTTTCAGCCATCTGCTAAGAAACCTGTGGGCAAATCTGCGTGCTAGTTTCCTCTTCACCATTAGCCACTTGTACTCGAATGGGCTGCTGCAAGTCAGTGGGAACACAATTTAACTTATATATAATAGATTTATTGACAAAACTGTGAGTACTACCACTATCTATCAAGATGAACACTGGCTTTCCACATATGCTTCCCTTCATACGAAGTGTATTAGGGCTCTTAGATCCCGTCCAAGCATCAATAGAGATAGAACAATTAGTGGCAGCAGGCAACTCATTACAAAATCCACCAGGATCAAATGGGATATCACCGCCTGGATCAAAAGGAAAAGAGTCAGATGGATCATAGAAGTACTCCTGTCCACCATCATCCTCGAAATCTTCATTTTCAGCATTGATTGTGACTGCATTAACTTCATCTATGTCATTTTCAAAGTCCTCAAGAACTAGCATACTCTGAAACTTTGGCTTGGCATTTTTGTATACACACTTTGAAGCATGGTCAGGAGTATACTTTTCTCCACACTTGAAGCATAAGCCTTTGTCCTTTCTTTCCTTGTAAAGATCCATGGGAATATTTCTGGAATTTGTATTGGCTGAAGTAGACTTAGGCTTATTGTCACCTTGCTTAAATTCAACCTTTGGACTGTTTGCTGTCCTAAAATTGCTTTGAAGCCTAGAAGCATTAAATGGAGGATAAGTTGGTATCCGTAAGCTCCCACTAGGCATATGATTGCTGCCATAATTGTTACCAACTTGCCCTTGCTTTAAAACAGTCCTTGGCTGTCCATAACTTGGCTGAAATGAAGACTCTTTCCTATACTTCCTTCCATAGCGCTCTGCAAGCTCCATAGCCTTGAAAAGTGAAGTAGGATTCTGCGCCATAACATCAGCTGACAAGGATGGTTCTAAACCATACATAAACTTGTGTAACTTGGCCTCATCACTGATGTTTTCCACATACATGGTCAAGTTGAGGAATTGGTTTGTATATTCTCTTACACTTAGGCCCCTTTGTTCCAAACCATACCATCTTCGTTCTAACTTCTCTTTTTCAAGAGGTGAAACAAAGACTTCAGCCATAAGTGCCTTGAAAGCTTCCCAATTCTCAATAAGTACATTCTCTTTCTTGATATACCTCCACCAAGTGTGGGCAAATCCTTCTAAGTGCAAGGAGGCAAAGTGTATCTTCATAACATTAGTTTTAGAAAATATGTCAAAATAAGACTCCATCTTAGAGGTCCATTCCTCTAATTCTGATGGTGAAGATGACTGCCATTGAATTTGGATAAAACAATTTTGTCCTTGAATTCTCTATCATGGAAGGGTTGCTGTCCCAAAACTGGCTGATCAGGATTTCCAAGTACAGAACCTCCAAATTGAGACTGATATCTTCCAACAGGTGGCTGAGAATTACCATGTAATCTTCCTGTTGGTAAAGCACCCCTAGAATGCTGAGTATGCAGTCCAAAAGCTTGAGTATTGGCTCCATTCAAACTGCCCAAATAGTCATCATGACTTTGTAAAGCTTCTCCTACTTCATACTGACTATTTGGAATACCTCTTCTTCCAATGATTCCATCTCCATGACCATTTTGGTTGGATGGCTGAAGTGGTACTGAAGGGTCAGTGTTTGAACAAGCCTTCTCATTGGCTTCTTTTGATCCCTTTTGTGACTGCATGAATTGAGAAAATTGTGCCATAAGTTGAGCATTAGATTCTACTAATTTATCAATGGAAGCATTGGTTCGGGTAGTTGATTCCATCATCTTCTCAACAGTAGACTTCGTTTGATCATGAGATAGAATCATCTGCTCCATTGCTGTCAAAAGGACCTCATGATGTTCCCTATGTCTTAGTTCATGGAGACACAGAGTATCATTGAGTATACTGATCTCTCCTTGTTGTTGAAGCTCTTCAGGGTTCTCTTGAAGTGTGCTTTCCATCATGGAATCCCTAATTTGCTGTGCATAATCCTCCTGGACCTTATTTTTGCCTTTATGTCCTGCCATACTAGTGCAGTACCCCCTGTAAGTAAAACGGCTATAACTTTGGCTAGAAAACTCCGATTGCAAAACTTTTTTGTGCGAATCAAAGCTAACAATGCCCTCTTCGAGATGAGCTATAGCACGCTATAACAGGTTTAGGATAGAAAATTCTGTAATTGAATTTCAGAGTCTGAACTGTCCAGTCCTACACCCTGTTTAGACCTGTAAGTGCCCTGTTTTGACCCTGTAATGCAAGAGAGTAACCTCAAATGGCTACCAAACCCTGCAAAGGGGTATATAGGACCTGTGGGTACCCTGTAGTACCTGCACCTGTGCTTCAGTAACAAAGGGTGTACCTGTATCCACTTGTAAATACCCTGTGGGTAACCTGTAAATTCCTTGTTTTACCCTGTTTTAATCCAGTAGGTACTTGGGTCGGTTGGTTGTGTGAGGTGCCCACCCATCGGCTTTCCAGGCACTCTTTTAGCGGTCTATCGAGAAACGAATCTAAGCGTCACTGCTCGGCACTCCCAGGAAATGTTCCGAGTTTTGTCGCCTAGGGTTTCCCGAATCCGCCTCGCAACGGAACGTTCACGACCGAACCCACTAGGATCGACCTGAAATTCAGGTTCCTAGTTGTCAAGGTCTCCTATTAGCATTCTAGCATCAGGTTTTGGACATCCTACTTTACGCAGAGATACCCAACCCGAAGCAGATCTATGCCACACTTGGTTCAAAGAGAATGGGAAATGAGAGGGATGCGTTGCTCAACCTCTCTGCCCATAAGGCATAGTCCCATTCCGGTCCCCTAAAACGGCATGAATCGGGCTTTAACCTATCAATACCTAAAGGTCGAATGACGATAAAAAACTTGTGAGAAGCCCCCCAGTTCTCTGGGACCACCCTGCCATAGGACAGACCCATCGGGGGTTCCGCCCACCCGCTTCCCTTAATAGCTTTAGTTTTTTAATTAGGTCCTACCACTTTTATGCGTGACACTTCAAATCAGCTTTATTAATTAAGCCTTTTAGGGAACAAGATTCGTTCGCGTAAATTATAGCACAGACACGAAAACAGAGCAAAGCAGTCTATTGACAAACAAGTTCAAACAAGTTCAAACAAGTTCCTTAACTTATCTTCAAGTTAATCTTTGTCTCCCGCCCATACATGAGAAATTATGTTTCGCTTCTGTCCAACAGAAGTATCTCTTCTGCCATGCAGAAGTAACTGGTCCAATTCACATGGCACCAAAACTCAATCCTTTATCTAGAATAGGATCTCCCAACATGCCCAGATGTTGGGGGCCACGGAGGTCTTCAACTCCATTCTTGACCTAGCAAGGGGTGTCCAGAGCTCCAACTGACCCACAAGCTGTCTAGGAGCGAAA
This sequence comes from Lygodium microphyllum, assembly GCF_053477565.2. NCBI lineage: Eukaryota > Viridiplantae > Streptophyta > Polypodiopsida > Schizaeales > Lygodiaceae > Lygodium > Lygodium microphyllum. The sequence goes on from NC_141156.1 coordinate 81,378,768, forward strand.
CATCATTCCCGTGGTTGGCCTTTTCACCACTCGACCTTCGGCCCATGAATCGAGCAGTGCCCTTTTCGGGTTAATACGCGGTGCGACCATGGAGGTGATCCACCCGTACAATATATCCTTCCTTAATTAAATCCTTTAAGAATCAAGCACAAACAAGACATTCAACCTAATATCATTTTCTAAGAAAATATTCCTTTAATCCCATGGCGACTTGTCATCACAGACCCTTGCCATGCATTTACCATAAATCATAAGCAGTTGGAATAATCATCCAAACAACAACTAACAACCAGTTGAATGTAAAAGCATTTAGGATATTGTTTGATCAACCAACAAAACCAATTGCATTCTTTCCAAAACAATGCAAGAGTAGATGAAATAATATTTCCCATTGCATAATTGCTCTTTCCCTTGGGATCTAAGAGCAATATTATGCAAAAATATTCTTAACACTTTCTTCCTTCGGCTAGGGTATATGTTAAGGGTTCAAACACTATTCATGATGTAAGTTCTATAGGTCACTTACCTTGATCGATAACCCAACCCTGAATTTGGATTGGCAAAAGTCATTGTTATCCAACGGATCTCAAGACATCCTAGCTTTAACCCTTATGATCAATTTCTTGTACTAGCTCTGAGTCAAGTCATGAGGCAACTAGAAAATTATCCTCATATATCAAACATGTCATAGGCATAACGTATAAATACTTGATAAGATAAGTGTGAGATTATCTCAAGTAATTAGACTTTAACATGCCTTACCTTGAGCTAGAATATAATTCTTCTTAATATTTGGGTTCTTAAGCTAAGTATTTTTGAAGTATCTAAACTTTAAATTAGTACTTCTCTATTCATGATTCTTAATGTCATATTCTTTTAGCAATTATGCTATTTATAACCCTTGACTATACTTTAATCTAGCACTTGTATGCCCAATCTTTTAATGTCGTTCTTTTGACGACTATGCCATTCATAACGCTTGACTAATTCTTCCTTGTAATTGCTCTACTAGCAAATAAGTCATATGTAACTAGGTGCAATTATCTTCCCTTGATATGTGCACTTCACAAACCCCATCTTCCGAGTAAGCGAGATGAATTTATCCTTTCCCATTACCTATACTCGTGCAATAGTATGGGGCCTAACGTATCTCATACGAGAATCAAAGCAAACATCAATCAATTTGAAAATACATTACTTACGACTGGAACCGCAGTTGGATTGACGGCGATGCCTTTGCCCGAAGCCTTGTTGTTGGTTGCAGGATTGTCATCCACACACGACATTCTTTGCTTGGAGGCCATCGTCCGCAAATAGACTCAAGAGATTAAGAAGGTAGAATAGATTCAAGATGGAAGATCGTAAGAGAAGATGGTTAAGTCGAGGATCGAGATAGAGGGAATTGAGCTAATTCTCTTCCTTGCAGCCTCTCGGGGTGACTATTCTCTCTCTCTCTCTCTCTCAAGCTCTCTTTCAAGCTCTTCCTCACAATGTCTTGGAGGGGTATCCTTCTCTCTACCTCTCTCTCGCAGCCTCTCGGTGTCTCCTTATTCTTTTTATGCCTCTCCCATGCCTCATATTTATAGTGAATTAGAGAAGAGGGCTTGTGGTTGAGAAGTGGAGCTCTTTGTGGAGGGGGATCTTGGAAAGATCAGTGATCTGATGCTCAGATCATAAATCTGATGGTTCCATTGGCTCCGAAAGGGGGGTAAAACACCAAGACACTTGGTTAGAAAGCTCTCAGTTCACTCCTTCTTCTTTTCTTTGTTCGAAGTGCTGTCTACTGCCTGTAAACTGCGATCGCGGCGCGCGCGATTTCGCCATTCACTTTTCTTTATTTTTCTTTTTATAAAATCTTCAAACTAACTAAAATATCACTTGTCTTTTCTTTTAAATGACATCTAGTTCTAAAAATCTCCATATCTTTTTTTTAAAAGGATAATATCTAAAATATCTAAAATATACTAGCTTTGCCCAAAATCTAATATTTTTGGACCATCTAAACTATACACATCAACCTAGTGATTAATATAACTCATAAGTCTCGTTCACGTTGCAATTTACGTGAAGACTAGCTACGGTCTTTGCCAATTCGAGAAAAACATCGAATTTACGACTCTTGATTTTTCTAAATAAAATATTTTAAATTAAATAAAAATGGTCAATAATTAATGTTAGTTAGTTTTTACCTTAGTTAGACTTTAGTTAGTAATCTTACTAACTTATTAATTGACTAACTAACTTACGAACCAACCAACTAACTTTTATTGTGCGGAGATATTACAGGTTGCACCCCTTCGGGATCTTCGATAGTGAGGGAGGGTCACCTCTCTTTTGTCCCACTATCTCCCCTGGCATCCACCTTTTTCCTCGGTGGGAATATCAACATGGCAGAGGCTAGTGTGCTAAGCAATCAGCATGATATGCAATTGAAAAACATCCATTCAGCCTTTCATGAGATGCAATTGATTGAGATAAGAAAACTTGAGATGGGAGAAGGGTTTTACCTATGCAATTCAGTGACTCACTGATTACTAGTACTTACCCTTTTATAATTTTCCAATTTAGGCAAAAGAGAATCAACCAATCAATTGGATTAGAGTAAACAAAAGCATCAATCAATGTATTCAGTCAATAAGATTCAAATGTTATGCTGAAATCTCAGATTGAGGCCTTTAATTCACTGATTGAAGCTAATATGCATTAGGCAAGCATTGCATTCATGAGTAGGTGAATTCAAGCAAAGGTTGGCTAAGAATTTGATGAAAATGTTCAATTCTTTAATCTCTCAGTCAAATGGCTTAAGCTTAGCAATTGGATTAATGAGAGAGATTAAAAATTGAAGAGAAATACCTTGACATGGCTGAAAATAACTTGCCAAATGCTTGATAGGGCTCCCGGCTGTCCAATGTTAGCAAAATAATCCATAAGGCTTGCTTATCTGATGGTTGAGACCAATCTTGAAGCTTCAAATGCTTGAAATTGAAGCATTAAACCCGTTTCCCCCAAATTTTTGCTCCATAGAAGCTCTTGATCCTCAATCTTTAGCCATCCCGTGCTTAATCCTTGCAATTTGTTGAAGAATCCTTGCTGAAATGATTCCACGGGCCAAAAGGATGAAAAATTTCAAGAAATTGTTAAGAAATGGAAGCTTGGGCTGAAGCTTTCATGGCTGCCCATGGACTGTTCACCTAGGGTTCAAGAGAGGCTGAGGAATCATGAATGGAGCTGAATCCTCCCTTGTTGTTGAAGATTTCTCTTGACAAGGACCAAGGAGAGTGTTAAGAGCTGGAGGTGAGGCAGGCTGAGCAAGGGCAGGGATGGAATCAGCCCGAAAATTGCGCCGCAATTTTTGGGGCTGTTCCTGGCCTGAATGCTTGCTCAATCTTGAGCAAGCTGGTGCTCAACTTGAAGCTCATGCTGAATGGATTCTATTCCAGGTGATTGTTGGTCAGGAAGATCAAAGATAAGAGAGATATGAGCAGATCTTGGGGCTGAACCTCCATGGAACCTGCAAGAATTTCCAGGAAAGGGGAAAGAGAAACCCCTCTTTTCAAAGTAACCACAGTTTGTTCTCAAACTAAGCCCGGTTAACCATCCTTTACCCTAGTTACCTTCAATTTTGCATAAAATTTGGTGACGTCCAACCATTTAAGCCCTTATCCGCCATATCTGACCTTGGATATCTCCAGATGTAGTCATTTGCTAACTGTAGTTGTCCTGCAGCACTCCACTAGTCACTGTCTTGTACCATTTTTGTTTGAAATTGGTTTTGAAATAGGAAAATAGGAGTGAAAATGGAAGAAAATAATGGATCAAAGATTGAAGCTCTGATACCACTTGTCAAAGAGAGAACCAGGGAGAGAGAAAGAGGAGAGAGAAAGATTGCAGAGGAGGGAGAAAGACTGCAGGGAGAGAGAGAATAAGAGTGACGAGGAGAGAGACAGACTAGAATTGGAGAGAGAAAGACAGGAAAGATGAAGAAGCCATGGAAGCTTAGAGCAAGAAGGGAGAGAAAGATTGTAAAATGTATTGATTTGCTAAAAGATGTGAAAAATTACAACTTCTCTCCTTATATACGAGTGTCTATGTGACATGGCATATTATTAGCATTCTAACTATTCCCAGCTTCTTACAATAACTAAAGCTATTAAGGGAAGCGGGTGGGCGGAATCCCCGATAGGTTCGTTCTATGGCAGGGTGGTCCCAGAGAACTGGGAGGCTTTTCACAAGTTTTTATCGTCATTCGACCTTTAGGTATTGATAGGTTAGAACCCGATTCATGCCGTTTTAGGGGACCGGAATGGGACTATGCCTTATGGGCAAAGAGATTGAGCAACGCATCCCTCTCGTTTCCCATTCTCTTTGAACCAAGTGCGGCATAGATCTGCTTCGGGTTGGGTATCTCTGCGTAAAATAGGATGTCCAAAACCCGATGCTAGAATGCTAATAGGAGACCTTGATAACTAGGAACCCGAATTTCAGGTCGATCCTAGTGGGTTCGGTCGTGAACGTTCCGTTGCGAGGCGGATTCGGGAAACCCTGGGCGACAAAACTAGGAACATTCCTTGGGAGTGCCGTGCAGCGATGCTTAGATTTGTTTCTCGATAGACCGCTAAAAGAGTGCCTGGAATGCCGATGGGCGGGCACCTCACAGGTTATAGCATCTATACCCTTTTTGCTACAAAGAGTAACCAATAAAGATACACTTCTCAGCTTTTGGATCCAACTTGGATCTCAACTCATCTGGCACATGTACATAGGCAATGCAACAAAAAATTTTCAAATGAGAAATATCTGGTTTCCTACTAGTATACCTCTCCTCTGGAGGCATCCCATGTATTGCTGCAGTGGGAGTCCTATTCATTATGTAGACTGTTGTAGCAACCGCTTTAGCCCAATAAAAATCTGGCAGGTCTTTTTCATTGAGCATGGCACGAAATACCTCTCCAATATGCCTGTTTTTCCTTTTTGCAATTCCATTTTGTTGTGGGGTATGACTGCATGAATATTGCTGCTTTATGCCATGCTCCTACAGGAACCTTGCAAACTCATTTGAGAGGTACTCTCCCCCTCCATCTGACCTTAGGCATTTTATTTGCAGACCTGTTTCTTTTTCAGCCATAGCTTTAAGAGTTTTGAAATGCCCAAAAACTTCACTTTTCTTTTTCATAAAATACACCCAAACTTTTCTGCTATAGTCATCAATAAAAGTGACAAAATAATGACAGCCTCCAAGAGATGCAGCTTTAGTAGTCCACACATCAAAGTGGATTAATTCCAATGGCTTCTTACTCTCTTGAACATGTCTAAGAAATGGTTTCCTTGCCTGTATTCCAAATTGACAGGCTTCACATACCTTATGCATTTCTACAACCTTGAATTTTGGCAATCCTGCAACAATATTTTGGGCCTACATTGATTTAAGTCGCTGTACATTAACATGACCAATGCGTTTATGCCAGATATCAATATCTGCAACTACACATGTCCCATGTGCAAACATTGCTACACTCAATTCAGACATGTCTGCATCCAACGTAAACATTCTGCCCTTCTTCTTTCCTTTTGCTATCAAGCGACCTTTATTTTTCATATCCTCAACAAAGCATCCATGAGGATTAAATCTGACTTGCAAGCCCTGCTCAACCATTTGACCAACAGAAACTAGATTCTTGGTGATATTCGAGACCTGAAATACATCAAACAGGTATTTCTTTTTCCCATCCTACATAGACAAAGGAATTTTTCCAATCTGCACAATAGGATGTGCAGTATCATCACCAATCTCCACAAATCCTGGTTTTTCCATTTTCCTTGCATCCTCCATCCATTCTGCATGACCTGTCATGTGGTTTGATGCACCTGAGTCAACATACCATACATCATTGCTTTCTTCTGCACTTGTCACAGAATTGTTCATGTGTTGCACTATAAACAAATGCTCATTTCTGTCATCACCCTGTCTACTAGAAGATGCATAATTTCCTTGTTGCAGTTTTCCATTCATGATATCATTCTGCTTTTTATAGCAGTCTTTAGCCATATGACCCATTTTACCACAATAGTAGCATTCAACATTATTGTTTGCATTTTGGCCTCTTTGCCATCCACCACGACCTCTTTGGCTCCCCTTGCCTCTAGAGTTACCACGTCCTCCTCCATAGGACTGGTTTTCTTGAGTTTGCTGCATATTCTGATTTCTACCACGGCCTCCAGATCGGTCTCCTCTACCTCTGCCTCTACCTCTTCCGGCATTTGAGTAGAAGACAGCTTCTTTTGAAATTCCTCCAGAAGAGGATGCACCACCATTTCTCTACTCCTCAGAAATTAGAAGAGCAATCAACTCCTCAAAATCAGGAAATCTTTCACGGACGGAAATGGATGTTCGGAACTGTGCATAATCCTTTCCTAGACCATTCAAGGTCACGGAAACTAAATCATCATCTTCCACTAGCGACCTAATGGAAGCAAGTGCATCTGCAATCTTCTTCACCTTCATGTGGTAGTCATTGATGCTCATACTTTCTATTTGCACATTATGCAACTCTTGCTTGAGCTGCATTTTTTTGGCTTGCGTATTTGTGCTATACATTTTTGACAAAGTATCCCATGCCTCCTTTGGCGTACTTGCATCTTGAATATGCACAATCATAGAGTCTGAAATGCTGATAGACAGCCAGTACATAACTTTCCTGGCTCTCTCATGCCATGCTTTAAATGCCTGCATTTGCTATTGATTGGGAACATCAGGAAGAACTGGTTCTTCTTCATTTCCTGCAACAAATTCCCAATATCCTTTTCCCATAAGGAAATTCGTCATTCTGAACTTCCATGCTTGGAAGTTGTTCTTGTCAAGCTTTTTAGTGACAATCTGTGAGAGAGAATCAGACGCCATTACAGAACACTGCAAAAAATTCTGTCACTGCAGTGTTCTGTAATGGCGTCTGATTCTCTTTCACAGATTGTCACTGAAAAGCTTGACAAGAACAACTTCCAAGCATGGAAGTTCAGAATGACGAATTTCCTTATGGGAAAAGGATATTGGAAATTCGTTGCAGGAAATGAAGAAGAACTAGTTCTTCCTGATGTTCCCAATCAACAGCAAATACATGCATTTAAAGCATGGCATGAGAGAGCCAGGAAAGTTATGTACTGATTGTCTATCAACATTTCAGACTCTATGATTGTGCATATTCAAGATGCAAGAACGCCAAAGGAGACATGGGATACTTTGTCAAAAATGTATAGTACAAATACGCAAGCCAAGAAAATACAGCTCAAGCAAGAGTTGCACAATGTGCAAAGAGAAAGTATGAGCATCAATGACTACCACATGAAGGTGAAGAAGATTGCAGATGCACTTGCTTCCATTGGGTCACCAGTGGAAGATGATGATTTAGTTTCTGTGACCTTGAATGGTCTAGGAAAGGATTATGCACAGTTCCGAACATCCATTTTCGTCCGTGAAAGATTTCGTGATTTTGAGGAGTTGATTACTTTTCTAATTTTTGAGAAGTAGAGAAATAGTGGTGTATCTTCTTCAGGAGGAACTTCAAAAGAAGTTGTCTTCTACTCAAATGCTGGAAGAGGTAGAGGCAGAGGTAGAGGAGACCGATCTGGAGGCCATGGTAGAAATCAGAATATGCAGCAAACTCAAGAAAACCAGTCCTTTGGAGGAGGACATGGTAACTCTAGAGGCAGGGCGAGCCAAAGAGATCGTGGTGGATGGCAAAGGGGCCAAAATGCAAACATCAATGTTGAATGCTGCTACTGTGGTAAAATGGGTCATATGGCTAAAGACTGTTATAAAAAGCAGAATGACATCATGAATGGAAAATTGCAACAAGGGAATTATGCATCTTCTAGTAGACAGGGTGATGACAAAAATGAGCTTTTGTTTATGGTGCAGCACATGACCAATTCTGTGACAAGTGCAGAAGAAGGCAACGATGTGTGGTATGTTGACTCAGGTGCATCAAACCACATGACAGGTCATGCAGAATGGATGCAGGATGCAAGGAAAATGGAAAAACCAAGATTTGTGGAGATTGATGATGATACTGCACATCCTATTGTGTAGATTGGAAAAATTCCTTTGTCTATGCAGGATGGGAAAAAGAAATACCTGTCGGATGTATTTCATGTCCTGCATATCACCAAGAACCTAGTTTCTGTTGGTCAAATGGTTGAGCAGGGCTTGCAGGTCAGATTTAATTCTCATGGATGCTTTGTTGAGGATATGAAAAATAAAAGTTACTTGATAGCAAAAGGAAAGAAGAAGGGCAGAATGTTTACGTTGGATGCAGACATGCCTGAATTAAGTGCAGCAATGTTTGCACATGGGACCCGTGTAGTTGCAGATATTGATATCTGGCATAAACGCATTGGTCATGTTAATGTATATCGACTTAAATCAATGCAAGCCCAAAATATTGTTGCAGGATTGCCTAAATTCAAGCTTGCAGAAATGCATAAGGTATGTGAAGCCTGTCAATTTGGAAAACAGGCAAGGAAACCATTTCCTAGACATGTTCAAGAGAGTAAGAAGCCATTGTAATTAATCCACTCTGATGTGTGGACTACTAAAGCTGCATCTCTTGGAGGCTGTCATTATTTTGTCACTTTTATTGATGACTATAGCAGAAAAGTTTGGGTGTATTTTATGAAAAAGAAAAGTGAAGTTTTTGGACATTTCAAAACTCTTAAAGCTATGGCTGAAAAAGAAACAGGCCTGCAAATAAAATGTCTAAGGTCAGATGGAGGGGGAGAGTACCTCTCAAATGAGTTTGCAAGGTTCTTGCAGGAGCATGGCATAAAGCAGCAATATTCATGTAGTCATACCCCACAACAAAATGGAATTGCAGAAAGAAAAAACAGGCATATTGGAGAGGTATCTCGTGCCATGCTGAATGAAAAATACCTGTCAGGTTTTTACTGGGCTTAGGCAGTTGCTACAGCAGTCTACATAATGAACAGGACTCCCACTACAGCAATACATGGCATGACTCCAGAGGAGAGGTATACTGGTAGGAAACTAGATATTTCTCATTGGAAAATTTTTGGTTGCATTGCCTATGTTCATGTGCCAGATGAGTTGAGATCCAAGTTGGATCCAAAAGCTGAGAAGTGCATCTTTATTGGTTACTCTCTGCAGCAAAAAGGGTATAGATGCTATAACCCTTCTACTCATAAGTTTACAGTGAGCAGAGATGTTGTTTTTGATGAGATGAGTAGCTGGTATAAACCAGTAAATGTGATTGATGATGTAGATGCACAAAATGGTAATGTTGCACAGAAATCACAGCAGCAGTCACAAAATATTAGTGAACCTAGAGTGTCCTCTACCAGTGATTCACATTCTTCGCCATGGACAGGAAGATTGAGATTATAAGAATCTTCTCAAAGCAATGCAGATAGTGGTATACAGGTATCATGAAAAGGAAAAGAGAAGGTAGATCAGCCCATGTTTGATGTGAATGCAGGTCACTCTTATGTGGATGGTGAATCCAGTGGCTCAGAACAGAGCATTGATGATGAGTTGGGTATTCCTTCTATTATTACACCTGGAGTAAGGAAGACCATGGATGCTTTGAGAGCACTTGGGAGTGAACCTACTTTGCGCAGGTCTACCAGAGCTAGGTATCCTGTGGATAGGCTGAAATATGATGGATTTACAACCATTCACTATGCCTATATAGTCAAAGTGATAGAGGAACCAGAACCCACTTCTTTTGAGCAAGCCATGGAAAAAGAAAAATCGGAGAAAGCCATGGATGAAGAAATGGATGCCTTGGAAGAAAATGCTACATGGGAATTGGTACCTTTGCCTAAAGATAAGAATGCAATTGGTTGTAAGTGGATTGTAAGAGATATTATGATCCAAAATAGGGAATATTATGGGATCAATGGACAACAAGATCTCTCTCAACCTCTTAGCTCCAAAATAAAAGACTAACCTTTGCTGAAAATGTATCTTTCTACTAATGCACATATCCACCTGAGTGTTTTGAATTGATTGAAAGTTGTAGAAAGTAGAAGTAGTTATTTATACACTAACTACAAATTTCCACTAGAAACTTTTATGAAGCATATTGTTAAAGCTCTGGCATCTTAGATCCCACCATTCGAGATATGCGAAGGATTTTCTCACCAGGGATTAGCCTAGCTATGGTGTGACCATCATTAGCCTTGTAAAGTTGATAGGCTTTGATAGCTACATTCTCAATTACTTTGAGCCTTTTTGCTAGTAGTAGTTGAAGTGTATCACGATATGTGGCCTCTCGTCAATACCGCACACCATTGATGTGTAACTCTCCCTCCAAAAACTTGTTAATCCTCGAATTTGAAAGCGCCTTTACCACTTGAAGATAAGGATTCTTAGAGAGTGTCTTTGCACTAGACACCAAGCACTCAACACAATGCCTTAACTTGGAGACTTGATGAAAGCAAGATTTCTCTTGAAGCAAAGAAGGGTGTGTGTAATTATCTTGCTTTACCTGCATACGTGCCATTTACCGATAAAGATTCTTCTTCCCTTGAGCTTCTTTTGGAGATCATAGTGGTACTCTTGAGCAATGAATCCCTTGAATAGGGTTTGATGAATATTTCTCCTTAGTGATCCCATGACAAACACTTGTTGAAGAAGATGATAACTCCTTAGATGTTTCTTCCTTCATAGAAATTGTAGAGCATAGCTTGAGAACTCCTCAGTGGAGGCACCAAAAATACGAGCTGGAAAGATAAATGGGTTGCCTCTTATCCCCCAACCTCCAATCCTCACTAAGAGAACTAAAGAGGGGCACCACCTCTCAAAGAGAATGGAAAGAACCAAGACACAACTTCACGAGAGAGAATATATGTAGCAGACACCATATTAGAATATAAGAGAGAGAGAAAGATGAGAAGAGAGAGAGACAAGAGGAGAAGAGGTAGGCTAAGCTTTCCATTATGTATTCATGGAATGACAAGATGAGACGAGATGGAGACAAGAGGAGAAGAGATAGAGAAAGCTTGCCATTATGCTACATAATAAAAGAACTCACTCATAACTTACCTCAAAGAGATGGACTAGCATGAGGGTATTCTAGAGTGTTCTCATGTACTTGTCATTTCTTCTTTACATCTCCATGGGGTCCTTATATAGTCTCCATGAAGGATTAGATTAAGCTAATTTTTTTGATTATGATAATCCTAGATGATGTATGGCATCTTTGAAAATATGGAGAATAGTGAATGGGACAAGTCTCCACCTTGATCATCATGCAAGAAGCCAAGGGTGGTGGTAGACAAAATAGAGAAAGGGAGCTAGATTACAAGAGGTGGATACCCAAAGCACATTATTATAATATATTTACAAGAAGAATAAAATGGAAAGTTGATGTAGTGAAAGAGAGAAGAAAATTGTATGTAGCTAGCAGTTTGTGTCTTCATAACTTCAAATTGGTGAATAATTTGAAAAAAGTTTCTTTTGCAACTTTGTAGACCAGGTCGAAACCGATCGAGCATTACGAGTACTTTCTTGAAATTCACTTTTCCTTGGAAGTTATTGAGATTATAAAAAATAGCTTCCAAAAGTTTCTTTGACTTTAGTTCCTTATATATATATAAATATATATAAGCATGTGACAGAAGGGATCCATGCTTGTAAGCTTTTGTGTAAGATCCAAATGACACCATGATGTGGATATTGACTTGTGTACTAGGGTGAGATATCCTCTAATGATAGTGATAGATTCCAAATCTTAGTGATGCACGCGGAACCCACATGTAGTTGGAGGTTAGTCCTTTGAAAAATCTATGTACTCACTCAACTCCTAGGTGTAATCCATTTCCATCTTCACCAAGATAACCATCCCTTTTACCCTTTATATTGACATCCCTCCTAAGAACTTGTTCCCCCCATTCGCTAGAGTTATCATAATCAAGAATAATGTAGAATACCTAGTGCTTGAAGAGTAAACCCAAAGTGATATGATAAGGCTCTTGATAGGGGTTTTGGCCAAATTTTGTGGTAGAAATTTGGTTTGTAAAAAACTCAGATCACATATCAGCAGTTAGGATATGCCAATCAATAGCCGAAGAGCCAACAGAATCTGCTCTGTCGCATAAGAATTCTCTCACTTTTTTTGTCTACCTGATTCCAAGCAGATTGAGAGAAAGGCCAAATAGAGCCAACATATACAATTGCTGAAGAGAGAATGCTCTTAATAATGGTCAGCTTGTCAGCAAACGAAAAGGGGCTACCTCTTCTACTTTCCCCTTTTCCTTGAAATTTTTCATAGAACCAGTTGAACAATTGCTTTAGAGATACATCCACCCCCACTGATACTCCCAGATATCTCATTATTTAACCATGCTTTATAACTTTGAAACCTAGTTGTATAAGCCATTCCTTCGGTTCCTTCCATGATTAAAAGAGAAGTTTGGTTTTCTTTTCATTAATCTTCGAAGCAATCAGCATTGAAGGCTCCTTACCATGCTTAACTTGCCAAAGCATGTGTGTGATGCTGCAATGTGTGTGCTTGCGAGGCTACTTCAATGAATGATGAACATGTTGTCAACAACACTAAAGTTAATAAGGTAATAATAAATAAATAAGAGATAGACCTGACGTAGCAAGATACAAGAGAGAGATTCAGCAATTGAGACATCGAAGGCACACTTGCAAGTATGTATGTATGTTCTCATGTATATTATTACTCTTCTTAATCTTCATGTGCTACTGCTTTTTCTTCTACCTTCTCTTGAAGTTGATTGTTTTTGCATGTGTCGCGCATGATGTAGCTAAGAGAGAGAGAGAGAGAGAGAGAGAGAGAGAGAGAGAGAGAGAGAGAGAGAGAGAGAGAGAGAGAGAGAGAGAGAGAGAGAGAGAGAGAGAGAGAGAGAGAGAGAGAGAGAGAGAGAGAGAGAGCCTTGGCACTTATGGCAATACCATGGAGCAACATGGTATGTTTCATCGATTTTCACCCAGGCCACCAAATTGAAGGTTTCTTCTTCAACACATTATTGCAATGAACAAGATCTAGGTAAGAGAGTGAACTAATAAGTGCCGAGAACTCAACACAATCATACTACATCAAGTGCTAACTCTGTGGTGTCATGGCCAATGAGAAAGACCTTAGAATGGTTATCACGAACTACACCCAAAGAAACTTGCTCGCCGCAAATCGAACCCACCAACTGATGAACATGATCATTCAAAAGATCCCTTTCATCAAAGAGAACCTAGCAACATGCACAATACCTCCAACAGCTTCTGACTGTGAAAGTAGCATTGCATCAATAAGGATAAAGATGTTATAGCTCATGAAAGAGTTTCGAACAATTCTTGAGAATACTCTATCAACAGAACAAGTTGTCTATCAAGATTGCGTGGTGGGGGGACTTGCTCAAGATGCTGCGCCGAACACACACAATGCACAAGGAGAAGCTCACTCAAGAGACAAGAAGAGAGATGGAGGCCAAAACGTTTTCTTCTTGATTTCTTCTTCTTCTTCCATACACTTTACAATGTACACAAAGTATAGATAAGATACAACATAAAGGAAAGTGGCCTACTAAGTCAAACAATGCATAACCGACTACACTAGTCGACTGGCGCTATAACTATGCCAGCTGTAAATAGGTGTAATAACCTGAATATAATAAGTAATGAGTCAATGGCCATGTGAGAGTCATAATGGCCACCGACGTGCTAAGTGTAGACGTGTGGACCCATCTAACTAGGCTGTCCATCATCAATGTTCGCATGTGTTGAGCTTGTCATCTCAACACTCCCCCTCAAGCTCAATTGCATCTCTGCAACTCCAAGTAAGCTTCAAAACTTTTGAAGCTTCTCTGTACCCAATGCCTTCGTGAAGATGTCAGCTATCTGATCCTGTGTGTGCTGACATACACCAAGTCAATCTCACTTGCTAGTATCTTCTCTCTCACAAAGTGGTAGTGTACCTCAATATGTTTTGTCCTGGCATGGAACACAGAGTTCCTAGCCAACTGCATACTGCTCATGTTGTCACAATAAATGACAACTGGACCTTTCACCTGTACATCCAGATCAGCCATTAACTTTTGTAGCCATACTACCTCACATGCTGCAAGAGCAGCATCTCTATACTCAGCCTCTGTACTCGATAAAGCAACTGTAGATTGCTTTTTGCTGCTCCAAGCAATTGTTGCACTACTAAGAGAGAACATGTATCCACTGATAGATCTTCTATCAGACATACTACCAGCCTAATCTGCATCTGTGTATCAAAACACCTGTACATCTGTATTTGCCTCATAGAAAAGTCCATAATGTAATGTGGACTTCACATATCTCAATATGCGTCTAACTGCATCCAAATGTGGCTTTCTAGGTACTTGCATAAACTGACTCACAAGATCAACAGCGTAGCTCAAGTCTGGCCTTGTAATGGTCATGTAGATCAAACTTCCCACTATCCTCCTGAACATAGTAGGGTCTTCTATCTCATCCCCAACATCACCACTCAACTTTACATTCTGCTTCAACGGGACTGAAAGTGGTTTGCATGCTGTCATACCATACTTGGACAACATATCCAAGCCATACTGTCTTTGGGACAGCCATATACCATCATCACATCTGATCACCTCAATGCCAAGGAAGTACCTTAGCTCACCTAAATCCTTCATCTCAAACTTCTTCTTCAAAAAATCCTTAACTTCAGCAATCCCACTATCACTATCACCTGTAATAATCAAGTCATCCACATAGATGACTATGATGACCAAACCTGCATCTCCCTTTCTCACATAAAGTGAGTGATCAGCATCAGAAACATAAAAGCTAATATTGACAAGATACTCTCTGATCTTGTTAGACCATGCTCTAGGTACTTGCTTGAGCCCATAGAGTGCCTTCTTCAATCTGCACACATACGTGGGATGCTCTAAATCTTCATAACCTGCTGGCTGATCCATATACACTTCTTCCTGCAAATCACCATGCAAGAAGGCATTCTTCACATCCATTTGCTGCAACCTCCAACCTTTGGCTGCTGCCAAAGCAATCACACATCTGACAGTTGCCATCCTAGCAACTGGACTGAAGGTTTCATCATAATCTATGCCATATGTCTGGGCATAGTCTTTTGCAACCAGCCTAGCTTTGTACCTGCTAATAGAACCATCTGCATTGTGCTTAATCTTATAAACCCACTTACATTCAATAGCTTCCTTTCCCTTTGGCAATGATACTAGATCCCAAGTCTTATTGGCCTCTAATGCAGCCATCTCCTCATCCATTGCTGCATCCCAATGAGTATGACCAACAACATCCTCAAAACAAGTGGGCTCAACATCCTCAACTAGTTTCACCATATAAGCATAATGGTGAGCTGCATAACCTTCAAAACCAAATCTTTTAACAGGGTATCTAACCCTGCTAGATTTGCATGCCATCGGAACACTCAATGGAGCCTTTACATTATTATGAGCTCTCTGTACACCTGGTGTCTTGACAGAAGGAATACCAAGCTCATCATCTAAGCTCTCCGAGCCACTTGAGTCTCCATCAAGAACTGCATCAATGCCATTTGACACTTTATTCTTTCCTTTGTCTTTACATGTAGTGCTACTAGATGCACCTGAAGATGTAGAGGTACTCCTTATCTCCTAGACCAAGGACTACCAGATGATGTCTCTGGTCCACTAAGAGTCCGTGATTCTTTCTTTTTAGCCTGCACATGAGTGTCATGATGATGATCATCATCATCCAATGCATCACCACTAGATGCATACCAACTACTCATTTCATCAAAGATGACATCCTTGCTCACTCTAAACTTACATGTGACAGGGTTATAACAACGATACCCTTTCTGCTCTAAAGAGTATCCAATAAAAACACACTTTTCAGCCTTTGGATCCAGTTTCTTCCGCAACTCATCTGGCACATGAACATACGCAATGTAGCCAAACACTTTCAAGTGTGAGACATCAGGCTTCTTACCTATAAAACATTCTTCGAGGGTCATACCATGAACTGCACAGTTGTGGGAGTTCTGTTCATAATATAAACACCAGTATGAACAACCTCAGACCAAAAATGCTTAGGCATATTCTTTTCAGCCATCAAGGCACGTGCAACTTCTACAATATGCGTGTTTTTCCTTTCTACAACCCCATTTTGCTGTGGGGTATACCTGCATGTGAACTGTCTCTTTATCCTATGAGACCTCAGAAAATCACTGAACTCATTTGAGAGGTACTCTCCCCCTCCATCTGACCTCAAGCACTTTACTTTCAAGCCTATTTCTCTTTCAACTGTAGCCTTGAAAGTTCTAAAGTGCTCAAACGCTTCACTCTTTTCCTTCATAAAATATACCCACAGCTTTCTAGAACAATCATTAATGAATGTGACAAAGTATGAACTACCTCCAAGAGATACATTTTGTGTAGACCCCCAAATGTCTGTATGCACAATATCAAGGATATTTATGCTTACATCTCTGTCATGTGAAAAGGTTGTCTTGCCTGCTTACCAAACTGACATGCTTCGCATACCTTATGAAATTCTACAACTCTAAATGTAGGCAAACCTGTAACCAACCCTTTGGACTGCATTAATTTCAGCCTTTGTACATTTGCATGTCCAATGCGTTTGTGCCAAATTTCAATATGTGCAGCAACACCTTTTTCTTTAGCATACATAGCAGCATTCATAGTAGGAATTCCAGCATCCAAAGTAAACATACGTCCATCTCTACTTCCCTTTGCTACCAACTTGCACTTGTCATTGAAGTCTTCTACAAAGCAGCCCTTTGCATTAAATTTGACTTGCAGCCCTTTCTCTACCATTTGACCGACTGACACCAAGTTCTTTGTAGTAGATGGCACATGTAATACATCTGAAATACTCTTTGTCTTACCATCATGCAAGGACAAGGGAACTTTTCCAATGTGTGAAATTGGGTGGCATGAATCATCACCCGTCTGCACATAACTTACATTTTGCAAATCCTGCATGTCTCCAAACCATTCTGCATGGCTGGTCATATGATTGGATGCACCTGAATCAACATACCAAACATCGTCATGCATTCCCTTTCCTGTAACAGCATTCAGCATATGCTACATAACAAACAGACGCTCATTTTTGTCTTCATTCTGTTTTGTGAAGACGATGCATAGTTTCCTTGCTGCAACTTACCACTGCGAATATCATCTTTCTTAGCATAACATTGGGTTGCGATATGACCTGTTTTGCCATAGTAGTGACACACAATACCAGAGTTGTTAGAGCCTCTGTTTTGCCATCCACCTCTTCCTCTAAAGCTCCCCCTACCTCTAAAGTTACCACGACCTCCTGAAACCTGTATATTGCCAAATTGTTGATTCAATCTGTTTTGTTGGTTATCACTACCATGTCCTGTACCACGGCCTCTTGAAGAGAACCTGCCATGTCCCCTTCTTGAACTGGAGTAGAAAGATTGGACCTGTTCACCACTTTTTTCAGATGTCTCACTCTGCATGTTGATCTCTTCAGTGATCATAAGGAAGACCAACTCATCGAAATCTGGAAATGGCTTTCTAACATATACTGAAGTTACAAAAGACTTCCAAGCCTTTTCATTGTTAAGTCCACCCAAGGCAGACGATACCAAATCATCATCATCGGGCATTGCATCAATTGCTGCCAATGCATCTGCAATGCTCCTTACCTTCAGTGCATAGTCATTGATAGACATCTTCCCTTTCTTCAATGTATTCAACTATTACTTGAGTTGAATCTTTCGTGCCTTTGTATTTACGGAAAACATACTTTCAAGTATGGTCCAAGCTGCATATGAATTCTTTGCATTTCTAATATGTCCCAGCATATTATTGTCAATTACTGCAGACAGCCAATACATGACCTTCTTGTCTTTTGCATTCCATTCCTTTCGTGCCTTTGTCTCTTCTGCAGTTGGAGGATCACTCACCTCTGGCTCCTTTTCTTCACCTAAAACAAACTCGTAGAGGCCTTTTCCAATAAGGAAGTTCGTGACACGAAACTTCCATGAAGGGTAGTTGTTCTTGTCAAGCTTCTCAATGATGGGGCTTTCACTATTCTCTGCCATTATCACAAAATTAATACCAAACAACAAGCAAATCTTCTGCAACCCTCGACCTGTAGTGCACAGCAATACACCAAACATCATTTTTCACTGTCTGCTCAACAATACATGCAATCTGTAACCAGTTTGCAGATAAACCTTGTGTTTACTTGCTGGTAAACACCTTTGAACTTACAGATTTGAAATCTGTAACCTGTGCACCCACTTTCGGTCAATACAGTCGAAGTCACAGTGTATCCTGAAATTGCTGTCCGCAACCTTGCGGCTCTAAAACGGGGCGTGAAACGGCCTCAGATGCCCAAAATAATTGCGGAAAATGCCTTTAAGGGCTTAATTGCAGAATATACAGCGCTCTTCACGCACACCAAATCTCACTGCAATTTGAGATTTTTGCTCTACGTGCTTCTGGTGCCTCCATAGGCACTATCCAAGAGAGAGAGTGGAAGAATGGGAGAGCTTCTTACCTGTGGCTTGCTTGCTCAAACCTTGCTTCTTCTCCTTTGCTTCAACCTTCGAAATCAGCCTCTCTCAGTGGCGTGGCTTTGATACCATGTCAAGAATCACCTGGTGGAGGGACTGGCTCAAGATGCTGCGCGGAACACACACACAATGCACAAGGAGAAGCTCACTCAAGAGACAAGAAGAGAGATGGAGGCCAAAACGTTTTCTTGCTGATTTCTTCTTCTTCTTCTACACACTTTACAATGTACATAAAGTATAGATAACATACAATATAAAGGAAAGTGGCCTACTAAGTCAAACAATGCATAATCGACTACACTAGTCGAGTGGCGCTATAACTATGCCAGTTGCCTGTAAATAGGTGTAAGAACCTGAATATAATAAGTAATGAGTCAGTGGCCATGTGAGAGTCATAATGACCACTGACGTGCTAAGTGTAGACGTGTGGACCCATCTAACTAGGCGGTCCATCATCAATGTCCGCATGTGTTGAGCTTGTCATCTCAACATTGTCTACAACCAACTCATTGATGCGACCTATGGCCTACACATAGTTAGCGGCACACTAGGCAGTGGGAAGAGCTTCCCCATGCAAGTTCTCAAACATGACATCTTCTCAAATATTAAAAAGAAAAACTAACAATATCAACTTTTCTTACAGAAATGCGATAGAAGCAAACCAATAAGAAAGCAAATTTTTGCCAATGCCAAACTTTTAGCCTCAACCATTGCAAGTCTTGCCACCAGCTCAAGTACTTCCATATTGTCGGGCAACGTTTGCAACCAAAAGCCATGCGCCAGTCTAGAAGTGCTAACACACAGACACAAAAGCAAGTAGTTCATCTTATGGCATAAGATGTAAGAAAAATGGCAAAGAGTATGTAGGACAGATGACCAATATTGAGAAAGGAATCCAACAACACTGAAGAAATCTTGTCAAGAAAATGAAGAAAGACATATGAACATTCCAGTTGTTCGTGGATAACTTCAAGGTTAATATAGAAGCAATAGTTGATAGGATAGACAAGGCTAGGAATTTTAAGCAAGTCACCATCCATAAGAAAAATGCAACTGTGATAGGGTACAATAACCTGTATGGATACCGACCAAGATGTAAAAAGTATTATTTTTTGAAGAGAAGAAACCTCATTTAATATAGAAAAAAAAAAGAATGTTCAAACTCACGATCATTGACTCAAAATATATAAGTATACATATTATCCTTTCTAGATTCTTCATGTATTTAAACAACAGTAAATCTTATTTACAAATGTACTTCACTGTAAAACACACCACATCTCTAAACAGCATTAGTAAAAATACTACATAACAAACATGCAAGAATTGTATATGAAACTTTATACTCCTTTACTTAGCTGCACATGTCAACCTAGTTTTACACCACCACCACCACCACCACCACCACCACCACCACCACCACCACCACCACCACCACCACCACCACCACCACCACCACCACCACCACCACCACCACCACCACCACCACCACCACCACCACCACCACCTCCTCCTCCTCCTCCTCCTCTCTCTCATATATTTTGTGTGTATGTATGTACACATACGCATATGTACATGTATATGTGTGTATGTATATGTATATGTTTGTGTTTAATATGTGTCTCTATATGCGTGGTCTCATAAACGTGTGCCCTCTCTCTCTCTCACATAATTTTTATTCTCTTCTTTCTAATTAAAAGAGAAATTCACTTCTCTCTCTCTTGAGAGAGAGAGAGAGAGAGAGAGAGAGAGAGAGAGAGAGAGAGAGAGAGAGAAAGAGAGAATATAATTTTAAAATGAATACCAAACTTCTTCTCCTTGTGCCACATGTTGAGATGGCAAGCTCAACACGTGCGGACATTGATGATGGACCGCTTGGCTAGATGAGTCTGCACGTCTACACTTAGCACGTTGGTGGTCATTATGATACTCACATGGCCACTGACTTATCACTTATTATATTTAGTTTGTTACACCTACCTACAACTAGCAAAGATATAACGCCAGTCGATTAGTGTAGCCAGTTATGCACTGTTTGACTTAGAAGGCCACTTTCCTTTATGTTGTAGCTTATCTATACTTTGTGTAAATTGTATAGTGTGTGGAAGAAGAAGAAGAAATCAGCAAGAAAACGCTCTGGCCTCCATCTCTCTTCTTGTGTTCTTGAGTGAGCTTCCTCTTGTGTATACAATGTGTGTTTGGCGTAGCACCTCAAGTGAGTCCTCCCACCACACGATTCTTGACATGGTATCAGAGCCGGGCCACTGAGAGAGGCTCATTTTGAAGGCTAAAGTGAAGGAGAAGAAGTAAGGTTCGAGCAAGCAAGTAACAGGTAAGAAGCTCTCCCATTCTTTCACTCTCTACCTTTGATAGTGTATGTGGAGGCACCGAAAGCAGGGTAAAGTGAAAATCTCAGATTGCTGTGAGATTTAATGTGCGAGCAGAGCACTGTATATTCTACAAATAAGCCCTTTAGGGTTTGCACAGTTATTTTGGACATCTGAGGCCGTTTCGAGCCCCATTTTAGAGCTGCAAGGTTGCGAACAACAGTTTTAGGGTACAATGTGATTTCGGCTTTATTGATCGAAAGTGGGTGCACATGTTATAGATTTTGAATCTGTAATTTTTGGGTGTTTGTAGGAAGCAATCATAAGGTTTATCTGCAAACAAATTGCAGATTACATGTACTATTGAGCAATCAGTGAAAAAGGTTGCTTGGTGTAGTGCTGTGTCCATATTGTGAAAGATTGCAGAAGACTAGCTTGCTGTGTTGTATCCTTGTTTGTGATAATGGTAGAGAACAGTGGAAATCCCATTATTGAGAATCTCGACAAGAACAAATACCCTTCATGAAAGTTCCGTGTGACAAACTTCCTCATTGGAAAGGGCCTTTATGAATTTGCTTCAGGCGAAGAAAAGGAGCCAGAACATATTTTCAGTAAATACATATTTTCAGTAAATACAAAGGCACGAAAGATTCAACTCAAGCAAGAGTTGAATGCCTTGAAGAAAGGAAAAATGTCTATCAATGAGTATGTGTTGAAGGTGAGGAGCATTGCAGATGCTTTAGCAGCGATTGATGCGATGCCTGATGATGATGATTTGGTTTCATCCACTTTGAGTGGCCTTAATAATGAGAATGCATGGAAATCATTTGCTACTTCAGTATATATACGGAAGCCATTTCGAGATTTTGATGAGTTGATCTCTCTCATGATTACCGAAGAGATCAATATGCAGGGTGACTCATCTAAAAAAATGGTGAATAGGTTCAAGCATTTTACTCAAGTTCAGGAAGGGGACATGGTAGATCCTCTTTGAGAGGCCGTGGTATGGGACATGCTGGTGATAACCAGCAAAACAGGTTCAATCAACAATTTGGTGAAATACAGATTTCACAAGGCCGAGGAAACTTTAGAGGCAGGGGGAACTCTAGAGGAAGAGGTGGATGACAGAATAGAGGTACTGGAAATTCTACTATTGTTTGCCATTATTGTGGCAAAACAAGCCATATTGCAGCCCATTGCTATGCTAAGAAGGATGATATTCGCAGTGGTAAATTGCAACAAGGAAACTATGTATCGACTTCACGATAGAATGAAGACAAAAATGAGCGTCTGTTTATTATGCAGCATATGATGAATGCAGTTACAAGAAAGGGGACACATGATGATGTATGGTATGTCGATTCAGGTGCATCTAATCATATGACTAGTCATGTTGAATGGTTTGGAAAGATGCAGGACCTACAAAATCCAGGTTATGTGCAGGATGGGTGATGATTCATGCCACCCAATTTCACACATTGAAAAGGTTCCCTTGTCCTTGTATGATGTCCAAACAAAGAGTTTGACAGATGTATTACACGTGCCATCAATTACAAAGAATATAGTGTCTGTTGGCCAAATGGTAGAGTAGTGGTTGCAGGTCCGATTCAATGCAAAATGTTGTTTTGTAGAAGATTTTAATGATAAGTGCAAGTTGGTCGCAAAAGGAAGTAGAGTTGGCCGAATATTCACTTTAGATGCTGGAATTCCTAAAATGGATGGTGCTATGTATGCTAAAGGAAAAGGAGTGGTTGTAGACATTGAAATATGGCATAAATGTATTGGACATGCAAATGTGCAAAGGTTGAAATTAATGCAGTCTAGAGGATTAGGTTTACCTTCTTTTAGAGTGGCAAAATTTCATAAAGTTTGTAAAGCATGCCAGTTTGGTAAGCAGGCAAGACAACCCTTCTCGTATGACAATGAAGTGAGCAGAAAAATACTTGATGTAGTGCATACAGATGTTTGGGGGCCTACATAGAATGTATCTCTTGGTGGTAGCAAATACTTTGTCACATTTATTGATGACTATTCAAGGAAGTTATGAGTATACTTCATGAAGGAAAAGAGTGATGGTTTGAGCACTTCAAATATTTTAAGGCAGTTGTTGAAACATAAACATACTTAAAAGTGAAGTGCTTGAGATTAGATGGAGGGGGAGAGTATCTCTCTAATGAGTTTACTGGATTTTTGAGGACTCATGGGATAAAGAGGCAATTTATTTGCAGGTATATCCCATAACAAAATGGGGTTGTAGAAAGAAAAAATAGGCATATTGCAGAAGTCGCACGGGCATTAATGGTTGAAAAGAATATGCCCAAACATTTTTGGTCTAAGGCTATCCATATTGCTGTCTACATTATGAATAGAACTCCCACAGCTGCAGTTCATGGAATGACTCCTGAAGAGTGCTTTACTGGAAAGAAGCCCGATGTATCGCATTTGAAGGTATTTGGATGTATTGCATATGTTCATGTGCCAAATGAGCCATGGAAGAAGCTTGATCCAAAGGCTAAAAAATGTATTTTTATTGGGTACTCTTTAGAGCAGAAAGGGTATTGATGTTATAACCCTGTCACACAGGTGAGTTTAGAGTGAGCAGGGATGTTATCTTCGATGAGATAGGTAGCTAGTATGCACCTACTAGTGATGTATTAGATGATGATAATGATCATGACAGTTACGTGCAGAAAGAAAAACAAGAATCACAAAGTCTTAGTGGACCAGAAACATCATCTGGTACTATACCTACAGTGATCCCTTGGTCTGGGAGACTAAGGAGTAGCCCCACATCTTCAGGTGGATCTATAAGTGTTGCAGGGAAGGACAAAGGAAATAAGAAAGTGCTGGATGGTAACGATGCATATACCAGTCATTTGGGATTTGATGGAGATTCTAGTAGCTCAGAGAGTTTGGATGATGAGCTTGGTATTCCTTCAATCAAGACACCGGGTGTATAGAGAGCTTAGAGAAATGTAAAGGCTTCATTGAGTGATCCGGTGGTACGTAGATTTAGTAGGGTCAGATACCCTGTTAAAAGATTTGGTTTTGAAGGTTATGCAGCTCACCATTATGCTTATATGGTGAAAATAGTTGAGGATGTTGAGCCCACTTGTTTTGAGGATGCTGTTGGTCATGCTTATTGGGATGCAGCAATGGATGAGGAGATGGCTACATTAGAAGCCAATAAAACTTGGGATTTGGTACCCTTACCTAAGGGTAAGAAAGATTTTAGTTGCAAGTGGGTTTACAAAGTCAAGCATAATGCAGATGGTTCAGTTAGTAGGTATAAAGCTAGGCTGGTTGCAAAAGGCTATGCTCAAACATATGGCATAGATTATGAAGAGACATTCAGTCCAATTGCTAGGATGGCAATTGTTAGATGTGTGATTGCTTTAGCAGTAGCCAAAGGTTGGAGTTTGCAGCAAATGGATATTAAGAATTCATTCTTGCATGGTGAATTTCAAGAAGAAGTGTATATGGAGTAGCCAGCAGGTTATGAGGATTTAGAGCATCCCACATATGTGTGCAGGTTAAAGAAGGCACTGTATGCGTTGAAGCAAGCACCTAGAGCATGATCTGACAAGATTGGAGAGTATCTTGTCAATATTGGATTTTTTATTTTTGATGCTAATCACTCACTTTATGTGAGAAAGGGAGATGCAAGTTTGGTCATCATAGTCATCTATGTGGATGACTTGATTATTACAGGTGACAGCGACAATGGGATTGCTGAAGTTAAGGACTTCTTGAAAGTTTGAGATGAAGGATTTGGGTGAGCTGAGATACTTTCTTGGTATTGAGGTGATCAGATGTGATGAGGGTATATGGCTATCCCAAAGGCAGTATGTCTTGGATATGTTATCCAAGTATGGTATGACATGTAAGCCTCTTTCAGTACCATTGGAGCAAAATGTGAAGTTGAGTGCTGACGTTGGGGATGAGATAGAAGACCCTACTATGTTCAAGAGGATAGTAGAGAGTTTGATTTACATGACTATCAGAAGGCTAGACTTGAGCTATGTTGTCTTATTTTATGGAGGCATTGAAAGTATATAAATATGGAGAGACTTGAGCTATGTTGTCAAGAGGATAGTAGAGAGTTTGATTTTATGGAGGCTTACATGACCCTACTATATTTGTCAGTCGGTTTATGCAGATGCCTAGAAAGCCTCATTTGGATGCAGTTAGATGTATATTGAGGTATGTGAAGTCCACTTTACATTATGGACTTTTCATTGAGGCAGGTAAGGACATATAGGTCTTTGGATACACAGATTCAGATTAGGCTGGTAGCATGTCAGACAAAAGATCTACAAGTGGATTCATGTTTTCCCTTGGTAGTGCAACAGATACATGGAGCAGCAAAAAGTAACCTACAGTTGCTTTATTGAGTACAGAGGCTGAGTATAGAGGTGCTACTATGGCAGCATGTGAGGTGGTATGGTTGAAAAATTTATTAGGTGATTTGGACGTGCAGGGAGATGGTCCGGTTGTCATTCATTGTGACAACATGAGCAGCATACAACTAGCTAGGAATCCAGTGTTCCATGCTAGGACAAAACACATTGAGGTGCACTATCACTTTGTGAGAGAGAAGGTACTTGCAGAGAAGCTTCGAAAGTTCCAAAGCTTACTTGGAGTTGTAGAGATATAATTGAGCTTGAGGGGGAGTGTTGAGATGGCAAGCTCAACATGTGCGGACATTGATGATGGACCGCTTGGCTAGATGAGTCCGCATGTCTACACTTAGCACGTTGGTGGTCATTATGATACTCACATGGCCACTGACTTATCACTTATTATATTTAGTTTGTTACACCTACCTACAGTTGGCAAAGATATAACACCAGTCGATTAGTGTAGTCGGTTATGCACTATTTGACTTAGAAGGCCACTTTCCTTTATGTTGTATCTTATCTATAATTTGTGTACATTGTATAGTGTGTGGAAGAAGAAGAAGAAATCAGCAAGAAAACGTTTTGGCCTCCATCTCTCTTCTTGTGTTCTTGAGTGAGCTTCCTCTTGTGTATACAATGTGTGTTTAGCGCAGCACCTCAGGCAAGTCCCCCCACCACACGATTCTTGATACCACATAGGATTGGGAGCGTTTTGGTTAGTTCGGGATCCCCAAGGCAAACCTCTAAATAATGTATAGAATATATTTGAGAAATTTATAATAGATTGGTCAAATTAATGAAAATCCATAGTCCTATTTTATGGAGGCATTGAAAGTATATAAATATGATTTTCATTGGCTCACAAATATTGCTAATTTTATCTACATAGAATATATCCTAAAACTAATAGTTATAGTCCATGCTTGCAAAAGGAGTTATAATGGAATTCACAAGTTTTCTCAATGAGTAGGTGTCTCTTACTTTTGAACTATGCATCCAATTGTTTTGGCTATTTGACTCAACTCAATAAGTTTCATAAAAAACGGTCTTCTTGACTATTGACCTTGTCTCTAGGAGAGAAAGATGGATTAGCAAAGCTAAAAATAACCAATTTACTTTCTCACTTACAAAATCTATTGACCCTAATGCTTGGATAGTTGACAATACTTGTATCATATTATCTAGCATGATTAGAAGGCAATGTTGTGGCATTTTTATGGGATTTAGTTGCTCCCATCTATGCTATAGTATTTATCTTGGCTTTTTTGAATACCACTTTTGTAAAAGACTAGCATTAGCTATGAGGTATGACATTTTGAAATATTTCTTGCATACTTTTAGATTTTATGATGATTTACTCTTAATCAATGTGCTTAAACCAACTATATTCTCAGCTTAGACAAGATTTTCCATCTTTTTCATCTACCCTAGCCTCCCACTACAATTTGACATTTCCAAAAATACTTTTCACTATTTTGATAGTGGGAACTTTGTATCCTCCACTTTCCACTTTCCCAATATGTTCCATCTTATAGGTTGATGAATTATTATCTTTGATAGAAAGAAAAGTTGCCATTCAAATGCATTAGACACATACATAGAACTCTTGAGAAGACCAAATAAGAGCACAATAAAAAAGAGGATCTCACCAAAACTCAGGGTTAGATTACAAAAGTAAGCACAAAAGGAGGATAGGAAGCCTTGTAGACTTGTAGAAACTACGCGAAGAGCTCAAGAAGGAGAAATTAGAAGCTCTTATGAGTAGCTAAGAACTTCAAGAGCAATTAAATGGGACACATGAAGCATATAGGAAGTTCATCATTCAGTCAAAGGAATGGGCACAAGACCTCCAAAATTGACTCCAACAGAGTAATTCCACGCTTAAGGAGAAAAACACAAAAATGATGGAATTGCAAAAACAACTAAAGGAGATGAACTTCCATAGAAATGCAAGGATTGTGGAAGCTTGCATGTGCAAGCCTCTAAGAAACTGTGCCACTCGACAAACTAGAGTTGTAAATTTAGTGGAAAATCATACTCAAAAGCTGTATGAAGAAACCATGAAAGACAACATAGAGTGAAAATGGAAGTGTACAAGCATGCTATAGTAAAGCAAGAAGAAGTATTGAGAGAAGTTGCCTTGGTGGCTCACATTCCACAAACAAAGGACATCGAAGAAGTTAAAGCGCAACTCGGCTTGGTGGCTAGTATATTAGAAGGATTTGAGAAAATTCAAGGGACCAATCTATTGGCTATAGAGTAGACCAGAGATAATTTGATCTATCATCTAAACTAGAAAGGGTATGGGGAGAGAAAGCTAAAACCGGTAGGCCTTCTACAACCAGAAATAAGTCTTTTAGAGCCTCCCCTTATCCTCGAGCCACCAGCTATACCATGACACCACCCATGAATCTGTTTGATATGCCAAACTTTGATTTTGGAGCAACCAATGGAGGAAAACCCAATACAAAAAGAAGCTTATGAAGTCATGATTGAGGATTTGAGAACATAGCCCCGCAAAAGGTCATGGATTTAGCCCTCCCATATGAACTCCTAGTTGATGCAGAGAGAATAAACCCTGAAGAGTTAGTACAAAAATATCAAGCACAGGAAGAGTCCAACAATGTAGTAATTTTCAAACTCAAAGTGGATGAAGGAAACAAGTTTAAGGAGCCACTATCCCCATGCATAGTGCCAGTAATCATTACAGCATCTAAAAGCATAGCAAAAAAATGGGCAAGGCAACTTGATATAGAAGACTTTGAGGAATCTTGTTAGGCCATAGGAAACAAAAGCAAGTACCTTACCGTGAAACAATAAGAAGCCTAGCCAGGACAACCAAAATGGAGATACCCCATCCTAGAAAATGACAAGACAACTTGGTAGGCCTTTGTCTACTCAAACGACATCGCAAAGGTGTACCCACTCCATTGCCCTTGCACTTATCAACATTGCAAATAATACAGGGAAGGAAAACATGGTAGGTATGACTTTGCCAAAATTCCCAATGTAAGAGCCAATGATAAGAAAAATGCCTACCTCTTCCAACCCCTTGACCTCATCCCATCTTTTACCATTTTTTGTGAGAGGATTCACTAGCTGCTTCGATCCTTCTTTCATCTCACTACTCGCAATTATCTCTAATTTCTCATTACATTACTCTGGTATCTAATCACGCCATATGACAAGTGACTTTCACCACTATTTTTTGATGTGAACATAGGGATTGACCAAGTGCCAATGGTACAACTATACTTTAGAGCAGCACTATTATCTCCTTATTATATTAAGCTACTAGAAGATATGGTGGATGGTCGATTTGCACTGTGTACATATCCCTTCTCCTATGAGTTGCACTTGCAGCTATGCAATTCATTAAAAGAATACATGGCCAGCATGGGATGCCTTTAGCATGCACTCAAGCTAGTTCTTGAGTAGTGTGACTACTTGTTAAACTATTCACCCCCCCAAAAAAGAGAGTCTTATTGGTGGTTGATTATATGTGCATTGAAGGAAGTACATTGAGAAAAACTCAAAAACTATAAAAGTCAAAACACAAAACTCAAAAATCAAACTCATCTTACTTGAATAATTTGTGTGACACTATTGTGGATTGAAAATACATATACTTATCATACTTATTTGATTGTATATGCATTGAAGGAGGGTAAGTGATTCAAATTCAAAAAACACAAAACTCACAATGCAAGGATAAAACACCTGGCCATTGTTTTCATTGTTTGATTGGTTATTGCTTATTGTCATATGTTGAGTTGGTCAATTGCTATTGGCCCTCATAATTGGATTTGATCTCAATTGAGATCCCTCTTGCTGCGCACTATACCCTTACCATCCTCTCGTACCACCCAATCATCCCCTAATCACTCATACCATCCTCTTGTCCTAACCCATTTTTACCATCCACTCATCCTAACCCACTTGTCCCAACCCACTTGTACCTATCCACTCATGACATCCTCTCATCCTAACCCACTTGTACCTATCCACTTTGACATCCTCTCATCCTAACCCACGTGTCCCAATACTCTTGTACCAGCCCCCTTATACCATCCTCTCATCACAATCCACCCACTTCTACCATCCTCTCATCCCAACCTATTCATGTTTACTCTACATGATCTCTTTCCACACACCCACCTACACCTACTCACCAAACAAACCATTCTCACACACACAACTCCCCCAAAATCATGACACACTAACACACATACACACAAATAAACCCCCACTAAACCCACGCACTTACACCCTAATAGTCACCTACATACACACTTTCTACACTCATACACATATTCATCATCCATTGTGTACACACATACTCTCTTACATACTTTTGTGTACTATTCCATACCTATGTGCGCACACACACACACACACACACACACACACACACACACACACACACACACACACACACACACACACACACACACACACACACACACACACACACACACACACACACACACACACACACACACACACACACACACACACACACACACACACACACACACACACACACACACACACACACACACACACACACACACACACACACACACACACACACACACAAAACATGTACATTCACACACTTACACTAAAAATTTTAGACACACCCCATACCTCACTCATTCCACATCCACAAACCAAACACACACAACTACACTCAAACATGTACAACACATACAACCCTATGCATACACACGAACCCCCTCTAGTCAAACATCCACACTCTGTACTCTCTCATTTTCATACCACACCAAGACACTCCCACACTTGCATCACTTCCACACTAGGCTCTAACTCCCCCACTATGACCACTGCCCCACTGGGATGACTCCCACACTAGGACTTGCATGCTACTACTTGTACACTAGACACACCATAGAGATTTCCAATTGCACCTCCACAACTTGTGCTCCATACACATTTTAAAATTGGACCTTGCAATTGAAGATGGTATGTCAATTTCTATTTTCTTGATTTCAAACAACATGCCAACTAGAAAAACAACCATACTTGTATTCTAATTGCATCTAGGCGTATTGATACATTGTAATTTTGTAGTATTGCTTGCACATGTACACATTGATTTTGGAATGATGAAGCTTGATTATTGTTTGTTTGTAATCAAAATCTATCACATACCTTGGATTCTTGTTTATTTTGAAACTCACATGTTGCAAGAGGCATCATAATTCCTATGACCTCAACAAGAAACTTGTCCAACCTGAGCAAGTAATTGAACACTTTGTAACATCACAAGGACTTGGCACACATAGCACCTAGGCAACACACACTAGGCTAACATCACCTAAGTTCATTAAGGACCATAGTGCCCAACCACAACAATAACTTCCATATCTAGACATAACACACACTACAAGTCAAGGGGAAGAAGTCATCCAATCAAGTTGCCATCAAGTGCTTACTTCCAATTATTGCAAGGGTCCAACAAGTAAGAAGCTGTTGACTCGTGCCTTGAAGGATATCATGAGATACCTTAATGGTACTATATAATTATGAATTTTCTATGGTAGCTAGGATATTAGAGCCATGGGCTACATTGACTCGGATTATGCAGGACATACAAATAGTAGGAAGTTCCTTTGGCTACGTCTTCAACTTTGCTAGAGGTGTTGTTTTTTGGATATCTAGGGTATAGAATGAACTACCTTTTCTACTAATGTAAGTACATTACAACCATCAAGGCTTGTAAGAAGACCCTATGATTAGGCCATTTAGTTACTTACCTCGATATTATTTTGTAGTGGGAGCTCACGCTTCGACCTCCAAGACCCATGGATCATTTATTGTTTCAAGTGTTTCAAGCCGAATGCAATGGCTATCTCTCACCTAGCCATTTTTTCAAGCGTTTACAAAAAGTTTTAGGGATGCCTTGTATTTAAAAATGCACTTTTGCCTTTGACTTAGCTTTTGAGGCCGCCCTTGCACTTTTGACATTTTCCCTTCCTGCTTCTTTTGTTGTGTTCGATTTCCTTCTAGGCCGTGCCTCTTTTAGCTCGTGACTTGCACTTCTCCACTTTTTTCACTTTTTTCTCATTGTGAGATTAACATTACCCTCCTCCTAGATGAGTGCCAGTCCCATGGCACTCTCCGTCATAGGTAGAAGGCTTTGGCATGCACTTTGTTGGCCTGATTGGTTGGTGATAGGGCTATTCTTTGTTAGGAGTTGCACTCCTGGTTGGCACATGTGTTGTTGTTGTGCGTGATGATTCTTTGGTAGGCTTGCATGATGATATAGGATAAGAGTTTAGAGTTGAGTGTTGATGAAGAACAAATGGTATTTTCATTGGATTCTTTAATACCTACAATTGACAACCTCTCATATGGTCTCTCCCTAGGGGTTAGTTCTAGTTTTCTTATCATGCACAAGACATAGTTTCATGAGTTTGGGAGACAGATCAACTGAGAGTATTGTCCTACACTTGAGGACCTAAATTGTGTATAGATTATGGTGAAGATATTATGTGAGTGCATGTGCATACTTAGATATTATGTAGTTAGAAGACTACTAGCCTGGTTCCTTGTAACAATGTGTAGATGAAGCGAGGGTTCAATGGGGTGAAAAAAATTGTTGATGTTGAGGAGAAGTACACTTGAAGGCTTCTTGAGACATCATTTGTGATTTGGACAACACAATGTAGCATAATTGAGCTCATTGACACCATAGCTTTTAGTAGCTAGTGGCTACTTGTAGTGTTTGAAGAGTATGATGTACTTTCCATGGTCTTTCATGTTTCTTACCACTATTAATTGTGATGGCACTAAAATGGAGTGCAGAAAAGAATTGTGCAAATGGTTCAGGGTGACAGGTCTAGACAAGCTCCCTAGGTATGTTCTGCCCTTGATGTGTCCTAAACAATTGTGGGGGATATATAAAGGGTGAGGGGACTAGGAACGGAGCCAATCGACCAAGGTTATTGGACATACCTGATTTGAGGACCCCTAGGTGTTGTGCTGTGATCATGGGTGCCTTTTTTTTCATTTTCATTTCATTTTGTTTTTTTTTCTCTCTTTTTTTTGATAAAATGAATATAATCAATGCAATACATTGAGGCTATCAGCCTTTCATTTGGATTGAGAAATGTCGAGATCTAGAGGTTGTGAAAAATGGATATTACAAAGATGATTGTGTTACTAGCATCGATGCTAGAGGAATATTTGTTGAGATGAAGAGATACACTTGAGATTTTGCAAAACTCTTTGTAACATGTGAGGCATCAGACCAATTGAGATACAATTGGAGTGAGCTGTGCATGGACAAGGGACAGAGCATCTGGCGAATTGAATCCCGGATGATGAAGAAACGTTTGTCATTCTTGAGAGTGTGATTCCTACCCAGATGTAGAGTTTGGCCAAGAAAGAGAGAGTAGCCAATAACTATACTTTGGGCCATGCTCAAATGCAATGTGTGCTTTCTACAGGGGTGATTTTCTCTTCTAGTAGTGGGGCTTCCATCATGGCTCTTTGTTCGTGGTATTTCTGTCGCTTTCTCCATAATGGTTCTTTGTGGGGTTGGGGGTCTTGTGGTGACTTGGACATTGAATGCTTTCGTATAGAGACCTTTGTCATCCTGCATTCACTTGGCAACTCATGAGAGTACATGCAAGTCATATGCTTCAACTATAATGAACAGGTGTAGCTCAAAGAGATATCACTTATCTAAATCCCATAGTGTTGACTTTGATGCATATCATCTGGGATTGATTATCATTGCTTGTGTGTGGTGCTGACTTTTCTTCTTTTGGTATTATTTATATACAGTCACAAAACACATTGTTTATTTATATACATGTTTATGAATCCATGTCACTTCATGAGGATAAAAACCAATTGTAAAACTGAGGATTGTACTGGAGTGTGGCATACATATCTAGTAATCATGGTAGCCTACTCAGTAACAACATATATTTTGCAACATCAAGTAGTATGGTTCCTTGTCCAAGTCTACTAGCAACATGTAGCTCCTCCTCAATGAGAATTTTATCAATTAGAGAGTTATCTTGGCTAGTTCGAGCTAAGTCCATACCTCGAATAGTAGTCAGTACACTCGAAAGGAAGTTGGCATCACATAGGTCCGGGTCTCTTTGCGATCGCCATTGGGCCAATCGCTCCTTTGAGACTGTCATAATCTATGATCCAAGTTTGGCCATTGTAGTGCAGTTTTCAAGCCAACATTTTTCAAATTGACTTTGCCTCTCTGATTGTTGCTTTAGTTGCTCTATCTCTAAGAGCATTGGTTGGCAAAGTGCTTCATTGAATGTTATAGGTAAGCATAGTTTGTCAGCTTCCTAATTAGAGATGAGTTGCATTCATTCATGTAGAAGCTTGTCATAATGCTTGTTAAGATATTCTTACTCTTCAGGTGAGGGCTGAAATGATGAATAGGTTGCCTCTTACCCATCCAACCTCCAATCCTCACTAAGAGAACTAAAGAGGGGCACCACCTAGCCAAAGGGAAAAAGGGCTAGGACATCCCTTTTCTCAAAGAGAATTAAAAGAACCAAGACACAACTTCACAAGAGAGAATATATGTACTAGACACCATATGAGAACATGAGAGAGAGAGAGATGAGAGGAGAGGGAGACAAGAGGAGAAGAGGTAAAGAAAGCTTGCCACTATGTATTCATGGAATGAGAAGATGAGAAGAGAGGGAGACAAGAGGAGAAGGCGTAGAGGAAGCTTGCCATTAGGAGAAGAGATAGAGGAAGCTTGCCATTATGCTACATAATAAAAGAACTCACTCATCGCTTACCTCAAAGAGATGGACTAACATGAGGGTATTCTAGAGTGCACTCATGTGCTTTTCATTCTCCTCCTCCTTGTCCTCCTCTCCATGGGATCCTTATATAGCCTCCATGAGGGATTAGATTAAGCTAATCTTCTTGAGTAACATAATCCTAGATGATGTATGGCATCTTTGAAAATATGGAGAATAGTGGATGGGACAAGTCCCCACCTTGGTCATCATGCAAGAAGCCAAGGGTGGTGGTAGACAAAATAGAGAAAGGGAGCTAGATTACAAGAGTGCCCAAAGTATATTATTATAATATATTTATAAGAAGGATAGAATGGAAAGTTAGTGTGGTGAAAGAGAGAAGAAAATTGCATGTAGCCAGCAATCTACGCCTTCATAACTTCAAATCGATGAAGAATCTGAAAAAAGTTTATTCTACAACTTTGTAGACCAGGTCAAAACTGATCGGGTAATGAGGGAATTTTCTTGAAATTCACGTTTCCTTGAGAGTTATTGAGATGATAAAAAATGGCTTCTAAAATCTGCTTTGACTTTAGTCTCCCACATATATATAAATATATATAAGCATGTGACAGAAGGGGTCCATGCTTGTAAGTTTTTGTATAAGATCCAAATGACACCATGATGTGGATATTGACTTGTGTACTAGGGTGAGGTGTCCTCTAATGATAGTGATAGATTTAAAATCTTAGTGATGCAGGTGGAACCGACATGTAGTTGGAGGCTAGTCCTTTGAAAAAACTATGTACTCACTCAACTCCTAGGTGTAATCCATTTCCATCTTCACTAAGATAACCATATCTTTTACCCTTTACATTGGCATCCCTCCTAAGAACTTGTTCCCCCCATTTGCTAGAGTTATCATAATCGAGAAGCAATGTATCATACCTAGTGCTTGAAGAGTAAATCCAAAGTGATATGGTAAGGCTCTTGATAGGGGTTTTGGCCAAATTTTGTGGTAGAAATCTGGTTTGTAAAAAACCTGGATCACCAGGATAACGGGTATGACAAATATTCCTCAAGCTACTCCCTAGGGAATGTGCCCATGTCCTCAAGGATGTAGGCACATGTGAATAATTTGAGTTTTGCATCCAACTTGGTCAAGCACTCTGTGACACTTCTATGTTTGATGAGGGCTTGCTCTGTTGCTATCTCATGCAAGGTTCTGGGAGTTTCCCTAGGCTTTAGCATAGATGGGGCTTAGGCGGGGAGTGCACTTGAAGATTGCTTGAGATATCATTATGGTCTTATCAAGGCAATGTAGCACAATTAAGCTCTTTGATGTCTTAGCTTTTTGTAGCTAGTGGCTACTTGTAGTGCTTGAAAAGTATGGTGTACTTGTTAGGGTGACAGGTCTAACCATAGGTGAGGCAAGCTCCCTAGGTAGGTCTTGCCCTTAATGTGCCTTGAACAATTGTGGGGGAGGTACAAAGGGCTAGGGGATTAGGGACGGAGCCAGCTGACCAAGAACACTGGACGTACCTAATTTGAGGACCCCTAGGTGTGGTGTGGTAGGATTGCTCAAGTCCTCAGGGTTTTCATGTTTGTCCTGAGGTTTTGCTGCTATTGTGTCATGGTTCTTCTCAGATGTGATTGGTATTGTTGCTCATCAACCTATTGTGATAGTGTTGTATCCACTCTTGATTAGTCAACCTATTGTGATAGTGTTGTATCCACTCTTGATTAGTCAATGTAAGTTTTGCTGTCGGTGGATTGAGCATTGCAAGCAACTGTTGATGGTAATGGTTGCTTTGATATATTAGAATACATGGATGTGTCTGAGGTTTCACTATCATTAGGAGAAATGGCAATGGGTTCATTCGTGGGTGGACTTGATGCTTTATTCCCTTAGCTCTTAAGCACTCTTGGTCTCAATCTTCTAGGCATCTACAACCACTTGCAACTGTTGATGTTTTCATTTTTTTCTCCTCTTTTTCTTGAGAAATCGAGGTTGATGTGATTGGTTGGGCCTCAACATTCTCTTTTTCTTGTGTGTCCTCATGGGACATAGCCACAACTTGCTGAATAGACTCACCAGGTTGTGAGAATACAACTACCTCTCTTTTTGGAGAGTCTAGCTCTTCAGTTAATTCCCCTTCGTTTAGCCTCTCATCTGATTGCATTGATTGTTACTCCTGGTCGGGCATTTCTCTAGACTCTTATCCTTATCCATTGGAACATGCCTCCATTTCTTCTTATCAAAGTGGGTGTTGTGTTTAGAGTTGTTTTTCTCTTGCTCTGGAGGTTTAGGTGACTCTAGTGTAGAGCCAAGAGATAGTTTAGGGTTCCTATCATGTAGGCTTGGACAAAACTAGCTAAAGAAGTCAGGGTTGTATTGATGGTTGGGAAGCATAGAGATCTATGATTGTAGAGTCTTGAGTGAGATAGAAGACATATGCGAAAACATCAAGTACCATTCTCCCTACTCCTAGCCTGCTAGCCATGTGTAGATATTCTTCTAAAAGAAATTTATCGTACAAGGGATGTTTTTGGACAGGCAAAAAGCTGGACCTCATGGATCATTGCCAACACTCTTAATAAGGTCGGGGCAACATACGTGGGATCATGTATTGATGTCCAAAGGGCTTTCCTTTGCTTAGTGAATGTCATTAGTTGGTGGCCAATTGTGGCTACCAAACTTTGGTTGGAGTACCATTTTTGCACAAAGTTACCTTGTCCTTTCCCTTTTTGTTTGATTGCTTTGAGCTTTTCCTTGTTTGTCTCACATTGAGCAGTATAGAGTGAGCAAGTTGCAGCTACAATATTGAACAATGGATTGCTCAAGTAAGAATTTTTATTTTTGAGCTTTGAGTTTTGCATTTTTGCATTGTTTTCACTTCAATGCACACAATCAAACAAGCATGACAAGCATAATGTATTTTCAATCCACAATAATGTCACATGGTTTGTTTAAGCAAAAAAAGTTTGAGTTTTGCATTTTGCATTTTTGTATATTTACATTTTTATGTTAAATTTTGAGTTTTATTGTGTTTTTTAGTTTGACCTTTGTGTTTGTTCTATTCTAACAAATCTAACATTTCCAATCTCAATCCAAGGGATCGGTTCCTTTCAATTCATCCTTCCTAAAATAGCTATATATTTTGGAGTATGCAAGTCACAAGTGTAGATGATTGATACCCCATCAATCCCATCCACTCAAGCAGACAAGTCTCTTATTCCATCACATGGAAGGAGTGTGAGAATCTTGGTGGTTGCACCATCCTTTGTCTTGGCAAAACAGAACTCGAATGTTAGGCTATGTGAACTCCTACAGTGAGATGATCCATGTAATCAAAGAGTCTCTGTTGTCAATGAGGTCCATCGGGGTGTCAGTGGATGATCCTGACACTCCTACATGTTCTTGATCCTATCCAATTTGGATTTCATGGTTAGAAGTTCTTGCTTTGTCTCCATGGTGTGTTCAAGGATCTTGCTAACATTCATGGTCCCTTGATCTTTAAGGACCAAGATCATAGTTTCTAAGTCAACATTTGAGATTCTAGCATGGTCAAAGTGTGCAACTTATATGTATCTCTCTAAGGAGTCTTGGATATCTCTCAGAAGTGGCTAGAAATTCAACAATTACATTTGGCTTGTGGTCTACTGTTTCTTAGTTGAGTAGGCCAATCACCTGATCAATAAGATCCTTGTAAGGGGTTGCCTTGAGAATTGAGCCCACGAGTGGAGTGGATTCAGAGGTTATTATCACAAATGTTGGTTCCATGCTAGGGCTTCACTTCCTAAAGGGGGAAGGTATCACCTTGTGGTTCTACACGTGCATAAAACAAAAGTAACCCTCAAATTTTGCCAAGGATTTGAAGTTCTAGATTCCTATATGTTTTCGCTCTTAGACATCGCTATGTCAAATGTTTCTAAAATTCCTTGCCCTTTGTTTAGTTTAGTTATCTTATTTGATTCCCAAACAAGAGCATTAGTTCAATTCTGAAGCACATAAATGGTTCTTTCAATCACTTCCAAACTGAAGATATGCAAGAGAGTGATGTGCAAAATTAGGCTTTCTACTTGTCCAAAATTAATGTGCATGTGCAAAAACAAGCCCACAAAATGTCACAATCATTTATAGACCAACATATCAAGTTGATTACTGCTATTCAAGGAATAGTCTCTTAAAATGCAAGTACATATGCTTCCTAAATGAATTTCTTCCAAAGGAAAAGAGAGATCACTTCATGTACTTGATGTAGTCCCAAAGATTCAACTCAAAATTTATTGTATCCAAGTTACCAAGTGAAGTGTTAAAGCCTTAGGAGTGTGCAAGGACATCAAGAGTATAACTATTGCTACACAAGACTCTATGCACCCTAGAAAATCACACTTTTGGGTCCTCAAGGAAATAGGAAGTAACTCAACAAGGAGTCCTCAAGATTAAGTGCAACCAAAGTGTTTGTGAAAGCAAAAAGAGAGTACTCTTAGGACACAAATGTCCTAAGGACCAACTGATAGGGTAGTTCCAAAATGCAAGGCTTTACCACCAAGGTTGAGATGCTTCAATTGCACCTAGGTCTAGTGTGTAGAGCTTGTTTTGGAAGTGGAAAAGTGGCCCAAGAAATGTAAAAGACTAAATTTTCATGCAAAATGAAATGATTGCAGATCGATGAACTGGAGTTTTCCTAGATAGAGTTCAATGCCAGGAATGTAACACAAGTCTCAGTTCGTCATAATCGGAGTCCATTTGACCCCCCATTTAATCCCTGCAAGGTTTCACATTATAAAGAAGCTATGTGATTTGGAAGCCAGAAAGTGTGTGACGAAGGCTAGGTTGATCGATTTTGATGCTGCAAAGCCAACTGTCCAAGTCTATTTGTGAATTGGAGTTTGTTTGGGCCTATGTTTGGCAAAAAACCACTTGCATGTAGTGTGAAAACTCAAAATTGAACTAGATCTTTTAAGTCATTAAGAATAATAGCCTAATTAAGAGGCAATAACCCAAAAAACTAAATCAGAGGGGGACACTTTTTTTTTGGTGTCCCATTTTTTAATCCAAAAATTGTATTTTGTGTTAGTTGGCATCAAGGGGAGGCAAGAGGGCAAAAACATGAAGAATTTCCTCACCATCCATTTCTTCAATCAGATAAAAAAATGATGCTATAAATAAAGAGATCAATTTTTAGTACTTCTCTCTCTCCTCTCTCCTCTTATTGTGTGTTTTCGCGGATTGATTCAATGAGAGAAGTGGGTGGGTTTGAGATGAGAGATTTTGAACGTGGGATCATATTAGAGCGTAAATGAGCATAGATTGAGGTTTGAAGGATTGTCAGTGGTGGCTGTTGGAAAGCATTAGCGGGCCTCCAATCATGAGATACATACGGCATAAAGCACGATGTTATGAGTAAGTCATAAATTTAATCATTTTATGATAAATTTTGGTTACAAATGGTTGTATTTGGTTGTCAATGTTGTGATCTATAAAAAAATATTAAATAAATCAAGAAAAATCAATCATCTAATAATTTCTTTATAAACCCCCAACATTGCAATTTTAAGGAAAATAATCATTCGTTTTTGGGGTTTTGTTGTGTACGGTGTTTGTATGGAATGGAATCTAACAGAAAAATATTTCTCAACAAGATCAATCAGTCTAAATTAGTAAATAAAAAAATTGATATTTATCAATAAATAAATAGCCAAAAAAGAGAAAAGAAAAGAAAAATTTACGTTTAAAAAATAGAGAAAATAACATTTGTGTTTGTGAATGTATGATAAGGCTGAAGCATGAGGTTTAGCCTTAGTTCATCCATATCTTTATGTTAAAGTGAGTATTTACTATGAGGGATGGATACTGAGAGTTTGAATGGGAGGAGTTGAACTTGCAACATGGGAGTAGATTTTAAAGTCCATCCCCCCCCCCCCCCCCCCCCATTTAATGGCCATAAGGTTTGGCATTATGAAGCAGCTACTACTGGATCCAAAAGTCAAAAAGCAGGTGACGTAGGCTAAGGTGATATATTTCGATGTCAAAAATCCGTGCGTCTAGTTGGATTGCAATTTCAAGGTTGTTTGCCCCCTTGATTGGCTCAAAACCACTTCGCTCAAGTGTGAATACCAAAACTTGAACTAGTACATTAGGGTAGTATACCTCTTGGGCACTCTTGGCCACAAGGCTGATGGGTGGTTTGGGTGTGTATTAGTAGAGGCCTGGCTAGTGCCATAGAGCCAATGTAGGGTCCATTTTAGATCTCAACAAGTGGTGCATTTGTTAGGAGCTGCTAATAAGTGGCGGTCTCTGAATCTCAATCGATAGGGATGAGTTTATTAGTGTAAGCCAAAAGGCAGCGAAATAGATCCAAAAGACCATCAAGGTGAGCTTCAGAAGTAAGAAAGAGCTGAAAGGGCTAGACGGCAGGCTGAAATTATTAGGAGATATTCTCTGCAAAGGAGTGGTTTGATATCCCTACAAGGGAGGGGTCTTAGCAACACTAGTTCCATGAATAGTCCATTAAGAGGAGGACGAAGTTCTAGTACTTTCTCTCTCCCAGTTAGTAAACCCACTTTGGGTGGGGTAGTAGTGCCATCCGTTCAAACTTCTTTAGCGAATCCGGTCATCACCATGGCACAACCCATTGCAA
The DNA here is from genome assembly GCF_053477565.2 of Lygodium microphyllum. Classification (NCBI taxonomy): domain Eukaryota; kingdom Viridiplantae; phylum Streptophyta; class Polypodiopsida; order Schizaeales; family Lygodiaceae; genus Lygodium; species Lygodium microphyllum. Next base: position 81,419,455 of record NC_141156.1, read on the forward strand.
TCCCAGCATCACGAATGCTAGATTTGCCATTGCCAGCCTTGCGATTTCCTCTACCCATTTTTTAATGGCTTAGTAGAGGAAGATACGAAGCTCCATATTAATCAATCCCAAAAGTTAATGTTCAGTTTTATCAAATCCAAGATGAAGGACACTTGATGATGTTCTTTAATATGACCCCAAAAGGATGAGCTATAGTATGGTATCACAGAGCATAGAGGCTGGAACCATAACTATAATATTGACTTATTCTCTGCGGCCTTTTGGAGAGAGTTTGCCCCTGAAAGGGGAGGTCAGTATTGGTTACTTGCTCTCAATGTAACCCATCAAGAATCTCACAAGAATGTTCGATGCTATGCCAATAAGCTGAAGGAAGTATTTCATAAGTTGTAAACCTATATTCCTATTCCAGTAGAGCTGTTGCACGGTGGCAATCTATTTCGTATGGGCTAGAATTTAACATTCAAGTGTAGTTGAGTAGTGTTGCTCTTGGTTACATTAATATGGCTATTACATGAGCAGAGGAGATAGAATCGGGATTACAAGCGACCTATACCTCTAGGGCAAACTAGAATCTGAGTTAAGGTGTTGGAAATACTTTGATATTGACAAATGGAGGTTAAGGGATGCCCATGAGTACTTCTAATGGGAGAGGAAGCATGATTCAAAATGTGCCCATGTTGCTAGCTCCTCCCAACGTGACCATGCCTATGGCTAGTCAGATAGCTCCACCAAGTGTTGGAGGCTAAGCAAGAAACCATAATGTTGTTCCAGGAAATCAACAATCAATTCCCAAGCAAGTGGTTAGACCAATGGAACAACATGTAGATGATTGCAGCTATGCCTCGAATGTCCTTGGTGAAGTTAAGGATATGATGAAGCATTATAATGACATGATCACCAAAAAATATAGGCAAATAGCTGTTGATATCAATTTCCTTAAGAAGTAGTAGAATTTCATAGGGAGTCGATGCCTTGAAGAGGGTGCTCCCTCAAGATACAATTGTAAGTGGTGCATTGACTGACATTTCTGTAGGAATTGTCCAAATGTTGAATGTGACATATATGGAAAGTCTAGCCACTTAGCTAGTACCTGTTGGAGCAAGATTAGCTCTCTCCAACAAGGAAGTAAATAGTCAGGTCTAGTCAACCATCGAGCACAAGGAAATAATCTCCAGAAAGATAAGGGATTGAAACAAATAGTGCAAAGAGGGAAGGCTATTGTAGAGGAGCTGCCTAGTGGCAATGGAGTCAACCTTATTGAAGTTGTATGTGTCAATGGCGCTGAAGCTTTTAATTTAGAGTCATCATGAGAGGTCAAAAAGGTAAAGATGTTGACAAAGACAAGGTAAAAACTATCGAGGGAAAACCTAAGCAAGATGATAAGGGGAGGCAAGTCCTTAATCCTGACATGGAAGGCAGACCTCTAAAAGCCATTGATGGTAAAGATGACACTAAGAAGGATAATGAATTGCCAAAGAAGAAGGCAAAAGCTAAGAAAGAGGCACCAAAGCTTGTTCAAAGACCAAAGGAGAGAATTCGGTGAAAAAAGAGAGCTCTTGCTAGCTATCATGAATTTGATTTAATGAGCTTTCTTTTTGAAGTTAAGCCGGATGTAAACCTCCTGCAATTGATTAAGTTGTCTCCAGGAGTGCGTAAAGAGTTTAAGAATATTCTTCATGCACAGGGTATATCGTGGAGTCCTTGGAAATAGCACATGTAGGAGGTGATTGGTTTGAGTATGCTAAAAACCATTGTCTAAGGGTAGCATCATATGTTGATAGAATATTGGTGGAACATGCTATTGTGGATACTAGATCCTCCATCAGCATTATGAGTTCAAAATTGATGGAGAGGCTAGGGTTAGAAATAAAAAAGATGCCTCCATGATTCTCCAAATGGCCGATGAGACACTTTAAGAAAACTTGAAGGTGCATTACTAAAGTATATGTGACTATTGCGAATGTCGAATGAATTTTGGACTTTAGGGTGATTAGGTTCACAGGGTGGTCTAGCTATCATGTATTGTTAGGCAAGCCATGGATCTTACAAGAAGATTGTCATGTTGATGTACCCGTTGGTCTGTTGATCTTTGGTAGAGGTGCCAGATGTGTAGTAGTAGATGCCTACCCTAAATCTCCTCAAAGTGAGAGGCTTCCTTTATCCTCTATAGAGATAAATACATTAGAGGATGCAGCTAATAGGGTGATGCCATCAAGTGATGAATCCAATGAGGGGTCCACTACAATACAGAGGATATCTATCAAGTATCTTTGAATGAGCCGAGGCTTAGGATAGAATAAGAGATGTGGACATAATTGATTTGGACCTCGGTATGTTGAATGATGCACAACCAATAAAATTAGGGCCCATGCTCAATTTGGAAGAAAGGAAGGACTACATGTCCTTGATTCAAAAATTTCACGACATCTTTGCTTGGAGTTATGATGAGATGAGAGGTATTTCTTCCAGCCTTGCTATTCATACCATTCCCCTAAATGAAGGTAGTTGCACTATGCGACAAAAAGTAAGGCGTACACCTTTCAAACTAAGGGACGGGCTATTCGAGGAGTTGACAAAATTATGGAAAGCTAGCCTAATATTTTTAGTATAACACATAGAGTGGTGTTTGCTAGTTTTTATCAGGAAGAAGAATAATAATCAAATTTGACTTTGCATAGATTTCAGAGAGCTTAATAAGCAAACGGTTAAGAATTCTATATATTAACATTTATTGATCAAAATTTAGATCAATTAAAGGGTAGGGATGTCTATTTATTTATGGATTGCTTTGTTGGATACAACCAAATGACTATTGTAGAGGAAGATAAGCTAAACATGATGTTTATCACTACCTTCGGTACCTTTGTGTATCATGTGATGGCCTTTGGTTTATGCAATGCACCTGGGTCTTGGCAAAGTAGACTTGTGATGGGACTTTTGGTGACCTCTCCCCAGAGGAGTTAAAAGTCTTTATCGATGATCTGGGGGTAGCTGCTACAAGGGATAGATAGTTGATTATTTTAAGGAAATGTTTTGAGTGTTGGAGATAGCTCTACATTGCTCTTAATCCACAAAAGTGTGTCTTTGGGGTGTCCTATGAGTTGTTACTAGGCCATTGGTTCTCAGGTGAGGTACTGATGAATATATGTGTGCATCACATGGGTTCAAAGTAAAGTATTTTCAAAATACCATCTTTATACATTTTTTACATACAAAAGGGTGTAATATAAAGGGGTTATTTACATATTGAATAGAAAAAGGTTAGGTTTTATTTAGAAAAAACTCATAGATAAGGATATTTATAAATAGGCCTTGAACACATGTGATGTAAGGATATATATATAATAACTTCCCTAAGATGTGGTTAGGCTCGACTAGTATCACGATTAACCTTGAAAAGATAAAGGCTATAGTTGCTATGAGTCCGCCATGCACTCTTTCTATCAATGGGATATTATCAGAGATCTATTGATGCACTAGTAGAAAGAATGTTGCCAATGGACAAACTTGTTATCTTTTAACTATTTGTTTCGTTGGAGTTCAAATATATTTTGAGGATGTGAAACAAGAATTGTTGAAAGCACCAATCCTAAAAGCACCCAAAAGAGGTGAGGTCTTCTATATCTTTTCAGTAGTAATAATGCACAGTATTAACCTTCTATATCTTTTGTTGGACCAATATACCCTTCATTGACAATGCATAAGCATGATATTATTATAGCAACATACTACTTTACAAAGTGGTCTAAAGCTTAAGCAACGATGAAGGATATTGCTAAGGAGATGGCTAGTTTTATTATGAAGTAGATTATTTACCATTTTGGTCCACCTAAGGAGATAGTATCTGATTGAGGAGGACACACTTCCTGAATAAGGTCATAGTAGCCTTACTCGAAGCTTTGAAGATTAAACAAAATAAAACCACCTCGTATAATCCACAAGAAAATGGTCAAGTTGAGAGTATGAATAAACAGCTTGTAGGGATCTTATCCAAGATAGTGTCTTAAAGTAAGCAAGATTGGGATAAGAAATTGTACGTGGTGGTTTTGGGCTTACAATATGACATTTAAGAGAGCTATAGGCCACACCCCATTCAAGCTAGTATATGGGGAGGACTGTGTCTTACCATTGGAAATAGAGTTGCCCAAATTGCAATTTGCTCTCAATCATTCATTAGGAGAGGTAGAAGCATTGTAGGAAAGATTTATTTCTCTTCTGCATCTTGATGAAATTTGATTGTAGGATTTACTATATCAAGAGGTAGGGAAGAAGATAATGAAAGCACTCCATGACCTTCGGGCTAAGAAATATAAAAATTTGAAGGGTCAATTGGTGCTGTACTATGATTCTTGTCGTCAGCTATTTCGTGGTAAACTAGAACCCAAATGGAATGGGCCATATAAAATTGTATGTATAGGAAAGAATGGCTCTACAACCCTTTTAGAAAATTTGTAGGGGGTAGAGTTTAAAAATAAAGTTAACTTTAATAAGCTGAAGCCTTACTACGTGTAAGGGCTAACATCGCCTGTCCAGGTCCTTCATGATTCAACTTTAACTTGCAGTAGGTATCAAGACAATTGGATGGGAAGAATCATTCCTTATCTTGAGCATCTGTATTTAGAGCAACATTACCACCAAGTTTGAGTGATATCGTGAAATAAAGGTTATCAAGTTACTGAGTAGCAAGATGGATCTTTCATGTGGGATATTAAGGTCTATTGTCACCACTGTCATAGAATTCTGATGAGTATTCCTATCGAGTTCAGCAAGGAAGGAGGAATTGTACCTATCATACATCCTCTCTCTCGGCTCAAATTTGATTATCATAAGTACGAGTGAGCTTATCAACATGGTGTTGCCTATGACTGAAGACTATGTCTATACTTTTGTATTTTAATGGAGCTTCTAAAGGGCCTGCCAAGCATGCGAGTGTTGGTGTGGTCATTAAAGATCCTCGATGTAGATTTGTTATGAAAATGGGAGTATATTTAGGACACTCTTTGACTAATAATATGGCAAAATACTACAAGGCCTTGATTATGGGGATGAATATAGTCTGATGTGGAGATATTTGTCGATTACTAGTGAAAGGTGACTTGTAGTTAGTGATCAACTAGTTGAATGGGACCTATAGTGTGTGAGATCCCATCCTATAGATGTACCATCATGCAACTATGGATATATTGCATATTTTTGAGATTGTGACTTGTTAGCTAGCTCCTTGATAGTGGAAATGCTTTGCAGATTCCCTGGACAATTATGATTTTGTTGAAGATGTCTTTTTCAATTGTGGTTTGGGGGAGCTCTTATAATTACTCTCTAACATTAGCCCAAGACTACTTTAGGGTCTTCTTTGCTAACATGTCCTATTTTGGCCATCGATAACTAGTTTGGGTTATGAGTCAGGTAGCGATTGAGCACCTTCCTATTCTGTCATGGATGCACACGATCATTTATCATCATATTCATCGGATACCCCTTGCTATTTATGCAGAGGCTTAGCCAATAGCCTGATGTATTCAGTATAGGGCCTGAGGAGCCCTTATCTTTGGTCAGTCTTATGCTTCAATAGAGTTATGTCAGGATCAAGGGTTTGTTTAGTAGTACATTACTGAATGGTCATTTTATGAATTATATCCATTAGGCCAAGAGGGCCAGTCATTTTCTAGTGAAATGTCACAATTTGTTAGGCTAAGAGAGCCATGTGTGAAGGTGAGAAGGATCGAAGCTTGTACGAGAGAGCTATGGCAGGAGAGCAAGATCGAGAGAGAGAGAGAGAGAGAGAGAGAGAGAGAGAGAGAGAGAGAGAGAGAGAGAGAGAGAGAGAGAGAGAGAGAGAGAGAGAGAGAGAGAGAGAGAGAGAGAGAGAGAGAGAGAGAAAGAAAGAAAGTTATATTAACGTCTTCTAAAGACCAAAACTGGCCTATGAGACAAACTGTGATACAACTGATGAGGTCCAACTATCCAAAATAAAAGTGGTGAATGGAAAGCTAAAAACTGGAAACTGAAAATACGGTGCTGTGAGTGTGATAAGTGTCGTATATGTGTATGTGCATATGTAGCTCTGGTACTCCAGATAATGGCTACAAAAGGGGAACAAATGTCGACTGTGATAGGGGAACAACTGTCGGCTGTGATAAAGTGGTGCGATGTGTATATGTAACAGATGCAGGGAGATATACTATCCTGGGATGTAGTAGCAGTCGTCGAAGTTGTTAATAGCAGGTGATCCCTCCTGGATGCAGGATGTGGTACATCGGCGGTGGAGAAAGAGCAAACTGAAGATCTGAGATCCAATGTGTCGAGTGTCATCGGATCTCAGTCTGCTGTCGATATAGATCAAGAATCCTCCGGATCTCCTGTCGGTGTGGCTGTGGGGTTCGAAACCCCCGGATCCTCGTGCGGCGTCGGGTACGCTGGTCCTCAGCCTGTTGTAGTGTGAGCCCGGAGGTCTGGTTGGAGGCTGGTATAGTAGCTCTCACTCTGTCTGTCTGAAAGAACTGTGTAATAGTCGTCTGGGTGGGCCCCTCTCTGACTGGAACCCGCTGTGTGCTCTGCTCTTTGATGTGCCATGCCTCTCCCAGAAAACGACCAAATGATCTCTAATCCATATCAGTCATACATCCCTGAAGTGAGCTGCTCAATGTGTATCTAGATCTCAACTCTGAGTATGCCAGGCATTTGAGAACAAAATGCTCCTCACTCTCCACCTCTGATCTGCAAAGGGGGCATATCCTCTCCTCCCGTGGGATGCCACTGGCTCTGCCACTCTCAATCATAAGCTGATGTGATGATACCCTGAGCTGTCCAATAAGAACTCTCAATCGATGTGGCATATAGATCTGCATATATCTCGGAATCTCTATGAATCCCTGCTCTGATATGCTCAAGAACTGTGTATAATAATGTGCCATCTTCGATGGCAATGGCTGTGCAGGGCTGACCCATGTCCTCTGTATATAAATATGCCATATCTCCTGTCTCATGACTCTTTTCCTCTCAGCGAGAGAGAGGGTGTAAGTGGGAGCCTGAGTATCATATAGAAGAGGTGGGAGTCTATCAATGTCCAGCCCATATTTGTCAAACCAAGCTCTAGTCTGTGCATACCATGATGTGGTATCCCCCGCTCGAGCCATCTCCTGAGATGCCATATATGCTCTATATGCAATGCGATCTCTGTCCATATCTTGAAATCTGTGTAGGAAGCAGACTTTTTGAAATAATGCCTCGATTAGCATGGGCGGTGTGGCAAGCTCTGCTCGCACAATGTCATGTGGGACTGAGGCCTTGCTGCGAATCAATCTAGTTATCATGATCACTTGAGGTCTCTCCATCAATGTCCATACATAATCGGCAAGGCCTGGCCCCCATATAGCTGCTCCATACATCAGTGTTGGAGTGACTAGAGTATCAAAGAGAGAGAGAGAGAGAGAGAGAGAGAGAGAGAGACATAATGTTGGAACTCCAATAGTGACAATGTGTGACTGGCCTTCCCTTTATTAATCTGTCACTAAAAGAATAACGAATAAAGAATAAAGTGATGGTGGTGGGCACCCACCACCTGCATTGTGCATGTGCGGATACTATCAGTGTAGTAATATATGGGCGGCTAGGTGGAGGCACCTTTACCCCCAACAACCTCCCACTTAAAGGTGAATCTGCCCCAGTGAGGAGTAAAAAAGAAAAAGAAAAGATAATACAACATGTACACATGTACAACAGGTTGAGAAAAGACATCATCTCATCCCATGCCCATCAATCTCCTGAGGAAGGCAAAGCACTTTATAGAGATGATTTTGGTGTGTAGATCTGTAGGATTCTAGTTAGTTGAGATCTTGACAAGGTCAACAGACTTGTCCTCAATGACCCCACGTATGAAGTGATACCTCACCTCAATGTGTCTCATCTTCGCATGGAAGACCGAATTCTTGGCTTCGGATTCTTGGCTAACTGAATAGCACTCTTACAATTCGAATGCAGTGTGGGGATAGCATCAATACCAAGGTCTTGAACCAAAACAGCCTAACCATATGGCCTCCTTGCAAGCCTCAATGGATGCAACATACTCGGTCTCAGTGGTGGAAAGAGCCATACACTTTTGCACCCTGGACATCCAAGAGACAACACCTCCAACATAAGTGAACATATAGCCAGAAGTGGACTTCCTACTATCTACATGTCCTGCATAATCAGAGTCAATGTACCCCATGACTCCTATATCCCTATTGTCATAGCTTATGCACATAGCTGTAGTGCACTTCAGGTACCTCATGGTACCCTTCATGGAATCCCAATGCTTCTTGCCAGGTGTAGCCATATAGCATGCCACAATACGAAACTACAAAGGCAATATTTGGAAGAGTGGCTATCATGGCATACATAAGGCTATCCACTGTGGATGCGTAGGGAATCTTGGCCATCTCGGCCCTTTTCTCATCTATTTGTGGACAATCGGCTTGTGATACCTTCACATAAGAAGGCAATGTACAACCAATAGGCTTCACGTCCTGCATGCATAAGTGCTCAAGGACTTTATGAATATACTCCCTCTATGACAAGTAGAGGAGTCCTTGATACCTGTCATGTCTAATGCACATACCAAGTAAGTGAGAGGCCTATCCCAGATCCTTCATCTCAAAGCTCTTCTTGAGTTGAGCCTTAAGAACATCTAGCTCATCATGAGCTTTCCTTGCTAATAGCATGCCATCCACATAGAGTACCAAAATAAGCAAAGAACCATCATGGGCTTTCTTTTGTACAAGCATGGATCCATAGCACTAGGGCTATAGCACTGTGATTATATAAAGGCATCAAACTTATGATACCATTCCCTAAGTGCCTACTTCAAGCCATAAAGACTTTTCTTCAAATTTCACACTAGATGCTCTGTGCTAGGCTCTGCAAAGCCCTTAGGCTACTCCATGTAAATCTCATTATGCAAGTCCCCATTTAAGAAAGCTGTCGTGACATCCATTTGGTACAAGTCCAAGTCAAGATGCGTGACTAAGGCCAAAACCAAGCGGAGGGTGGTCATCTTAACCACAAGAGAAAAAACTTCATCAAAGTCAACTCCATGCTCTTGTTTAAAACCCTTACCAACAAGTCTTGCCTTATAAGCCAGCTTGGGGTGTCCAGAGGTACTCTTCAACTTGTACACCCATTTGCATGGCAGAGCCTTCTTGCCACTAGACAAGGAAACCAAATCCTAAGTCTCATTCTTATGCAAGGAGTCTATCTCAGGATACATAGCCCTCTCCCATAAGTGACTCTCACCCCTATGCATAGCCCTCTCCTAGAAGTGACTCTCACCCCTGTGCATAGCCTCATCATAAGTGAAAGGCTCTCCTACATTTGTAAAACCAAGACATAATGCATCAAGGGCTGAAATATGTTAGGGGGTATCTATCTCTAGTAGAATGCTGCACTATAGGCTCTGCTGCCTACTCAACATTCTATCCAACACCCTATCCATGAGCACCTTCCACTTTCTGTTGCAAGCTATACAATTGGCTAGATGGGAGCTCGTGGCTCCTCCTGAAATATAACCCTGTGTATCTCCACTATCTTCTCAGGCTGCCTATGCATCTTGTCTTCATGGAAGACTACATCATGACTGTGAATGATTTTTCATGTTTACGGATCCCATAGATGGTAACCCATCTCTCTTGCATCTCCATAACTAAGGAATATGCATTTAACACTCTTAGGATCCAGCTTGTTACGGTTGTCCTTAGGCACATGCCAAAATGCCTCACATCCAAAGACACGTAAATACGCATAAGAGGGAGGCTTTCTTTTTCATACCTCCTTTGCAACCAAAAAATCAATGCCACTACACATCGATCTATTAATGATATGCACGGTAGTCGTAACTACCTTAGCCCAAAAGTGTTGGGGTAGGCCTGCATAGCTAAGCATACTATGAATCCTTTCCTAGATGGTCCTATTCATCTGCTCAACCATATCATTCTGGGGAGGGGTGTAAGGGGTGGTCGATTGACACTTAATACCCTCTCATCACATAACTGCTCAAAATCACATGATACATATTCAACCCCATTATCTATTCTAAGGCATTTCATCCCATGCATAGACTAGTTTTCTGCTAAAGCAAGCCATCTCTGAAAAACTGCCAAGACATCGGACTTCTACTTTATGGGATAAGCCCATACCTTACTTGAAAAATCATCTATGAAGGTAACAAAATACTTCGGATCACCCAAAGATTGATGGGGCATGGGCCCACAAACATTAGAATGTACCAAAGCCAAGGGCTCACTCATGTGTGGCATACTAGACTTCTTATGGGTAGATCTAGTTTGCCTGCCATAAAGACAATGATCACAAGAATCAAAATGAGAATAGTCAAGGGGTGGTAAGTAGTGCAAACCAAAAATCATTTTCATTCCTTTAATAGAAATATGCCCCAAATGAGCATGCCAAAGAGATACATGAGGTAAAGACCCCATCGACAAAACATGATTAACTGTAGATCCAGAAATAACTAAGGGGTAGAGGCTACAAGCCTTGGCACCTCTCAAAAGCATAAGCTTGCCATGAATAATCTTCCATGCAGAGTCTCCAAAAGATATATGATATCTTACATCATCAAGCTGTCCATAGCAGACATGAGATTGTGTGTCAATGCAGGTACATGTTGTATATCGTGCATAACAAAACTACTGCTAGAAGGAAACTACAGCCTAAACATCACCAATGTCGACAATCTCAAGAGACATGTCATCACCCAAGTACACAAAACCCGAAATAGAACAGTATGAATGGGACCACTCTCAACAAGGTGTTACATGAAAGGATGCACCTGAGTCCAAGATCCAACAATGTGAATACATAGAGTGTATCTCTGTCATTTGCAAATCACTAGATGAAGCTATTACAAGGATATAATCCCCATCACTATCCTCGGCCTGCATAACATTGATCTCTTCAATTTTAACACTTGACTTAGCAGGTACTATGTTGCAATGAGAATACTTTTCCTGCACTTTCTCTTTCCCATTGTCTTTGCACCTTTCATTGCGCAATTCTTGACACTGTGGCCTTATGTGGTCTTTCTTTTCACAATGATGACAAGTCAGATTTGCATTTCTCCCACGAGACTTACTGTGCGACTTGCCACATGACTTGGATCGAGATTTTTGCGAATCCTGTCCATGGCCATTACCACGGTTATTCTTTGCATTTCCATCATGTCGACCTCTAATTGTCAAAGCATGAGACATAGAGAGGCATCCAAATTCTTATAGTTTATCTCTTCTTGCAGAAGAGAGCTCTCAACATTAGATAGCTTTAGAGTAGTCGCAGAAGCACATAAGGCAATGGGAAATACATCCCACAACTCATTAAGAGTTCCAAGCAAGAACAACGGAGTGACATCCTCTTTGAAATCAATGCCCTGTGAAAGCAAGTTCTTAAGAATAGCATTATGAAACTGGCTCAGATTGAGTTGACATGGTCACATTCTCTTTCATGCGGAGATCCATAAGCTGTTGTAGCCAATACATTTGACTTGCAAGACTTTGCTTGCCATAAAAGTTCTTGATCTTATCCCAAAGCTGCCAAGCACTCTATGCTTCCTTAACCACATTATAATGTACTTCTTCAATGAGAGACAAGATGAGGGTAGACTTGCATAACTCATCAAGCTCCATCCATTCGTCATTAGTCATAGTTTCAGGCTGCTCTCCACTCAACCTTATTGTCTTTATCTGCGATTTTTGCACCAATACTTGCCAAAATTGGCTCTTCCAATAGGCATAATTTGTACCATCAAGCTTAGTGACGTTGAAGATAGCATTGTCAGTGGAAGAAGATGCATACTCCAAGATAAAGCAGTGCAGACAACTCAAAATTGCTTGCTGTAAACTGTAGAAAATGACCAAAAAACCACCAAAACCAAGGCAAAATGGTGAGAAACGAGTATTTAATGATGCTACTTATCAAGTACCATCAAAATTACATCAAACCAGGATGATTCAGCATGAAAAATATATGACATTCCTCCGGAGATATATGCTTGCTGTAATTTATGACAACAATATACAATGAGAGCTGTAAGTGTCAAGCAAATAAGCTCAAACAAAGCATGTAAGAGCACCATTGATGGAGTATCCAAGATCAGACATCAGTAAGACATCCAGAGCATATGAGCGGTCAAGTATCCAATGATAACATCCAATGTCATGAAGACAATCCCAATCAATCTTTGACGAGCCAAAGCAAGGCCAAAATAAGCTTCAGAATATCAAAAGTCAAGCCCAAATGAAGCTCCAGTAGCATTCAAGCAATGTAACTAACATGTGTAGGTAACATAAGCATCAAACATGTACCAATGGGTCATACATAGACCGTATAGGTATAACCTTTGTCACAAAGCATGCCAGTGTAGACCAATGTCAAGTAAATGCCAACCAATACAGAGCTCAAACAAGGCTCAAAATACATTTCGGAACCATCCAAAGCATTTGCCAACCTTCATTTGCATCCCAATAGTCATATGAAACACCCGAGAAGCACGTGTGACCAATAGGCAAAGCATAAAGTGAGTAAATAAGCTTCAACCCTAGAGTATATAGTAGTGATTTACTATGTAAAATAGATTATTTTAGGCCACTAAATCAGCTCCAAATGATGACCAATAAATAGGCATACATTTCCTTAACATTTAGGGACCATTCGGGACCACCAACTAGGCATCAAATGGCCAATGGTATCCAAGCATAAACATAAAGTGTTGATGTAACACTATTTGTGGCTGCCTATGGACTATGGAAAAAAATCCTAGACTAAGGTCAATCAGTCCACAAATCAATGCCAATGATAAACCACCAATGCTGAGCATGAAGGGGGTGTTCCCAAGTGCCAAATGAAGTGTTTTCAAGCTGCCAATGAGTGCCAAGGGAGGGATGAAGTAAAAAATGAATTTTTTGCAAGTCTTCAAGTTGGCCCACATAAGGCTGATATTTCTGGGTATGTTGCTGGTCCACGTGGCATTAATGGGGTGAAAGGGGGTCTCAAATAGGGCCTAAAGAAGGCCTACACAAAGCCTTGTCAAGCCTAATCAGGAAGGAGCCAAGATATGAAATGGGGGAGATCTAATGGTTGGAGCTATGGTTTCCCCTTCCTGCTATTCCCTGAAAACTAAAATAAACATTTAAAAGAATGCTTCAATATACCTGAAGGAATGTCCTGAGGGTGCCCAAAGGGGCCGCAGGAAGCCGGGGAGCTTGAAGGAGTTGGATATGGCTACCAAGAGTGAAAACCAACGGTGTAGGGATTCAAATGAATGCTAAAGGAGTCACAAACCAAGATCAAATGCTCAAGCAACCATGCTCTGATACCAGTTGAAAGGTGAGAAGGATTGAAGCTTGCACGGGAGAGCTATGGCGGGAGAGCAAGAGCGAGAGAGAGAGACTCACAATGTGGGAACTCCAACAATCACAATGTGTGACTAGCCTTTCCTTTATTCATCTGTCACTAAAAGAATAAAGACTAAAGTGATGGTGATGGGCACTCACTGCCTGTAGTAGTGTGCAGGTGTGGGTACTGTCAGTGTAGTAATACATGGGCAGCTAGGCAGAGGCACCTTTACCCCCAACACCATGTGTCTATTTGGTGTAGGTGTGGTTAATGGGGTTTGTTTTAATGCTATGCTAGATAGATTTAGTGAAACCTGGATGGAGCCTCTTACCATACACAAGGTTCTTGTGGCCAAGTCCAAGTGATGTTCTTCCTTTTATGATGACTTTCCTTATATGTGTTTATGTACTTGTGGGAAATTTTTCCTTTTGTTAGGGACCGGCAAGCAAGGCATGAAGTCCTAGGGTTAGGTATATCTGGGGGAGGTTGGAGGAGTTATCTACCTCTTGTAAGGACATTTTCAGGCATTGAAAGACCTATTTTTAGATGGCAATCCTAGTGACCCTGTTCTATTAGCCTCCTAGGGAGCTATTCTAGCAGTCCCTCCTAGTGTGAGGTAGTTAGAAAAGCTTGCCAAAGTAAAAAGAAGAGAAAATTTTATATATACTTGAAATATAAAAATACAAAGGTATGTAAAAAGGGGTTCTAACCCCTAAAACAGAAAAAAAAAAAGAAGACCAAATTTAAGAGCAAATGTTTATCACCTTGCAAAGGCTTGGTAGGTTCCTAGGGACAAGTTCCAGGGCCGATGCCTTGTCTTCCTAGGGATGGCCTCTAGCTTGGGAAAAAGAAATACTAAGGAAGGTTGGAGCAAAATAATATGCTCAACTCCCTCCTTCTTACATGTCCAAGTATGGAAACCTTGAAAAAAAGATGTGCTGACCATGATATAGGAGTCCTTGTCTAGTAGGAGTTCTTGGTCCAGTTGTCCTATGTTGGGTCCATAGTTTAGGCCACCACCTAGGATGACTTCTTTGATGGTTTTTTTAGCCAATCTATGTTAAACCACTTGGTTAGAAACTTGCTCAAGATTTTTGTCAGATTATACTGGGCCTATCCCTTGAGGATTTTCATGTTCCAATCTTGTTAGGGGGTAGGGTGAGAGATGTGCTTGTACTTTGTTAAGCATTCTGTTTTGTGAAAACTTTATGCTTTTTATGGTTGTTGTTTGTACGGATCGATTTGTGGATTCGACGGACTGAGTCGCCCTATCCCATCATTGCCAATGAGAGCGGATTTTTAGGGCCCGTTCTAGAAGAGGAAAAGTGGCATGGGAGGCGTAAAAGACTAATTTTTCATGCAAAATGAAATGGTTGCGGATCAATGAGCTGGAGTTTTCCTAGATAGAGTTTGATGCTAAGAACGCAACGCAAGTCTTGATTTGTCAATCGGAGTCCATTTAACCCCCCAATAAAAATATTTGCAAGGTTTCGCATTATAAAACAGCCTCGGGGAGCCAAAAAGTGTGTGATAGAGGCTAGGTTGATAGATTTTGACGCTACGAAGCCAGTCCTCTAGTGTGTTCATGAATTAGAGTTCATTTGGCCTCTGTTCGGCCAAAATCCACTTGCGTGCAATGTGAAAACTCCAAAATTAAACTAGATCTTTTAAGTCACTAAGCTTAATAGCCTAATTAAGAGGCAATAACCCAAAAAACTGAATCATGGGAGGGGGCGCCATGTTTTCGATGCCCCATTTTTTAATCCAAAAATGGCATTTTGTGCTTGTTGGCATCAGGGGGAGGCAAGAGGGCAACAAGATGAAGAATTTTCTCGCCATCCATCGCTTCAATAAGATAAGAAAATGATGCAATAAATGAAGAGATCAATTTTTAGTATTTCTCTCTCCTCTCTCCTCTATGTGTTTCCGTGGTTGATTCTATGAGAGAAGGGGGTGGGATTGAGATGAGAGATTTTGATTGTGGGATGATGCTAGAGCATAAAGGAGTGTAGATCGAGGTTGGAAGGATCATTAGTGGTTGTTGGAAAGTATCAATGGGCCTCCAATCATGAGATACATACAACATAAAGCGCGGTTTTATGAGTAAGTCGTAAACTTAATCGTTTAATGATAAATTTTGGTTAAAATGGTTGTATTTGGTTTTTAATGCTGTGATCTATTAGAAATGTTTAAAAAATCAAGAAAAATCAGTCATCTAATAATTTCTTTATAAACATGCCATAGCATTGCAGTTTTAAGAAAAATCATGCATTTTTGGAGATTTATTGTGTGTATGGTGTTCATATAGGATGAAATGTGATAGAAAAATATTTCTCAATAAGGTCAATCAGTCTAAATCAGTAAATAAAAAATATTTAAATTTATCAATAAATAAATAACAAAAATAGAGAAAAATAAAAATAAGGATTTTTTGTATTCGAAAAATAGAAAAAAATAACATCTGTGTTTGTGAGTGTATGATAAGGCTGAAGCATGAGGTTTAGCCTCAACTCAGCCCTATCTTTATGTTAAAGTGGGTATTTACTACTTTTATGAAGGACAAATACATTTAATAATGCGATCTAAACCTATCGTCAAATGCACAAACTTAAGCCTTAGGGAGAAGGGGGTGTTAAGGACTTGTAATATGCTAAATTTTGATGTTTTTCTGATGCATGGCATATAGGACACATTTGGTTTAAAATTAAGAGGATCTAATAGCACAAGCATGCTTGGTGCTGGCCCTTGGCAATGTAGCAATCTCATTTAGAGTAAAGGCATGAAAAGAACAGTTTTTGCATCTTCACAGTGCTGGTTGTTGATGTAAAAAATATTTGAGCACTATAAATCATACACAATTGCATTGCATGCAATACATGGTATCATCCTGGATGCACAACAATTGTTTTCATGAGCAATGACCTACAATATCAAGGAGGTGAGGTACCCTAAGCTATAGGTTAGTGGTTTATTTCCTTTGGGGAATATTAATTAAGGAATATTATATTTCTTGAAACAATTTATTAAAAGAGTGGAGCATGTATTGCATGTGGTCCCGCTCACCAATTAGGCAAAGGGCCCCTCACATTGTCTATGCTTACATGGTGTATTACACTGATATGTGTGTTGAGATATCGAGCTCCACTCGTGATATGCCAGGGTGACTATTGTGCATTTATGTCACCGACGTGTCAGTTGTGCAGATGCGGTTGGTACACCGCTCATGAATAATAGCTAGATGATGGCTATCCTTATCTACTCTAGTTCGTGGCTCAATTAGTATGCCACCTTAGTTAGTTGAGTTTGGTTTGAGACCCATATATAAGGTTCTTCTATTTCTATGTACTAGAGTTCTTTTTGGCTTACACAAACTAAGAAGAGGAAAACAGTTTTTAGCCTCCACCCTTGTGTGTATTCCCCCATTGTGCAAGCAAGAAAGCTACAAGTGAGACTCCTTCCTTCTCTCCCACAATCTTGACATGGTATCAGAGCCTTGTTCATGGTAAGGAGCTCAAGAAAGCAAGCCAAGGTCGCGGTGTTCTGGTAAGAGGAGCAGTGTTGCTTTCATTTTCTATTTTGGGAGCAGATCTTTGCAAGTAGCATAGCCGGAAATTGCAAGAGTGCATTGTCTCAGGTTGAGACGCCCTTCGCGGTGAAGCAAGAGGGCAGTATTTGCTGCGGGTGAAGGCTTTAGCCCCTGTTGACCCTGTTTTTTTTATTTGAGGCCATTTCAAGGCCTGTTTTGGAGGAGGAAGTTTTCTGCACGCACTTAGGAAAAGGCCCTGTTTTATGCTGTGCGACCACTATTCTACAGGTCGGTGAAAAATTACTGTAGAAATTGCATCATATGCTTGTGCGCAAAGACATTGGGAGTTTCAGAATCATCCTTGGTTCCTGTTTATGCAAATCGTCACTAGGAAGTGACTGTGTGGTCAAATACTACTTTCGCCAGTTTTGTAGATTTGCCCTTGTGAGGGTGAAGCTGTGTTTTTTGCAGTGACAGAATTTTTTGCAGTGTTCTGTAATGGCGTCTGATTCTCTTTCACAAATTGTAACTGAAAAGCTTGACAAGAATAGTTTCCAGGCATGGAAGTTTAGAATGACGAATTTCCTTATGGGAAAAGGATATTGGGAATTTTTTGCAGGAAATGAAGAAGAACCAGTTCTTCCTGATGTTCCCAATCAACAGCAAATGCAGGCATTTAAAGCATGGCATGAGAGAGCCAAGAAAGTTATGTACTGGCTGCCTATCAGTATTTCAGACTCTATGATTGTGCATATTTAGGATGCAAGTATGCCAAAGGAGGCACGGGATACTTTGTCAAAAATGTATAGCACAAATACGCAAGCCAGGAAAATGCAGCTCAAGCAAGAGTTGCATAATGTGCAAAGAGAAAGTATGAGCATCAATGACTACCACATGAAAGTGAAGAAGATTGCAGATGCACTTGCTTCCATTGGGTCGCCAGTGGAAGATGATGATTTAGTTTCTGTGACATTGAATGATCTAGGAAAGGATTATGCACAGTTTCGGACATCCATTTCAGTTTGTGAAAGATTTCCTGATTTTGAGGAGTTAATTGCTTTTCTAATTTCTGAGGAACAGAGAAATGGTGGTGCATCTTCTTCAGGAGGAACTTCAAAAGAAGTTGTCTTCTACTCAAATGCTGGAAGAGGTAGAGGCAGAGGTAGAGGAGGCCGATCTAGAGGCCGTGGTAGAAATCAGAATATGCAGCAAACTCAAGAAAACCAGTCCTATGGAGGAGGACGTGGTAACTCTAGAGGCAGGGGGATCCAAAGAGGTCGTGGTGAATGGCAAAGAGGCCAAAATGCAAACAGCAATGTTGAATGCTACTACTGTGGTAAAATGGGTCATATGGCTAAAGATTGCTATAAAAAGCAGAATGACATCATGAATGGGAAATTGCAACAAGGGAATTATGCATCTTCTAGTAGACAGGGTGATGACAGAAATGAGCATTTGTTTATGGTGCAGCACATGAACAATTCTGTGACAAGTGCAGAAGAAAGCAACGATGTGTGGTATGTTGACTCATGTGCATCAAACCACATGATAAGTCATGCAGAATGGATGGAGGATGCAAGGAAAATGGAAAAACTAGGATTTGTGGAGACTGGTGATGATACTGCACATCCTATTGTGCAGATTGGAAAAATTCCTTTGTCTATGCAGGATGGGAAAAAGAAATACATGTCCGATGTATTTCATGTCCCGAATATCACTAAGAATCTGGTTTCTGTTGGTCAAATGGTTGAGCAGGGCTTGCAGGTAAGATTTAATCCTCATGGATGCTTTGTTGAGGATATGAAAAATAAAGGTCGCTTGATAGAAAAAGGAAATAAGAAGGGCAGAATGTTTACATTGGATGTAGACATGCCTGAATTGAGTGCAGCAATGTTTGCACATGGGACCGGTGTGGTTGCAGATATTGATATCTGGCATAAACACATTGGTCATGTTAATGTACAGCGACTTAAATCAATGCAAGCCCAAAACATTGTTGCAGGATTGCCTAAATTCAAGGTTGCAAAAATGCATAAGGTATGTGAAGCTTGTCAGTTTGGAAAACAGGCAAGGAAACCATTTCCTAGACATGTTCAAGAGAGTAAGAAGCCATTGGAATTAATCCACTCTGATGTGTGGACTACTAAAGGTGCATCTTTTGGAGGCTGTCATTATTTTGTCACTTTTATTGATGACTATAGCAGAAAAGTTTGGGTGTATTTTATGAAAAAGAAAAGTGAAGTTTTTGGGCATTTCAAAACTCTTAAAGCTATGGTTGAAAAAGAAACAGGCCTGCAAATAAATGCCTAAGGTCAGATGGAGGGGGAGAGTACCTCTCAAATGAGCTTGCAAGGTTCCTGCAGGAGCATGGCATAAAGCAGCAATATTTATGCAGTCATACCCCACAACAAAATGGAATTGCAGAAAGGAAAAACATGCATATTGGAGAGGTATCTCGTGCCATGCTCAACGAAAAAGACTTGCCAGATTTTTACTGGGCTGAAGCAGTTGCTACAGTAGTCTATATAATGAATAGGACTCCCACTGCAGCAATACATGGGATGACTCCAGAGGAGAGGTATACTGGTAGGAAACCAGATATTTCTCATTTGAAATTTTTTGGTTGCATTGCCTATGTACATGTGCTAGATGAGTTGAGATCCAAGTTGGATCCAAAAGCTGAGAAGTGCATCTTTATTGGTTACTCTCTGCAGCAAAAAGGGTATAGATGCTATGACCCTTCTACTCGTAAGTTTACTGTGAGCAGAGATGTTGTTTTTTATGAGATGAGTAGCTGGTATAAACCAGTAAATGTGATTGATGATGTAGATGCACAAAATGGTAATGCTGCACAGAATTCACAGCAGTAGTCACAAAATATTAGTGGACCTGGAGCGTCCTCTAGTAGTGGTTCACATTCTTCGCCATGGACAGGAAGATTGAGATCAGGAGAATCTTCTCAAAGCAATGCAAATAGTGGTATGCAGGTATCACGAAGAGGAAAAGAGAAGGTTGATCAGCCCATGTTTGATGTGAATGCAGGCCACTCTTATGTGGATGGTGAATCCAGTGGCTCAAAACAAAGCATTGATGATGAGTTGGGTATTCCTTCTATTGTTATACCTGGAGTAAGGAAGACCAGGGATGTTTTAAGAGCACCTGGGAGTGAACCTACTTTGCGCAGGTCTAGAGAGCTAGGTATCCTATGGATAGGCTGAAATATGATACATTTACAGCCATTCACTATGCATATATGGTCAAAGTGATACAGGAACCAGAACCCACTTCTTTTGAGCAAGCCATGGGAAAACAAAAATGGGAGAAAGCCATGGATGAAGAAATGGATGCCTTGGAAGCAAATGCTATATGGGAATTGGTACATTTGCCTAAAGGTAAGAATGCAATTGGCTGTAAGTGGGTTTATAAGGTGAAGCACAATGCAGATGGTTCTGTGAATAGATACAAGGCAAGATTAGTAGTCAAGGGGTATGCACAAAAATATGGCATTGATTATGAAGAAACATTCAATCTGGTTGCAAGGATGGCAACCGTAAGAGAAGTCATTGCTATGACTTCATCAAAGGAATGGTCTTTACATCAGATGGATGTAAAGAATGCCTTCTTGCATGGTGATTTGCAAGAAGAGGTATATATGGAGCAGCCACCAGGTTATGTGCATGCTGTTCATCCTGAGTTTGTTTGCAGGTTGAAGAAAGCATTGCATGGCTTGAAGCAAGCACCTAGAGCATGGTTTGACAAGATAGGACAGTATCTTGTCACTATTGGCTTTCAGATTTCCAAGGCAAATTTCTCACTTTATGTGAGAAAAACAGAGAAAGGTATTATGCTACTTATCATTTATGTTGATGATTTGATTATGACAGGTGACAGTGATGAAGATATCCTTCATGTGAAAATGCTATTGAAGCAGAAGTTTGAGATGAAGGATTTGGGAAAGCTGTGTTATTTCTTGGGCATTGAGGTGATTAGATCACCAAGTGGGATACAGCTCTTATAGAGGCAGTATGGATTGGACATGCTGTCCAAATATGGGATGACAGTCTGTAAGCCTATTTCAGTTCCTTTGGAGCAGTATGTGAAGCTGAGCACAGATGCAAGTGAGCTTTTGGAAGACCCTACTATGTACAAACGCATAGTAGAAAGTTTGATTTATATGACTATTACCAAGCCAGATTTGAGCTATGCTGTTGGATTGGTAAGTCAGTTTATGTAGGCTCCAAGGAAACCGCATTTGGATGCGGCTAGACGCATACTCAGGTATGTGAAGTCCACATTGCAGTATGGACTATTTTATGAGACTGGGGTTCAGATACAGGTGCATGGATACACTGATGCTGATTGGGCTGGTAGTATTTCTCATAGACGTACTAGTGGATATGTGTTCTCTTTTGGGAGTGCTGCAGTCACTTGGAGCAGCAAGAAACAGCCTACAGTTGCCTTGTCGAGCACGGAGGTTGAGTACTGTCAAGATTGTGGGAGAGAAGGAAGGAGTCTCACTTGTAGGTTTCTTGCTTGCACAATGGGGGAATACACACAAAGGTGGAGGCTGAAAACAGTTTTCCTCTTCTTAGTTGTGTAAGCCAAAAGAACTCTCTTACAAAGAAATAGAAGAACCCTATATATGGGTCTCAAACCAAACTCAACTAACTAAGGTGGCATACTGACTGAGCCACGAACTAGAGTAGACAAGGATAGCTGTCATGTATCTATTATTCATGGGCGGTGTACCAACCGCGTCTGCAAACTGACAAGTCGGTGACATAAATACACAATGGTCACCCTGGCGTATCATGAGTGGAGCTCGATATCTCAACACTCCCCCTCGAGCTCAATCCCAATTCCTGCACACCAAGCAGGTCTCTGAACTTGCGCAGCTTCTCTACACCCAATGCCTTCATGAATATGTCAGCTACCTGATCCTCTGTGTGCTGACATAAACTAGATCAATAAGACCTAGTAAAACCCTCTCTCGCACATAGTGATAATGCACCTCAATGTGCTTTGTTCTAGCATGATAAACTGGGTTATTTGCTAAGTGTATACTACCCATGTTGTCACAATAAATGACAACTGGCCCATATGTACTGATGCATATCATAAAGTAGCTTATGCAACCAAGCTACCTCACATGCAGCCATTGCTGCACCCCTGTACTCAGCCTTTGTGCTCGACAAGGCAACTGTAGGCTGTTTCTTGCTGCTCCAAGTGACTGCAGCACTCCCAAAAGAGAACACATATCCACTGGTAGATCCTCTATCAGAAATACTACCAGCCCAATCAGCATCAATGTATCCATGCAACTGTATCTGAACCCCAGTCTCATAAAATAGTCCATACTGCAATGTGGACTTCACATACCTGAGTATGCGTCTAGCCGCATCCAAATGTGGTTTCCTTGGAGCCTGCATAACTTGACTTACCAATCCAACAACATAGCTCAAATCTGGACTGGTAATAGTCATATAAATCAAACTTCCTACTATGTGTTTGTACATAGTAGGGTCATCTAGAAGCTCACCTGCATCTGTGCTCAGCTTCACATTCTGCTCCAAAGGAACTGAAATAGGCTTACAGCCTGTCATCCCATATTTGGACAGCATGTCCAATCCATACTGCCTCTGCAAGATCTGTATCCCACTTGGTGATCTAATCACCTCAATGCCCAATAAATAACGCAGCTCTCCCAAATCCTTCATCTCAAACTTTTGCTTCAATAGCATTTTCACATGAAGGATATCTTCATCACTGTCACTTGTCATAATCAAATCATCAACATAAATGACAAGTAGCATAAAATACATTTCTCTATTTTTCTCACATAAAGTGAGAAATCTGCCTTGGAAATCTGAAAGCCAATAGTGACAAGATACTGTCCTATCTTGTCAGACCATGCTCCAGGTGCTTGCTTCAAGCCATACAAGGCTTCCTTCAACCTGCAAACAAACTCAGGATAAACAGCATGCACATAACCTGGTGGCTGCTCCATATAGAACTCTTCTTGCAAATCACCATGCAAGAAGGCATTCTTTACATCCATCTGATGTAAAGACCATCCCTTTGATGCAGCCATAGTAATGATTGCTCTTACGGTTGCCATCCTTGCAACCGGACTGAATGTTTCTTCATAGTCAATGCCATATGTTTGTGCATACCCCTTGACTACTAATCTTGCCTTGTATCTGTTCACAGAACCATCTGCATTGTGCTTCACCTTATAAACCCACTTACAGCCAATTGCATTTTTACCTTTAGGCAAAGGTACCAATTCCCATGTAGCATTTGCTTCCAAGGCATCCATTTCTTCATCCATGGCTTTCTCCCATTTTCCTTTTCCCATGGCTTCCTCAAAAGAAGTGGGTTTTGGTTCCTGTATCACTTTAACCATATATGCATAGTGAATGGCTAAAAATCCATCATATTTCAGCCTATCCACAGGATACCTAGCTCTGGTAGACCTGCGCAAAGTAGGTTCACTCCCAGGTGCTCTCAAAACATCCCTGGTCTTCCTTACTCCAAGTGTAACAATAGAAGGAATACCCAGCTCATCATCAATGCTCTGTTCTGAGCCACTAGATTCACCATCCACATAAGAGTGACCTGCATTCACATCAAACATGGGCTGATCTACCTTCTCTTTTCCTTTTTGTGAAACCTGTATACCACTATCTACATTGTTTTGAGGAGATTCTACCGATCTCAATCTGCCTGTCCATGGTGAAGAATATGAACCACTGCTAGAGGACACTCCAGGTCCACTAATATTTTGTGACTGCTGCTGTAAATTCTGTGCAGCATTACCATTTTGTGCATCTACATCATCAATCACATTTACTGGTTTATACCAGCTGCTCGACTCATCAAAAACAACATCTCTACTCACTGTAAACTTACGAGTAGAAGGGCTATAGCATCTATACCCTTTTTGCTGCAGAGAGTAACCAATAAAGATGCACTTCTCAGCTTTTGGATCCAACTTGGATCTCAGTTCATCTGGCACATGTACATAGGCAATGCAACCAAAAATTTTCAAATGAGAAATATCTGGTTTCCTACCAGTATACCTGTCCTCTAGAGTCATCCCATGTATTGCTGCAGTGGGAGTCCTGTTCATTATATAGACTGCTGTAGCAACTGCTTCAGCCCAGTAAAAATATGGCAAGTCTTTTTCATTGAGAATGGCACGAGATACCTCTCCAATATGCCTGTTTTTCATTTCTGCAATTCCATTTTGTTGTGGGGTATGACTGCATGAATATTGTTGCTTTATGCCATGCTCCTGCAACAAGAACCTTGCAAACTCATTTGAGAGGTACTCTCCCCCTCCATTTGACCTTAGGCATTTTATCTGCATGCCTGTTTCTTTTTCAACCATAGCTTTAAGAGTTTTGAGGTGCCCAAAAACTTCACTTTTCTTTTTCATAAAATACACCCAAACTTTTCTACTATAGTCATAAATAAAAGTAACAAAATAATGACAGCCTCCAAGAGATGCAGCTTTAGTAGTCCACACATCAGAGTGGATTAATTCCAATGGCTTCTCACTCTCTTGAACATGTCTAGGAATAGGTTTCCTTGCCTGTTTTCCAAACTGACAGGCTTCACATACCTTATGTATTTCTGCAACCTTGAATTTGGGCAATCCTCAACAATATTTTGGGCCTACATTGATTTAAGTCGCTGTACATTAACATGACCAATGCGTTTATGCCAGATATCAATATCTGCAACTACACCGGTCCCATGTGTAAACATTGCTGCACTCAATTCAGGCATGTCTGCATCCAATGTAAACATTCTGCCCTTCTTCTTTCCTTTTTCTATTAAGCGACCTTTATTTTTCATATCCTCAACAAAGCATCCATGAGGATTAAATCTTACCTGTAAGCCCTGCTCAACCATTTGACCAACAGAAACCAGATTCTTGGTGATATTCGGGACATGAAATACATCGGATAGGTATTTCTTTTTCCCATCCTGCATAGACAAAGAAATTTTTCCAATCTGCACAATAGGATGTGCAGTATCATCACCAGTCTCCAAAAATCCTGGTTTTTCCATTTTTCTTGCATCCTCCATCCATTCTGCATGACATGTCATGTGGTTTGATGCACCTGAGTCAACATACCATACATCATTGCTTTCTTCTGCACTTGTCACAGAATTGTTCATGTGCTGCACCATAAACAAGTGCTCATTTCTGTCATTACCCTGTCTACTAGAAGATGCATAATTCCCTTGTTGCAATTTCCCATTCATGATGTCATTCTGCTTTTTATAGCAGTCTTTAGCCATATGACCCATTTTACCACAGTAGTAGCATTCAACATTGCTGTTTGCATTTTGGCCTCTTTGGATACCCCTGCCTCTAGAGTTACCACGTCCTCCTCTATAGGACTGGTTTTCTTGAGTTTGCTGCATATTCTGATTTCAACCACGGCCTCTAGATCGGCCTCCTCTACCTTTGCCTCTACCTCTTCCAGCATTTGAGTAGAAGACAGCTTCTTTTGAAGTTCCTCCTGAAGAAGATGCACCACCATTTCTTTGCTCCTCAGAAATTAGAAGAGCAATCAACTCCTCAAAATCAGGAAATCTTTCACGAACGGAAATGGATGTTTGGAACTGTGCATAATCCTTTCCTAGACCATTCAAGGTCACTGATACTAAATCATCATCTTCCACTGGCGACCCAATGGAAGCAAGTGCATCTACAATCTTCTTCACCTTCATGTGGTAGTCATTGATGCTCATACTTTCTCTTTGCACATTGTGCAACTCTTGCTTGAGCTGCATTTTCCTGGCTTGCGTATTTGTGCTATACATTTTTGACAAAGTATCCCATGCCTCCTTTGGCGTACTTGCATCTTGAATATGCAAAATCATAGAGTCTGAAATGCTGATAGACAGCTAGTACATAACTTTCCTAGCTCTCTCATGCCATGCTTTAAATGCCTGCATTTGTTGTTGATTGGAAACATCAGGAAAAACTGGTTCTTCTTCGTTTCCTGCAACAAATTTCCAATATCCTTTTCCCATAAGGAAATTCGTCATTCTAAACTTCCATGCTTGGAAGTTGTTCTTGTCAAGCTTTTCAGTGACAATCTGTGAGAGAGAATCAGACGCCATTACAGAACACTGCAAAAAATTCTGTCACTGCAAAGAACACAGCTTCAGCCTCACAAAGGCAAATCTGCAAAACTGACGAAAGTGGTATTTGACCACACACTCACTTCCTAGTGACGATTTTGCATCAAGAGGCAACAAGGATGATTCTGTAACTCCTAATGTCTCTGCGCACAAGCATACGATGCAATTTCTACAGTAACTTTTTACCGACCTGTAGAACAGTGGCTGCACAGCATAAAACTAGGCCTTTTCTTGAGTGCGTGCAGAAAACTTCCGCCTCCAAAACAGACCCCGAAATGGCCTCAAATAAAAAAAACAGGGTCGCCAAGGGCTAAAGCCTTTTCCCACAGCATATAATGTTGAGATATCGAGCTCCACTCGTGATATGCCAGGGTGACCGTTGTGCATTTATGTCACCGACGTGTTAGTTGCAGATGCGGTTGGTACACCGCCCATGAATAATAGCTAGATGACAACTATCCTTATCTACTCTAGTTCGTGGCTCAGTTAGTATGCCACCTTAGTTAGTTGAGTTTGATTTGAGACCCATATATAGGGTTCTTCTATTTCTATGTAATAGAGTTCTTTTGGCTTACACAACTAAGAAGAGGAAAACTGTTTTCAGCCTCCGTCTCTGTGTGTATTCCCCCATTGTGCAAGCAAGAAAGCTTCAAGTGACACTCCTTCCTTCTCTCCCACAATATTGACATGGTATCAGAGCCTTGTTCGTGGTCAGGAGCTCAAGAAAGCAAGCCAAGGTCGCGGTGTTATGGTAAGAGGAGCAGTGTTGCTTTCATTTTCTGTTTTGGGAGCAGATCTCTACAGGTAGCACAGCCGGAAAGTGCAGGAGTGCATTGTCTCAGGTTGAGACGCCCTTCGCGGTGAAGCAAGAGGGCAGCATATGCTGCAGAAGAGGGCTTTAGCCCATGGCGACCTTGTTTTTTTTATTTGAGGCCATTTCAGGGCCTGTTTTGGAGGGGGAAGTTTTCTACACGCACTCAGGAAAAGGTCCAGTTTTATGCTGCGTGACTACTGTTCTACAGGTCGGTGAAAAGTTATTGTAGAAATTGCATCGTATGCTTGTGTGCAGAGACATTGGGAGTTACAGAATCATCCTTGTTGCCTGTTGATGCAAAATCGTCACTAGAAAGTGACTGTGTGGTCAAATACCACTTTCACCAGTTTTGCAGACTAGCCCTTGTGAGGCTGAAGTTGTGTTCTTTGCAGTGACAGAACTTTTTGCAGTGTTCTGTAATGGCGTCTGATTCTCTCTCACAGATTGTCACTGAAAAGCTTGACAAGAACAACTTCCAAGCATGGAAGTTTAGAATGACGAATTTCCTTATGGGAAAAGGATATTGGGAATTTGTTGCAGGAAATGAAGAAGAACCAGTTCTTCCTGATGTTCCCAATCAACAGCAAATGCAGGCATTGAAAGCATGGAATGAGAGAGCCAGGAAAGTTATGTACTGGCTGTCTATCAGTATTTCAGACTCTATGATTGTGCATATTCAGGATGCAAGTACGCCAAAGGAGGCATGGGATACTTTGTAAAAAATGTACAGCACAAATACTCAAGCCAGGAAAATGCAACTCAAGCAAGAGTTGCATAATGTGCAAAGAGAAAATATGAGCATCAATGACTACCACATGAAGGTGAAGAAGATTGCAGATGCACTTGCTTCCATTGGGTCGCCAGTGGAAGATGATGATTTAGTTTCTGTGACCTTGAATGGTCTAGGAAAGGATTATGCACAGTTTCGAACATCCATTTCCGTCCGTGAAAGATTTCCTGATTTTGAGGAGTTGATTGCTCTTCTAATTTCTGAGGAGCAGAGAAATGGTGGTGCATCTTCTTCAGGAGGAACTTCAAAAGAAGCTGTCTTCTACTCAAATGCTGGAAGAGGTAGAGGGAGAGGTAGAGGAGGTCGATATGGAGGCCGTGGTAGAAATCAGAATATGCAGCAAACTCAAGAAAACCAGTCCTATGGAGGACGACGTGGTAACTCTAGAGGCAAGGGGAGCCAAAGAGGTCATGGTGGATGGCAAAGAGGCCAAAATACAAACAGTAATGTTGAATGCTACTATTGTGGTAAAATGGGTCATATGGCTAAAGACTACTATAAAAAGCAGAATGACACATGAATGGAAAACTGCAACAAGGGAATTATGCATCTTCTAGTAGACAGGGTGATGACAGAAATGAGCACTTGTTTATGGTACAGCACATGAACAATTCTATGACAAGTGCAGAAGAAAGCAATGATGTATGGTATGTTGACTCAGGTGCATCAAACCACATGACAGGTCATGCAGAATGGATGGAGGATGCAAGAAAAATGGAAAAACCAGGATTTGTGGAGACTGGTGATGATACTGCACATCCTATTGTGTAGATTGGAAAAATTCATTTGTCTATGCAGGATGGGAAAAAGAAATACCTATCCGATGTATTTCATGTCCCTGTATGGCTTGAAGCAAGCACCTAGAGCATGGTCTGACAAGATATGACAGTATCTTGTCACTATTGGCTTTCAGATTTCCAAGGCAGATTTCTCACTTTATGTGAGAAAAACAGAGAAAGGTATCATGCTACTTGTCATTTATGTTGATGATTTGATTATGACAGGTGTCAGTGATGAAGATATCCTTCATGTGAAAATGCTATTGAAGCAGAAGTTTGAGATGAAGGATTTGGGAGAGCTGCGTTATTTCTTGGGCATTGAGGTGATTAGATCACCAAGTGGGATACAGCTCTTGCAGAGGCAGTATGGATTGGACATGCTGTCCAAATATGGGATGACAGGCTGTAAGCCTATTTCAGTTCCTTTGGAGCAGAATGTGAAGCTGAGCACAGATGCATGTGAGCTTCTAGAAGACCCTACTATGTACAGATGCATAGTAGGAAGTTTGATTTATATGACTATTACCAGGCCAGATTTGAGCTATGCTGTTGGATTGGTAAGTCAGTTTATGCAGGCTCCAAGGAAACCGCATTTGGATGCGGCTAGACGCATACTCATTTATGTGAAGTCCACATTGCAGTATGGACTATTTTATGAGACTGGGGTTCAGATACAGTTACATGGATACACTGATGCTGATTGGGCTGGTAGTATTTCTGATAGACGATCTACCAGTGGATATGTGTTCTCTTTTGGGAGTGCTGCAGTCACTTGGAGCAGCAAGAAACAGCCTACAGTTGCCTTGTCGAGCACAGAGACTAAGTACAGGGGTGCAGCAATGGCTGCATGTGAGGTAGCTTGGTTGCATAAGCTACTTTATGATATACATCAACCTACAGATGGGCCAGTTGTCATTTATTGTGACAATATGAGTAGTATACACTTGGCAAATAACCCAGTCTATCATGCTAGAACAAAGCACATTGAGGTGCATTATCACTATGTGCGAGAGAGGGTTTTACTAGGTCTTATTGATCTAGTTTATGTCAGTACAGAGGATCAGGTAGCTGACATATTCACGAAGGCATTGAGCGCAGAGAAGCTGCGCAAGTTCAGAGACTTGCTTGGTATGCAGGAATTGGGATTGAGCTCGAGGGGGAGTGTTGAGATATCGAGGTCCACTCGTGATATGCCAGGGTGACCGTTGTGCATTTATGTCACCGACGTGTTAGTTGCAGATGCAGTTGGTACACCGCCCATGAATAATAGCTAGATGATAGCTATCCTTATCTACTCTAGTTCGTGGCTCAGTTAGTATGCCACCTTAGTTAGTTGAGTTTGGTTTGAGACCCATATATAGGGTTCTTCTATTTCTATGTAATAGAGTTCTTTTGGCTTACACAACTAAGAAGAGGAAAACTGTTTTCAGCCTCCATCTCTGTGTGTATTCCCCCATTGTGCAAGCAAAAAAGCTTCAAGTGAGACTCCTTCCTTCTCTCCCACAATCTTGACATATACTGCCCTCTTGCTTCACCGTGAAGGGCGTCTCAACCTGAGACAATGCACTCTTGCAATTTTCGGCTGTGCTACCTGCAGAGATCTGCTCCCAAAACAGAAAATGAAAGCAACACTGCTTCTCTTACTAGAACACCGCGAGCTTGGCTTGCTTTCTTGAGCTCCTTACCACGAACAAGGCTCTGATACCATGTCAAGATTGTGGGAGAGAAGGAAGGAGTCTCACTTGTAGCTTTCTTGCTTGCACAATGGGGGAATACACATAAAGGTGGAGGCTGAAAGCAGTTTTCCTCTTCTTAGTTGTGTAAGCCAAAAGAACTCTCTTACAAAGAAATAGAAGAACCCTATATATGGGTCTCAAACCAAACTCAACTAACTAAGGTGGCATACTAACTGAGCCACGAACTAGAGTAGATAAGGATAGCTATCATGTAGCTATTATTCATGGGTGGTGTACCAACCGCGTCTGCAACTGACAAGTCGGTGACATAAATACACAACGGTTACCCTGGCGTATCACGAGTGGAGCTTGATATCTCAACAAGTATAGGGGTGCAGCAATGGCTGCATGTGAGGTAGCTTGGTTGCATAAGCTACTTTATGATATGCATCAGCCTACAGATGGGCCAGTTGTCATTTATTGTGACAACATGAGTAGTATACACTTGGCAAATAACCCAGTCTATCATGCTAGAACAAAGCACATTGAGGTGCATTATCACTATGTGCAGGAGAGGGTTTTACTAGGTCTTATTGATCTAGTTTATGTCAGCACAGAGGATCAGGTAGCTGACATATTCACGAAGGCATTGGGCGCAGAGAAGTTGCGTAAGTTCAGAGACCTGCTTGGTGTGCAGGAATTGGGATTGAGCTCGAGGGGGAGTGTTGAGATATCGAGCTCCACTCGTGATATGCCAGGGTGACCGTTGTGCATTTATGTCACCGACGTGTCAATTATGCAGATGCGGTTGGTACACCTCTCATGAATAATAGCTAGATGACAGCTATCCTTATCTACTCTAGTTCGTGGCTCAGTTAGTATGCCACCTTAGTTAGTTGAGTTTGGTTTGAGACCCATATATAGGGTTCTTCTATTTCTATGTACTAGAGTTCTTTTTGGCTTACACAAACTAAGAAGAGGAAAACTGTTTTCAGCCTCCACCCTTGTGTGTATTCCCCCATTGTGCAAGCAATAAAGCTACAAGTGAGACTCCTTCCTTCTCTCCCACAATCTTGACAATGTGTAGGGACTCCCTCTGAGGCGTGTGGGAAGGGTTATTCATTGGATTACAATCCATACAAATGTGAAGTTCTACGTCAAAGGATAGGGTAGTGTACCCCTTGGACACTCCAGGCCGTGAGATCAAGAGGTGGTTTCGATGTGTTGTAGAGGCATTGATAGTGCCATAGAGCTAGTGTCAGCCCATAAGTCCCGAGAGTATCTGCATGGGAATGTGTGTAAGGGGGTGTGTGAGTGACTATGTGTGGGGTTAGTGAATGTAGTGGGATAAGAAGTGTACACTTGGGATAAGAGCGAAGGTAGTTGTTGTGAGATATGTGTATGTGGGACTGATGCATGTGCACATGGCCTATATAAGCCCTATCATGCAAATGAGACTCAATCTAAAGTGCTTTCATGAACTCACATATTCCATGTTGTTAATGTGGCTATGTGCTATGACCTTAACCTATGTATGAGCTACCACAAAGTGAGCTTCTACTCTAGTGGAACACACCTAACATATATGTGATTAACTTTGTTGAGTGCAACTAACGTAGGGTATGTTTAACCTATGTAACTAACCTAAGACTTTGTGTGACTAACCTAGTTAAATCTAGTAAATGATGACTAACTTATGTGTGTTTGTGACCAATGTGACTAATCTTATGAGATTGAAACCTATATGACTATCCTATCTTGCTTGACTACATGCCTACATGTGATTGACTTAAGATGGCATGATGAATTGACCGGAGTTTGGATGAACTCAACCATGGACTCAATTCCAAGGTGAGACTTGATCATGGCTACCTAAATTGGCTCGACTATGGGCAGGGATGGGGGACTCAATCACATGGCACTTGACAATGAATAGCTTGGGCTATAACTAAGAGTCTCTTCATCATGCCATGATGCCATCTATAAGGTTGATTCAGTATTATGGCATAATGAGGATGTGTGAAGGTTGATTGGCATGCTTTCATTGGAGAATTGATTTTCGAAGGTCACAAAGATTCTCCTCATCATGCAAGCATGCCCCACCAAATGACAAAAGAGAGGAGTGGGGAGAAGATGCAAGTTCTAGGACTAATGGAGGACGAGTGATTGCACACAAGGAGATGTCATAAAGGGATGCACTTGTATATTTCAAATATCAATATATGTGTATATTTAATAAATGAATGCTATCTCACCCTCTTACACATTGTAAACTATACCGATAGTATGGCAATTTGTTGCCTATGGCATTGTCATTTTCTATAGTAAAAATGGATATGATTAAAAGTTATTGCATGGTGCTATTGTTGCCAATGGTTGTCAACATTGTTGTGGAAATTGAAGAACAAATATAAACTGCACTATTTGCCTCTAGTATCTTGGTAGCTAATGTCTTTTACAACTCATATCTACTAAGATTTAAAAACACCATAATGATTGTGCTTCTATGTTCTTTGTAGTCTATACTCATCTAAGACATCGCTCTCATTTTGTATCTCCCTCATTTAGCTCAATAGACATCCTTTCATTTTGTATCTACCATTGATATGGCATTGGTAGCTTGTTTCTTGTATAAAGAAAGCCTATCTTCAAAGGTTTATTATCAGAACATTCATTGGTCTATAGGCCAAATTTCATTAAGCATGGCCTTTGTATAATCTTTTCTATGAAATTATACACTTCTTGAGGGAATATATTCGATATTTTTCTATGTCTACACACAATAAATAATCTACTTTGAGTATTGAGGTGAGCTATGCATCATTGCTCATTTTGAATTCATTTTTATTTGATTGAAAATTATTTTAACTCAATCTATGTAATGTGCACTGTAGTACAGCTTTGCAAAAGTTCTATTATTAGTTTTCATTTTAGAAATTTCAATAAATAGCAAGTTTCTTCTATAAAATCCAAATATTTATATTGTTTGTTTTAAAGAATACTACAAAATTGCATTATAAAATGTCAATTTGTTTTTTTGAATGCACCCATGCATGAAATTACAATTGCCACCACAAGGACCAATCTTTGCTTCATTCTTGCAATGGGAGAAGTTGATGGATAATCTTCCAAGTATGATTTCATGAGTATAGCTTATATCCCCACGGATCACGCTGTTGATTTTATCAAGGGTGGAAATGAGAGGCTAGATACCCCATAAACTTTCTATTCAGTGGACTAAAAAACACAATGAAGGGTCATTAAAAAACCAAAGCGCAATAGCTTTAAAGAGCTAAAAGTGTAAGAAATTTTACTTTCATGTGATGTCATGGCACAAAAGTATTCATACATTCTTTTCATGGAAATTTTTATTGGATATATTGTAGATATTGATGTGCCTATGGATTGAAGAGCTTGAGGGATGAGCCTTTGGAACCAAGTCTAGTAAACAAAAGGTGTGTTATCTCAAGAAAAAGAGCATGTGGATGTTTACGTTACTTTGTGATGTCATATTTATACATATGGCCACGGATTGCTCGTATCAATTATGTGCAATACTAACACACAAATCATGTTGGAGATATTGGCATGACTCCTTATGTATCACAGATCCACCATAACAAATTAAATTTGCACCATGGCTATGACATGAGATGGAGCATTGGATCTATGAAATGTTACTTAAGGGCTTTGCTCCATAGCAAGTGCTCATGCAACATATTCAAGTGTGAAGGATGGATTTTAGGCCCCGGAACATGCCTAAAAATAGGGGAAAAATATGGAAATGCGGGGGAAAATGCTCAACCACGAAGGCGGCAGCTCGACCTAGGACGATTTTAAGCATTAAGTGCTTGACGGGCGCCCGTGCGACACTCCGTGAATTTTCATAATTTTTCCGTGCGCCTGTGCCAGTCAGTGAAGCTGCAGGCCTGTCCGGGATGTTGAGACGAGCTCATAGGAATTTTCAGATCGAAGTTCCGAGTCCGGGTGCGGAAGATGGCCCGAAACCGGCCGGGGTGCCCAAGAGGGGGTCCAAAATGGAAATTTGAAAAGGTGTGAAGGAGGGGGGGTGACCTTTGGCACCCCCCCCTCAAAAAATCGTGGATATGGAGGGGGGGCGGCGGCTGAAAACAGCCGCCGAAAAAACGCGACCCCCCCCCCCCACAATCGATTGCTGGCTCACAAAGAAGCCATGGTTATGGACCTCCAGGCCTGATGAAGATGATGTGCCGATCAATTCGCCGGTCTCCGCTCCCGCAATGGTGGACTGGTTGAAGAGAGAGAAAACCAGTCTTTCTCTCTCCTCTCTCTCTCTCCTCTTAGCCCCCGTTCGTGCTTGAAGGAATAGGATGAAGATGGACGGCCGGATGGATGCCGATTCTTGACGGGATGAAAGAGCAATGCAAAACCATTGTAGATTGCTGATTCCAAGCAGAATTCATGGCTGGAAATCAATCGTGGGACGTGCCAAATTTAATGAAAAAACCCGCAAGACACGGTAATAATTGTTTTTTCAAGGAAAATGGTCTTTTGATGCAAATTTGGTTGATAAAAATGTGTTCATATGGATTGAGTTTTGAGTATGTCGTGCTTTGAGTTGGTTTCTAGCTGTTCATCATTTAAAAATCAGGAAAACATGTGTGGGATAGCAGAAAATAGGGAACCGAGACACGAAAAACCATAAAAATGAAGGAAAACAAGGGTTTTGGGCATATAAATGGGGAAAACCGTCGATACACATCAACTAATCTTTCAATTTTGTTGCAAATGAACTAAGGGCCACAGCCCACAAACTGGTTTTCATTTTCAGCAATTTAAAAAATACAAGAAAATGAAGAAAATGGGGAAAAATGATAAAAACACCATGAAAAATAGGGGAAAAATACATTTGGGGCTACGAAAAATACAGAAAAATAGGATTTATGTTTGTTGATGTATAGCAAGGTTGGGGCATGAAGTTATGCTTCAGTTCAGCCTTGTTTATATGTTTTGGTGCGTGTTTCATTCCTTTCTCCACATAAAATGACAAGGAAACCCTAAAAGAAATGAATATAATGATGCACTATCAACGGGGAAGGGTAGAGTTGTGGAAAAATGGTTAAATGACACTGAGCATGAGGAATAATTTGCTGATTTTATATGCATTGCAACTAGGACGGAATAATAATGATAAAAATTAAAACCTAGTAGCACGAAGATCACTTCGGTGCTAGGTGTTGCAACGAAGCACAAAGCGGTTAGAAAGAAAAGCATGAAAGAGATGATTTGCACTTGCACGCTGCTGATTTTTAAGATGTTTGAGCACTAGGCATCCACCTCTTTGCATGATCATTTAGAGGAAATTAAAAGTATCAGAGTTAGCTCCTGGATATGCATTGCAATTGTTTTTGGGATATGACCTACGTTGAGAGTGTGAGGTTCCTATGTCGTAGGCTAGTCGTGGGATCATAAAGGGGAAGTCAAGTAAGGACAATGGTACATTCCTGGATACGTTTATTTGGTACCTTGAGTGACGTTTGTGCGAAATGTCTAAATGTTGAGCGGCGCATCGAGGGGCCAATCCCCAAGGTGTAGGAGAGTCGCAGAGGGTTGACGGCATTCAGCCGTAGGAGGAACCCCATGTGTATGTGATTCGAGCCTTTTGGCTATGTGAAAGGGACTCCCTCTGAGGAGTAATATTGGGTTAGGATCAGTTGGACTACAACGTATTACAAACGCAATGTGTAGGAAGGCAGAGATTTTGATAGGCGCTCCTGGCCGCGAGGCCGAGGGGTTGTCTTGTGCATAGTGACGAGGTCCGGCTAGTGCATGAGCCAGTGCCGGCCCGTTTTTAGGTCCATCAGTGGTGCGTCTGCCGGGAGCTGCTTAAAAGTGGCGGTTCTCGAATCCTGGTTGTTTAAGGACCAACTAGCAGTTTATGCCAGAGGATACTGGGCTTGATCCGTTATTTAGTGATAAGCATCGTCTAGCAGAAATCCAGAAGCAAGAAAGAGACGAAAGAGCTAGGCGACGTGCTGAAATTTTTAGGAGATATTCCCCTAAGCGTAGCGGTGCTGAACCCTTACGAGGGAGTGGATCTAGTGGTCTTAGGACCACAAGCAGTAAGTTAGGAGAAGGTGGAAGCTCTAGTGCTCCCCTTCCTGCCATAAGTCAGTCCACGTCAATTGCGGGAGGTGTAACCCCACCGTTCCCTATTCCTAGTGCAAATCCAATCCTCGTCATGGCGCAGCCTATTGCAATTCCAGCAGGAACGACAGATTTGCCGGCTCTAGGTTACCCGCTGCCCATTTTTAATGGGCTAGTTGAGGAAGATGCGGAACTCCACATTAGGGAGTTTCAAAAGCTGATGTTTAACTGTCGCATTCAAGAAGAAGGGCATTTAATGATGTTCTTCAACATGACTCTCAAAGGAAGAGCCGCTATATGGTATCATGGTTTAGAAGCCGGAACCATATTGAACATTGATGCATTTTATGGAGCTTTTCGAAGGGAGTTTGCCCCTGAAAGGGGTGGGCAATATTGGTTGCGTGTACTCAACGTGACCCGCCAAGATCCACACGAGGATATTCGTGCTTATGCGAAGAAGATAAAAGAGGTCTTCCGTAAGTTGGACACCTCTATTCCTATCCCCGCAGCTGCCCAATTGCAATATTTCCTACATGGTTTGGACTTTAATATCCAATTGCAGTTGAGTAGTGTTCCCTTGGGGGATATAGATACTGCCATTACACGAGCACAAGAGGTGGAATCCCGACTACAAGCAGCCTATGCTTCTAGAGGCAATTCGAACATGGGTTTAGTATTGGGAAACAATATGGCAATAGCCAATGGCAGTAGTGGCCAAGGGATAGCGATGGCTAACCCTAATGGGAGAGGGAACATGATGCAGAATGTGCCTTTATTACCAGCTCCCCCTAGCATGTCGATGCCTACGGGCAGTCAAATGGCTCCAAGTGGTGGAGGCCAGGCGGTCAATTCTAATCCCATGCCTGTGGTTCAACAACCAGTGCCTAATCGAATTGTTAGGCCGATGGAGCGACATGGTAATGACCAAGGCTATGAGTCGAGTTCTTCCAATGTTCTTGGCGAGGTTAAGGACATGATGAAGCATTATACCGACATGATTACGGAGCAGTATCGACAAATAGCTGTTGATGTCAACTTCCTTAAAAAACAACAAAATTTGATAGGAAGTAGATACCCGGAGGAGGGTGCACCGTCGAGGTTTAGTTGCAAATGGTGTGGCGGGCAGCACTATCCAAGAAATTGCCCAAATGTTAAGTGCGACATTTGTGGAAAATCCGGCCATCTAGCAGCTACTTGCTGGAGTAAGATCAGTTCCCTCCAGCGGGGTAGTCGGCAACCAGGGCCTGTTAATCATCGTGCCCAAGGAAATGATTCCCAGCCAGAAAATGGGCCTAAACA
Source organism: Lygodium microphyllum (assembly GCF_053477565.2). Lineage (NCBI taxonomy): Eukaryota > Viridiplantae > Streptophyta > Polypodiopsida > Schizaeales > Lygodiaceae > Lygodium > Lygodium microphyllum. The sequence continues at coordinate 81,457,010 of NC_141156.1, forward strand.
AATACTTCAACGACCAAAGACGACGGTGGAAGAACTACCAAGTGGTAGTGGGGTTAGTTTGATTGAGGCTGTACGCGTTAATGATGCTGAAACCTCTAATCTACGAGCTGTCCTTACAAGAGGTAAAAAGGGTAGAGAAGCCGACATGGATAAGCCTGTCGACGGAAACCCTAAACAAGGCGACAAAGGAACGCAAGTTTTGGATCCTGCCCTAGAAGGGGGACCTTTGAAGCCCGTAGAGAGTAAAGCCGATAAGGAAGCACCAAAGAAGAAGGTGAAAGTTAGGAAAGAGGCAATGAAGCCAGTTCAGCGACCTAAAGAGCGGATGGTTTGGCGTGAAAAGCGAGCCCTATCGAACTATCATGAATTCGATTTGGCGGGCTCTCTTTGCGAAGTCAAGCCGGATGTGAACCTTTTGCAGCTTATTAAGCTTTCCCCAGGAGTACGTAAGGAATTTAGAAAGATCCTACGTACCGGGTATATTGTAGAACCTTTGGGTATTGCGCGAGTTGGTGATGACTGGTTCGAGCATGCTGAGAAGCATTGCCCAAGGGTTGCAGCCTATGTCGATGGGATATTAGTAGATTATGCCATTGTCGACACAGGATCATCTGTTAACATTATGAGTTCTGAACTGATGGAAAGGTTGGGCCTTGCGATCCAAAAAGATACCTCCACAATTCTCAGAATGGCAGATGACAGTTTGAGACAGCCGGAAGGCTGCATTACTAAGGTCCATGTCACTGTTGCAAATGTAGAATGCCTGTTGGACTTTAGGGTGATTCGTTTTGCAGGGCGGCCAAGTTACCAAGTATTACTTGGACGACCTTGGATCTTGCAAGCGGATTGCCAAGTGGATATACCCGCCGGTCGATTGTTATTCGGCAGAGGTGCCCAGCGTGTGGTGGTTGATGCTTATCCTGAGTCCCCGCAGAGTGAGAGGGCTCCTCTATCTTCTACAGAATTGGAGACATTAGAAGATTCATCTGTTAGTGAGGCATCATCGAGTGATGAGTCCAAAGAGGGATCCACCACGGAGGACATCTATCAGATCACTTTGAACGAGCCGATAGAGGCCCAAGATCGTATAAGAGATGCAGATGTTATCGAGCTAGACCTTGGTACGCTTGATGATTCGCGGCCAATCAAATTAGGCTCTATGCTCAGCTCAGCAGAAAGGGAGGACTATGTGGCCTTGATCCAGGAATTCCGTGATATCTTTGCCTGGAGTTATGATGAGTTGAGAGGCATCCCTCCCAGTCTTGCTGTTCATACAATTCCGTTGAAAGAGGGTAGTCGTCCTGTACGGCAGAAAGTCAGGCGTATGCCTTTCGAATTAAGGGACGGGTTGTTTGAAGAGTTACAGAAGCTTCGAAAAGCGGGTTTGATTTTCCCTGTACAACACACGGAATGGTGTTCGCCAGTTGTGATTAGAAAGAAGAAGAATAATCAGATCCGTTTATGTGTAGACTTTAGGGAGCTGAATAAGCAGACAGTTAAGGACTACTACCCATTACCATTTATTGACCAGATTTTGGATCAATTAGCGGGTAGGGAGATATATTCGTTTATGGATTGCTTTGCAGGATACAACCAAATGGCAATTGCAGAAGAGGACAAGTTGAAAACAACTTTTATCACTGTATTTGGCACTTTTGCTTACCACGTGATGGCTTTTGGTTTATGCAATGCGCCTGGTTCGTGGCAACGAACAGCCGATAAGACATTCGGTGACATATCCCCTGAAGAGTTGAGGGTGTTTATTGATGACTTAGGGGCCGCCACCGTGAGAGAAAGGCAGTTGATCATTTTGAGAAAATGCTTTGAGCGCTGTAGACAATTTTGCATCGCCCTAAACCCACGGAAGTGTGCTTTTGGAGTACCTTATGGGCTATTGCTGGGCCATGTGGTCAGTTCGGTAGGAATTGCGACAGACCCCGAGAAGGTGAAAGTCATAGTTGCCATGGGTCCACCACGCACTCCGAAAGAAGTTCATAGCTTTCTGTCTTCGGTTGGTTACTACCGTAGATTCATTAACGCCTTAGCAGAAAGAACGTTGCCACTTACAAATTTATTGTCCTTTAGCTGTTCGTTTGTATGGGGTGACCCTTGTAAGGTAGCATTCGAGGATGTGAAACAAGAGCTAGCAAGAGCGCCCGTTTTAAAAGCACCTAAAAGAGGTGAGGCGTTTTATATATTCTCAGCAGCCACCATGTATAGTATCAGCTGCTGTTTAGCCCAAATTTGGGAAGAGAAGTGGTACCACCCGATTGCTTTTGCTAGTCGGAAGCTGGGGGTATCCGAAATCAATTACACCTACATGGAGAAGCTGTGTCTAGCGATGGTCTTTGGGACCAAGAAATTCAGGCATTACATTCTCTATGAGAAAGTCGTGCTTTATACGAAGGCGGAGGGACTTCGACTATTGATGAATAAGTTACAGCCGCCTGATCGTTTAGCGAAGTGGTTAATCACTTTGCAGGAATTTGATTATGAAATCAAGAGTAAGCCACCAAGGTTGCAAGGCATCGTGGAATGTCTAGTGGACTTTGGGGAGCCGAAAGAATTTGTGGCTGAAGGTAGTGACATGGAGATGATATTTAAAATAGATACGGCATCTATTCCCTCCTGGTATGCTGCAATAACGCATTATTTATCAACAGGAGAGGCGGGATCCGAATTATCTAAGGCTGAGAAAAGGAAAATTAAGCAGCAAGCGTTAAAGTTTGCTTTGATCGCAGGTACATTATATCGGCAAGGGGTTGATGATATCTATCGCCGATGTGTGATGCCTGACGAGGTGCCATTCATTTTGGAGGAGTGCCATGATTCTGCTTGCGGTGGCCATTTTGCTGGACGGCTTACAGCACAAAAGGCTTTAAGAGCAGGTTATTGGTGGCCTGCCATCTTCCAGGATTCGTTTGCGTATGTTAAGCGATGCGATATTTGCCAACGACATGATAGTCGAGAGAATAGGAAACGACCACTCACCCCTATTATGGCGATACTTCCATTTGAGAAGTGGGGAATAGACTTTGTGGGTCCTATTACTCCGTCATCGACTACGCAAAAGAGGTACATCATTGTAGCAACTGACTACTTCACAAAGTGGTCAGAAGCACGTGCAACAAGGAAAGATGATGCTAAAGAAACTGCTAGTTTCCTTTTAGAGCAGATAATATGCCGGTTTGGTCCGCCGAAAGAATTAGTGTCGGACCGCGGAACCCATTTCCTGAATAAGGTGATCAAAGGTTTGACAGAGTTGTGGAACATCAAGCATAACAAGACAACCCCATATAATCCGCAAGCCAATGGGCAAGTTGAAAGCACCAACAAGCAGCTTGTGGGCATCCTGTCCAAAACTGTGTCGGAAAAGAAACGGGATTGGGATAAAAAGTTATACGTGGCAGTGTGGGCCTATAATACGACTTTCAAACGAGCCACTGGCCATACCCCGTTCAAGTTAGTATATGGGGAGGAGTGTGTCTTGCCTTTAGAAATTGAGCTGCCGACTATTCGGTTTGCCATCAATCATTCTTTGAGCGATGAAGACGCTCTTTTTGAGCGCTTGACGACACTGGCACATTTAGATGAGCTTAAGCTGCAGAGCTTATTGCACCAAGAAGTGGCGAAGCGCCGAATGAAGCAGCTACACGACCTCAAAGCCAAGAAATACACCTTCAAGAAAGGACAGCTTGTTCTGTATTATGACGCACGACGTGAATTATTCCCAGGCAAGCTAGAACCCAAATGGGATGGGCCTTATAAGATCGTTAGGATAGGAAAGAATAAATCTACAGTGTTGTTAGTTGACCTTGAGGGGATAGAATTTAAAAATAAGGTTAATCTTAACAAGATTAAACCTTATTATTTCTGATTGCACTAATGCTATGACTGCCTTGCAGGTCTAGGCAAGATCGATCAAACATCTGCAAGGAAATCGTGATAGAGGTTGATGGGTCGTCTGATCCCTTATTTAGAACACCCATATTTGGAACAAAGATATCATCAGGGAAAGCTCATTTGGTGGAGCAAAGGATACAAGGTGATTGAGCAAGAAGGCGGGACATTCATTTGGGAAATCAAGGTCTTCTGCCATCACTGCCTACAACTTTTGACGAGCATCCCTGTTGAATTCAATGATGATGGAGGGATGGAGCCTACAGTCCACCCGTTGAAAATGCTGAATTTCGATTACCATAATTACGAGTAGAGTTCTGGATGGCGGGATATGTAAACCCTTTATGGACGTACACCTTGTACTTTGATGGGGCGTCCAGGGGTGCATGCAAAAAAGGAAGTGTAGGAGTTGTCATCCGAGACCCCCGACGACGCATTGTCATGAAGTTAGCTGCTTATCTCGGGGCGAATTTTACCAATAATATGGCAGAATACAAAGCCCTGATTATGGGTTTGAATATTGCAAAGAAGGGTGGTATCCGCCAGTTGTTGGTGAAAGGGGACTCTCAGTTGGTTTTAAATCAACTCAATGGGACGTACATGGTACGGAACCCCATCCTTTGTATGTACCATCATACTGCCATAGCCCTGCTAGACGAATTCGATAGAGTGTCTTTTCAGCTGATTCCACGGAATTGGAATCAGTTTGCCGATTCATTGGCTAATCTTGCGTATGAAGAGGACCTCTTCTTTAATTGTGGCCCTTGTCCCGATATATCTATTGATGGTGAGACAGGACCTGGTCGTTTGTGGGGTATGCTTTCTGAACATGCCCTCTTTGGCAGACGATGGTTGATTTGGGTGATGCAGAGGGTAAGCGAGACTCATCTACCTTTATTATCGGGGACCCATAGACTGATTCGACGCCATGTGATGCGAACACCTCTTGCGATATACGCAGGAGGGATAGGTCATAATTTAATGCACCTAGTTTAGGGCTACGAGCCTTTGTTTCCCTGGGAATGGTATGCTTTGATGTCTATCATGGTTGTTTCCAGGTGGATGTTCTGCATAATATTGGTTTATTTCATTAGGCCAAGAGGGCCGATTCAGTTTTGTAGCAAAGTCATGTCTGATTTCATTAGGCCAAGAGGGCCATTTTCCTGTCTAGTGCGGGTGCGTTTAATTGGGTTTTTGTTGAGTGTTGTGCTGGACAGGTTTCGTGGTTCGTGGAATTTGGTGGAGCCTGGAGGAGCCTTTGCTGCGATGGAAGCTTCTTGTGGCCACTCCAGGTGATATTTCTCCTTTACAAGTACCTTTCTTTCCTGTTATATGTGTATTTGTACTTGTTGAGGGGATACTTTTTGTTGGGGACCGGCGACCAAGGCATAAAGTCCCAAGTTTAGGCTAAGTATGTTTGAGGGAGGTTGGAGTAGTCATTACCTCCTGTAAAGACATTGTTAGACATTAAAAGACCTGTTTGAGAAAGAAGTCCTAGTGACCCTGTTCTGCCAGCCTGCTAGGCAGCCGTTCTAGGCGTTCTTGTTAGTAGTGAGGCAGTTAGAGAAGCCTGCTAGAAGATAATAATAATGATGCCAAGAAATCCTGAACATCCCAAAAGATGAATATCAATACGAAGGTGTGTAAAAAGGGGTTCTAACCCCTATCACAGAAAAGCAAAGAAATAAAAATATATAAGCAGTTGATCATCGCCTTGCGAAGGCCTGGTAGGTTCCTGGGGACGAGTCAGACCCGGGGCCGATACCTTGTCTTCCTAGGGGTGGCTTCTTGCTGGAAAAATAATATCAAAACAAGGAAGGTTGGAGCGAAAATAAAAGTGAGCGTTAGAAAAGGATTAAGTGTCGCCTTGCGAGGGCTTGGTAGGTTCTTGGGTGCCGAGACAGGTCCTGAGACCGATGCCCTGTTCTCCTTGGGTCACTACGCTCAGCTCCCTCCTTTTTACATGCCAAGTATGTTCATCCAATCAAAACCCTCAAAGAAGAGATATACTGAAAGAAAATATCCTTTGCTCAGGCTATAGGAGTCCTCGCCTTGTAGGAGCTCCTAGTTGCGTTGTCTTTAGTTGGTAAGTAGTTCAGACTACCATTTAGGGCAACCTCTTTGACAGTTCTTTTTAGTTTGGCTGTGTTGGAGCAGCTGGTTCGTGACTCACTTCGGATCTTCTATTAGATGATGCTAGGCCTACTCCTTGTGGATGTTATGCCTTGGTTCTGTCAGGGGTAGGGGGAGCATTGTGCTGAGTTTTATGGTGATAATTGTTTTGTATCAGTTTGATGCTTCTTTGGTTGTTTATGTGCAGATATGTTCGTGGGTTCGACGGACTGAGTCGTCCTATCCCGTGGTCGCCAATGAAGGATGGATTTTAGGCCCCGGAACATGCCTAAAAATAGGGGAAAAATATGGAAATGCGGGGGAAAATGCTCAACCACGAAGGCGGCAGCTCGACCTAGGACGATTTTAAGCATTAAGTGCTTGACGGGCGCCCGTGCGACACTCCGTGAATTTTCATAATTTTTCCGTGCGCCTGTGCCAGTCAGTGAAGCTGCAGGCCTGTCCGGGATGTTGAGACGAGCTCATAGGAATTTTCAGATCGAAGTTCCGAGTCCGGGTGCGGAAGATGGCCCGAAACCGGCCGGGGTGCCCAAGAGGGGGTCCAAAATGGAAATTTGAAAAGGTGTGAAGGAGGGGGGGTGACCTTTGGCACCCCCCCCTCAAAAAATCGTGGATATGGAGGGGGGGCGGCGGCTGAAAACAGCCGCCGAAAAAACGCGACCCCCCCCCCCCACAATCGATTGCTGGCTCACAAAGAAGCCATGGTTATGGACCTCCAGGCCTGATGAAGATGATGTGCCGATCAATTCGCCGGTCTCCGCTCCCGCAATGGTGGACTGGTTGAAGAGAGAGAAAACCAGTCTTTCTCTCTCCTCTCTCTCTCTCCTCTTAGCCCCCGTTCGTGCTTGAAGGAATAGGATGAAGATGGACGGCCGGATGGATGCCGATTCTTGACGGGATGAAAGAGCAATGCAAAACCATTGTAGATTGCTGATTCCAAGCAGAATTCATGGCTGGAAATCAATCGTGGGACGTGCCAAATTTAATGAAAAAACCCGCAAGACACGGTAATAATTGTTTTTTCAAGGAAAATGGTCTTTTGATGCAAATTTGGTTGATAAAAATGTGTTCATATGGATTGAGTTTTGAGTATGTCGTGCTTTGAGTTGGTTTCTAGCTGTTCATCATTTAAAAATCAGGAAAACATGTGTGGGATAGCAGAAAATAGGGAACCGAGACACGAAAAACCATAAAAATGAAGGAAAACAAGGGTTTTGGGCATATAAATGGGGAAAACCGTCGATACACATCAACTAATCTTTCAATTTTGTTGCAAATGAACTAAGGGCCACAGCCCACAAACTGGTTTTCATTTTCAGCAATTTAAAAAATACAAGAAAATGAAGAAAATGGGGAAAAATGATAAAAACACCATGAAAAATAGGGGAAAAATACATTTGGGGCTACGAAAAATACAGAAAAATAGGATTTATGTTTGTTGATGTATAGCAAGGTTGGGGCATGAAGTTATGCTTCAGTTCAGCCTTGTTTATATGTTTTGGTGCGTGTTTCATTCCTTTCTCCACATAAAATGACAAGGAAACCCTAAAAGAAATGAATATAATGATGCACTATCAACGGGGAAGGGTAGAGTTGTGGAAAAATGGTTAAATGACACTGAGCATGAGGAATAATTTGCTGATTTTATATGCATTGCAACTAGGACGGAATAATAATGATAAAAATTAAAACCTAGTAGCACGAAGATCACTTCGGTGCTAGGTGTTGCAACGAAGCACAAAGCGGTTAGAAAGAAAAGCATGAAAGAGATGATTTGCACTTGCACGCTGCTGATTTTTAAGATGTTTGAGCACTAGGCATCCACCTCTTTGCATGATCATTTAGAGGAAATTAAAAGTATCAGAGTTAGCTCCTGGATATGCATTGCAATTGTTTTTGGGATATGACCTACGTTGAGAGTGTGAGGTTCCTATGTCGTAGGCTAGTCGTGGGATCATAAAGGGGAAGTCAAGTAAGGACAATGGTACATTCCTGGATACGTTTATTTGGTACCTTGAGTGACGTTTGTGCGAAATGTCTAAATGTTGAGCGGCGCATCGAGGGGCCAATCCCCAAGGTGTAGGAGAGTCGCAGAGGGTTGACGGCATTCAGCCGTAGGAGGAACCCCATGTGTATGTGATTCGAGCCTTTTGGCTATGTGAAAGGGACTCCCTCTGAGGAGTAATATTGGGTTAGGATCAGTTGGACTACAACGTATTACAAACGCAATGTGTAGGAAGGCAGAGATTTTGATAGGCGCTCCTGGCCGCGAGGCCGAGGGGTTGTCTTGTGCATAGTGACGAGGTCCGGCTAGTGCATGAGCCAGTGCCGGCCCGTTTTTAGGTCCATCAAAGTGATTCAAGAAAATGTTGTTGTAGGTATGTTCCAAGCTATAAGAGACACCTTCTTGACACTTTATGACGTACTAAATGTCTACAAGAAGCTAGAAGTGTTATCTCTAAATATTGTTTTAGATGATGCCAAAAGCGTCCATAATTCAGCTTTAGCCACAATCCTAGTAGTACCTTCTTCTATCAACCTTATGGTAATGGAGATAAAACCCTTTGATATTGGGCATCCAAATGACATGGCAACTTCAAATGCTTGGTAAGTATGCACATGATAGCTTATTAGAAATGGATGAGGCCTTTAGTACTAATAAATATAAGGAGCTACATTTCTTATTCTTTATTGGCTTAAATTTTGTAATTATGTTATCCATATGTGTCTTGATTTTTATGCTTTTTTATATAGTTCCATTTGTATGCAATTCTTGTATTTGATCACTTTCACAATGAAGTGCCCATGGTGTGGACCATTATCCTCTTCTTGTGACACACCAATTACATCATGGCTAGCTACATTAAGAAATTGAGTATTGAACTAAAACAAGTCATGGGAAACAAATGCATTTATGGTGGATGATGCTCCAAAAGAAATTAATGCCATTTAGTATGGTTTTCTAAACATATATTCTTTATCTTTTATTGCCATGCTTTATGCCATGACCAACCATAAAATGGTTTGTCTGTTTGTATTTTCAATGAGGTTTTTGGTGCTCCGATTTATCTATGTATATGGTATGTAAGAAGGTGTAGGCTAAAAAACCTTGTGCAGCATGTGGGAGCTTTCACTCAACCGCCAAGACCCACGGACCGCTTATTGTTCAAGCGTTCCAAGCCAAGCACTAATGGCTACCTCTCACATAGCCGACGCGCCATCCATATCTACGGGTGTAGTGAGCTTACCTCCATGCCGATTGAGTTACCTCCTCTCTCGCGCACTCCAGTAGCTCCACGATCCAAGTGCAAGCTTCAAGCAAGCTCCATCCCCAAGCCCCACGCTCCAAGCTCCATTGCCACGAGCAAGAGAAGAGAAGAGAAGAGAAGACAAGAAGAGAGGAGAAGATGGAGAGCTTCTCCTCCCCGGTCCCTCACCCTCACACACTCACTCCCTCACACTCTCACACTCCCTCTCTCAAGCACAAGCTCAAGCAAGCAAGAAGAAGAAGAAGAAGAAGAAGAGGAGAGCTACTTTTGGCCACACACAAGAATGAGCTTTTCATTCACTTTTCAACTTTATATACAAAACCCTAAATCCCTTTTGGGTAGTCATCCCCTTTTCCCCTTTTTTACATGGCCTAGGCCCTTTTTCCCATTGTCCTTCTATCTTCCTAGCTTCCTTTCCATCGCCCGTCTACATTTACAAATTGCACGGGTGAGAGCCCGCCGGCGCTCCTTGAATTAAACCATGATGCGCTTGTGCTCTTTTACAAAAGCTTGACTTTCGCTTTTCCTTGTGCGCCTTTCTTCCTTATTTAGGACTCTTCTCCTTATGCGTCATTGTCTTCCGTTTCTCTTTGCCTTGGCCTTTGTCTTTGTCTTCTGCTTTAGCTTTTCTGGATTTTCCAACTTCGTTCCTTTGAGGGTTAACACAGCACAAGGTCAATGATTTTCAAGTTCATGATGACATGTTCATATGAGAATGCCAAGATAGATGAGGCTCATAGTCTACTCTTAGAGCTTTATGAGAAATACAAAGAGCAAGCATCGTTCATCAAGTACTTCAAGGACACATGGTCCTCTTCTATAGGTAACCCTATATATAGTATTATGCTTACAAAATTATAAATTTATCAAACTACTAAAGTGATATATGATAGTTCAATTACATTATACATTTCATGATTTCACTCTTGATACATAGGGATGTGGATGCATGCTACAAGAATGCTTCCTCATGCAACCCAAGAAACAAATGGTAGCATTGAGTCTTACCACTAGGTCTTGAAGAGTTGCCTTCTTAGCGAGCAACATAGCTTACATGGTTAGCACATTGACTGGTTAATTCAAAACTTGGTGTGCTTTGTTATGCATACTCTTAGCATCAATATATGCTAAAAGACATTGGTTTGGAAAAGAAGTTTAATGTTCTTAAGGTTGTTGAAAACTCCATTCAAAGAGAAAAAGAAATACCTAATTCTCATGTGAAGTATAGGAGTCAAAATTTAGTACAAAATTGCACAAGAGATGGCCATTGGTACTATGTTTGAAATTTTCATTGTTGTTGGGCATGTTGTACTTGTGATTGGTCACATATAGGGAATATATGTAAACATCAAACCAAGGTTCTTATGCTGAATGGAGACCATTGTAGGAAAGTCCATGGAACTATATGATGCACAAATTCATGAGCACTAAAGGTGTAATGTCCCCATTACTTAGTTTATTTTAATAAAAAATATGCATATACATTCCAAAGAAAATTGATTTATGTTGCACAATTTTTTAAAAATTATGAAATTGGCTCTACTTATGAAGATAATTGTTATTATTAATGTGGTATTATATGCCAGTTCATGGAAGAAAGGCTTGGGAAACCCTCCCAAGACTAGCTTATTAAAATTATGTTTATAGTATATAACAATGAAAATAACTAGCCTAGGTGGATAGTCACTTGGCAGTTAACTGCACTTGGGTGATGACACTATCAGGATGGGTGACCTCCCCCGAGAAGATTTTCCTACAAGCTAGTGGAAGCTTCTCACGTGCAGCCAATGATGCCATTGAAGCCTTCATAGCCTGTTGCCAAGTATGCCAAGGCCAAGATGCCAAGGTCTATGCCTTGGTTTTTGCCTTGGTCATGTGTCTTGGATTGACGCCTGCACGACAACGCAAAAACATAGTCCTCTCTTTATCATTAGTGACATCATCAAAAGCGTAAAAGAAAGTGTCCTCTCTTTATCATCAATGATGTCATCTAAAAAGCAAGTGTCTTCTCTTTATCCCCCCCCCATTACTATATAAACAAGGGTAGATCGTCACGTTAGAAACAATAATGACCTATGCATAAGTCTCTTTGCTATTGACATGACGAAGATCTGTTGCAATAAGTCGAATATATATATCTCTCTCCACACCTACGCAAAATTATTACTCGAATCCATCAGCTTCTTCCATGGCTCCCAAGAGATGTTGAGATGCTGAGCAAGGTCATGCTCAGAGAGCTCCCCAATGTGAGGAAGTGGACATTGCTGAGGGAACTCAAAATGATATTGAAGTGCAAGCGGAAGTTAACCCCGAACCCATTCAAACCAAAGAACTAGCCATTCCATAACAAATCGAGGTTGCGACCATAACCCATAATCACGATGGATGGCCAAATGGAGATAATCAGGTTAGTACATAAGAAAAGGATCACGATTAGTCAGAACTTAGAATTAAAAAAGCATGTCAGTATTATCAAATGCTGTTTAGGAAGGAACATAGAAACTGATGGAGGGGATAGATTCCATGCATCACATTGATAACTGTGTTAAAAATGTCTTATGGTTATGATCTGCTTTTGGATTTGTGAATGATGAGTTATGGCTCTTAGGATTCTGGGCTTGCACAGTAGAAAAGTTGTGGATTGTGGTGGTTTGGGACATTGGGGTACCCAAACCAATGCTCCCTTATACTCTACGAAGTGTGGAAAAACTCACATGTGGGTGGGGGTCCTATTCTCCCAAGGGAGGTAGGTGTTTTTGATATTTGATCACTCGAGCACCTGAGAGGGCAAAGGGCCGAGTGATAAGTGTCCCTATTATGTAGGATAGCTCCAGAGGCTTAGGGAAGCTTAGAGGGGCTTTGAGCCAATAACTTCCTTGTTGACTGTGGATGGAGTGTGATCACATACAACCCAATCCCAAGGGATTGGAAGGCTCTATCCTAGGCTGGACGGTGTCTTTATACGGAAAGACAATTTTGTATCACTCTACGGAGTGATGGTCAAATAAAGTATATGATTTTTGAAATGTTTGTTATGTGCTAAAGATTGAGTTTAACGAACTTTGTTTTAACAGAGTAATAAAAGGAAGTTGATTTTATATGTCCAAATAGTGTGGTAGTATGCCTTGCTAATTAGAAAACTAAGCAAACCCCATCAAGGAAAATTGGAGGCTTCGATCATCCTGACAATTGAATGCCTATGGCTGGGTGGACCCGATAAGTCGGGTAACTTTCCACACTAGATGTGCACTAGATAGAGCTGATTAAATCGTGACCCTCCCAATATCTATAGGATTAGTTACCAGGTTTAACACCTTTTTAGGGGGATCGGAGCTTAGATTTTACCTTGTGGATAGAGGGATTGAGTTACACTCTCCCTCGTCTCTCACTCTCTTTGAACCAAGTGTGGTGTTAACCTCACTCCTACCTTTGATTGATTACAAAGTAGTCTTTCTTAGGTGGGCATTAGATTGTTGTTAGGGGTGACTTGTCCAAGATTCCCGTGTTCAACTAAGTCCAAGGTTTCCCATGGTGAGACGGGATGGTGATGTACATGGATATGGATTTCAATTGACTACTAAGAGGACTCCTCCAGGTTTGTTGGAGGAGTCACGCATGGCACTGATACCATGTGAGGGTGCATAACAGAAAGTTGAAAGTGAACACAAAGAGAAGAAGGAGACAAAGAGAATGCAGAAGAGAGAAGGAATAATGTGACTACACTCGCTGAAGGTACAAGGTTGAAACAGTCATCCCCAACATGCAACTCTACGCATTAGTGTGGGCACCAAGTGGTAGCACGGGGATGAGAGAATGACGAGGACTGGCTAATCACAAAGGATCAATCATGGATGATAAGAGTGAGAGGGTAGAGTGCCTATTATAGGCAAAAAAGACAAAAAACATTAAATGTAGTCAAACTCGTAAAAAATAGTGAAAAGTGTAGAAAAAGAAATGCACTAATATGCCCTCCATCTAAAGTGTGTCATGTACCTATTGATAAAGCCACATAAGCATGGCCATGTGCACAAGCTCAGTAATGACTTATTTAGAAATTGTCTAGCAATTTTCCAATATATATATTCTAAGTTCTTAATTTTTATGACTGCAAGACAAGTTCCACCCTCAAAGGATATTGGATCACATGTCGACTCACTAGATATACACACTATAGAGGATAATATGCGATTGATATTGACCAAGCAACTATGACAAGTGAAGAAGCATATGCAAGATTGGATACATTATACATGCAAATATATGCTATAATAGCTATATGCAATCATACTTATAAATATGTTTCTTTATTCCATTAAATGCCAATATGATCTTTAAATGAAGGGGATGAGACAAGAGTCCAAACATATGCCCATATACCTTTAATGTGACTGCAAAAGGAGATTCAACAATAAAAAGCATCCCTTCCAAATATATGTACACAACCTTGCACTACATTCAAGTCCATTGAGGATGGTTTGGCAATAAATTGAGAAGAGCAAGATCTTTCATTGAGAGTAGTCATGCTTCAAGGAGAAGGTGTAGGTAAATTAATGATTATCCCAATATTTCCTGTCTATTGCATGAAAAAATAGAGTTAACATACATAGGAGTGAGACACAACTTTCATGGTTGGCCTTTTCACCACTCGATCTTCAGCCTGTGAATCGAGTAGTGCCTTCTCAAGTTGAAATGCGGAGTGATCTTGGAGATGATCCACCCACACAAAATATCCTTCCTTAATTAATCTAATTAAGAATCAAGCACAATCAAGGAAATTAGCCTAATATCATCTTCCAAGAAATCATTCCTTTATTTTCCCATGGCAACTTGTCATCATTGATCCTTGCCATGCATTTACCATCAAACACAAGCACTTGGAATAATCATCCAAATCACATCCAACAATTAGTTTAATGCAAAAGCAATTAGGCCTTTATTTGATCAATCAACAAAAACAATGGTATCCTTTTCAAAACATTGTAGGAATAGTCACAATAACCTTTCCATCACGTATTTGCTCTCCCCCTTGGGATCAGGAGCGGTTCCATGTAAAATGTACTTAACACACCCTTCTTTTGACTAAGGCATGTATTAAGGTTTCAAACACTATACAAAACATAAGTTCTATTAATCACTTACCTTCCAGCCTTCTTTCCAACAAGTACAAAAGCATCAATCTTTCCCTTTTACTTGGGTTTTCCTAACCCCTTAAGCTCTCTACTTGCCTTTGAGGCCCGGAATTGTTGCTTGTATCTAACCTAACCCCGAAAAGAATTGATGAACATAGTTGCTATCGGATGGATATCAAGGCATCTTAGTTCTAATCCTTATGGTTGTTGTTTGTGTTAACTAGGCACATTATCAAGATCCCAATGAATTAACATATTTGTGATATTAGTGAGAGCTTGGTCAAAGACCTTAGAGATTTGAGATTGAATTTCCCCTAGCCTAGATTATTTACCATACAATCCATCAAGCGTGCAAGCTACGACATACGTTCAGTGTGGGGAAATACATATCTATTATTTTCATGAAAAGGAGAGTTGAAAATACCTTGGAATGCTATTATGCTATGTATGAATTTGTCGCACAGCATCTAGATGCAATTTACTTCTCTTGATGCCTGCACTTTGCGACTCCATCTTTCGATGTATGAGTTGAAACCTATCCCTTTCCATGATCTATTCTCATGTGGCATCTAATTACCTTTTGCAGGAATCAAAACAAGCATCTTATTAGTTTGAAAATTCATTACTTATGACCAATATCACAGTTGGATTGGCAGTGACATCCTCGCCCGAGGTTTCATCGTGGATTATGGGATTTTGACCTGCATCCAACATTCTTTTCTTGGGGGCCATTTCCCGGTCTTTTTCGCTTTAAACGCAATCCCTATAAGACTCTATCTGCCACTTTCTTGAAAAACGGGGCCAATTGGAGGGAAAATTAGGCTGCGAATAACCAATCAAAACGAGGGGGAGAAGAGCACCGCATGTGATCACCCTCTAAGGAGGGAGAGAGAAGGGGATTCTTCAAAGAGTCTCTCTCTCTCTCTCCCTCTCTCTTTCTCTCCCTCTCTCTCTCTCTTTCTCTCTCTCTATATATATTACTCTCTCTCTTCCTTTGCCCAACATGCCGTTCATCTAGGCGTTTTGTCCTTCCTCCTTTTCTTATGATTTGGGGGGAGTTTGAATAGGTGTTTTGGGGGGGGGGGGGTCAAAGGTTATTATTGGGGGGGGGGGGGGGGGAAGAGATAGTGGGGGTGTGGTGATGGTGGTGACCACCACCTTTTGAATGGCAGTGGGGGCTCATAGCCTCCCAACTGCCCACAGATGGTTGGTCCATTATGCCCAAGGTTGGGGGAGGGGGGGGGGGCGGGTTTCGCCACCTGGTCTCCTTCTATAGCTCCAGTGTCTCTGTGTCTTGTGCTTTGTCTTCATCAACTACAACTTCTCCTCCCTCATTGACATTGTCCTTTCCTCCCGCCTCAGCATCGTCATCAACCTGCTTTCCCTCACGAGTTGTTCATTGGGGGGGATGTTTGTATGGGGGGTTTTTACATCCTCTCCCCCTTAGAGAACTCGGGAAGACAAGCATTAATGGGGCTTAAGGCCTGTGGGTTAAGACCCACCATACACCTGTTGTGCTATGTCAAGATTGTGGGAGAGAAGGAATGAGTCTCACTTGTAGCTTTCTTGCTTGCACAATGGGGGAATACACACAAAGGTGGAGGCTGAAAATAGTTTTCCTCTTCTTAGTTGTGTAAGCCAAAAAAAAACTCTCATACAAAGAAATAGAAGAACCCTATATATGGGTCTCAAACCAAACTCAACTAACTAAGGTGGAAGACTAACTGAGCCACGAACTAGAGTAGATAAGGATAGCTGTCATGTAGCTATTATTCATGGGCGGTGTACCAACCGCGTCTGCAACTGACAAGTCGGTGACATAAATACACAACGGTCACCCTGGCGTATCACGAGTGGAGCTCGATATCTCAACACTCCCCCTCGAGCTCAATCCCGATTCCTGCACACCAAGCAGGTCTCTGAACTTGCGCAGCTTCTCTGTGCCCAATGCCTTCGTGAATATGTCAGCTACCTGATCCTCTGTGCTGACATAAACTAGATCAATAAGACCTAGTAAAACCCTCTCTCGCACATAGTGATAATGCACCTCAATGTGCTTTGTTCTAGCATGATAGACTAGGTTATTTGCCAAGTGTATACTACTCATGTTGTCACAATAAATGACAATTGGCCCATCTGTAGACAAATGCATATCATAAAGTAGCTTATGCAACCAAGCTACCTCACATGCAGCCATTGCTGCACCCCTGTACTCAGCCTCTGTGCTCGACAAGGCAACTGTAGGATGTTTCTTACTGCTCCAAGTCACTGCAGCACTTCCAAAAGAGAACACATATCCACTGGTAGATCGTCTATCAGAAATACTACCAGCCCAATCAGCATCAGTGTATCCATGCAACTGTATTTGAACCCCGGTCTCATAAAATAGTCCATACTGCAATGTGGACTTCACATACCTGAGTATGCATCTAGCCGCATCCAAATGTGGTTTCCTTGGAGCCTGCATAAACTGACTTACCAATCCAACAACATAGCTCAAATCTGGCCTGGTAATAGTCATATAAATCAAACTTCCTACTATGCATCTGTACATAGTAGGGTCTTCTAGAAGCTCACCTGCATCTGTGCTCAGCTTCACATTCTGCTCCAAAGGAACTGAAATAGGCTTACAGCTTGTCATCCCATATTTGGATAGCATGTCCAATCCATATTGCCTCTGCAAGAGCTGTATCCCACTTGGTGATCTAATCATCTAAATGCCCAAGAAATAACGCAATTCTCCCAAATCCTTCATCTCAAACTTCTACTTCAATAGCATTTTCACATGAATGATATCTTCATCACTGTCACCTGTCATAATCAAATCATCAACATAAATGACAAGTAGTATAATACCTTTCTTTGTTTTTCTCACATAAAGTGAGAAATCTGCCTTGGAAATCTGAAAGCCAATAGTGACAAGATACTATCCTATCTTGTTAGACCATGCTCTAGGTGCTTGCTTCAAGCCATACAAGGCTTTCTTCAACCTACAAACAAACTCAGGATGAACAGCATGCACATAACCTGGTGGCTGCTCCATATAGACATCTTCTTGCAAATCACCATGCAAGAAGGCATTCTTTACATCCATCTGATTTAAAGACCATCCCTTTGATGTAGCCATAGCAATGACTGCTCTTACGGTTGCCATCCTTGCAATCAGACTGAATGTTTCTTCATAGTCAATGCCATATGTTTGTGCATACCCCTTGACTACTAATCTTGCCTTGTATCTGTTCACAGAACCATCTGCATTATGCTTCACCTTATAAACCCACTTACAGCCAATTGCATTTTTACCTTTAGGTAAATGTACCAATTCCCATGTAGCATTTGCTTCCAAGGCATCCATTTCTTCATCCATGGCTTTCTCCCATTTTTCTTTTCCCATGGCTTGCTCAAAAGAAGTGGGTTCTGGTTCCTGTATCACTTTGACCATATATGCATAGTGAATGGCTGTAAATCCATCATATTTCAGCCTATCCACAGGATACCTAGCTCTGGTAGACCTGCGCAAAGTAGGTTCACTCCCAGATGCTCTCAAAACATCCCTGGTCTTCCTTACTCCAAGTGTAACAATAGAAGGAATACCCAACTCATCATCAATGCTCTGTTCTGAGCCACTAGATTCACCATCCACATAAGAGTGACCTACATTCACATCAAACATGGGTTGATCAACCTTCTCTTTTCCTTTTCGTGATACCTACATACCACTATCTGCATTACTTTGAGAAGATTCTCCTGATCTCAATCTGCCTGTCCATGGCGAAGAATGTGAACCACTGCTAGAGGACGCTCCAGGTCCACTAATATTTTGTGACTGCTACTGTGAATTCTGTGCAGCATTACCATTTTGTGCATCTACATCATCAATCACATTTACTGGTTTATACCAGCTACTCATCTCATCAAAAACAACATCTCTGCTCACTGTAAACTTACGAGTAGAAGGGTTATAGTATCTATACTCTTTTTGCTGCAGAGAGTAACCAATAAAGATGCACTTCTCAGCTTTTGGATCCAACTTGGATCTCAACTCATCTGGCACATGTACATAGGAAATGCAACCAAAAATTTTCAAATGAGAAATATCTGGTTTCCTACCAGTATACCTCTCCTCTAGAGTCATTCCATGTATTGCTGCAGTGGGAGTCCTGTTCATTATGTAGATTGCTGTAGCAACTGCTTCAGCCCAATAAAAATCTGGCAAGTCTTTTTCATTGAGCATGGCACGAGATACCTCTCCAATATGCCTGTTTTTCCTTTCTGCAATTCCATTTGTTGTGGGGTATGACTGCATAAATATTGCTGCTTTATGCCATGCTCCTGCAGGAACCTTGCAAACTCATTTGAGAGGTACTCTCCCCCTCCATCTGACCTTAGGCATTTTATTTGCAGGCCTATTTCTTTTTCAACCATAGCTTTAAGGGTTTTGAAATTCCCAAAAACTTCACTTTTCTTTTTCATAAAATACACCCAAACTTTTCTGCTATAGTCATCAATAAAAGTGAAAAAATAATGACAGCCTCCAAGAGATGCAGCTTTAGTAGTCCACACATCAGAGTGGATTAATTCCAATGGCTTCTCACTCTCTTGAACATGTCTAGGAAATGGTTTCCTTGCCTGTTTTCCAAACTAACACGCTTCACATACCTTATGCATTTCTGCAACCTTGAATTTAGGCAAACCTGCAACAATATTTTGGGCCTGCATTGATTTAAGTCGCTGTACATTAACATGACCAATGCGTTTATGCCAGATATCAATATCTGCAACTACATTGGTCTCATGTGCAAACATTGCTGCACTCAATTCAGACATGTCTGCATCCAATGTAAACATTCTGCCCTTCTTCTTTCCTTTTGCTATCAAGGAATCTTTATTTTTCATATCCTCAACAAAGCATCCATGAGGATTAAATCTGACCTGCAAGCCCTGCTCAACCATTTGACCAACAGAAACCAGATTCTTGGTGATATTCGGGACATGAAATACATCGGATAGGTATTTCTTTTTCCCATCCTCCATAGACAAAGGAATTTTTCCAATCTGCACAATAGGATGTGCAGTATCATCACCAGTCTCCAAAAATCCTGGTTTTTCCATTTTCCTTGCATCCTCCATCCATTCTGCATGACATGTCATGTGGTTTGATGCACCTGAGTCAACATACCATACATCATTGCTTTCTTATACACTTGTCACAGAATTGTTCATGCGTTGCACCATAAACAAGTGCTCATTTCTGTCATCACCCTGTCTACTAGAAGATGCATAATTCCCTTGTTGCAGTTTTCCATTCATGATGTCATTCTGCTTTTTATAGCAGTCTTGAGGCATATGACCCATTTTACCACAGTAGTAGCATTCAACATTACTGTTTGCATTTTGGCCTCTTTGCCATCCACCACGACCTCTTTGGCTCCCCCTGCCTCTAGAGTTACCACGTCCTCCTCCATAGGACGGGTTTTCTTGAGTTTGCTGCATATTCTGATTTCTACCACGGCCTCCAAATCGGCCTCCTCTACCTCTGCCTCTACCTCTTCCAGCATTTGAGTAGAAGATAGATTCTTTTGAAGTTCCTCCTGAAGAAGATGCACCACCATTTCTTTGCTCCTCAGAAATTAGAAGAGCAATCAACTCCTCAAAATCAGGAAATCTTTCATGGACGGAAATGGATGTTCGAAACTGTGCATAATCATTTCCTAGACCATTCAAGGTCACAAAAACTAAATCATCATCTTCCACTGGCGATCCAATGGAAGCAAGTGCATCTGCAATCTTCTTCACCTTCATGTGGTAGTCATTGATGCTCATATTTTCTCTTTGCACATTATGCAACTCTTGCTTGAGCTGCATTTTCTTGGCTTGCGTATTTGTGCTATACATTGTTGACAAAGTATCCCATGCCTCCTTTGGCGTACTTGCATCTTGAATATGCACAATCATAGAGTTTGAAATGCTGATAGACAGCCAGTACATAACTTTCCTGGCTCTCTCATACCATGCTTTAAATGCCTGCATTTGCTGTTGATTGGGAACATCAGGAAGAACTGGTTCTTCTTCTTCATTTTCTGCAACAAATTCCCAATATCCTTTTCCCATGAGGAAATTCGTCATTCTAAACTTCCATGCTTGGAAGTTGTTCTTGTCAAGATTTTCAGTGACAATCTGTGAGAGAGAATCAGACGCCATTACAGAACACTGCAAAAAATTCTGTCACTGCAAAGAACATAGCTTCAACCTCACAAAGGCAAATTTGCAAAACTGACGAAAGTGGTATTTGACCACACAGTCACTTCCTAGTGACGATTTTGCATCAACAGGAAACAGGGATGATTCTATAACTCCCAATGTCTCTGCGCACAAGCATACGATGCAATTTCTACAGTAACTTTTCACCGACCTGTAGAACAGTGGCTGCACAGCATAAAACTGGGCCTTTTCCTGAGTGCGTGCAGAAAACTTCTGCCTCCAAAATAGGCCCCGAAATGGCTTCACCGCGAAGGGCATCTCAACCTGAGACAATGCACTCCTGCACTTTCTGGCCGTGCTACCTGCAGAGATCTACTGCCAAAACAGAAAATGAAAGCAACACTGATCCTCTTACCAGAACACCGCGAGCTTGGCTTGCTTTCTTGAGCTCCTTACCACGAAGAAGGCTCTGATACCATGTCAAGATTGTGGGAGAGAAGGAAGGAGTTTCACTTGTAGCTTTCTTACTTGCACAATGGGGGAATACACACAAAGGTGGAGGCTGAAAACAGTTTTCATCTTCTTAGTTGTGTAAGCAAGAAAAAAACTCTCATACAAAGAAATAGAAGAACCCTATATATGGGTCTCAAACCAAACTCAACTAACTAAGGTGGCATACTAACTGAGCCACGAACTAGAGTAGATAAGGATAGCTGTCATGTAGCTATTATTCATGGGCGGTGTACCAACCGCGTCTGCAACTGACAAGTCGGTGACATAAATACACAACGGTCACCTTGGTGTATCACGAGTGGAGCTCGATATCTCAACACGCTACTCGTAGTGACTCAAGTAGTGCAACTCATATTATTACAATTAATCGTAGATACAAGAGTAGGATTTATTTCCAATATAAGTTGTATTACATGTTGGTAGAATTTTCTAGGATTGCTAATCATCCTGAAAAGGTGTAGTGGGTTCTAAGTCTTCGTCTTCATCTGATTCCTCTATATATCCAAAGACTACACTTGTGTAGCTTCGTTTTCTTGGAGGCTCAATATCTTCTAGGCTTGGGCATTTTGCTTGAATGTGTCCCAGCTCATTGCAATGGAAGCATTGATGGTAGGGACAGATTTGAAGCATTTTACTTCGATTGCTTCCATTGATGGAAGCAAATATGTTGGATGCATTGCTTCAAGATGGTAGTTCAAAGGAGTGTTTAGGCATGGCAAAACTTGGATACTTGCTGCGCAATATCCATAGGTGGTGCATATTTTAGTAGGGTTACAAACTTTGAGTAATAGGCTTCTAGTGTTAATTCCAGCTACTTGAGCTTGAAGAATTCATTCATCCTCAAAGTTTGGTAAGTTGGTGGAAGGTACCATTTGCGTAGAACATCTTTCAATTGTGCCCAGGTGATAGCAGTTTCTGAAACACCTCGATCTTTGCACCATTGCTTCCACCATATCTGAGCTTGGCCAACTAACTTAAGTTTTCCTATCATTGCTTGATTGGAGAAAGCGGTTCCTGAAGTAGAGAAATAATCATCCATCAACTCAATCCATATCTCTACCTTTGCTACCACGTCTACCTCTTCTCCATTAAACTTGGGTGCCTTAATTTGGTTAAGAAGGAATTTCTTCTCTTGCATGTCAGCATTCGTGGGTGCAAAAGGTGCTTGACAATCAAGCCATACCACTTAGATTATTCTATTTAGGATATTCCTACGAACCATATATTAAACAATCATGTATCATTACAAAGTCTCGCAAGTTTCACTTTGATACCAATTGTGACATGCCCACCTATTGGCTATCCAAGCACGTTTTTAGGGGTCCATTGAGAGAATAATCTAAGCGACCCTGCTTGGCATTCCCATGGAATGTTCGAAGGTTTTTTTGCCTAGGGTTTTTCGAGTCTTCCTCGCAATGTACCCACTAGGATTGACTTGAAATCTAGGTTCCCAGTGGCCAAGGTCTCCTAATAGCTTTCTAGAGTTGGGTTTTGGACATCCTACTTTATGTAGAGATACCCAAGTTGAAGTAGATCCATGCCGCACTTGGTTCAAGGAGAATGGGAAATGAGAGGGGTGCGTCGCTCAATGTCTCTACCCGTAGGGCATAGTCCCATTCCAATCCTCTAAAACGACGTGAATCAGGTTCTAACTTAACAATACCTAAGGGTCGAACAAAGGTAAAACCTTGTGAGAAGCCTCCCAATTCTCTCTTAGACCACCCAACTATAGGACCGCGGACCCGTTGGGGGTTCCGCCCACTTGCTTCCCTTGATAGATTTAGTTTTCTAATTAGATCCTATCACATTTATGTGTGACATTCAAAATCAGCTTCCTTAATTAGGCCTTTTAGAGAATGGGATATGTTTGCATAATTCATGGCACATACACAAATACAGAGCAAGCAGTCCTATTGACAAACAAGTTCCTTAACTTATCTTCAAGTTAATCTTTGTCTCCTACCCATACATGAGAAATTCTAGATTCCCTTCTGTCCAACAAAAGTACTTGGTCCAAATAATGTGGCACCATAATTTCTATCCATTATCTAGAATAGGATCTTCCAATGCCCTAGACATTGGGCTCATGACAGTCTACAACTCTATTCCAGACTAGGCAAGGGGTGTCCAGAGCTCCACTGATCCCAAGCAATCTAGGAGTGAGATACAACTTCCATGGTTGGCCTTTTTACCACTCGATCTTCGGCCCCTGAATCGAGCAGTGCCCTCTTAGGTTGAAATGCGGCATGACCTTGGAGATGATCCACCCACACAAAATATTCTTTCTTAATTAATCCAATTAATAATTAAGCACAATCAAGGCAATCAGCCTAATATCATCTTCCAAGAAAACATTCATTTATTTTCCCATGGCAACTTGTCATCATTGACCCTTGCCATGCATTTACCATTAAACATAAGCACTTGGAATAATCATCCAAATCACATCCAGCAATCAATTTAATGCAAAAGCATTTAGGACGTTATTTGATTAATCAACAAAAAAAATTGTATCCTTTTCAAAACATTGCAAGAATAGTTGCAATAACCTTTCCATTGTGTATTTTCTCTCCCCCTTGGGATTAGGAGCAGCTCCATGTAAAATTTACTTGACACATTCTTCCTTTGACTAAGGCATATGTTAAGGTTTCAAACACTATACAAAACATAATTTCTATTAATCACTTACATTGATCGATAACCCAGATTTCTTTCCAACAAGTACAAAAGCATCGGTCTTTCCCTTGACTTGGGTTTTCCTAAACCCTTGAGCTCTCTACTTGGCTTTGAGGCCCGGAGTTGTTGTTTGTATCTATCCTAACCTCGAATAGGATTGATGAACATAGTTGGTATCGGGCAGATCTCAAGGCATCTTAGTTTTTATCCTTATGGTCGTTGTTTGTATTAACTACACACATTATTAAGATGCCAATGAACTAATAGATTTGTGATATTAGCAAGAGCTTGGGCAAATACCTTAGAGATATGAGATTGAGTTTCCCCTAGCCTAGATTATTTACCATGCAATCCATCAAGCGTGCAAGCTATGACATACATTTCGTGTGGGGAAATACATATCTATTATTTTCACGATAAGAAGAGTTGACAATACCTTGGAATGCTATTATGCTATGTACAAATTTATCGCATAGCATCTAGATGCAATTTACTTCTCTTGATGCCTGCACTTTGCGACTCCATCTTTCGATGTATGAGATGAAACCTATCCCTTTCCATGACCTATTCTCATGCGGCATCTAATGTACCTCATGCGAGAATCAAAATAAGCATCTTATTAGTTTGAAAATTCATTATTTATGACCGATATCACAGTTGGATTGGCAGTGACATCCTCACCCAAGGTTTCATTGTGGATTATGGGATTTCTGCCTACATTGAACATTCTTTTCTTGAGGGCCATTTCCTGGTCTTCTTCGCTTTAAATGCGATCCCTACAAGACTCCAACTGCCTCTTTCTCGAATAGCAGGGTGAATTGGCGTGGAAAATTAGGATGTGGATAACCAATGGGAAGGAGGGGGAAAGAGCACTACATGTGATCACCCTCTAAGGAGGGGGAGAAAAGGGGATTCTTTAGACTGTCTCTCTCTCTCCCTCTTCTTATTTTTCTTCTTCTTCCCTTGTCTCTCTCTCTCCCTCTCTCTTTCTCTCCCTTTGTCTCTCTCTCTTTCTCTCTCTCTTGCTCTCTCTCTCTCTCTCTCTCTCTCTCTCTCTCCCTTTTCCTAGCATGCCTTTCATCTAGGCATTTTGTCCTTCCTCTTTTTATTACGATGGGGGGGGGGGGGGGGGGAGAGATAGTGGGGGTGACCACCACCTTTTGCATGGCTGCGTGGGCTCGCAACCTCCCAGCCCCACGGATGCCATTATGTCCAAGGGGGGGTTTTTCGCCATGTGTCTCCTTGTGCAGCTCCACTATTTGCATCTTGTGCTTCATCTTTGTCAAGTGTGGCTCCTCCTTCATTGTCAATGTCATCCTTTCCTCCCACCTTGGCATCTTTGTCAACCCCGTTCCCCTTGCCACCTGTTTGGTGGTGGTTGGGGGGGTGTTTGTATGGGGGGGTTTACAAGTCTCTCCACTGTCTATGTCATCATGAGTCTTGTCTTCATCTTCCACCACCTGCCATAGCTGCCATGCTCTAGACTTGCATTTTCAACAAGGAAGAGACATAATCTTGTTCTTAGTACATAAATATCCTTTTGGCAAGCTAAAGGATATGGTTTCAAAGTATTAAATGCAAGCTCTCAATGATATTGATCTTAGCCTCTTTATCAAGGGCATGTTTTTAAAATTTTGAATGCAAGCTATCAAGACAAGTCCTTTTTAGGTTACCATAATGGGCTAGAAAAAATATCTTACATATAAGTTTCACTTACATTCCATGTTATACCTATATACAAGTCATATTTGACATGTAATGGAGGTAACCCACATTCCATGTTATACCCATATACCCACATTTATGGGACAATTCACTTGCATGCAAAAAAAAAAACTATGATGGTACATAATGCAATGATGCTACCAAATCCCTTTTTCCTTACCTAAAATTTCACCCCAATATTCACCTAAATAATGTTACCATACAAAAAAGACTCCCAAGTTTACAATAGTTCTATAAGTTGCTTTCTACATATTCACTATGTAAAACCTAAGGACTTGCCAAATATTCATCTTGTAGTGTTGATAACATTTGCCATACAGACCATTTGATACCTAAAGATTTTCCTTTGGCCAAGGCATCGATGGTATCCAAAATTCCAACTCGATAAAATTCATATGTAAGAGTCTGGACAGGTCTTGAGAGATGACTTTTTCTTGCATTTTTCAATTCTAGGCTTTGATGGTTTTTTCTATAGACCACTCAAATGGCTAGGAGAATATTGTGGAAAATAATGATATGTGTTGGAAAATACACACTCAACATCTTGGGACCATTGGGCACACCTATTAATTCAAGATTTTTGACACATGAAATTTCTTGGCTAGCTCTCACCTAGCCTCTCACACATTGCAAGAAATCTGCAACCATTGTAGTGAGCTCCCTTGGCCCTTTTTCAAGGATGAAGGTAGCACTTGGAAGGATCAACCACTCACACATGCACATGCTCTCCCTTACCCTCTATGGCCTTCACATGCAAAGGGGGAGCATGAGGATAGGCATGAGGGAGCACTCAAGAGAAGAGATGGGAGCTTCACCCTTGGTCCCTCACTCTCACACACACACTCTCTCAAGTTCTCTCTCTCTCTCTCTCTCTCTCTCTCTCTCTCTCTATGGAAAAACTAGAAAGTGAGAACAAGAAATGAGCACACACATGAATAGCCTTTTCTAGTCTCTTTCATCCTTTTTACACAACTTTTTAGGGTTAGGGTTTCCCCATCCCACTTGGGCGTGCAACCCACATGTTAGGAAAAAGATTGGGCACTAGTCTTTCCTCCAAGCATGCTTGTGAGAGGTAAAAGAAGCACACTGGTCATAAAATCTACTTGCCATTTCTTGCACCCTCGGGCTAGTACCAAAGTCGTGTCTTGTCAAATACACATTATATCTTATGCTTTGAAACTTTCCAAGGACATGTCCAAACTTGATGCTTCAAACAAAGTTTTGATTCTCTTTATGTCCAACTATAACCCTCATGCTAGGATGCTTGGCCTTAGCAAGGTTTTTGGTGGCACAAAAACACTAGTATCATTTTGGGCAACAAATCTTGCCCCCCAATGAAATGTTCTTGTGTCCCACCATGCCAACCATGTCTCAAGAGTAGGGATCTCATTGTCTATTGCATGCCTTGGTGTTCAAAACTTTATAAGCTCCTACTTGCATATGATAGCAACATTTTTAGATGATGCATTTTTCCATTTTTGACACAAATTTTTATGATCTTCATGTAAGGAGATTTGATACATCTCTTGGTATGAATAATCATGCACTACTCCCAATGAAACACACAACTTCTCTCTTTCTCTTGCACTATTTTCTTTGCTCTTCCAAAGCAAACAATGTGAATGGCAATCTGAGTGGCTTGTGCTTCATCGATCATGAATCCTCAAAACTCAAGCTTTTGAAAACCTCTCCTTTCCACCACACCATTTAGCATGCTCCAGAATGTTATTTGAGAAAAATTATCCTCAACTTGAAATTCACATGTTGTTATTGTGAGAAGCTCCCAAATGTATGGATCATAAACATGGGCTGACATTGTTGGCTAGCCTCAAACCCCCTATGCACATGATCAAAATGCACCCATATGTGCTCAAGGTTCCCACCCGATCTCATTCTGTTTAGAAGGTCTAGACCTGACATCTTAAATACATGTGGTTGGTCTTCTGATCCCAACTAACCTGGGAACAAAACTCTAGATCTCTCCCTAGATCCTTGACTGACATCTTAAATACATGTGCTTGGTCTTCTGATCCCAACTAACCTAGGAACAAAACACTATGAATGAATGGATATTTACACTTGTTCTTCAATTCGAGCATAGCCTCCAAGCCCTTGGATGTGATGCTCTATGCACGTTTTGTGTAGTCTAAGCACCTTTCTATTCTCTTGATGTTAGACAAGGGTGTGACATTTTCTAAAATCTCTACCACGCCCACATCCTCAATCTCATTGCCATTTTTCCTCTTGTCTCCGATGAGCATCCCAAATATCATGTCCTTTGCCATAGAATTTTCCAATTGCTTTGTAGTAGTCAAAGGATTATATTTAGCTTTTGAGATCATTCTCTCCTCTAGTCTCTCTATGGGTTTCTACCCTCTTCATATGGATGATTATGATCGCCAATATGAAGAACACACCTAGTTTTTGTTTCATGATCTTTGGGCATGCAATAGCAAATAACAGTAGGGCATGTGGATACACATTCAAGTCTTTGCCCACAATGCCTACACACCAACGAATTGTATTCTTGTCGTAGGGCATGTATATACACATTCAAGTCCTTGCCCATAGTGCATACACACCAAGAAATTGCATTCTTCCCTAATAACACCAACAAGACATGATTGTTTTAGCCTTCCCCTCCACTGGGTCTCATTATGGTAACATATTCTTACATAATATGTGCAATCCTCACTTGCACATCTCAAATATCCAAAGTATCTACTAAATCAAACCACACCATCAAACAAATCATAGTTAGAAATCACATATTCTATCCATGGATGGCAATCACTTCATTGCTCCATTCCATACATTACTCATCCAGAGGTAGGAGGGGGCAACTCAAAGCCTATGTAACCATTGCATTGACTCACTAGTTTCTTCACTTGCTTGAAGATCTTTATGCTTTGAAATACAATGTGCAAGCTATTATGTATTAATAATCATATGATGAGTTCAAGTACGCTTCCAAATCTTGTAGAGCGGAATATATATTGTTATTGTCTCTCTTTTGTAGCTCGCCCGATGAGCTTGAGGTACCACTTAAACTCACCTGGTAGAATTGATACAAATCATGGTCGAGCATATATCTATCTTTTCTTCCCGAATAATGGTGGTCAAGGGTTCAAGTGTCACGTAGATCTCATTCAAGCCCAATGGTATTAAGGAGAAATAATGTCCTTAAATGTCAAAGGTATCTCTCAGAGTTGAAACTTCAATGGCACCACTCTTTCTTAGCTAAGTAGCATCAGATTCTTTCCATGCAAGGTCCAAGACTATGATCTACCGATCCATTTTTCTTATTGCCAATACATAATCAATAGAGGAGGAGACAACACAATACCCACAAAGCTTGTACATTATGTTTTTTAAGACATAAATTTTCTATTAATGATTCAACTGCCATAACAAATAACAACATACAATTATATGTTATTTAGAAGTATATGCAAGAGGTTTGCATCCCCATTGGAGGCCAAGGTTTTTGCTAGAGAGGAGAGGGAGGACCTCAAAGCCTTAAGAAAATTGGATTTGATTCAGATGGCATCTCAATGACAACTAGTATACAAGTGCTTGGTCTATTGTTTTGCTAGTGGTTGGGACTTATGTGGTTTGGGGTTTTGATTATGGTGCTTTATTTGGGAGCATGGATGTAGGTAATTTAGGGAGATTAAGATCGAGTGCGGGAGGTTCCTATTCCCATTGGAGGCCAAGGTTTCTTCTAGAGAGGAGAGAAAGGACCTCAAAGACTTAAGAAAATTGGATTTGATTCAGATGGCATCTCAGCAACTAGTATACATGTGCTGGGTCTATTGTTTTGCTAGTGGTTGGGACTTACGTGGTTTGGGTTTTTGATTATGGTGCTTTATTTGGGAGCATGGATGTAGTTAC
Source organism: Lygodium microphyllum (assembly GCF_053477565.2). Lineage (NCBI taxonomy): Eukaryota > Viridiplantae > Streptophyta > Polypodiopsida > Schizaeales > Lygodiaceae > Lygodium > Lygodium microphyllum. The sequence continues at coordinate 81,486,450 of NC_141156.1, forward strand.
TTCAACTGTTTCAAGGGACATGGATACATGGATGCTCTTCATGTAAGAGCTAGGCTTGTCTTGGTTGAAAATGAGGGGGTTTGTATGTTCCCCCTCCCATGCACATAACTACTTGGATGGGAGTTGTAGCAGTGCTCATGGTGGATTGATCTAGAGTCTAGACACATACTTACCAGGGAAACGGAGATCTATAAGAAGATGAAGATGGACTAAAGGAAGGATGCTACACACGTGGAAACAGGTAAACATCAATGATCCCATCCAATTAGTCATATGTCCACTTGCAAAAACAAGAGTTGAAAATTGTGCTAATTGATCAAAGCTTACAAAATATAAATAAAAGGAGAAATAAAATGACGAGGTAGATGTTGAAGACCTTATGGATGAGGAGGAGAACATAGCACCTACTCTAGGGAGGAAAACACTTAAGAAGAATAGGACTTTTGTGTTCTTGGAAGAGCATGCATCGCTCACTCCAATGTCTGAGGTTGGAAGCGTGTGTATTGCTATTTTTGGGGATTATATATGCATTGCAAGAGACTTTTCAAGTGGTATGAAGAATTTTACATTCACTCTAATACATGATCACATGGCATGAGTGAGGCCTATAGGGAGGTAGTATGTCAAGAAGAAGGGAAAGGGTTCTCATGGGCTTCAAACTTCATCTTTTTGGATATTCCATGTGGTGTCATTCCACATAGTAGTGGTGAGCCATGTCCAATTGAAAAAGGGGCACACTCAATTTGGGATTTCCCTTGCTGCCTCCACATTGGCAAATTGTGGTTGGTTGTTGGTCATGGCCTCCTTGCAGGTACTTGCAATATAAATGTGTGAGTCGTATTTGTAAATTCTACAAGTGCTCAACTATGTGGCACCTTGTCTTATAATTTGTGCAAGGGATTATATTGGATGAGTGGAGAGATACACCCATGTTTCAGATTTGGAGATACATCACCAAGTGCTGGTAGAGCATGAGCCCCGCTTTGGGTGTTATGATGTTGGCAGTTCCTAGGCTAAGGTATATTTTTTCGAGTTTGCCTTCTGTTTTTATGTATTTCTCCATGCTTTCGATGCATTTATCTATCCAATATACCTTATGTTTTCTTAGGCAAAGTTATCAATGATGTTCATGATACGGCACCATGGAATGGACCCTTGTGTGTACATAGCAGAGAGCATGCCATTATTTCAATGCCCTTGCATGCATTCAATGGATAGTGTCATGTGTCACAACATGGTGACTATAGAGCTCCTACATCCCAAGGAGTGTTTTTGTTGGGTTGTGGCATTGCACCCATTGTCAAGGCATGCATTAGGATTGGTCATGAATTTGGCTCCTTTGACATGGATAGTGACATCATTAGCTCTTGCGTGCAATCATTATTAGTATGGACCATGCAAAGGGGAAAGCATGGAGGGTGGTTATTCAATGCTTGGTGATGAGGTGGATGAGAGAGTGGGCGAAAATCCATTTGGCTAGTTACTATTTAGTATCTCTTGTACAAAAGTCACTTATAATTTTAGTGTGTTGACACAAATTATAGTGGTCCTAATCATGTGCTTTGGCATGTGCTGCTTAGTTTTTCCATCTCTCTTGAAAAGCTTTGCTTCTTGGAGAAAAGGAGAACTCTTTGTCATAGGTGTAGTTTTTTAGAAAGAAGAAAATGTAGGCCACCGATTGTTAATGGGTCTTCAAGCACTCCATGTACCATTCATATTTTTGTGTGCTCCTTGAGGGCTCTGTCTACCTATCTAGTGTCATGTGGAGTGCTCATGTTGTGCAACTAGGAGATGGGTCGAGTTTTGAGTATACTTAGAACATTATTGTGCTCTTGAGGACCTAGTTCGAGTAGGGTTGGGTACGGTATGATGTCCAAGGTGACAAGTATATTGAGGACCTAGCTCGAGTAGGGTTGGGTATGGTATGATGCCCAAGGTGACAAGTATATTGAGCATGTTCAAGTTTTCCTCCCCTTAATGTGCCCTGGGGATGGGATGTGGTGGCTTGGCTAGGGGATAGACTCCTAGGTGTTATGAGCATGTCACTATGCTTCTCTAATGATGACAAGTCAGATATGCATTTCTCCCATGAGACTTACTATGCGACTTGCCATGGGACTTGGACTAAGATTTCAGCGAATCCCGTCCACAGCCATTACCATGGTCATTCTTTGCATTTCCATCAACAATCATCATGTCAGACAAAGTCATCATGCATTTCTAATGATGACAAGTCAGATATGCATTTCTCCCACGAGACACATGAGAGACATCCAAATTCTTACGGTTTATCTCTTCATGTAAAAGAGAGCTCTCAACATCAGATATCTTCATAGTAGTGGCAAAAGCACATAAGGTAGTGCGAAATACACCCCAAGACTCATTAAGAGTTCCAAGAAAGAACAACAAAGTGACATCCTCTTTGAAATCAATGCCCTGCAAAACCAAGTTCTTAAGAATAGCATGAAACTGGCTCAAATGAGCTGACATAGTCACATTCTCTTTCATGTGGAGATCCATAAGTTGTTTCAACCAATACATTTGACTTGTAGGACTTTGCTTGTCAAAGAGGTTCTTCATCTTATCCCAAAGCTACCAAGCACTCTGTGCTTCCTCAACCACATGTAATGCACCTATTGAGTGAGAGACAAGATGAGGGTGGACTTACATAACTCATTAAGCTCCATCCATTCATCATTAGTCATAGTTTCAGGCTGCTCTCCACTCAACCTTAGTGGCTTTATCTTCGGTTTTTGCACCAATACTTGCCAAACTTGGCTCTTCTAATAGGTGTAATTCGTACCATCAAGCTTAGTGATGTTGAAGATAGCATTGTCAGTGGAAGAAGATGCCATACTCCAAGCTAAAACAATGCAGACTGTTCGAAATTGCTGGATGTAAACTACAGAAAATGACAAAAAAAACACCAAAACCAAGGCAAAATGGCGAGAAACGAGTATTTAATGATGTTTCTTACCAAGTACCATCAAAAGTACATCAAACCAGGATGATTCAACATGAAAAATACATGATAGTCCAGAGATATATGCTTGCTACAATTTATGACAACAATGTAATGAGAGCTGACAGTAGGAAAAACCCAATATTCAAAGTCAATCACTGATTGTCAATGAAAAACCACCATCCAGCGGGCATAAACAAACATGTAACAATAAAACTGACATGAACCAACACCCAAGGATGTCAGACAAAGTCCGTTAGTAAAGTCGGTACACCACCCAATCAACAGGGCAAAATGCACATACCACTGTCAAGACCTGACACAAGTCGGTGTCTTCTCAGTGAATACAAAGCTGAATCAGCCCAAGTACATCTACATGGACCAAGTAATATCAACCATACATCATCCACAAGGAGATCCTAGTCTCAAAGATCCAAAAGCTCAATATGTATAACCCGCACTGCTCAATGTCTAATAAGCATATAAAAATGCTCCCATTGGCACAAAAGTTGTAAGTGTCAAGAAAATAAGCTCAAAAAAAGCATGTAAGAGCACTAGTGATGGAGTATCCAAGATCATACATCACTAAGACATCCAAAGCATATGAGTGGTCAAGTATCCAATGATAGCATCCAATGTCATGAAGAAAATCCCAATCAATCCCTGATGAGCCAAAAGGAATACCAAAATAAGCTCCAATAGAATATCAAAAGTCAAGCCCAAATGAAGCTCCAAGTCCAAACAATGTAAGAAGCATGTGTAGGTAACATAAGCATCAAGCATGTATCAAATAGGTTATACATAGACCATAGATATAACTTCTATCACAAAGCATGCTAGTGTAGACTAGTGTCAAGTAAATGCCAACCAATACTGAGCTCAAACAAGGCTCAAAATACATTCCGGAACCATCCAAAGCATTTTTCAACCTTCATTTGCATCCCAATAGTCATATGAAACACCTGGGAAGCACCCCCAATAGGCAAAGCATAAAGTGACTAAATAAGCTTTAGCCGTGGAGTGTACATCAATGATTTACTATGTAAAACATAGTATTTCATGCCACTATATTAGCTCCAAATGATGGCCAATCAATAGGCATACATTCCTTAAACATCTGACATCAACCATAGGCATTCGGGGATCAAATAGCAAATGCTATCCAAGCATAAACATAAAGTGCTGATGTAACACTATTTGTGGCTGCCTGTGGACTATGGAAAATAGTCATGACTGAGGTCAATCAGTCTACAAATCAATGCCAATGATAAACCACCAATGCTGAGCATCAAGGGGATGTTCCCAAGTGCCAAATGAAGTGCTTTCAAGCTGCCAATGAGCACCAAGAGAGGGATGAAGTAAAAAATAAAATTTAGTAGGTCTTTAAGCTGGTGCAAACAGGTCTTATGTTGCTAGGTATGCTCCTGGTCTAGGTGGCATTAATGGGGTGGAAGGGGGGATCAAGTAGGGCCTAAAGAAGTCCTACACAAAGCCTTGTCAAGCTTAATCAAGAAGAAGCCAAGATATTAAATGGGGGAGCTCCAATTGTTGGAGCTATAGCTTTCCCTTCGTGATGTACCTTGCAAAACTGAAATAAACACTCAAAAGAATGCTTCAATACCTCTAAAGAAATGCCTTGAGGTTGCCCAAATGGGCCGGGTAGGTGCTCAAGAAGCTACGGAGTGATCAAAAGCTCAAAGGAGTTAGATATGGCTGCCAAGAGTGAGAACCAATGGTGTAGGAATTCGAATGAATGCTGAAGGAGAGTGAGAACAAATGGTGTAGGGATTCGAATGAATGCTGAAGGAGTCATGGACCAAGCTCAAATGCTCAAGAAACCATGCCTGAAACTAGTTGAAAGGTGAGAAGGATCAAAGCTTGCATGGGAGAGCTATGGCAGGAGAGCAAGAGCAAGAGAGAGAGAAAGACTCACAATGTGGGAACTCCAACAGTCACAATGTGTGACCAGCCTTCCCTTTATTTATCTGTCACTAAAAGAATAAAGAATAAAGTGACAGTGATGGCGCCCGTTGTCTGCAGTGTGTAGGGGCAAGTACTGTCAGTGTAGTAATACACAGGCGGCTAGGCGGAGGCGCCTTTACCCCAAACACAAGCAAGGTCACATTACCATAAGATGCGCAATGATAAGCATAATGAGAAAGGCAAGGGTAAAGTACATGATAAGTTTGATGATCATAGTATTATTTCTAGTAATTCAAGTGTGAAAATTGAAGGGATAAATGCCTTGGATCTTGAGTATGATAATGGTCATAAGGTTTGGGCATATCCCATAAAGCAAAATTTGGATGTATTGGCTACCTTTTAGGGGTTGGCTTCTTCTTGTTGAGGACCAATATAGGTATAGATTAACATGCCTATGGTGACATATTGGGACTGAATATGTCTTCAAAGCATTTGAGTAGTTTTACAATGAGTGGGATATTAAGCATCAGTTGACTGCTTCTTATACTCCACCCCAAAATAGTATTGCAAAGCACATAAATAAGACAATTCAAGAGAGAGTCCATAGTATACTTAGCTAGGCCGACTTACAACAACATTTTTGGGTTGAGACAGTTACTACTTGCCATACACTTGATAAGAAGATCCTCATGCACTACTACTATTGGTTGTCAGGTTTCAAAGAAGGTACATTCTAGAAAACCTCTATCATATGCTCATTTGTGTGACTTTGGATGTGAGGCTTTTTTCCATGTTCCCAAGGATGAACACAATAAACTAAATCCTAAATTAGTGAAATGTATCTTTCTTTGTTATGGAAATGTAGGTGAGATGGGATATTGCCAATGGGATCCACATGCTAGAAAGATCATTTATAGCCATGATGTTATTTTCCATGAGGAGAAGATGTAGCATGAGCAAGTAGTCAAGGTACACAAGAGAGTGGGCCTATAAGAAATCTAAAAGCATGGGGACAACCATCAGGAGTACAAGACACAACCATGGAAGCCACAAGAAGACAAAAGCAAGAGGGCACACCTTTAAATATAAAGGGGCAGCCAAAACCTTTGTAAAAGAGTGCTGACAGTCGTGCAAATTGTAGAGGTAGATGGGTGGTAGGAAGGAAGCTAGGAAGATAGGAGAAAAATGGAAAAAAGAGCCTAGGCCATGGCCGGCCATGTAAAAAAGGGATGATGGCCTAAGGGAAAGAGCGTTTTGTATATAAAGTTCAAAAAGTGAATGTAAGCTCGTTCTTTGGTGTGTGGCAAAGTGGACTCTTCTTCTTCTTCTTCTTCTTCTTCTTCTTCTTTTCTCTTGCTTGCTTGTGAGTGCTTGAGAGAGGGAGTGTGAGTGTGAGGGAGTGAGTGTGAGAGGGTGAGGGATCTGGAGGTGACACCCTCCACCATCTCCTCTTTTCTTCTTCTTCTCTTCTCTTATCTCGTCTCACGCGTGGCTATGGAGGATGGAGCTTGGAGGAAGAGACTTGAGGATTCTTGAGTGTGCATCATGAATTGTGGAGCTATTGGAGTGCTTGAGAGAGGAAGCAACTCAATCGGGCATAAAGGTAAGCTCACTGTACTCATAGGGAGGGATAATGTGTCTGCTATGTGAGAGGTAGCCATTAGTGCTCACTTGAAACACTTGAACAATAAGCGGTCCATGGGTCTTGGCAATTAAACTCACCTCTACATTTTAGTTCCATTGCCAGGACCAACAGATTCAATCTTGAGCGCTTGCACGCTTCAAATCGATCATCAAAGTAAGGGTTTCATCCCCAAACCAGAGCTTGAGATAGATAGGAGGTTTAGGGTCTTTTAATCTGTGCTATAAGTAAGTAATTTTGGTTTTTGGTGATTAATTGAGTAGGAGAAATCAATTCAGTACTTTGCATTTGATTTTTGTTGCATTTAGAGTAGGATAGGAGGGAGAAATTGGAGTGGGAAGATTAAGGGTCACTGCTGTAAAACATTCCTGAATAGGGTAATAATAGGGAAAAATGGGAAAAAAAGAGTGTTTAGATGTCTCGAAGTCACAAGTGGAGTGATAGAGAAGGTTAAGGTGCTGGCCAACAAAGGTTTAAGGTCTTGAGTGACCAGGGAAGACCTCATTTGCAATCCTAGCTTTGAGAGAGAGAGAGAGAGAGAGAGAGAGAGAGAGAGAGAGAGAGAGAGAGAGAGCTTATAGGGCACAAGACTACGTCGAATCAATCGAAGCATGTCACAACTTTCAATCGAAGCATGTCGTAGCTTTCAATGAGATTTAGGTATAGGATGCCCTTGGCCTATACTCCTCCTTAATTCCTAGAATTCCTTGTAGGTGCTAGCAACATTTGAGTGGAGATTTTTGGCCAAAAATGTGATCGACACACACTTCAACCGACAGAATTAGATGCCTTCCACAATGTCCAGACCCAGTGATTGGTCCAATTCCTAGAATCGAACTCGAAAAAGCCCCTTTCTCATCCAATCGGATGTACCCATCTGATTTTGAAATGTGGACTACTCCCTAATCGGACACACCACCTCTGTCCAATTCCAAGAATCAAATGAGAAAGAATCGGACACACTACCACATTTGATGATGTTGGGCCGTCCGATCGCCGCAATCGGATTAGGACACTCTAAAATCGAAAACCTGTCCAATCAAACAACCGATCCCAAGAATCAAACTCCCAGAATTGGACATACGAAAATTAGATGCATGAGAATCAGACCAACTCGAGCTATCCGATTGGACACACCTATCCAATTGTGACAATTGGACCCAATCCTGTCCGATTCCCAGAATTGGACACTAGTAAATCAGATGTACAATTTTCAAAATTGAACACTAGTAAATTAGAAACATCTTGAGAAAGAAAATCTAGGAATTCAACAAACCTTGGCTAACAAGCAGCGTGACCTGTGCTGGAAGAACCCACCAAACACCTCACAAGTAGTTACAAACCTAGAAATCATGGCCACAAACAGTCTGGAATGGTGTCTAGTGTTGTGGGCTGATTAGAAGACCCCAACTCTAAGCTGAATGGGATAGCATAGAAAAAAAATCAAGAAGCCGGCTAGAATAGCTAAAAACCAAATACACAACCCTATCAAGTCGAACCCGTAGACAAGAGTGCAAGAGCTGTACACACTTTTTTTTCTCATTCACTTTGATTTCCATCACTCAAAGCACACTTGAAAAGAGCTAAAAGCCTGATTTCGCATAGTTCATGGAAAAGAGCACACACACACACAGTGAGGGTAAGTTGAGGACTGGTTGTTATTAACAAGGAACTCACCTAGACTTAAGAACTTGAAGAAACCCACCAGTAAGAGAAGACCCAAAGACATTGACGGGTGATCGAATCCCCAAAGGTAGGCCCAAGCGAAGAACACATCCAAGAAGCTGCTACACAACAAGGACAAGCACTATCATGGAAGTGGATCTACCCAACCTTATCAACTTGATCAACAACTTAGCAGAACAAGAAGCTTTGGACATGGAAGAGGGCAGCTCAGGCGTAGAAGTAATGAAGAGCTGGACCTAGGTGATTTTCCTGAGACCATCCAACAATTAGTGCATAAATACGATCTTCAAACCCAACTAGAACACCGCAATAGATCTATGGAGGACATCATAGTAGACCTTGAGGAAGAGAGGAAGTTGGCTCACAGGGCTTTGCAAGGCCTAGCGGCGTGCAACCAGGACCAGCAAACTAGGAGCTTGCGCCAGAGTTTGGAAATGCAAGAGATCTAGAGAGTTCTAGCCCTAATAGGCAGAATCTGATTGGAGAGTGAGAGAGCACTAGAGGGAGACCTCACTGAGTGATCTTCTGACAAAGTGACTGCTAGATAACACGAAAGTAGAGCAAAGCATTGTAGCATTAGCAACATCACTGCTAGCAGGCTTAGGGGTTAACCAAGGCTCTAAGAGCCAATTGAAAATCCCTTTGGTGGCGAAGCAGCTAGACAAATACCAAGCAAACGATGATCCGTGTACAGATTTGTGGAACAGTTTGAGTAGGTTTGGGAGGCTAATGGCCTTACCGATCCTACTCAACACACCCAAGCTTTTGGACTGTGCTTAGGTAACAAGGACCGAACTTGGTACACAAGTTTGGATGCTGCAAAGTGTGCCGATTTCAATTGCTTGAAAATCTCTTCATTAAGAAATTTTCCAAACCTGGGTACTCCAACAACCTGCTAGTGTGACTCATGAACATCAAGTAGAGAGAGAAAGAGGATATTTGAGATTACGTGACCCAAGTAAGGAGCCTCTTCAAGAGAATTCCAATGGGCGAGAGACCAACAAAAATAGTAGTATCCATGGTGTTCATCAATGGAATAAAAAGTGAAGAGCTCTACAAAGCCTTGGCTAGCCACTTGAGCTTGCAGTGAGACGCACTAGCAAGGGTCTGTGAGGAAGCTATAAGAGTGGATGACCAACTCAAGGAAAGAAGCTCTAGAGACTGGAATCAAGAAGAGTCTAGTACCAGGAGTTTTGAGAGGGTCTCAATGCTGAGTGAGAGAGTAGGCCCAAGCGCGCAGGACAAAGGGAATGGCACTGACTTGGGACAAGAGCTAGTAGAGATTGGGATGGACATAACCAAATTACAGGAGATGATGAGATGACCAACGCACCCACATGTCCAGTGCATGCATTGTGGCGGGAACCACTTACTAGTTGAGTGTCAGGACCCTAGGTCATGACCTTGCACTAATTGTGGTAGGTTTGGTCATGACGCCATGCATTGTAGGCTACCTCGGAGAACTCCCATACCTGTAGCCTTACAATCAAGCCTACCTTGAGAATAGGCCACCGAACTTCTTTGGAAGGAAAGCCCCATTTGCTCTCTCGACACCTAATGATGCTAAGCCGCCCATCCCTAGGATGGAAATAAATCCTACATGTATTCCTAGACCATCTGAGCACTACGTAACCCACCCATCGAGTGAGGCCCCAGTCCACTATGTGGACAAGCCTTATGTAAACCCATACATGTCATACGATGAGGAAGGCAATGCAATCCTTATGGACTATTGACCAGTACCAATGATGGCGTCAGGTAGGGGGAGAGACAAAGCCCTGGGAGCACAGACCCAAGAGCCAATCGTGTCTGGACTTGTGGTCACCCAAGACACATTTCTTCACGTTGCCCTAAGAGGGAGCAAGCAAATAGAGATAAGGTTGACCTAAGATGCGCTAAGTGTGGAATCACTTATTTCTTTGTTGATTTTCCTAGGCGGAGGCCATCCTCTAGTTTGGGAAACAATCCATCTGTTCCATTAGGATTTTTTGGTGTCAAAACACTGGATGGGGAAGCCATACCTATCCCATTGCATGTCATGACCCGCGCATAGACAAATTAGGTTGGCATATCATTGCCATGGCCTAGCAACCTTGACGGTCAATAATATAACTCCACAAGGAGGGGGGTGATGGGACCTAAAATGG